>NC_080106.1:53925210-54525210 GCF_950005125.1 Chionomys nivalis
GTATTTGTAGAGGTTTGCTTTGTTGCCGAGAATGTGATCAATTTTAGAGAAGGTTCCATGAGGTGCTGAGAAGAAGGTATATTTTTTGTGTCTGGGTGGTTGTTTTGTCTGTTAAGTCCGTTTGATTCATGACATGTATTATTTCTCTATTAAATTTCTGTCTGGTTGACCTGCCCATTGGTGAGACTGGAGTGTTGAAGTCTCCTACTATCAGTGTTGTGGGCTTTGATGTGCGATTTAAGTTTTAGTAATGTTTCTTTTACATGTATGGGTGCTCTTGTATTAGGGGCATGGATGTTCAGAATTGAGACTATATCTTTTTTTTTCATTTTTTTATTCTTTTTTAATTAAAATTTCCAACTGCTCCCCGTTTCCCATTTCCCTCCCCCTCCTCCCACACATTGCCCCCTCCCCCCGCTCCCCTCCCCCTATACCCACTCCTCTTCTCCTCCCCCCGGTCCATTCCCCCTCCCTCTTGATACTGAAGAGCAGTCCAAATTCCCTGCCCTACAGGAAGACCAAGGTCCTCCCACTTCTATCTAGGTCCAGGAAGGTGAGCATCCAAACAGGCTAAGCTCCCACAAAGCCAGTTCATGTATTAGGATCGAAACCTAGTGCCATTGTCCTTGGCTTCTCATCAGCTTTCATTGTCCGCCATGTTCAGAGAGTCCAGTTTCAACCCATGCTTATTCAGTCCCAGTCCAGCTGGCCTTGGAGAGCTCCCAATAGATCGGTTCCACTGTCACAGTGGGTGGGTGCACGCCTCGTGGTCCTGATTTCCTTGCTCATGTTCTCCCTCCTTCTGCTCCTCATTTGGACCTTAAGAGCTCAAACCATTGAGACTATATCTTGATGGATTATTCCTGTTATGAGAATAAAGTGTCCTCTATCTCTTCTGAATGATTTAGTTTGAAATTTTGTTAGATATTAGGATAGCTACACCCACTTGTTTCTTAGATCCTTTTGATTAGAAAACCTTTTCCTAATCCTTTACTCTAAGGTAGTGTCTGTCTTGAGGTTGAGGTGTATTTCTTGTATACATCAGAAGGCTGGATCTTGTTTTCATATCCATTCTCTTAGCCTGTGTCTTTTTATAGGTGAACTGAGTCCATTGATATTAAGTGATATTAATGACCAGTGGTTGTTAACTCCGGTTATTTTTCAATAGTAGTGTTTGTGTGTTTCCTTCTTTGGATTATGCTGGTGTGTGTGTGGGGGGGTGTAATCAGATGCCTGTGTTTTTGTGTGTGCAGTTAGCTTCCTTGGGTTGGGGTTTTCCTTCTGGTACTTTCTGTAAGACTGATTTTGTGGATATGTATTGTTTAAATCTGTTTTTGTCATGGAATATCCTGTTTTCTTTATCAATGGTGAATGAAAGCTTTGCTGGATATAGTAGTCTTGGCTTGCATCCATTGTCTCTTAGTGTCTGCAGCACATCTATCCAGAACCTTCTGGCTTTCATGGTTTCCATTTTTAATTTGAGTGTAATTCTGATAGGTTTAATATGTTACTTGACCTTTTCTCTTTATAGCTCTTAATATTCTTTCTTTATTCTGTATGTTTTGTGTTTTGATTATTATATGTTGAGGGAATTTTTCCCCTCAGGCAGCAGCAATTTATTGAAGCATTTCTGGGAAAATGATTGATGTAATTTTAAGGAATAGTTATGGAAAATATGCATACAATGCAAAGACTATTTTCTGCTAATGTCTAAATCTCTAATACATGTCTGTCAAAAGTAAAAGCAAAATTTTAGGTTATATAAATACAGTCCCTTCTAATTAACCTATATCTAGGTGTTGAATACTGATGATTTGCTGAGCCTGAACACAAACCCACCCATACACACTGAGTGGATGTATTATGAAATATAATTGTACTATATATATATATATATAACAATTTCAGAAGTATTTTGTCAGTTAATGTTTAGACTTAATATAGAATAGATTTAAACTTTATCATGCATTTTTGTTCTAACAACATATAGATTTATCCTCCCCCTACACTGTATGGTTATGTATATACAATAGAAATGTGAACATTATAAATAAAATTTTTCATTTTTCCAATGAAACATTAAATTTCTAGAAACATTGTCAAAATAAGTGTCCATTTAACAGTCAAGGATGGGCGACAGCTCTGCTGGTAGAGCAGTGTAACGGTTATCAGGACCTGTGTCTGGATCCCCAGAATCCTTAAAAGTATGTGCCAGGTGTGGCAGCCTTCCTGTGATCCCAGCGCATAGAAGGCAGAGATAGCCAGTACAAGATAACAAGCTAGACTATACAGAACAGTGTGCTCAGATTCAAGTGAGAGAGCCTGCTTCAATATGCAAGATGAAGACTTATCAAAAAGGTCCTTAGATGTGAACCTTGGTTCTTGATGTGCATTGCACACATGTAAGCATGCATCTGCACACATGTATATATGGATGCAAGAAGAATTTTAAAAGAAGTATAGGAGATAAAACACTTAGAAGTACAACAGAGAAAATTCTACATGTACAAACACACAAATAACTTTTACATCAATGTAAAATTAAGTTTTTGAGATCATAAGATAAATTTTGATGTGGTGCATGGATTGAGGGATTCCATATAGTAATGGGATGTGATTTCAGTTGTTATTTTGAGATGCTATATATTTGGTGTTAATAGTGGGCTGAGAAAGCTCTAGGCAACTGCGGTGAACTCCCTGACCAGCAGGAAAAGACGACCACCAGACGAGGATTCTTCCCAAATCACGCTTTATTGGAGCCTCTTGGTTGAAGGGAGAGCGGAAGCGAGGGTCCCCGAGTGCCAAGCGGCGGCTGCTTATATAGGGGGTAAGGGAACGAGTCGTGCCTGGATTGGCCGATGCTCCTGGCCACGGGATTGGCCCTAAGCACATCATCGTCACTGCACATGCGAGAGGCACGGTTCCACTGCATTGCCTAATATGGAGTTGTTCACAAGCGAGGCTGGGACCAAGCGCCATCTTGTAATGGCGGCCACTCGAATCGGCTCCCAGCAGCTCCCCCTTTTTGTTTTTCTCTGTAGGCCAGTGAGGTCTTACTCCCGTTCAGGTCCTCACCTCATGATGCGAGGACCGATCAAAGGAGGCCCAAAACTCCTGGTACTCCTTCTCCCGTGCAATGGAATAAACTCCTGGGAGGTGCAAAGGCAGTACTCAGAGTAAAAATGCATACCTTCCTCAGTGCAATGGAGAATTTCTCCCTGAGAGTGCAAAGGCTATGCAAGAAACAAACCTACTGGCCTTTTAACCATACTTGGGGTGAATCGCCATTCTCCAAAGCGGCTAAGGCTTGTAGAACCGCAACCTTATCTCGAGATGTTTGAGCTCGGAGGCGGCATATTAGCCAAAGGCAGACTATACATTCTCCTATGCAGCATGCAAAAAACATTCCTGATATCTGAAAATCTTTTGTTGCAGCCTCTAGTGAAATTAGCGGGGGCCCATTGAGGCCCAGAATAGCCTGTACCATTACTCACTTTGCACTTATTAGTGGTATTGGTAGCACAACTAAAGTTGCTCTGTCCAGCCTGCCCTCCCTGAAGTAACACAAAAAGGGGAGAGATCAGAGCAACTGCCATTAACCCTGCAGAGGAGCCATTTATTATAGGGTGTTAGCAGATTTTAAGAAGGTTCCATTGAACCAAAAAGCCTGTAACATGGGGAGGCCCAAATCCTTGTTGGTAATAAAAAAGCAGGGGAAAACCACGGCATTGTGGCGAACAGGAATCAGCTTAGGGAAGGCAGACAGTATTCCCCATCTCTGCTCCGCCCGAATCCGGATTGTCATCGCCACCATCATCAGGAACAGCAGCGGCGTCATCTTTCACCAGATCATGGCCTTCCTCCATTGGCTGGGGAGCAATTGAATCATCCTTAATGGTTCTTGTCAATCGGCACGGAACCCAGTGAGGCACCTCTTGACCCTGCGGGAAAACACAAATAGCTCCCCTGGATCTTCTGATGACAGGATCCGGGCCATACCATTTGTTATCCAACACATCCTTCCACATGACGGCCTCCCCTTTATCTTCAAGGGTCATTGCAGCATGCCGATCAGCAGCTGTCCTGCCCCCGGCCGTCAGCTATCAAAAAGTTAAAAGTAAAGAGTGCCAGTGCAACTCTGTTCCTGGGGGAAGCTATCTCCGCTATTCCCCCTTTCTGTTTCTGTAGGAGTTCTTTAAGGCTTCTATTTGCCCTCTCCACAATCCCCTAACCTTGGGGATTGTAGGGTATGCCAGTGGAATGTTCCACCTGAAGCTGTGCACAGAAGGCGTGGAAACCTTTTGAGGAATAAGCAGGGCCATTATCAGTTTTAAGGCGGGTGGGTTTGCCCCAAGCCGCCCAGGCCTCTAGGCAGTGGGTCTTGACATGGGTGATCTTTTCTCCTGCCAATGGAGTGGCAAATATGATACCCGAATAGGTAGCAACAGAAACATGAAGATATTTAAGTTTTCCAAACTCAGGAACATGGGTTACATCCATTTGCCACAACGCATTTGGACGCAAGCCTCGGGGATTAACTCCTATGTGAGGAGGATGAAAGAAGGTGACACAAGAGGAACAGGCTTTTACAATGTTTCTTGCATTACTCCGAGACAGGGAAAATTTTCTGCAAAGGGTATCAGCAGGTACATGATAAAGATTATGAATCTCCTGAGCGAGCTGCAATGGGTCAGCTGCAACCAGAGCCATGGCTCTAGTAGCTTGATCAGCTTTGGCATTATTCTCTGACATAAAGCCAGGTAATAAGGTATGTGCCCTAATATGACCAATATAAAACGGATCATTCCTCTGTAAGATGTAATGTTGAATTTGCAGCAAAATATTAGATACTGGGCTCGCTTGGCGAACCGAGGCAACTATCTCAAGCAAAGAGACAGCATTAACCACATATTGAGAATCTGAGAACAAATTAAAAGGCTCCTGGAATCTCTTAAAAACTTCTAACACCACCAGACATTCTGTGGCCTGGGGGGTGCTGGGCTGGTAGCTGAAAACCTCCGGTGGTCGATTACCCACCACCATAGCACATTTCCCTGATTTGGACCCATCAGTAAATATAGTCAAGGCTCCCGCTATTGGTCTTAGGGAGGTCACTCGGGGGAAATAGATCAAGTTATTTTCTACAAAACTTAGGATGGGATGTTTAGGGAGATGATTATCTATGATATTTGGAAAAGTGCAGACCAAAAGGGCCCAATCGTCCACGGTGGCAGCCAAAGTCTCCACCTGATCCTTGGTATAGGGTATAATTAATTTGTCAGGCATTTTTGCAAAGGAGGACAAGCAAAACCTTATGCCACTTAGAGCCTGAACAGCCACCAAGTTGGGGTAATACCTAAGTGTTTTTGTCCCAATGGAATTGCCATGCAACCACCATAAGGGCCCCGTTTGCCACAGGACCCCTGTGGGTGAATGTCTCGTCTTTAAGATGCACAAGAGAATAGGCAAAGAGGGATCATATCGATGTAATTGAGCCTGGGATAGGGCTTTCTCAACCTCTTGCAAGGAGTGCATGGCTGCAGGTGTCAAGGTGCGAGGGGAAGTTACTTCAGGATTACCCTGCAGGATGGAAAACAAAGGCAACAGCTCGGACCGAGGTATGTGAAGATACCCCCGGATCCAGTTAATATCCCCAAGCAATTGCTGAAAATCATTAAGAGTTTTTAAATGCTGAGTCCGTATAAGAACTTTCTGGGGACGAATGGCATCCGGAGAAATAATAGATCCCAAGAATTTCGCTGTCGTAGAACTTTGTACCTTGTCAGGGGCTATGGTTAACCCATATGCCTCCAAGGTTTGAACTGTCTTTTGAAAAGCATTTTCAAGCGTCCGTTGGGACGCTGCTGCCAATAAGATATCATCCATGTAATGAATAATTCTAACAGAAGGGTATTGTTGCCTCACAGCCATCAAGGCAGAATCCACAAATAGCTGACACATAGTGGGACTATTGGCCATTCCCTGTGGGAGAACTCGCCATTGAAAACGGGCATCTGGTTGCTCATGATTGACAGAAGGTACAGTGAAAGCAAATCTCTCCCTATCTCGTGGGCATAGAGGAATGGAGAAAAAACAATCTTTAATATCCAGGACCATGATAGGCCAACCCCTTGGCAATGCTGATAGCAACGGGAGGCCTCTCTGGGTTGAGCCCATAACTTGCATCTGACTGTTAACAGCCCTCAAATCATGAAGTAATCTCCATTTTCCCGATGTCTTTTTTACAACAAAAATCGGGGTGTTCCATGGAGACACGGATGGTTCAATATGACCTAGTAATAACTGTTCTTGAATCAATTGTCTAGCGGCTTCCAGTTTTTCCTGGGAAAGGGGCCACTGGGGTACCCATACTGCCTTGTTTGTTACCCATGGTATGGGCAAGGATCTTATAATAGAAGCCGACATGTCAGTGGCCCCTAGGAAAAACCCAGTCCCCTTCGATCGGTTTTGCTGGCTGGCGGAGTCAGTTGGGGTATACCTTGAAGGCACCTCCCCAAACCTTGTGAGGGAACAAACCCCTGCTGCCGCATCATATCCTTGCTTTTTTCTGAAAACTCATTGGTTAATCTGAGCTTGAGCTGCTGTTGGATGTCCCTCCCCCATAAGCTGATCGGGAGATCTACCACAAAAGGCTGGACCTTTCCTTGTTGGTCCTCCATCCTCCAGGTTAGTTCTCTGGAGCTTATGCATGGAGTCCATGCATATCCCAGCCCCTGTAAGGACTGGGAGGATTGTTGCAAGGGCCATTATTTCGGCCAGTCCTGGTTTCTGATAATGTTTCGGTCTGCCCCTGTATCCACCAGGCCTGAGAAAGTCCTTCCTTCAATTATCAACTGTAAAACAGGCCTATTGTCCAAGGCCATTGATAAACAGGCTAGATCAACTCCAGTAGAGCCTAGACCAGCACTCACCCTTGATGCACCCGTGAAGGGAAACTTCTCATGCTGAGAAGGCAAAATAAACAGTTATGCAAGCCGATCGCCCAGGGGTGATAGAGATGACACCATTGAGAGAATAACAAGGGAGCTTGATCTGCCCCGTATAATCAGGGTCAATAACTCCTGGAAGGACAATCAAACCTTTCATTGTGGATGAGGAACGCCCCAGGACAATCCCCACATGGCCCCGTGGCAAGGGGCCGGACATGTCAGTCCCCAGTATCTGGATGCCTACCTCCGGGGTCATTACCATTCCGGAGGTGGCACAGAGGTCCATCTCTGCGGAACCAATGGTTGCCCTCCGGACTGGTGGGTTGATCCTACTGGGTTCTGGGCTGGAACTGAAGTCTGAAATGCCCCAAATATTTTTGGGCCCCGGGGTTGAGGGCCCCTCATCCCATTTTTTGACTCAAGATTAGAAGTTTGTGGGATGGGATGGCCGTTAATGTCCTTAACTGAACGACATTCATTAGCCCAATGCTTTCCCTTTTTACAGCAGGGACAAGTACCAGGCATACGTGGGCCCAGTTTCACGGCTGTTCCTGGTGGCCCACTGCCATTGGGGCAGTTTCATTTAAGGTGCCCCAACTGGCCACAGCGAAAACACCCTTTTCCTTTATTATCACGGGCTGACTTTGTGGCTGAAAGCATAGCGGCTGCAAGTCCTGCATTAGTCAAGGGACCCCCGATCTCTCTACAAGCCTTTATCCAGGCATCCAGTCCCTTGTGCCTGACCGGTGCTATGGCTCTCTGACATTCCTTGATACTTTGTTCAAAAATAATCTGCTGCACAAAGGGCAAGGTGTATTCAGAGCTGCCAAACGTTTTATCTGCAACCTCCATCATCCTAGCCACAAAGTCTGAAAATGGCTCCACAGGCCCCTGAATAACTTTGGTTAGATTTCCATCTACCTCCCCCTTATTGGGGAGCGCCTTCCAGGCCTTGTAGTGAATATCACTTATCTGCTGATAGACCTCTAGAGGGAATTCAACCTGGTTGCCAGCGAACTGTCCTTGTCCTAGAAGCATATCAGCTGTCCAATCATGATGACCATTTTGAGCATTAACTCTAGCCTGGGTATGGGCTCTATCGGCAACCAGAGACTTGAAATCCAGAAACTGTCCCTGAGTCAAGCAGGCCCTAGCCATCTCTGTCCAATCTGTAGGCGTCAGCACTGAGGTGCAAAGTCTGCACAGGAGGGCGATTGGATAATCTGCAGTAGCCCCCAAATCCTTAACTGCTGTTACCAGATCTTTTAGTTGTTCATATGGCGCTGGCTCATACCACCTATGATGGGTGACGGGATCCTCCATCACCGGGTATGCTGAGGCTAAGCGTGCCCAAGTGCTCTGACTAATATAATGGCAAACCCTTCCTGGTTCAGCCGCTTGTGCACCTAATGGCGGTGCCGAGGGGCGAGACACACCCTCCATTGGTGCGCGAGCACCGGGTGGGTTATAGGCTGGGGGACGGTGATAGTCCCGCTCATACCTTTCTTCCTCATACTTAGCAGCCTCCTCCTCTAGCTCCCCCTCTTCCTGTGAGCTGAGTTCATCGTCCGACAAATCTAAGTCAGTGAACTCTGTGAGGAGTAGGTAAATCCGGTTTTTCTGCTTTTCATCCCCTTCCTCCCGTTGAGGGTCCTCTTGAGTTTCTTCTCTAGGTATACCCTTTATCTTGTTATCCTTTTCCTTTTTACTATCCTTTTTTATCTTTATTCTTTTCTGTCTAGACCTGCCTAAGTCCCCCCCTTTTGAATCCGACTCTAATAGGCTGTCCTGGTGTGCTTGCAGTGCCCTCCTCCCTTCCCTGTGCAACCAAAAGCAGCACAGAAAAACAACAATCATAAGGGCCACAAAGATCAAGCAAAACACCTCAGGTGCAACCCCAGCAATCATCATACCTGGGAGACTCACTCACCGATGTCGCCGCTCCGCGTGTCGAGTTCTGAATCCTCTTTGGCCCCTCACTCGGTACCAAAGCTTGTCCCAGCGTCCCGGGTTTCTGGCATCAGTTGCGGCGAACTCCCTGACCAGCAGGAAAAGACAACCACCAGACGAGGATTCTTCCCAAATCACACTTTATTGGAGCCTCTTGGTTGAAGGGAGAGCGGAAGCGAGGGGCCCCGAGTGCCAAGCAGCAGCTGCTTATATAGGGGGTAAGGGAATGAGTCGTGCCTGGATTGGCCGATGCGTGCCTGCCGATGCTCCTGGCCACGGGATTGGCCCTAAGCACATCATCGTCACTGCACATGCGAGAGGCACGGTTCCACTGCATTGCCTAATATGGAGTTGTTCACAAGCGAGGCCGGGGCCAAGTGCCATCTTGTAATGGCGGCCTCTCGAATCGGGTCCCAGCAGGCAACCATTCCCAGAGATCAAGGAATGGAATGATCACATCCCATGCTGTTAAAGCAACTGAGCGTCATTCTCTCTCTCTCTCTCTCTCTCTCTCTCTCTCTCTCTCTCTCTCTCTCTCTCTCTCTCTCTCTATCTCTCTCCTTCTTTCCTTGTTTGTTTCTCTTTTTTTCTTTCTTACCCTCACTGGCTACTTCCCTTCTTCCTTTTTCTTCTACTTGTGTTATATCAAATAATTTTATCTTACAGTTTTTTTCCTATAGAAAAGTATGGAAAGTTGCTTTGTACCTGTGGTAGTTTGAATGTGATTGTCCCCCAAATCTCATAGGGAATGGCACTGTTAGGAGGTACGGCCTTATTATTGGAGAAAATGTGTCACTGTGGTGGGGGGAGGCAGACTATGCTCAGGATACCACCTACTGTCTGAGACCACTTCCTGTTGCCTGCAAGATGTAGGATCTCAGTTACTACCCCAGCACTACATCTGCCTGCATGATGCTGTATCTCCTGTCAAAATGATAATGGCCTAAATCTCTGAAACTCTATGTTAGCCACCCAAATTTAGTGTTTTCTCTATAAGAATTTCTGTTATTGTGTCTCTTCACAGAAAGAAAACCTCTAAGAGGGAACTGTTTTTGACCCAGTCTATTTGGTGTTCTGTAAGCTTTTTGTACCTTCTTTTAGGGATATCCTTCTTTAGGTTGGGAAAGTTTTCTTCTATGATTTTGTTGAATATATTTTCTGTGCCTTTGAGCTAGCGTTATTCTCCCCCTTCTACACCTATTATTCTTAGGTTTAGTCTGTTCATGGTGTCCCAGATTTCCTGCATGTTTTGTGTGAAGAATTTGTTGGATTTAATATTTTCTTTGACCAATGAGTCTATTTTCTCTATAGTATCTTCAACTTCTGAGATTCTTTCTTCTATCTCTTGTATTCTGTTGGTTAACTTGTCTCTATAGTTCCTGTTCATTTACCCAGATTTTCCATACCCAGAATTCCCTCAGGTTGTGCTTTTTTATTATATCTATTTCAGTCTTCAAGTCTTGAACTGTTTCCTTCACCTGTTTGTTTTTTCCTTGGGTCTCTTGTGTTTCATTGAGGGACTTAATAATTTCATGAATTTTTTTTCTTTTTTTTGTTGTTTTGTTGTTGTTTTTGTTTTTTTCGAGACAGGGTTTCTCTGTGGTTTTGGAGCCTGTCCTGGAACTAGCTCTTGTAGACCAGGCTGGTCTCGAATTCACAGAGATCCGCCTGCCTCTGCCTCCCAAGTGCTGGGATTAAAGGCATGCGCCACCACCGCCCGGCTCCTCCATTTCTTTTAAGGGAGTTTTTTATTTCCTCTTTAAAGGTCTCCATCATTTTCATTAAGTTACATTTAAAGTCCCTTTCTTCTGCTTCTTATGGGTTAGGATGATCAAGTCTTTCTGTTGTGTGACCGCTTAGTTCCTGTGTTACCATGTTGCTTTTTAGGTTGTTGGAGAAATTCTTGCATTGGCAATTACCCATCTCTTTCTTCAGATGAGGTCATCATTGTCTTTGCATCTTGGTCTAATCCTTGCAGTGGCTGTCTTGAGTGTTTGGGGGTTTTTCTTGGTCTGCTCTGTACTGTCAATGTCTGTCTCAGAAAGCCTCTCAGAAAGTCTGCTCTCTTGGTCTTCTCTCCTGGTTTGCTCTTACAGTGCTCTCTTTTAATCTTCTCAGTGTTGTAGCAAGCTCTTGGTCCCCTCAGTATTATTGCAAGCTCCCAGCTTTTAGGTGGGGTGTGGCTAGTAGCTTGGGTGGTCCAGTGGATGGGTGTGGGTCTTGGAGGAGCCTAGCTGCAGGAAACTCCCTGCTGGCTGGCTTGAAAAGCCAAGGGAGTTGGGGGAAGTGCCCATAGTTTTTTCCCACTATGGAGGTCCTAGAGAGTGGGGGGTCTCACCATGTAGCTGTTCATTCGCCCCATAAGTCTCCTCAATATTGGAGCAAGCGGTGTTTCAGGGTTCCACCAAGGTTGCAGGAGCAACTGTAGAACTTCTTAAAGCTATACTCAGTGTTCTCTAAATATATTTTCTTCTTTCATAAAATGTTGGTTGAGCAAAATAAAAAAAGTAAAAGTAGTTTGCAGATCTTAATGCTTTATATTTGTAGCCCTGTCATAGTCTTTCTTTTTTTAGATTTATTTATTTTATGTGTATGAGGCACATGTGTGCCTGGTGCCCACAGATGTCAGAAGAAGGAATTGAATCCCTTTGAACTTGGATTGCGTATGGTTGTGGACTATCATGTGGGTGCTAGGAACTGAAATTATGGAGTCAAGATCACAAAACACCCTTTAATACTGTACCCCCAGTAACATTAATGACTTCCTAATAGGCCCTTCCTCATCTACCTCATTTACTGTCTATGATTAGTGCCAAGATCAAGACTATTATTGAATCTGGGCCTTTGAGGGACGTTCAGACCCAGCCCTTGCTTAGTGCTCTCTATCTGAGTACTCTTTATCTCTGAATACCCAATAGCTGATGTGTATAAGCCACCCAGTGAGCTTTTATTGAATGGATAAATAAGTAAGTGGAGACAATCAGCTTTTTTTTCTCTATTGTGTTTTTCTTTTTTTTTTTTATTGAAAGAAAAATTCCGCCTCCTCCCAGCCTCCCATTTCCCTCCCCCTCCTCTCTCTCTCCCCCCAACCCTCTCCCCCTCCCTCTCCAGTCCAAAGAGCAGTCAGGGTACCCTGCCCTGTGGAAAGTCCAAGGTCCTCCCCCCTCCATCCAGGTCTAGGAAGGTGAGCATCCAAACTGTCTAGGCTCCCACAAAGCCAGAACATGAAGTAGGATCAAAACCCAGTGCCATTGTCCTTGGCTTCTCATCAGCCCTCATTGTCCGCCGTGTTCAGAGAGTCCAGTTTCATCCCATTCTTTTTAGTCACAATCCAGCTGGTCTTGGTGAGCTCCCAATAGATCAGTTCCAGTGTCTCGTTGGGTGGGTGCGCCCCTCACTGTCCTGACTTCCTTGCTCATGGTCTCCTTCCTTCTTCTCCTCATTGGGACCTTGGGAGCTCATTCTGGTGCTGTGGTGCTCCATCCATCGCCAGATGAAGGTTCTATGGTGATATGCAAGATATTCATCAGTATGGCTATAAGATAGGGCCATTTCAGGTTCCCTATCCTCAGCTGCCCAAGGAACTAACTGGGGACAATGCCCTGGGCACCTGGGAGCCTCTCTAGGTTCAAGTCTCTTGCCAACCCTAAGATGGCTCCCTTAATTAAGATATGTGCTTCCCTGCTCCCTTATCCACCCTTCCTTTATGCTAATCATCCCATTTCCCCAAGTTCCCCCATCCTCCACTTCTCACTTTTCACTCCCCATCTCCCCCTACCCCCATCCCACCCCACCCCCAAGATCCCAATGTTTTGCCCGGCAATCTTGTCTACTTACCATATCCAGGAGGATAACTAAATGTTTTTCTTTGGGTTCACCTTCTCATTTAGCTTCTTTAGGATCACAAATTATAGACTCAATGACCTTTATTTATGGCTAGAAACCAATTATGACTGAATACATCCCATGTTCCTCTTTTTGGGTCTGGGTTACGTCACTCAGGATAGTGTTTTCTATTTCCATCCATTTGCATGCAAAATTCAAGAAGTCATTGTTTTTTACCGCTGAGTAGTACTCTAATGTGTATATATTCCACACTTTCTTCATCCATTCTTCCATTACAGGACATCTAGGTTGTTTCCAGGTTCCGGCTATTACAAATAACGCTGCTATGAACATAGTTGAACAAATGCTTTTGTAATATGATAGGGCATCTCTTGGGTATATTCCCAAGAGTGGTATTGCTGGGTCCTGGGGTAGGTGGATCCTGAATTTCCTGAGAAACCACAACACTGATTTCCAAAGTGGTTGTACAAGTTTGCATTCCCACCAGCAATGGATGAGGGTACCCCTTCCTCCACAACCTCTCCAGCAAAGACTATCATTGGTGTTTTTGATTTTAGCCATTCTGACAGATGTAAGGTGATATCTCAAGTTGTTTTGATTTGCATTTCCCTGATTGCTAAGGAGGTTGAGCATGACCTTAAGTGTCTTTTGGCCATTTGAACTTCTTCTGTTGAGAATTCTCTGTTCAGTTTAGAGCCCCATTTTTTAATTGGGTTAATTAGCATTTTAGAGTCTAGTCTTTTGAGTTCTTTATATATTTTGGTGATCAGACCTTTGTCTGTTGCAGGGTTGGTGAAGATCTTCTCCCAGTCAGTAGTTTGCCTTTTTGTCTTAGTGACAGTGTCCTTTGCTTTACAGAAGCTTCTCAGTTTCAGTAGGTCCCATTTATTCAATGTTGCCCTTAATATCTGTGCTGCTGGGGTTATACATAGGAAGCGATCTCCTGTGCCCATATGTTGTAGGGTACTTCCCACTTTCTCTTCTATCAGGTTCAGTGTGTTCAGATTGATATTGAGGTCTTTGATCCATTTGGACTTGAGTTCTGTGCATGGTGATAGATATGGGTCTATTTTCATTCTTCTACATGTTGACATCCAGTTTTGCCAGCACCATTTGTTGAAGATGCTTTCTTTCTTCCATTGTATAGTTTTAGCTCCTTTATAGAAAATGAGGTGTTCATAGGTTTGTGGGTTAAAATCTGGGTCTTCTATACAATTCCATTGGTCGACTTCTCTGTTTTTATGCCAATACCACGCTGTTTTCATTACTGTAGCTCTGTAGTAGAGTTTGAAGTCAGGGATGGTAATGCCTCCAGAAGTTCCTTTATTGTATAAGATTGTTTTGGCTATCCTGGGTTTTTTGTTTTTCCATATAAAGTTGATTATTGTCCTCTCAAGATCTGTGAAGAATTTTGATGGGACCTTGATGGGGATTGCATTGAATCTATAAATTGCCTTTGGTAGAATTGCCATTTTTACTATGTTGATCCTTCCAATCCAAGAGCAAGGGAGATCCTTCCATTTTCTGGTATCCCCTTCAATTTCTTTCTTCAATGCCTTAAAATCTTGTCAAATAGATCTTTCACTTCCTTGGTTAGAGTTACCCCAAGATATTTTATGCTGTTTCTGGCTATCGTGAATGGTGATGCTTCTCTGATTTCCCTCTCTGCTTCCATATCCTTTGTGTATAGGAGGGCAACTGATTTTTTGGAGTTGATCTTATATCCTGCCACATTACTAAAGGTGTTTATCAGCTGTAGGAGTTCTTTGGTGGAGTTTTTGGGGTCGCTTATGTACACTATCATATCATCTGCAAATAATGAAAGTTTAACTTCTTCCTTTCCAATTCGAATCCCCTTGATCCCCTTATGTTGTCTTATTGTTATTGCTAGAACTTCAAGCACTATATGGAAGAGGTATGGAGAGAGTGGACAGCCTCACCGTGTTCCTGATTTTAGTGGGATGGCATTGAGTTTCTCTCCATTTAATTTGTTGTTAGCTGTCGGCTTGCTGTAAATAGCTTTTATTATATTTAGGTATGACCCTTGTATCCCTAATCTCTCCAAGACTTTTATCATAAAGGGATGTTGAATTTTGTCAAATGCTTTTTCAGCATCTAATGAAATGATCATATGGTTTTTTTCTTTCAGTTTATTTGTATAATGGATTACATTGATAAATTTGCGAATGTTGAACCATCCCTGCATCTCTGGGATGAAGTCTACTTGATCATAATGGATAATTTTTCTCATGTGTTCTTGGATTCGGTTTGCCAGTATTTTATTGAGGATTTTTGCATCGATGTTCATGAGTGAGATTGGCCTGTATTTCTCTTTCTTGGTTGAGTCTCTGTGTGTTCTTTTTGTTCTGCTGTTTACAAGAAACACACCTCAACCACAAAGACAGGCACCTACTCAGAGTAAAGGGCTGGCAAAAGGCTTATCAAGCACATGGACCTAAGAAACAAGCAGGAGTGGCCATACTAATTTCCAACAAAGTTGATTTCAAACTTAAATCAATCAGAAGAGATGGAGAGGGACATTTTATACTTATAACAGGAACAATTCATCAGGATGAAGTCTCAGTCTTGAATATCTATGCCCCTAATATAAAAGCACCAACGTACATAAAAGAAACATTACTAAAACTCAAGGCAGCCATCAAACCGCACACACTAATAGTAGGAGACTTCAACACTCCTCTCTCACCAATGGACAGTTCAGTCAGACAGAAACCTAACAGAAAAATAAGAGAATTAATGGAGGTAATGAATCAAATGGACTTAACAGACATCTATAGAACATTCCACCCAAATAGGAAAGAATATACCTTCTATGCAGCTCAGAACCTTCTTGAAAATTGACCACATACTCGGTAACAAAGCAAATTTTCACAGTTACAAAAAAATATTAGTAACCACCTGTGTCTTATCAGATCACCATGGACTAAAATTAGAATTCAACAACAATGCTACCCCCAGAAAGCCTACAAACTCATGGAAACTGAACAGTCAACTACTGAACCACACCTGGGTCAAGGAAGAAATAAAGAAAGAAATTAAAGTCTTCCTTGAATTCAATGAAAATAAAGAAACAACATATTCAAACTTATGGGACACTATGAAAGCAGTCCTAAGAGGATTTTGAGCTGTGACTCTTCTCCTTCTTCTATCCCTATTATTCTTAGGTTTGGTCTTTTTATTGTGTGCCATATTTCCTGAATGTTATGTGATGAGAGTTTGTTGGCTTTGCTGTTTTCTTTGGTCAGTGTGTTTATTTTCTATGGTGTCCTCAGAATCTGAGATTCTTTCTTCTATCTCTTGTATTCTATTGATTATGCTTGTTTCTGTAGTTTGCTCGGTGACCCAGATTTTCCATATCCAGCGGGTCCTCAGTTTGTGTTTTCTTCCTTGCTTCCATTTCAGTTTTCAATTCTTGAATTGTTTCCATTACCTGTTTAATCGTTTCTTCTTGGTTTCCCAGGGTATTATTTACTTATTTACTCATTTCTTCAAAGTTTTTGTTATACTTCTCATCCATTTTTATAAGGGCATTTTTTACATGTTGTTTAAGGGACTCTATTGCTTTCATAAAGTCAATTTTTTTTCCATTTCTGCTGTGTTAGGGTGTTCAAGTCCTTCTGTTGTAAGATCATTGGGTTCTGGTGTTTACATGTTGTTTTTCAGATTGTTGGGTGAATTCTTGCCTTGGTGCCTGCCCATCTCCTCCTATCGATGCTATCTAATGGGTCTTGTAAAACAGGATCAGGTTTCCCTGCTGGCCAGGGGCCCTACTTACAAAATGCCCTCTCTCCGCTCCGTCTCCTGGTTCCCGCTGCGGGTCAAGATCCCTCTCACCACTCAGAAGGGTCTTTAGGAACAGGACCAGGCTCCCCATTCGCCAGGGACCTCACCAATAAAAGGCCTACCATTCTGCAGGGCAGCCACCAAAACACAGAAACTCCCGCTGCCCACTGCCCCAGGCACCCGACCCAAATAGGCTGAACTGGGTGAAGGTGGAAAGGAGGGAGAAGGAAGGAGGCCCTTGGGCGCAAGCTGGGATGGGCCAGGGAGAGAGGTCGTAGCAGAAGAGGAGCAGCCCCAGCAGAGGAGAGCAGCCCTCGCAGACTGACCGGAGAGTCAAGGTGATCGGGGAATGCCCCCGCTCGGTTTCCTGGGTTCCGCCGAGGGCCAAGAACACTCTCCCCACTCAGGAGGGTCTTCAGGAACAGGACCAGGCTCCCCGTTTGCCAGGGTACCTCGCCAATAAAAGGCCTACCACTCTGCAGACCAGCCCCCCAAAAACCTACTTGATTTAATTGTAGTGGGGCGATCTGCTCTCATTTTGGGCTTCACTATTTCATGCTTGGACCATCCCACATCCGCCGCATCTTCCGACCATCAGCTTTTTGTAAGGTTTGAGCATCATTATAACTTATCCCACCAATACTTAAAAAAGAAACCAACTCCTTCACTTTCTCTCCACAGTACTAAGCGTGCTCCTCTGCCCTAAGGCACCTTTCCCCAAGTGCCCTTCCTTGTCAGCCAGGAATGAGGACACAGTGGCTCTCCCACATAACTACTCTTGATCCCTATGCCACTGTGCCCAAGGCCTGCAGGTCTTCTACCACCAGTTCATGGATAAAGTATAATTGTTGATGCCAGAGAAATTGAGGCCACTATACAACCACATGGCAGGGCCCTAAACAGTTTATGTTTTTCTGGGCTCCAAGAATGAAATGGGGATTGGTGTGTGCAGGTTAGCTGACAATGGCCAGAAACTCAGAGAAACTGCAGAGAAACTCAGCACAGCTCAGTTCCCTGTGTTGATAGTTATAGGGCTTATTTAGTCAAGTTACTCACTTTAATTATACTAAAAATTGGAGCGTTTTGCTGTTAATTTCTTTGTGGGGGTCAGCAGGAGCCTATCAGTTGTTTTGTATTTGGAGATATAGTCAAGAACTCAAAGGTAAAGGAATCAAGAGTTCCTGATCAACTGAACAATCCAGATGTGGATAGAAACATAGGAGCCTAGTTTATTTAATTATTGATAAGGTTATTCTAACTGTTCTGAAAGCATTTGAAAAAAATGGAAAAGAAATTTGTCATTAATAGCTAGCACTTGGCTCCCCAGAAAAATAAAGCAAACTTTTAATAAAAAAAAGAAAAAAGAAACTAGCAAATATAAGTGGAAGTTGTTAGATAAGATTCTGTCTCTCACACTTTCAAGCATCCTTTCTTACAAATGTTCCCTCTCTCTGATTCTCTCTCTGCTGCCCCTCCCCCCACTTTCAGGAAAGAAAAAAAAAACTCAAAGAAACAAAAAGTAGTCTGCAGAATTCTTTAGTTTTTATAATCAAAGGTGATGCCAAGGAAAAATCAGCACAGTTCTTAAATTGAATAACTTTTAATAAACTCACCTTCATTATTGGTTCAAACTTGTAATGAAACAAGTGCTTCAAAGCAGAGGGAGGAAAGCCATGACTGTGAGGGTCACATTCATAAATGGTTCAAGTAAGAGAGCCCATGTGCCCTCAGAGCTTTCCATGAAGCATCTGCTTGGTGTCCACCAGAACTTTCATTGGTCTGATCAGCAAAGCCACAAGAACCACCAGAGGACTAAGGAACAAGTCATCTTCAAATGGTGAGGGGGAGCTGAAGAAGTGTAGACAGAACCTAGGCAGGACTAAGCAAAGGGAGACACAATAAATTATACCCAAAATTCTGGTAAATAAACACCTTTACAACTCACTATGCATAAGTTATGTTAAATACTTTGTTTCTTCTACCACCTTCTCAACTTGTTTAACTATTTCCTGCACATCTTTCACTGAATTAAGGAATAGGTTTTTCCACAGTCTGCTGTGAACTGGTCTTGTCTATTGGAATTATGTAGCCACTTGGGAACTCCTATTTCCCCCCTGAATAGAGGAAGTTTGTGGTCTGAATTAACCAAGCCTGTCCTAAGCTGATTCTTTCATTTAGCTCAATCATTGATGCTGAGATGCAAAGAAAGAAACTAAGAGGAGAAGGGAGGGAAGGGAGAGCTTCCCTTAAGAAAGGTCTTGGTCACGCAGACCTCAGGTGTTTGCCTGATTTGGTGGTTGGTTTTGATTGTCAATGTGACTGGATTAAGAAACACTTGGGCATTAGTTGGGCATGCCTTTGGATGTGCCTTTGAGGGCATTTCCAAGGAAGAGTAGCAGTAACATCCCCATAAGCTAGGATTCCATTTTGAATTGGGGGGGAGTGAAAAACACCTGCATATCAGCATTCTCATTTTTCTGCTTCCCAGTATTCTGAAATGTGAGCAGGCAGCCTCACACCCCTATTGCCATGGAGGTTCAGGGGCCACAACTTCTCACCATTATGACCTAACCATGTCCCCTCAAACTATGAGCTAAAATACTTCTTCCCTTAAGTCACCTTCATCATGTATTTGGTCATAGCAACAAGGAAACAACTACTGTACTGAGGAAGTTTTCTTTTAGCTCCCCTTGCTAGTAAGAGCTAGTCCTATACTTGCTGAGAGATCTGTTGGGTGTGCTCACATGCAGGAAGAAGACAGTTGCTCTGGCTTTCAGCAAGTCCTGATACCAGTCTTTCTGGTCTCCAGCCAGTAACCATGATCACTTACACAGGATCATGCCTGCCATCATCATCACACAGGACAGTCTTCAGGAAGCTCTGATGTTTCTGTCCTGCCAGATCTGTACAGTGGCTACCTGCAGATGCCCTAAGGTCTCCTTCCTTCTCCTTCCAGGAGGAACTACTTTGTATTGGATTGAGAACTCTGGTAGAACTGGGCCTCCCCTGTTTACATATGAGCAAGTTTGAACACGCACACACACACACACACACACACATACATGGAGCAACATGACATCCAATATGATTAATTTTGCAACTGATAGTCATATGTGAGCCTTAGTCTTCATCTCTAAAATGAGGAGCATTTCATCTCCCTCGTAAGAATCATAGGTCACATAAATAAAGAATCCAAACTCTTGTGAACAGTTACCAGGTAGATGCTAGCTAAGCGTCGCTGTCTTCAGCTTTATCTCCCTTTAATAGTGCAACAAAACCCAATATTTAACCCAAAACAAAGCAGTGTTTTAAAGGGTACTTCTCTTTCTCTTCTCTCATAGATACTGTCTTGTTCTCCTTGCCATTTCGGGTGTGAGCTTCGCTCCATCCTCAGTTGGTACAGAGGATAACAGCCCTGCCTTCTAATCCATAGATAAAATATAGTCTACCACTAGACCACATGTACACAGGAGAAGCACTTGATTATTTGTTTATTTATATCATGTTGGTCTCTTATGCTTCTGGCATGACAGCTGTCAATAAAACCCTGCTTGGCCCCACACATCCCAGCCAATTGCAGTGGAAGGTCCTGCCAAATTTAAGGCCGCAACCTCTGTGCATAACACCCTAAGGCAAAGGGCAGGCTCCACACTCCTGAACACCAACAGCAATTCTGGAAATGGGCAGATAAAACAGCAGCAAATGCAAACAAAGGCCAAAGTCAAGGTTTTTGGCACCACCTTCTGCCCGACTGCCAAAGAATAAGCACAGCATTTATTTAAGTATGATGTTGTAAAGGTTCTATTTCCTATGGTACCAATTCTGTAATTTGAATCAGAGTTCACTTTAAAGGCTTGTCCCAATTTTGCAGTTATGTGCATTAATTTTTATAAATTCCAGCGGGAATTATGCACATTCAACAAGTTATAATTAGACACCTTAATGAGGAAATGTATATTTTTCAGAACTTAGTTATCAAGTGGTTATGTGCCATTCATGATTTGGAGGACTGTTGTGGTCAATTAGTGTGTCTCCCTATAGCGTGGGGCTAATGACAATAAATAGCAGAGGTTTCTCTCATTCTTAGAAACAAGTATGTTGACTATTTTTTTTAGTTGTTTGGAATTCTGTTCTTGAATATGCCACTCTCAATTCTCCTACCTACTTATCACAAACTCCTAGCCCTGGAAGAAAGTAGTATCTGTTAGACGCTTTTGTCATTGTGATTCTGTTTGACATCTTAAGCTGGCTGTTTTTACTGCTCAATACATTAATTTATGCACGTAATTTTCGATGTGGTGGATCTTCTTTCCTTTACTATTTTGCTTTTTCTTGATTGTGCCCTTTAACTATCACTTTCAATAACCCCGAGGGGTTTTCTAATAACCACAGATTGCTTTTACACCCTAAGTTGAATATTGCCAAAAGAGTAGAGAGATATGGCCCTGAAAATATGTCAGTATTTCAAGTGTCCAGTTCATTACACAGAGAGAGGATGTTTTTGAAGATATTTAGGGTGGTATGTGAATACAGGCTAGAAAATGAATTCCTAGCTATAGACATCAATTATCATATTATATTTTCCATGAGTATCATGCCTATTCAATCTTGCCTCTGTTGTGAGATAGTCTCTAGGTTACAAATAAGAAACTGGGGTTCAGACACCCAGTGACTTTTTCAGGGGTCCTTAGCAGTGTGTAATGTTCTCAGACCAAGTTGCTGCAATGTTCTGTCCTTGCATTAAGCATCCCCATTGGTGGCAGTTCCATGTTCCAGAAGGCTCCTTCTGGGCATCAGTCTGAGTGTGTGAAGATATGTATTATATAAATAATTTGTGACTAATTATAGATTTGTGAGCAAAGACAAATGTTCTTTTCAGCATCTTTTTAATCTTTCTATTAAGCTCTGCTCTTGAGATATGGTAGGAAATACTTATAACCTGATAGATGTTGCATGTCCTTCTCTAGAGACATGCCCTTCAGGGAAGAGCATCTGCCTTGACATGCCACGCTTCCTTCCCCTGCCTAAATATTATTCCTATTCTTTTTTATCTAGATAGCTTTTGTTTAGAAATTTCAACTAACTTCTTCTCCCAGCCCAGTTTCAAAAAATAAATAAGTAAATAATTAAACAAGTTAGACAGTACCCAGTAAGAAAAAATACCTTAGATTATCTTCTGACATCCTTATACATACAAACACATGTACACATGTACTTGCCCACATGCCTACACCCAAACACACGTGAACATGCTCACTCACATAAAATATTTTAAATATTTTTAAGTAAACAGTAAATATACAGGCAAGTTAGAATAGAACATGTGTGATATGAAACACATACACCAGAAAACCCACCAAGTATTGTTTATTATCATATGGATAGAGATAAAAAATGTGAGGACATACAAAGACATAAAACAACCACCTCAGGAGATTGATTGTGTCTAAAGAAAGGAGCAGGTACAAGGACATGATGGATCTTTTGGTTCATCGATCATGTTTTATTTTGGGCATTTATGGTGCCTGGGTATAGGGTAATTCATACATTAATTTCCATGGGTTTTGTTGACTTGAAATATAATCATTATAGAATTAAGTTACATCTCATAATACTCTGAAACTGGGATAGAAGTCTTGAGTTTCTGCAGTTGGTTCTCAATTCTTGACTTCACATCCTCTCCAAAGAGCCTAGCTGTTGGTGCTGAACCAAGTCTGTCACCCTATCCACCAAGACATAGTACCATTTAAAAGTGCTGATGCTAAGCTCAGACTCCATAGTTTCACATAGACCTCGACTTTTAAGAATGTTCCTTAAAATTTTTTATCACTACCTACAGCTTGCCCAGCCTCTCTTTATATATTAAAGCATTGACTTTATCTAGTTTAAATTAGCTTTTTCAATAAGAGTTGATGAAGTCTCTCACACACTTAAGACTGGGTTCTGCTTTTGTCTTCCTTGTCTTATATCACTATATTTTTCTATTTTGTATCTCCCCCAAAATTACTTTATTGTCCTCCCAAAATAAATAAGACTCTTTAACTAAGCATTTTTAGCATGGAAGTAAGAGATTTTGTTGTGACATTTTCATACATCTGTATCATTGGCTTTGGAGTAAGGCACACCCATATTGGTGTGCCTGTTTTTCAACTCTAAATTAGACATGTGCCTAAGTTAGCCTCTCAGTTTCCCCTCCAGCAAAATAAGGATGACAGTTGTTTTCAAAGGATCTTGGAACATTAAAGAAGATGGAATTCAAGAAAAGCCAATATGCATGAAGGAGATAGGCAGTCAGTGTACTGCACCTTGTGACTCATAAATACACATCTCTGTATTACTCTACTCTTCCAAATGTGTCAAACTTTCTCTGCCTAAAGCCTTCTGTAAATGATGAATATACTTTTCCTACAAACATGTACCACTAGAATAAGTAAAAAATGTCTGACTGGAAGGAGGAAGTCAGTTATATCTAGGTGTCAACTAATTTTTTACCTGCCTAGACAGTGGCCCATCTGCTCAATTGATCATAATGAATTGGATTGCTTTGAGGACCCAAATGTGTAGCAAGTCCCTTCACTACCTTGGCCATGTGGCCTCTTCTGATTATGGCTTTTTCTGCCCACGTGGACTGAGTTGTTAGTAGGTAGCTGTCTCCAATTCACTCAGCTAAGCCAAATTACATGTTCTTTGTTAGAACTATTTTGAATTTTTGGCCTTAGTACTATATTTAATTTTTTTCCCTTTTTCCAAACGTAAGAATGGATTCAATGGAAAACTACCCTACATCCTGCCCCACTTGCTCACATTCATCCCTATAAAATCACACCATGAAAAAAAGATGAGAAGGAAGTAATAGGCTCTTGTTAATAGTTTCTTATGAACACAAAACTTTGACATTTGCATTAAAAACCCAACATGAGCACTGCCTTTCCAATAATTGACACGCATATTAATTATCATTGACCCAAGGAAAGCAGTTCTTAAGTCAGGAACACTAAGGCAAGGAGGTGTGACTGGTCAGTTCTGTCAAATAATGTACTTAGAAGGGGTTAAAATGACGGCTCATAGGTTAATAGCACTTGCTCTTGAACATTACTTGAGTTCTATTCCCAGCACCCACACAGCAGCTCACAGCCTTCTGTAATTCAAATTGCAGAAAATCAGGGACCCTTTTCTGGTCTCTGTGAATACCAAATGCACATATGCATACATGAAGGCAAACTCTCAAACAAAAAGAAATGTTTAGTAAGTGAAACAAAAACATGTAATTGGAGTAAAGTAAAGTTGTAGAAAAGTTGTTGTATTTTTCCTGAAAAAAGCAAATGGTGTGTGTTGTGCAAGTGCCACTTATCAGCCATACTAAGGGTGCCTTGTCTCCAGGAAAAACATAGAAAAGAAGCTACTATTTGTGAGAAATGTAATGCACATCAAGTTGACAGCAGGATCTCTTATTATTACTGTGATATAATCTGTAAATAGTGAATAAATAATAGAAACTTATTATTTTAATTCAATAGTGCAACTATCATCACAAAATATCTCCAGAAAGTACTAAGCATTACTTATTCACCTTAATACTCTTTCCTATGTAGTGGGGATGTTTCAGAGATGTGATTTTGTTTTACACTTGATCAGTATCTGGCAGAGCCTGGTGCTGAGGCCAAGACTCATCTTCAAGCCATACACCCTGTATGGTGAAGGCTCATTGCCTGAGATCTGGAGGGAAAGCTTGTCCTTTTAGGTGATCAGGCTGTCCCAGAGTGGCTAGTGTCTCTAGTTACATCTCATTGCTGCTCTTGTTCTTCTATCCTATACTGTTGCCCAGGAGTCATACTATTGCTTCTGGATAAGCTGCGCAAGATGAAATGGGAACAGATGTGGAGGCTGACAGCAGAGAGGGAACTCATGGGCATGCTGTCTACCTCTTTGGCTGACCAGGTGAGTGGCTAGTGACAGGAATCCTTACACCTGAGTACCTTCCTCTTAGTGCTTGTTGTATTGTTACTACAGTAAACACTGAGAAAGGGTTTTTTGTTACCGTTTTGTTTAGTTCATTGTTTTCTTTCTCAAACAGATTCCCAGGGTATACTTCTTGCTATTTTGAACTAGCAATTCTTCTGCCTCTGTTTACCAAGCTCTAAGATGGGCGTGTATATGCCACTATGCCTAGATTATGCGGTTCATTTTGGATCACAGTTAAGTAAGTTTAACCCATAGTTGGTTGACCATATTGCTCTTGGTCTAAAACCATAACACTGGTGAGCACATGGAGGATCTTATCTATCTGCTCCCCTTACAATAAGGACATCAAAGAAGACACTAAGGTTCCACAGTCCCCCTCACATGTGTTCTCCCAGTGGCCTTAAAACTTTCCACTATATCCTACCTATCAAAGGTTTAAGCACCTCCAGTGGTAATTCAGCATTTAGGACTAGTAGTTTAGCATGTGGATCTTTGATACAATATTCCAGATGCCAAAGCACAGCAGAACTGGTCTGTTTCTCAAAGACTTCTGGTTTTTTGTTTGTTTGTTTTTTATTATGTACACAATATTCTGTCTGTATGTATGCCTGCAGACCAGAAGAGGGCACCAGACCTCATTACAGATGGTTGTGAGCCACCATATGGTTGCTGGGAATTGAACTGAGGACCTTTGGAAGAGCAGGGAATGCTCTTAACCGTTGAGCCATCTCTCCAGCCCCCCAAAGACTTCTGTTAATAATTGAATGGTCTCAATTCATTGTTTCTTTCATACACTCCGTCAAAAGACATTCAGTGAACATTGTATACTAAGACGTGTAGGAAGATAACAGTAAAGGACCCAATATTTTTTCTTTATTTACTTTATGTGTAAACTTATTTTGCCCACATGTATGTCTCTGGACTTCATTTGTACCTGGTGTCCATGGAGGCCAGAAGAGGTTGTCAGATCCTCTACAACTGAAGTTTACATATGCCTGTAAACCTCCATGTGGGTGCTGGGAATCAAACCTGGCTCTTCTGGAAGAGCAGCCAGTGCTTTAAACCACTAGCCCGTGTTTCAGTGTTAAAGTCCAGGCTCTTTACTCAGAAACTTCATTGTTTATGGAATCAGAGTCACAAGTGGATGATAGTCTGTTATGTGAAAAGGCATCAATACCATCTTTACCACCAGTGTGGAATGCACATGCTGCCTATGACCAGAAAATGCCATGGTGTATTTTCCAGATATTTCACATGCATCTGAAAAGCAGCATGTAATGTGTAGGATAAAACCATTATTGTGATCCTCATCCTGGTAGCCCTAAACTCAAGGGAATATCATTTAAGCAGGGAAAAAAGAGAAATTAAGCAGACAGTCTGAGAATGTCCTTCAACTCCAACAAATGATTAACTAATTTTATAAAAACACGTGTCTCATTTTGATTGGGAAAGGCATGAATCTATTTGACCTCAGAACTCAAGACCTCTCACTTATATTTTACCTTCTTGTGATGTTTCTGATCATCTTAAGATGTGAAGATGCTCTCTCTGGGTTTTCATTTCTTCCTTTCTGAAATTAGTTCATGCCTCAGGACTCCTTTGTCAGAGTCCCACAAAGTTTCCAAATACAAAGAGGAAACAAGAAAATATGCAAGGTTATATAACTTTTTATTTCTTTTTTTAAAAGCATTATTATTCAGTATTTCCCTAGGAGACAAAAACTGACCTCCTTTCCCAAGCAATGAGATACAGCATGAGTGAGTGAAAAACTAAAATAACTCAGATGCTGTCTAGGACCTGAGGCAAAAGTTGTGCGCTGTCCTTATATTTCAAATTAGGTAGCAGTGACCTGAGTGTATGCCCCCAAAGTTAGCAATTGTGTGTGTGTGTAAAATATGTCCAATGAGGATAGTTTCTTTACCTATCTTGTGCCATGAAGGCCCGTAATTCACCTCCCAGAACCACCTGTCAAGTAGCTGGTTAATAAGTGGGGTTACATATTAGGCTTTAAGGGAGCTCAAAAATGCTTTAAAACATTTCTTTCTAGAAAACTTGGAATAGGAGTTTGAAATAGGGAGTTGCATTCTAGGTACTGTGGCCATCAGAAATTCAAGGAGCATCCATCACTAAGCCAACCAAAAGCCCTGAGAAAGAGCTACTTGAAATAAGCATTTATCATTTGTCTCAACCCTCGGGATGAGTTGAGCCACTTGGCATCACACTGTTTCCTCTCATGAAGGCTCAGGATATGACAGGGCTCCTACCTATAGTAGGATAAGGGGAAGATAAGAGACTTGATTTATTTCATGATAGTCAACACGGGAAAGTCACTACCTATCGGCCCAGTGTGACCTCACTGGATTATGACCATCTGGACCCCCAAGCATCAAGTGAGCTTGTTTGGCCTATGACATTCCTCTGCTCCTACCCAGACGTTAACCATTGGTTCCTGAAGAAAGCAGTAGGGAAAACTGTCCACAATGGGAGCAATCCTATTTCCAGAGCATGGTGTTTGAGAGATGTCCTCCTGTAAGTTAAACCTGCCCACTCACTTGACTGTGTCCTTGGCTTTTATTCCACAGGATATTTTCAATGCTGTCATCAAACAAAACCCCTTCCTGGTGTATCAGCTCCCCTGCTTCTGGAATGTACAGCTGTCAGACCACACTCGCTCTGAGCAGTGCTACAGAGATGTGTCTGATCTAAAGGTGGGTCAAGAAGTGTCATGGTGGGACGTGGTTCATATCTTCAGTTTACTGTAGTGATATTTCATTTGTATTTCAATAAATGAAGGTTACCTGCAGATAAGAGACTAAAACAACCCCACTGGTCAGCCTTATAGATCAGGCAGTAATAACACATACCTTTAAACACAGTAACCACACTAGTTTGTCATAGTAAGTAGAGAGTAGTGAGTGGTGCATGCCTTTGAGCCCAGCTCTAGAGAGGAATATAAAATGAGAAGAGACAGCTTTCAGTCTCATTCTGAGATTCCTGGAGGTAGAATCACCATTTCAGACTGAGGTAGAGGTAAGAGTCAGTGACTGACTGTTTTGCTTTTTACACCTTCAGACTAAATCCCAATATTTGTCTCTGGGTTTTTATTAATTGTGCTACATACTCCTGTGCTGAGCATAGAGAAGCTGGGTATGGGGACTGGCAGGGAACAGTTTTCTGTAAGCCTGTGGACATGTGGTGGAAGATGTATGGTCCCGGGAGAACAGAAAGAAAATGATTTTCCTCTCTGCTGGTTCTTTTCTTACACACTCTTATTTGGGATTCCTGGAAAGTATAAAGCCCCTTGAATAAAGAACCAGCTTGTGTGGACTTCTCTTCCCATATGCTGCCAGCTCTTCTGGTTCATTCCACATTCCCAAATCCATTGATTTAACTCAAGTGAAAACATTTGTGGAGAGGTCCACTATGTGCCAAGAGCTATATGTGTGATGTTAATTACTTCCTGCTTCCAAGTCACATTTTTAGAAGGGCAGAGAATCGTGGAAGGAAATAAATAATGCAGGAGCTGTGACAGATCTAGAAGGGTCGGGGTGAAGAAAGCAAGCACAAATGTCTCATTCTCCTGGAGGAGATGAGACTGGTTAGAGAAGCTCAGTACCAACTACTAAAGAAGGCCCAACTTTAAGATGACAGCAGGGCAGGGCATATTGGCTAGTGCTGTACATAATGTCACAAGACAAAAAATTCTAACTGTGACTGTACTCAGCACCTATGTATTTAGCCTATGAGTTTATACGTTGAATGGAGGTTCACTCATTTTCCCTGACTGAACTAAGTACTGTGATTGCCTTCAGTTCAGAAAGTGATACCTAGGATACCTCAGATGTCCTCGAGTGTATGATATCATCAAGTAAAACTGTTTTTAGAGCAAGGTGGAGGTAGAAGGAGAAGCCTTAGTGTACAGATGGAAACCCTGACTTGTTCCTAATGACTCACTGCCCCACTGCCAAAAGAAAAAGAATCTTAAACCTTGTTTTCCTTGATCATTTTCTACCTTCGTTGTTGAGGCAGGGCACATGCTGAACCTGTAACTCTCATTAATTGCCAGGATGATTGGCCAGTGAGTTCCCAGGAATGTTTTTGTCCTCCCTGTACTGGAATTATAGACATATATCACCATGCCTGTGTTCTTTTTCATATAAATGCGTGTACACACACACACACACACACACACATACACACACAATAACCAAGTAATTTGAATTCTTTAAGGATAGGGCAGGCTCAATAATATCTAGTTGCCTATATTATTAAATTATTATATTCTGACCCCTTTTAGATTAACCAATGCCACCATTGTTTTAATTTTTTTAAAAAAATCTTTAAATTTTATACTAAGTATTAGAAATCATTATGGTATTTTCAAACTTATGTTTATTGGCTTCCCTTCCCCCCAACCGTACCCACCCTCTGCTGCCTTCAATTCCTTATTCCCTTTTGTAAGCTCCTTTCCCGGTCTGTTTTTCTTTTTTATAGCCCATTTGTCTGCTTGCCTACCCCAGTACCTATTTTACCCTTTCTTTGTCTCCTTTCTACTTTTGAGATTTTACCCATGATTACACACACAGACACACATACATGTATGCCATGCATATGTTCATATCTATAAGTTGAAGGCTAGGAAGTTTGTATGAAAGAGAATGTGAAGTTTATGCCTTCCTAGGTTTGAGCCACTTAACTTAATATACTTTCCAAATCCATCCATTAGAACTTCTTTTGAGATACTGTCTCACCCAATCAGAGCAGTATCATCAAGAAATGTCACAACAGATGCTGCTGAGGACACGGGGAGGAGAAGCCCTAATTCAGTACTGAAATTTGCAGGAAAGTGGATGAGCTTACAAAGGATAATATTAAACGGAATAGTTTCTTTTGTATCTATCTTTATGCTCTTTTTTGCCAAGACAGGAAAATCAAGTGTTTTCCTTGCTGAATTCCATCATCATTCATTTTGGTAAAGGTATCTTCAAAGAGACTTCTAAGATCTTTCCATGGAGTTCAGAGAAACTTTATTAAGCCTTGCTATCACAAGGGTTTGAACAACAATAAAAATAAATACCCCATTTTGGGGCACTGTATCCATGTCCCAAGTGAATTGTTTTGAAATGACTTGGTAATTCCTAGTACCTAACAGTTAGTACTACTCAAAGCATAAAGCCTGGGCAGTATGAACTTCTTATTTCTCTGCAGTGGTAGTTATTTCATTTTTAAACATAACAAGAATTCATTTTTTTGTGAATGCTCAGTTATAGTAAATCACCTATTTCCAGGTTTTCTAATGGAGTAGACGATGATCTCATATTGGGAGCAGAAATGTAGCTCAGCTGTGTTTCTATCCATTTGAGCTTGTCTTCATAGGTGTCCTCAGCTATTTTTCTTTATAGATTTTTTTTTTAAATATAAACTTTCTGAAAGAATCTAAGACTGTAGACGTAGTGCAGAGCCCCACTCTCCCATCTGGTTCCATCCTGCCTCCTGCGACAACTTTCCTTCAGTGGCACACTGGTCAAAACTAGTCAACCAGTCTTCATACACTTCTGGGAACTAACTAATCCTTGGGCTAGAAAGAGCCTGGGATTTGTGCAGTTGCCTAATGTCTGTATATATTCCGTCCATTTTTCCCTAGGCACCTTTTTTCCTTGGTCGCATTGGCTCTCAGTGGCCCAGTCTTACCTGGTTTCTTGTTACTGACACAGTGGTTTTGTGGAGTGCTGCTTAAGGCTTTACTGTCTCAGGAGGAGACATTGAAGTAAAGTGCCCTCCTCAGCTCATCCCATCAGAAGGAATTTGACTTCCATTGAGGATATGGCTAGGGACACTAACTATTCTTACACAGTGAAGGCCAGTACTATGAAACTGCTGTTTTTCTCTTCTATACTTTATTATAACTGAGTGACTAATCCACCCTACATCAGAATTGGGGGATGAAAAAGAAAGGGTATTGTCTATTTATATTAATTAAGATTGCTCTACAAAAAAGATTCATCAGTCATTTATTTGCATTCACATGGACTAGGGCATATTCATTTTATACTTTGGACTGTAATATAAAACCTTTTAAGGTATGCACTTTTGAGAATTATCTTAATTTGATATTATCAAATAATATAATTTGATATATTAAAAATATATATAGCAGTATGAGTAGGTGAATACTTCCCTGGCACATCAAACTCCACTATACTTCACTAAGTTAAAGGCACCATTCACTACTGTCTACATGGACAAGATTAAATTTGAGGGTTCAAATACCGTAGGCAATAAGATTCTCTCTCCCTTCTCTACTTCCTTCTGTCCTTCTTTCCTTCTCCCTTTCTTCACTTCCTTTGTGTTCTCTGTTATGGATGGCAAAGTGGCTTCAGGGAGCCTCTAGCCAGCATGCTATTCAACAAATATTCACTGCATCTTGTTAACCATTGGTTGTGCAGTGGTTAAGGAATAATGCAGACTTTTCCTCTCCATGAATTTATGTTCTCAGGAATACAGTCCCCCAAGAAGAAAACAAATTGTGGCTTTGGTCACTGTAAGTAGTACAATGGATTATGCAGAAATCAAAGCAGCGTAGAACCAATGGTTCTGAATGGCAGAGAGAAACCATTTTTCTTTTGATGACTGTACAGAAAGACCCTGTTAACCTTTCATGAGATGTGAGTGGCAATATGACCATTTCAGTGTTTTTATGAATGGTTAGGACTGGCTGGTTGGTCAGTGAATCATATATCATGAATATGATAAGTTGAGTGTGACCACAGGACCCAGTTCTAAAATGAATGCCATGCTGGGCAAGCAGGAGAGCAGTGGGGAACCATTGCAGAAGATGCCTACTGAGAGCAGCTGCTGCTCATAGACTCCAAGCAGTGAATCATATGTTGTGTACAGTAAAATTGACAGCATTCCTCTGGACTCTTGTCCCAGATGTCTTTCAACCAACCTAGTGAATCCCTCTGCTGGAACTTCCATGCCTTGCTCTAGTGGTGTCTGGGCCTCGCTCTTTCCTGTCCACATCAGCATACAATACTGAGAAACACACTGGGGATTCTGCAAATGTGACTACAGTTTTAATAATTAATTCCACAGAGACAGGAAGAGCACAAAGCTGATTTGCACTCACAGATCTTGCGATGGTAGTTGGCAAAGAAGCAATGTGAAGGAATTAGTACAGCTCATGTTTCTTTTCTGCCATCTGTGTTCCAACAGGAATTCTTCACACATAACAAGTCCAGTTCAGATTGACTTTTATCTCAGAAGAAAAATAAAAGTAACAGGAAGAAAGTGGGGGAAGTGAGAGGAAGGGAAACATTGACCATATGAACACTGTGGAATCTATCTGGATCTGAGGACTCCTCATGTCTCCAACCCTGAATCTTAGCAAAGCTATCCATTTTCTTAGTCTTAGTTTTTTTTTCCTTCTGTCCAAACTCTACCTCCTTAAACAGGATAGCAGCATGAGCTACAGAATAAAGAGCACCTGGGATTTATGCACCATCCTAACATCTAGGTTTTTCAGACAAGTTGGCTAAATAACTGGAGATCTGGATTGCTCTATCCTCCTCATGGGTTATGGTTTATTTTTTTTTCTGGGAAGTACTTTTTTAACCCCCCCCCCTTTTTTTTTTGGACTGGGACTTGAAAAAAATAAGAAGGAGCAGGTGGATCTCTGAGTTTGAGGCCAGCCTGGTCTATAAGACCTATTTTTTAGGACAGGCTCCAAAGTTACAGAGAAATCCTGTCTCAAAAAAAAAACAAGAGAAGAAGAAGAAGAAGAAGAAGAAGAAGAAGAAGAAGAAGAAGAAGAAGAAGAAGAAGAAGAAGAAGAAGAAGAAGAAGAAGAAGGAAAGAAAAATCTAAGAGTCAAAAACATTATATTTATTTCATAGCAATATCCCAAGTAATAATTACTTGTCTATTATCTTTTCTATTATCATAATAAAACACCATGGCTAAGGCAACTTAAAAAGGAAAGCATTTAATTTGTCTTATAGTTTCAGAGGGCTGGAGTCCATGATGATAAAACAAAGGTATGGCCACAGGAAAAGCTAAACATTCACATCTTTATCTGCAAGTAGGAAGCAGAGAGAGGAGAGAGGGAGAGAGAGAGGGGAAAACTGAGAGAGAGACTGAGAGTACCTCTCCCAGTGACATACCTTTTCCAGAAAGGCTACACCTCCTAATCCTTCCCAAACAGTTCCATCGGGTGGGGACAAAGTTTTTAAATATATAAGCCTGTGGGGCCATCTCATTTAAACCATCATACCTAGTGATTGTTAAGATTGAAAAGAAAAAAAAAAAGAGTGATGAAGAGATTAAAGCACTGGAACAAACTCACAAATGTTGACCAGGCCTCGTTTTGTGCTTAATGTTGGACTCAATGCGAGTCTTGTATTCAAAGATTCAAAAGTCCAGGCTGTCTCACAGTATCATTTTAGCTCATATAGAATTTCCCTTATAGAAACAGCATTGTGGAGTATACAGCCAATGTAAGCAAGAAACATCTCCCCCTTGTTCCATGATGGAGACCAATAAATACAGGTATGGACTGAAAATATCAGATGAAAAATCTCAGAAATAAGTTTTATGTTTTATGTTATAAACAGTTCCAAGTAGCATAATGTGATCTCAGGCTTTGCCACATGGTCTCCCACTAAGGCCTTCTTTGTCTGAGTAGCCACACTTTATATACTACCTGCGTAGTGGTTCTTTAGACTCAACCCAGTCATCAGCTCTATTTTTTGTATTTGTATCCACATGACCCTTGTTTTGCTTTACTATATCCCTAAACCATGAGAGCAATGAGTGTTTCAGAGATGAGTTTAATGCATAAAACACAGAATAATAGATTTTGGGTGTAGCTGAGTTGAGAGAGTGCTTGCCTAGCATGCAAAAAGCTCCGGGTTCAATTCATAGCACCACATTACAAGAAAAAAGCAAACAAAAGTTGTGATGTTGCATGCATGTATATATTACCAGCATTCAGGCAGTAGAAGTAGAAGAATAAAAAAGTTAAAGCCATCTTTGGCTACTTAGGTAGTTCAAGGCAAGACTGTGCTGCAATGAGATCCTCTCTCAGAATAGAAAATTAAATGTATAAAGACAAACTAAGTACCATGTTACAATATTACAAAGCATTTAAGAAAAGATAAGATGTTTGTGTGTAATATCTTTACATAATAAGGGCAAATTCTCTAGAAAAACAAAGCCAGTAGATATGTCTTTACTTATCTTTACTACTTTACTTTATCTACCTCAGCCTTTTCTTACAGAGAATCAGTCTCTGTGATTACAGAAGCTCTGAAGACCCAGATTCCATAAGTTGGAGAGACAGGGAGGCTGCTGAGGAATTTCAGCCCAAATCCCAAGGCTCAGTACCAAGGAAGATGATTGCATAACCCTCGGTCTGCAAGCAGAAGGGTGCACCAGTCTAAGCAAGCAGAAAAAGAGAGGCAAAATTTTCCTGCCTCTCTGCCTTCTGTTCTGTCCATGCCCTCAGTGGATTAGAAGATGGTACTCATATAGGAGAGGGACATCCATTGATGAGGTCCACTGACTCAGATGAAGAGGTCGTCCGGAAACATTCACATATCCACAAGTAATACTTAGTTAAATACCTGGGAACCCTGTGACCCAATCATGAAATCATTAAATTGCTGTTAACACCTTTTGTCTAATCCATTACCTGCAGCCAATATCCTTCCTTTCAATATATTTGTAAATAAAAGTTTAAGTATATTGAGTCAAAAAGAAGTAGAGAAAAATCTGAACCCACACCTTCCTTACTCAAGGACTCAGTCTTCTGCTTATTAGTGCTCTTGCTCAGTGCCCCCACCACACACATACTTTTTCTGTCGATTGAAAGCTACTTTTTAATTTTTTTTGCTATACTACAAAATAATGGGTTTTGTTGTAACATTTTAACATAGATAGATAGATAAATAGGTAGATAGATAGATAGATAGATAGATAGATAGATAGATAGATAGATAGATAGATAGATAGATCTCAACACAAAGGAAATTTGTTCCATTCAGAGAAACAAGAGGAGGGGACAAAGACAGGAAATAATGACAAGTGAGTACAGAAGGGAACAAAGGAGAGGGGAAAGGAGTATTTGTTTGGAGGTGGGGGTGGACCAGAAGACTGCATCTAGATAGAGAGGAAACAGATGTAGCCCCTATGAAAGTGGCAGTTTATAAAGGTAAAAGGGGAAATGGCTTATGAGGGCGAGGTGTTTAATTTTAATTGTGCATGTTAACTAGGTGAGGCAAAGTGGTTTATGATTGCTGGTCTTCAATATTTCAACAGCTGAACCTTGGCAGTCAGCCTCAGGAAGAAGTGGCCACATAAGGGAATATACTAGGTGGGTGTGCTTTAGCAAGTCACAGGGAATGAGAGAGAAGGGCAAGGACTTCCAAAGCCATGTATGGGCTGGCTAGAGTCCTTTCATATGTCAATGTGCTTTGCTCATATTATCTACCCATTACCCTCTCTTATCCTTTATCAAGTCTGTCCAAAGGCATACATACTCTTTTTTCTAAATACAAATATAGATTCTGCATTTTAGAAAAAACAGTGGTATTTTTCAAAGTTTGGCTTATTTCATTTATTATGTTAATCTTCAGCTTCACGCATTTTTCTGAAAGTGACATAATTTCATTCTTCATTATAGCAGATTAATACTCGTGTGTGTGTGTGCGTGTGCGTGTGTGTGTGTCTTATTTTCATTTCCCTTTCATCTGCTGATGAGCATCTGGGCTCTTGCCCATTATTTTAGTCTTTATCAGACATGTCTGTCATCCTGAGCATGGCTCATGGTAGCCCTGGCTTGGCTTCATTGCGCTGTATGGTCTTTACCTGCCCTTCCTGTGTTCTGTGACCACTGGATTCCTCCTTCCCCCATAGAGTCTGTTCTCAGTAGGCCATCATAACTTGGAAGTCTCCACCAGATTTATTTTGTAACTTGCACGCATGTGGTGTGTCTTTGTGTGAGTCCTTCAAAAACACAAAACCAAAAGGAAGAAAGAATTGGGGAATTGGCTTACAAGCATTATGGTGGCTGAGAATGACAATAGACTACTTGTAAACTTGTCTACCTGGGATGCTGGTGGCATGACTCAGGTCAAGTTTGATGTCCTCAGCACAAATAAGCTGATATTGTAGCTCTCAGAGACCAGTGATCCAAGAACATCGGTTCCCTGGCAAAAGTCCTAGCATCTCAAGGTCAAGGAGTCTGGAGTTCTGAAGGTGAAGAGAAAGAAAAGGAAACTGTATCACAATACCAGGAGAGGGGTGGTTCTCTTTGTTATTCACCTAGGCCCAGTGCTCACTGGATGGTGTCATCCATACTGAGGGTGTCTTTTAACCACCCAGTCTGCCAGCTCATATGCCATTCTCCTCTAGAAACACACTGGAAATAAACACTTGCATATCTCCAGGTAATTCTTCATATTATCGTGTTATCATCTAAAATATATCATCACCATATCCATCATTGCAGCACTCCTGACCTGTACTACAGATCTGCAAGGGAGTTTAAATTAGTCCCAGTTGCAGATGAATGACATTTGACATGTTGGTGCAGATGAGGGTGAATTGTGTCTGGTTTGTAGGCCAATTCACTCCTGCTTTTCTGCCATGAATCTTAATTCTGAAGGTGACAAGGAGAAAAGACTTGTGAAAATATTGCCCTTCTCTTTCAAATGCCAGCAAGTAGATAACAGGGAATTTAAACTCTTTTACAGAAAAAAAAAAAAAAAAAAGATGACAAGCTATTTGGCCCTCAGACAATGAAAGGAGGGCTGTGTTTCTGTATTACAAAGCCCATGATGATGGGGCTTTTATAACTGATTTACTGTAGACATACGGCATGTGAAGATTATTGAGAATGTCACCACTGTGATTTCCATCCTCAAACCAAAGGCCAGCTATTGAATACTAACTATCCCAGGGTCTGTGTCACTTGGGAAGAATAATAAGTCATGTTTCCTGCCAGCCTAGATATCCACTTTTCATTACTGCCAGGGGCAGGCATGTAAATAAATAATTATAGGAATGTGCAAAATTTTCTCGAATTAAGTAAACCACAAATCTATGGAACACTAAGAAAGGGCTAGTATCCTTCTCCCCTGTTGCTTAGGAAGGCTTACAATAATAATCAGAAAACCCAATTTGCAGTGGCTTAAAATGAAGAATTTGAGTTTTTTTCCCTTTATAGGGCATGAGGTTGTAGACACTGTTCAAAGGTCAGTCTTACGTTGACCTGTGCATCATGGTTCCATGATAACTACCATAGTCCAAGTTATTATATTTGTGATTCTGACAGAAAGGTGGGTAGAGTGGGAAGATAGCACCACTTTAATCATAACCTTTAGGGGAAGAAATGCTTCTACTTATAACATTGTAGGGGAATGGTGGGTCTTATAGACATGCACTGCTGCAAGACTGTCTGGGATCGTTCATGGTATCTTGAATCGTAAATGGCTCAGGATCTTTTCACAGCATTTAGAGCATTGCATACTATAAAGAACAGAGAATGGAGTAGAGAGGGAGTCATGCTATGCAGCAACCCTCTGCCAGGAATGCTCACATAAAGTCATACAGAAGAGGTGCATCTAGGTTAATGCTTGAAAAATAACAGACAGGCAGATAATACAGAAAAATTAGGATATTCTTGGGAGAGGCAATTATTTGAAAATTCACAAAGTCATGAAAATAAGGCGAAAAAACACCAGGAATGTTTATCAGTTGAAGACCAGGTGAGAATTTTAAGTGTGAGCTAGTGGCAACAAGCTTAACTGACTGGTAAGGAGTATAGCTGTTACTCCATGAGCCACACAAAAGCTCTAGGAGTCTTCATTCAGACACCCATTTTCCAGCACTGCTTGTCTCTGTAGCTTGAAGCTGATGTTCTTCTTCATCTGCTGTCTGTACACAGTCTCCGATTTCCCAGCTCTTGTGCAGCAGGAATGAACTTATGAGCCCTCTTATGTATAAGAACTTCAGAGGCCAAAATGTGGGCTTGATTCTTTCCATAGACTCACCCTCACACTGAGGTCTTTTTATACCTTTGAACTTCTTTTTTTGTACCCTTGATGGTTGTGGAGTTCTCATCTCCCCTTTGATCACCTTAACTTTTCTCTTCCCAAATGCTGTTGAAGTTTTCTGAATGGTAATTAGTTGCAACCAGTTCTTCTGGCTCACTAGAGTCTGACTACAAATCTGCACACATCCTTAGCCTTTATAAGTTTCAGATCCAGTGATATCACATGCCCAAACCCCCATGCTGACAGCCTCAGCAGCCTATATGATAATCCCCTTCTCCCTTTCTGATGAATACTGCACAGAAGACTCACCTAGTAAGTGTATCCAGAAGTCCTCAGTTATCTGTAAGTTCAGGTCTATCCCAAGGTAGGAAAGGAAAGTTTCACCTCTAGTTCTCCAATCTTCTGTAAATATTATGTTCATTTCTAGGAAGAGAATCATTTCATAGTTTCAGGTAAAGGAGAATAATGAATAGGCATTTCTATTTCTAGTTTCTCTCTCTACTTGAATCCTATCTTATCTATCCTGATTTCTAACCAGATAGGGAAGAACAAATATCTAAATTTCTATACCTGAATGGGGTCTATGTTAGTTACTTTGCTCGTTACTGTGACAAAAATATCTAACAAGTTACTTGAAGGAGGGATTTATTTTGGTATGGCAGACAAGGCATGGTAGCAGGAGTGAATTGAGGTTGGCCGCTCAATTCTCCATTTTGTTCAGTCCTGGACTCCGAACTCATGGAGTGATGCTGCCCACCTTTAGGGTGGGTCTTCCCACTTCAGTTTATTCTCACTGATATGTACAGAGAAACTTTTCTCCTATATTGATTCTAGACCCTCACAGAGCATAATGAGAATGTCAGTTGTCTTTTCCAGGTATGGTAAGAACAAATGAGTTGTGGCAAGTAAAGTATTCAGAGCAGTGTTTGGCATACAGCAAGTATCAAACCATTGTTTGTGAAGAGCAAACTATTATAATCACCACCATTATCAATATTATTCTTTTGGCTGCAGTGCTAATGGACACTGAAGTATGTGCCCGTCTCAGGTGCTGCTGCCTTCAAGCCAGCAGTGATTACTGGTTCTGTCCTTCAAGAGGCCAAGAAATGGCATTCCTCACCAAGCACAGAGCAATGAGTCAGTGTTTCAGAATCATGAATGTGGCTTAGTACAGGAATACGATCTGTTTTGTACACCCTACCCCCTGCTGTGTGACACTGGGCAGCTTACTGTGTCACTCTGGACCCTAGTTTCTTGTAAAAGTGTCTCTGCTGGGGGAGGGATCATGACTAGTTACCCCTCTCTGACTCTTATTTATAGGAGTTTAGAGAGTCAATTGTCCTATTTGTTTAATGCTAATATAACAGTGTACCGGAGACTGGGGGCTTTATTGGAGATCCATTTCCTACTATGCAAATACCTTGGTAGCTCAGGGCAGAGGCAGGAATGTATTAGGGGGAAAGAGGGAGGAAGGAAGCAAGCTCCTTCTATCAGATGCCCACCCCCTCCAAAAAGGCATTTGCTCTCCTATTTAAATTCCCTCTTGGAGAGCTTAAGCTGTTAATGCATAAATTTAGGGGAATGCTTTCAAATGCAGCAAATGCAGACTTCTTGGTGAGCCCTTGAGAGACAACTCCTGTTCAGGGACACGTGGTACCCTCCTCCCCTCCTTAGAGGTATCCCACAGAGGCTTCTGTGGGTCTAGTTATTCTTACTCCATGCTGAGGTTTGGTCTTGCTTGACTTCTTCTGTAGACACTGGGAATGTGACCAGTTATGAGGACTACCATCATGGAGCAGCCTCCTTGGAGCCAGCCCTTCCCTGGTTCTACTGTCTTTTAGCTTTATTAATTCATCCCATGCCCATCTTCCCTATCTGCTTCAGCCCCACTGTTGATATCTGCTAATACCTTCGTCCATCCGTAACTCCATCTTCATAGGAACTCTACAGCCATTCCTGACTTTGCTGGGCTCCACATCCAGCTCAGAGAAAGTGCAGTGGTTAGCCAAGTAGCCTCTGAGGTGCGTAACAAGGTGCCAAGCACAATTTTGTGAGACCATGGGAAAACAGAATCCTCTGGAGCCTCCCTTCCCTTCCAAGACACAGTACTATTCACAGTGATACCCCATGGATTTTCTTCATTAAAATTTAATTCAAATTATTCATTGTTAATAGTCATGATATAATAGTAAGAACTACTTGTAAGAATAAGTACCAATAAATATTAATAATGTGGCACTTAGAATAATTTTGGTGCTTATTATACTCTAAATATTCACTTACTTTTTTCAATTTTTCTCTTTCATATTTTCTCTTTACAATCAAGTCAAAAAAATGTGTACCCAATGCCTCATTTTCTTACCAGGGCATCACAACAGTGTCCCCAGCTTTTATTTTGGTCTGTTTACCTTACCAGGTACATCTTTACACACAGTGAAGGCCTGAAAACCTAGTCTGTCATTTTGCTCTCTCTCTCTCTCTCTCTCTCTCTCTCTCTCTCTCTCTCTCGAATCTATAGTGGTCAGGTCTATCTGAGTTCCAGATGTTGACTCCTCAGGTATAGGAGGTCAGCCCAGCTATGGTGTTGGAAGTCCTTCTATCCATGTGTTGCTTTTATTGGTTAATGAATAAACAAAACTGTCTTGGCCTATAGCAAGGCAGAACTTAGATGGGCAGGGAAAACTAAACTGAATGCTGGGAAAAAGGAGGCAGAGTCAGGGAGAAGCCATGTAGCCCTGCCAGAGACACATGCTGGAACTTTACCCAGTAAGTCACAGCTTCATGGCGATATACAGATTAATGGAGATGGATTAATTTGAGTTAAGAGTTAACCAGAAATACACTTAAGCTTTTGGCCAAACAGTATTGCAAATAATATGGTTTCTGTGTGTTTATTGCGGGACCAGGTGGGACAGAAACCTCCTACTACAAAACTGGATCTTCTATGCCCCACACTATGCTTCAGTGTGATCTTCCTCACATGTCTCACTTTAGCTCATGTCTCCTGGGAACCATGTTTCTCTCCTCTGAGCTCCAAAACAGGCATCTTCTATCATGCTTCTATGGAGTATTTCAGAGCTATCTCCAATGCTTTTTCCTGCACTGTGCCTTCTACCTACCTATTGGGGGGCTATGCATAGTCTATGGACAGCTCCCAGGGTCATGTTCCTTAGGACATCTCTCAATCTGCAGACTACAGATGCTAAGGGAACCAACATCTTTGTGAGTGCTTACCCAATGCCAGATTTGCATGCTAATGTGTTTACTTTTCATGGTAGTTCTATGAGGTTGTCACTCAGTCTTGGCTGAAGACTGAGATCTCAACAATTATTTAAACAGGGAATTCAATGTTTAGAACTAGTAAGCAGACATAAAGTTTAGACTTGGCCCCGAAGTGAAACATAAATCAGAAATTGTAGGGGGCAATTAACAGTGTGGTGCTTAAAGAACAGAGAGAGAAAAGATATGGAGAGAATTCAAACTCACACTCTTGAGGTCAACAATATCAGGCAGCTGTTCTGGACAGAGAAGCAGGGAACATGGAACTTATTCTAAGTGCTTGGAAATATGTGACTTGGATTTCTGAAAGGAAGAAAATACCAATGGTGATGGAAGAGCTACATGATGTTCTCAGTACCAGGAACCTCCAGGGAAGAGCTATGCCTTCCCCTCCTCAGGTATCAGGTGTCCTGAACTGTCTACATCACCCAACAGTTTTTGGTTGAAGAGTCTCAGTCTCTACACACAGGAACCGTGTATGCTCCTGTGATACAGAAAATAAGGGAACTTTCCCATGATTAAACAACAGCTTAGAACACAGGCAAGATTTGATCCTTCACCAGCACTGGTTCCCTACCACTCCTCTCAACATTTAGAACCAATAGGCGAGTGAATGACCTGCAGATCTACAGATCACAGCTCTTCTAGTCCAAAGCCATAGAGAGCTGTGTTGTGTGGTCCTCTCAATCTGACAGCCTCTTTGCTGCCCTTCAGGTCATCCACTGGAACTCCCCCAAGAAGCTCCGTGTGAAGAACAAACATGTGGAATTCTTCCGCAACCTCTACCTGACCTTTCTTGAGTATGATGGCAACCTGCTACGGAGGGAACTGTTTGGCTGCCCCAGCGAAACTGATGTCAACAGTGAAAATGTGAGTATTCAACAGATAATGGGAGAGATTGACCACATTCTCCATTGTCTGTTTTGGGTCCTTATTTAGTTTTGGATCAGCTCAGGACTATACACTGAGGAGCAAGACCCTTTACCTGCCATAGAATCCATGGCTCAATGGAGCAATGGTCAGATCATCTGGTCACTTCCTGTGGATCAATTTGGACTTGGCAGGAGACATTAGCTCAGTTGAATGGGTCAGAATGAGTTTTCAGGCAGATCAAGCTATCAGATTTTCATTGTCTGCTTCATGGCCAGGAAAATTCCCAAGCTTGTGGTGGTGAAGGCACAGAATTCATTGGCTGGGGCCTAGGGTAACACAGAGGGAGACATCAACAGGTACTGACTTCTTTCCAGTTGGTTTGGGCAAGGAAAGTGTTGAGTGAAGAGTTACAGGAATAGCTGAAGATGTTGGGTGCTTTTGTTGTAATTGTTATTTCCTATTCTTTCAGATGTAGTAACTCATTTTTCTTCGTTGAGTTCTTCTTTTACTATTGAAAAAGTTCAAGTAGAGAAATTAAACAAATTGTCCATGGTAATAGCAAGCAATGATGCCAGCTGTGACTAACACTGAACTCTTAAGGATATAGAAAAAGAGCATGGTAGCCAAAGGCAACAGAAACATAGAATCAAGATGAATTGAATTCAACTCTAACCATTACCTTTGTTGACACAAAAAACACAGGTCTCATCTTAAAGAGAAAAAAAAGTTTCTTGAGCCAATTTTAGTTCCATAGTCACCCCAAATTCCGTGTTCCAATGTGGAAGCAGTTTTATGAAGTTTTATAAATTCACAAGACAAAAATAATCATAAATCAAGACAAGTTTAAAATACATCAGTGGGTACATCAGGGAAGCAGGTACAGCAAGATGGGGGAAGCTTTTCTATAGGAAGATGCTCTCTAATCTTTTGGGATAGTGGAAGCTAATAGACTGCTAAGTTAATAGATTGTAAAAGGTTTTAATCTATTAGTCACAAGATGTTAGTTCACAGAGGTAGACAAGGAATGGCTGTCCTGGAGAGTTAGAACTAGCCCAAAGTAATTATCCTCAAAGGCATACAACATTCCAGGCTCTCCAGAGTCCTAAAACTCTCCTGAGTCAATCGGTCTGCAAGTACAGCTTGTTCAGACTTTTCATTTCTACCTATGTGACCTCAAACAAGATACCCTGTGTCTCTGTATCTCTAATACTTCCGTTGCAAAATGGGCAAGAAATGACATATATGCTCATCATCTGCGGTGTCTTAGATTCTAACAAAATACACGGTACTTTTTCTCTCTTTCCCAAGATCCTCAGTATCAGACACAGAAGAAATTGTTTCAGTCATTCAGTATAGAAACACGTATAGAGGGTGTTCTTCTCATTCTGAGTACTGAGACAGATGAAAGGGGGACTAGGGATATGGCCCGTGGTAAAGTATAGTGACTGCACCAGGAAAGGATGCCATTCCAGCACTCACACGGCAGCTCATCATCATCTATAACTCCAATTTCAAGGGATCTGATGCTCCCTTATGGCTTCTATGCCACTATAGGCATGTGGCATACATACATATATGCAGGCAAATACTTAAAAACTTAAAATGAAAATAAATGAATGAATCTGTGAATACAGACAGTGGAAGGGAAGAAGGAAGGGACAGTAGTGCTTCCCTCAGAGTTTGTGTCTCATAGCAGGAAAACACAGCGAGCTCATTGATAACCAACCACACAACCACCCAAGCTGTGAGGAAAATTTATTAGCTAATAACCAATGCTACATAGCAATGACTAGTGAAAAGCCAGGCGGATTCTTTCTTTGGGGAGCAGCAAATTGGAGATGAGGAGGTAAAATTGACACTGAAACCTAACTGACAAGAAACTCAGCTGCAGTCAAATAAGGGAGATACAGATACATTCCAGGCAGATGATGTGTCTGGTGCCACAGACACGGGACTGGTTTGGAGAACAGGGTAGGGACTAGTGGGTGGGACAAAGAAGAAGACATAGCAGCTAATGACCAGATAGATGGACATGTGAGCTGACAAAGGTTTTTTTTAAATAATAATAATAAATTAAGTGAGAGTAACTCAAACTAGAATTTTCCTCTGAGACTGGCAAGGCTTTTATAGCTGCCTTAGGTGTCCTGGGAAGTCTTTTAGACTCCCTGTGGAAGGTAGAAAGACCTTCCTGGCCTTTTATGGAGTAAGTGATCACATGCTTATACTACCTTCTGAACCCCAGGGAAGTTGCTACTTACTCCTGCTTTTCCCTGTATCCTCCTAGACTCCTCAGTATCTACAGTTCTCTGCTGGCAACAGAGAAGGGAAGCCAGAAAGCACTCAAATCTCTTGGGCTCTGAGAAGCACTGTTTCTATTCACCCCATTTTCCTCAGCTTTTCCCTTTGCTCAAATCAGAGTTTATTCTCAGCAATGATGGTTGAGTGCCTGCTTGGAGTTTTCTCCCAAATGCCCAGTGTAAACTCTGTTTTCCATCATTTCCCCTCTGTGCCTGTCTACCCATCATCTGCACCCCTGTGTTCTCAGGCTTAAGCGTCGGTGCTTCAAAGACTGTCTGCCCTCTTTTCCTATATCCAGAGGATGAAGCAGTTACTTTCTGCCTTTCTCCAAATTTAGAACTGTGCTTGATTGTTCATTATGTATATGTAAATGCAAGACAGAGTCCAAGAGCTTAGCAGGGCCCATTAGACACTGAGCCATATGCAAGCTGCCATTTAACAAACCCTGGTAAAGCAGAGAATCCAGGCTTTCCAGGTCTAAGCACTCAGCACCCCAGTCTCTCCCAAGTACCATGTACCAGCCGCACTTTCCCATTGGTCCTCTATCTGTGTGCTTTCCCACCACCTAGAATACCTTGTCTCTGCCTGGCATGTGTAAATGTTCTCATTTAACGGTGTCCCAGAGTAACACCTTAAGTAAAATTCTGTGATCTATCTTAATTTCTTTCCATCATAGCATGTGTTACTATATTCAATTACATAGACTGTTTCTTTTCTGGTTTTTTTTTTCCTCCTCAAATATAGGCTTCTAGGTTGGAGACTTTGAACCATTCTCCTCTCAAATCCACTCCTATAACGGAACTAGGCACATGAAAGATACAGAATGAATGTAGTAAAGAATTATAGCGAGAATAAAGCATCAGGTAAAAGATGAGGCAGAAGCAGAGGCAGAAAGCAGTATGATGGTGGCCTCTGTTTGACAGTATTGCATGCTGTGAGCATAGCACAAAGGCTTTGGCTGGGTTGGGAGTTTGGGCTAAAGCCTGTTGATTTTATAGGCATTCTCATATTTACATTTGAGAGAAGTCAATGCAGAGAACAGAATAAAAAAGAAAAGACTGACACAGCAAAGTCACTCAGAGACTGTGTTCCAGTCCAGGTAAAGAAGTAATAATGGTATTGAACTTCATCAGGAGCAGCAGGAGTGGAGAGCTCAGGTGAGATGACAGGTGAGAAAGCACCCACAAAGGCAGCAGGTCCCTGTAAACTGTCTACCTAACTCTAAAGCCCCAGAGCAGAATGGTGATATCCCAGTGCAGCTGCAGGTTTAGACATGACATGACGATGATAAAAAGCCCCTCTTGTTTCTCATAATATTTCTTACTTTGCAAACCCTATAAGGTATTTGTTACTGGTTGCATTTTTAGAGAAGGAAATGGAGGCTTAGAGAATTAAAATCACAGAACAGGGTCACGGCAGACCGAGAGCTGATATCAAGCTCTCATTTGTATCAGTCACTATTCCTTCAACTGTTAAAAGTGCCCCTCAATCACCACTCTTCCTTAGCATGACCCCTCTTCCATTTCTTCATAGCACTTGTACTGATTGATATAATCATGACATCTGTGTGTGTGTCTATCTGTGTGTCTGTGTGTATTTGTGTATGTGCACAATGTTGACACCACGTGTCAACATTGGTGTGTCCTCCACTGTTACTCCCAATTTATCTTTTGAGACAGGCTGTCATTGAGCCTGGTGCTCACCAATTGATGTCAATGCCTGGCCAGTAAGCTTCAGGGATCCACCTGCCTCTACCTTCTTATACTAGAGTTAAAGACGTATGTAATCATGCCTGACCCTTTTTATGTAGAACTGAAGATTTGAATTTAGGTCCTCAGTCTTACATTGTGTGGGAAGAAATAATTTTAGGATACACAAAGAGAACACAAAGCAAAATAAATTTGGCAAGGCATTTTCTTTTGGCAATATGAGAGGTGCATCATGATCAAAACCACGCTAACAAGCACACCAAAGCAGGAAGTTCACCAAGTTTTAGTTATAGCAAAGGTAGTGTCTGGGTCTCATCGCATTAGTGGCTGCTCAGCCTTACAGTCTGACTCAGTTGTCTAATTGATGGGAAAGTGCATGAGAGAGTCAAATATCAGGAATATCTTTATGTTGAGCAAACAAATACAAGATAGAGCAAGATTATGGTGTACTGAGCCTTGGAGGGTGAGCTCCCTTTAGTAGAAAAAAAATGCTACTTTCTCAAAGTAGCAAGCACATTCCCAACTCCATTTTCCCAGCCTCAATTCATGATGTCAGCTTTCCTCTTTCTCTATCAGAATATCTGCATACACGAACAGACTGCCTGCCATCCGTTTCTTAATTGTTCTTATTAACTGTAAGAACTATAACAGTTGTTTGCCTAAAACGTACATTTGCTAGATGAAGAAATCTAACCCTGGACAAGACCTGTGACTTTGAGTGTAGTCCAGTTTTCCGTTTTCTCACCTATAAAACAGTCACCCAGTTTAATCCACGAAGGCCATGTTTAGAAAGTTAAAAGTTAAGGTGTCCAGTATACCAACCACTCTGGGAAGTTCTTATGTGTGTTGGGAAAGAAATGCTTATGTGAGACACCTTTCCTTCCAACCTCTCTGAGGTCTCACATCACATCAGCTCTGAAATGAAGAAGGCTTACAAGTTCAGGTCCCTTATGCCATGAAGGTGATAGACTGGCCATCTCTGAAGCTGTGTTCCCTGATACTAAGCTCACTAGGAGGAAGAGACAGTAGCATCACCACGGCTCACTTAGAAGTTAAAACTAAGACACATATAAAAAATTCTATAAAAACTTTATTACATTGTTCTGTTGAGCACTGCCAAGAGCAGATGGCTTGTGTGAAAGCATCTGTACTCCCAGAGAGACCTCAGAGGGAAATCAGAATGTATTACTTTACTCATGGGTCAGCAGCATGCCACCAGCTTTTCAGCACACAGCTACAACTAGCCCAACATGGACAGTTCTGGGGCCCAAGAGATTGCCTGAGCAAGGCCATCTGTGACCCTCTGTGAACATGTTAATCTCCAAATCCTTAAAAATCACTGTGTGGATAGGTAGATCAGGGGAGGAGATGAAAAGAAGAGGAGCCTAGGATCAGGAGTTTCTGTGTGCAGATACCTAGATACAGGATTGACCTTTGTAGCTGGCTTTTTAGTTCTGGGTCGGCTCCACCTTGTACAGAGTCTACTTCCCCTGACACTCTGACTTCTGTTGTCATGCCTATATACCCATGTAATTCTCTATCTTCTTATAAGATTACCTCATGAAAAATATGTGGGATTTAACATGACTTGTATAAATTTTCTGTAACTCCCTGTACAATTGAATCAAGGATATGAACTTGATAGACTTCAAAAGACCAAATAAGTCCAGGAAGTACAATGGTCAGTATTGTCAACTTGACAAAATCAAGAGTCACTTGGGAGATAGATGGACCTTTCAACATGCCAAGGGGGATTATCTTGCTCTGATATAAGAAAACTCACCCTCTCTGGGTGGTGCTATTCCCACGATAGAGGATCTTGAACTGTGTGCTTCATGGATTCATTGCTTTCTTTTGACTATGTACATATGAACAGCTGCTTCAAGCTCCTGGTAACTTGATTTCCTCACCATGATAAATTGTAACTTGGAAGTGTAAACTAAAGTCAACCTTTTATCCCTTAAGTGGCTTTTTATCAGAGCATTTTAGAATAAAACAGCAAAGAAACTAAGAGAGGCATTTTGGTAGCTTATAATAATGTTGCACCAGCAGCTGTTCCCCCAAATCAAGTTGTACTCATGATCACACTACTTTCAAGCTAGGAAGCAGAGTGACAGAATCCTTCCTATCACCTAGGAGATTCTGGATTCCAATCCTAGCACCACAACCAAAATAGAAATTGCTGGCTTGCTTTTTTGCGTCTCCTTCTAGACATGGTCCATTGAAATACAGAAACAAAGGCCTTAGGTTCATCTCCAGAGTAGATATTGATATGAAATAAGAGACTATTAATTGTGTGTGATAGAGAAGCTAATGCTAGTATCTGGGAAAGAGGAGACCATGTCTTTCTTTTTCTGTCTTCTCCAAGTCTAATCAGGGCCTGCAGATAGAACCCTTCTGAACCTTCACTGAACACACTTGAATGTGGCCTCTTCCATGGAAGACTGAAAGTGGTTTCCAGTTTGGTCTTCTGTGTAAAAATGTTCAGGGTACCTGAAACTTATTGACTAATACACACAGCAGATAATAGTGAGCTAGTGATATTTCTCTCCCTGTCTCTGTGGTCCAATAAAACTTGACTTCTTTTTAGAAGCCATAAGGAAGAAGAGCCTTGGATGAGATTTCAGGAGATGAGTATGGTACCCCAAGCCATATGAGAAAATCTCTGGGGCAACACCCCCCACTATGTGTGTGTGCGTGTGTTTGTGAGTGTGTGTGTGTCCTTGTGTAGGCCAGTTATACACTCTGGATATCTGGATATCCTTCTCTGTTATTTGCCACCTTCATTTTTTGGAACAGAACCTCTCACAGGGCCCGGAGTAGGAGGGAGCAACCTCTCTTGTCCCTCAGCACTGAGGTTACAGATGGGCACCATCATTTCTAGCTTTGATGGAGGACTCAGGCCCATGTGCTTGTGTGGGAAATAAATGCTTTACTCACTGAGCTATCCACTAAGCCCTCCTCATTTCCTCATCTTTAATCTGAGAGCATCAGGACATATCCTTACCACCTCATACAAGTATTAAGAGAAAACAAATAGTGGATATGAATTCCATTTAAAGACAAAGTAATTTGGAAGCATGAGTAATATTCTTGTTAGCTTACCCATCAACATTTTATCTGTTGTTCTAAGATATCAGAATGAAAGAATTCTCAAGTGGCCTCTGAGATTCCCTCTTTGTCCATTGAACTTTTTCTTGATTATTTTCTTGTTAGGCAGTGTGTGTCTTGTAAGGCAATACCAACTACTACAGCATGCTTCAACATCCTGCACTGAAAAATCCAAGTGAGTTTTCGTAATTGGCATGTGACTCTTCTCCAGGTTCAGGAGCAAACCACTTCCTGTCTTGTCTCTGCCTTCCATGAAGCCCTGGATTTCTCTGGGGAACTCTTTGATTCTGGATTTCAGCCAAGAAAAGAACATGATATTTGTGTCTAAGTGAGACTCAAAAGTGGTAGCCCTACAAGCCTATCTGCCCAAATGTCAGAAGCTGGAAATACAGCCCAGCTGTGTGCCCAGAAATAAACAATGTGGGGACTGGTGAGCAAAGAATGTCCCTGCTATTTTAAATAGTTTATGCACTAAGTCTTCCACAGCTGTCTACTAGATCTAAGTCCATCTGCTCACCACTTAAAAGCCAATACTCAGGAGATAGGAGTGGGTGGAGATGAAATCTAGTTATTTCAGGGCTGACCCTGGGAAAATAAAGGAAGATACCGCCTCAAAATTCTACCTGAGGAACTTTCCAACACATAAGGGCTTTTTATAGAGAGCAGATAGTCTTCATTCAGGGCATGTGTCTGTGTCCCTTGACCCTGACCTCCTAGAAGTAGTTACAAATATATTGCTTCTTCTAACTTATTCTGGGGTTTGTTGATATTGTATACATATAATCTTAAACAAGGGTACAGTATGTAAGTGTTACAGCTCTTAGGGAAAAGCTTCGCCGATGCAAATGTTACAGCTCTGCTCTGGTGGCAGGGTCAGCGCATTCTCCAGTGCAAGTGTTAAGCTCTAAAGTGCATGTGTCAGGATCCAAGTAATGCCACAAAGTCATACCACACGACAAACTTTACACAAGAGATTATTGGGAGGGAAAAACCCAGGAGGCTGGCTGCTTCTGCTTGGGTGAGAATCAGCAGAGAACTTAGCAGAAGACAGAGTATATATAGAGTTTCTTGAGGATTGAAGGATTATATATATCCTTATCTTGGGACAAGCTTGGGGATTGGTGGCATTTTGTGGCCTGATCTTGAAGCTTAGGGATTGGTGGTTTTACTTTTTTTTTTTTCCTTAGTTTCTTACTTGGGTTCAAGCTAGGGGCAGTGTGTTCTTCCCTGGGCCCTAGTCTTGCATCATGTCAGGGTCAGGGTGTTCTTTCCTTCGCCCTTTTACCCTACACAGTATAATTATCATTTCCATTCTTATTCCCCTCCTACTCCTCCCTTTCCCCTGTCCTTCTCATTCTCAGTTTCATGACCTCTTCTGTAATTTTAATAGTTTATGTGTGTGTTGTGTACACAACATTCTGAGTCCACATTTATTTTAGCGTTGCTCATGTGCGTGTATTTAGAGGAGATGGCCACATAGATATGCTGTCATTATGCAAATCTGTTTAGTCAACCATATTGTTGAGATTTCATTGTTACATACTTGCTGCAGTTTAAACACCATAACAATCCATATCTTTTGTATAAGATATTGCACAGAGTTAAAAAGTAAGGCTATTTTAGTGTTAGCTGAAAGCACCAGATCTTCTGATGTGTGAACTTAAGGAAAGCATTTCTTAGCAGTTAACAGCTTCATTATTTAAGCCTGCTTTTACTTTTTCCCCCTTGCAACATTGTCTCACTATATAGCCCAGGCTTGCCTCAAACTTGAAGTCCTCTCCCTTACCCATTGTACCTTCAAGCCCAGCCCTTGATGTGACTTCTCCTTAGAATTTAGAATGCTCGAAATAGGAAGCCAAATTAACTCTGCCGAGGCAGCTACCAGAACCATCTAAATGAATAATTAGAGCTAGAAAAAAACAAAAAAACCTCTTTACATGGTGACTACAAAAGCTCAGTGAAAAGTCCTTAGGTTCAGTACCTGCTGCTGTGTTCACTGATCATACAACCTTGAACGCTTGGCTGAACCTTCCAGATTGTAAAGCCTTCATCAAAAATGCAGGACTGAGAGGCACCCTAACATGTGGGACTGGTTTGAGGATTAAATGGGAGAACCTGCCAGACCTACTCCAAGTAACCTACTGATTTTCCAAAGATGCTTTGTGAATCCCAAACTCTTTGTTCTATTGTTGAAATGCAGCTTGTTTAAGATCACATAGAAAATGTCACTGTTTCTTCACCCTGCTCTAAACAAAAGTCCCTTTTTCCAGAGCTGGGAACACACTTCCGCTGAATCCTCAGGCATGTCCACCCATCATTTCAGGCAGCTCAAAGCCAGTCTAGACCATTGTCTTTCGGGATAGAAAGGCAGAACAGAAGTGCAAACTGCTTAAAGGACCATTTTCTTGAGTCAAATTTTGCCTGTGCCTCAGTTGGTTGCCCAAAGAAACAATTTAGGAAATGTATTTTATCTTAGAAGAAATACATCTTTTGTTTCTTTTACTCATTTGGTGGAAGTCCTATTTTCTTCTGTGGCTAGAAAACAGGGTGCAGTAGCCTTCAGGGCTGTTAATGAAAGCACTCCCTTCAGCCCAGTGTCTCCCTGGGGACATTGCCCAGTCACTGAGTGAAGAAAACAGTGCATTGAAGCAACTGGTATTTTCCTCTTAAGACAACATCAGCCACACATACAGCAATAAGCCACCCAACATTAGAATTTGAAAAAGTAAGTAATGCAATCACATTCATTGTTTAAGTCCATGCAACACTTTTCAACTTACAAAGCAGTCCTGCATGCATTAGCTCATTTGGGAGAATTGCAGAGAATTTGCTAACTACAGGAAGATATATAAAAGCAATAAAATTTATCTTTGAATCCATCACTCACAGAAAAATTCTTGTTAACCTTATAATGTTTTCCTCAACTGATTTTTAGTGGATTTCTTTTGTTTTTGCTGGGACCATATATATACATTTTTTTCTTTTTTTAATGGCATACTTTGTTCAAGGCATATTATGTTTTCTGCCATTCCATTTGAAGCTCTGTCCATTCTGTGGAAGAAGTAATTGTGTAATGTGAAGTGTTCCTGCTGGACGTTCGAAGGGGGAGGGCCTAGGTTTTCTCCTTTGAAAAAGAGATGTGTGCTAAGGGATTTAAAATGTGAGGTAGTGCACCCCGAAACATTAACTTGGCACCCAACACCCAGAACTGAGCAGGCACTCTATTCATAGCCGTGTTAGGTGCATCCCATGGTGGTGGTAGTAAAGGTTCTACGAACATGTAGCTGGCATCTGGGTACCCTGAAGTCTCACAGGCAGATCTGTCTTAGCATATCTGTGTGGTATCCAGACAATAACACCTCCTAGGTGACCATCACACTGATGGTCATATGTGAACTTGGGTTTGTATGAATCATACACCACTGATACCATGAATTTCATAAAAGAGAACATAGGTGCTCTAGAACTGCATCCCAGCCCTCTCAGCTAGAGCAAGCTACACCTTGGTAGTTCTGGAGTCATTTTCCTTGATGGTCACTCTTGTTCTTAGCATGAAGTAATTGATACCAACAAAGGCTTATATAGCTTTTAAGGTGCTTGGGGTATCCTGGGTTCAGGGGTTCTAATTTGAATGGGGTATAGCTCTTGCCTTTAGAATACATTCTATGGGTGATTTAGAAAGTATTTCCTAGAGCCATTAACTTGATAAGTTCTTTTCCATTGGTCCATGTAAAGAGAAGTAAACCTCCCATACATATCATTGTGTTGTCAGTAATAATCTTGCCACATAAATTAAGATATTTGATTGAAAACTCATCAGAGGAAGATATGACTCTCGAAAGCTCACATACAAACATCCATACATACTTTTCCCTTCCCTCCACAAAAGCAGAAACCATGTACCTTTTTCAGTATATTAAAGCCACAAAGCAAAACCAAGGGGAGACAAAGCCAAACATATTCCTTCAAGGAGTTTGCAAATGTTTCTTTTCTGAACTGGAAACTGTTCAACTACAGTGTGGAAGAGAGAGAGAATGTAGGAGATAATCAAGGCACAGAGAAGACACCATTGAGACATGGAGGAGCTGTACATATAGAATGGAATAAAGGTAAAAAGCCACATGGTACAACATAGATTAATAAAAGCAGGTTAATTTAAATTATAAGAGCTAGACGGACAAGCCTAAGCTAAGTCCACACTTTCATAATTAATAATTAGTCTCTGTCATTATTTGGGAGCAGGTGGGACAGAAAGAGCTGTTACATTATTTAGCCCTTAGGGTGCTTGCAATACAAGCATGATGAGTTTGACTCAGTAGCCATGTAAAAAGCCAGGTATGTGACATACACTTTTAGTGCCGGTGCTAAAGAGTCAGAAACAGGCCAATAGCTTACTTGTGACCTGCCTAGCAAAATCAGCAAACATCACATCCCAATGAGAGACCCGACCTCAAGAATCCAGGTTAATTGCTCCTGAGGATGTCTTCCACATGTGCACACACACACGCACACACACACACACACACATAAAATCAGGAGGGCAGACACACTGGCTCATCTAACCCCTGAACCTTCTCCCTAACCTAAGCTCTTGCCCAAAGTTGTCTCCAGGGGCTTACCTTCTTTCCTAATGGTGTTAACAGGTGATGTTGAATGAATCACCCCTCACTCCAAGCCCTCACTCCAAGGGCTTGATGCATGTGCAGCATCTCTCATCACCCCTTGTGTGGATGTAGGGATCTATACTGTTTCCCCTTATACTTGAGGAAATCAGACTTCAGAAAAGTTAAAAAGAAGCCACCCACTCACCTGAGGGGTAGGGGAGGAGGGATCCAACCTGCGACCTTAGACTCTGCACTCTATCAGAATCTTTACCTGAGACCAAATTAGCATCTTCCCTAGAGAGTGATGGGTACAAATGGACCCAGGTGTGACCTGTCTAAGGGCCCTTCGGAATTTGAAGCTACTTTCTCAGCTATTAGGTGAGGTTTACAAGGATCTCCCTCAGAGTGTTCAGATAAGCACCTGTGCAGATAAACGCATGCTATGCATCTGCTTGCTCCCTAAAACTTTGTCTGCCATCAAAGACCCTTGAATGGAAATAGTGAAAATAATAGACTTAACTATTTATTGCTTTATATGAATAAAATTAGAGGAAGCAAAGGAAAATTGGAGGGCAGGCCAGCACAGTGATGGTGTTCATTTTGTGCTCACCAAATCTTTTTCATTCTTGCAACATATAGCTTTTGGGCATTCTGTTATGCACTAGGCATACAGTGGGGGACCATCTTGTAAGAGATGTCTTTAAATAATTGCAGTTCAAATTGACAAGTGCCTAATGGAGTTTACACTCTTCAAGTGTAAAGAAGAAATGGAAAAGCTGTCTTGGAAGGGCCTGTAGTGATCTCACAGAAAATGAATATCTAAGCCATCTTGAAAGTAAGATAGAGGGGCGTGGAAAAAGAGTACAGTGAGGGAGGGCTTTGCCAAAAATATGATGCCCAAGGAAGTCACAGAAAGGCAGAGAGAAAGCCAAGTCTGAGAAGCACTAATCGAGAGCCTGCAGAGAGGGTTGAAATGATGTGTAGGACAGGTTTCTTTGCTTGTGACCAGAGATCTTCAGGTCTAATTGTGTATATCAGAAGGGGTCCTGTGGTACACAGAATCATTGATGGAGTGAGGATTCTATTCTTCCTCCTGGTATTATATTAGTTAGGTGGCCAAAAGTGCCTCAGACCACTAGATCTCAGCTAATCATCTGAGCATTTGGAAAGGTGTGGCTACATCTGGGCTATATCAAACCATCTGGTGAACTATGAGCAATTACCAAACAGGGCTGAGGAGCTGAAACTTTCCTTAGATTTATCAGGCCCCATAATGAAACATGCCTCACATTAAGTGCTAATACCATATTATCTGTTACCTATTGTTCATAACCTGTAGCTCAGTGTTATACAAGAAGTGTTCGTTAGAACAACTTGCCAAATTTAGCTGGGTTTGCTCACATTTTCAGGGCAACTAAGGAAAGTATACTGGCCATAGGTGTCTGTCCTCTCCTATCAGGCTAGCCTGAGCATTGTCTCCTGGCTGTGGTAGAGAACCACACGTTGTTGCATCTTGGAGTCTAGCCTCAGCAGAGGAGGATATGACCTCCCCTGAATTCTAGCACCAAAAGACTATTACAAGTTCAGCCTAGATTTCAAGGACAGAGAAACAGACTCACAGCTTTATTACACTGTACAGAGTGAGGCCGTGATGCAGAGAGGAAGGAGCAGAGGAGTAATGATATCTTTTACTTTACAGGGGTATGTGTGCCACAGCTCCTCTCTTGAGAAATAATACAGAGGCACAGTGGTCTTCAGTGGTGGAGGGGAACTGAGAGAAGCAGGTTAATGTGCTTTCTTGTAAATTATGCGATCAATTTTGAGATTTAAAAAGGACACATTTTTTTGAAAACCAGTCTATTGCTTTCAGACAGGCTAGTAAGTCCAGCCATGTAAACTTTAATCTATATTCAAATATCTGATCTTATGTGATAGAGAAGGCTGAGGTAACAGGACAAAAATCAGAATCATTTGTGCGATCCTTGGGAAATTATTACTTTTTAAGTTTAATTTTATTGAAATACAAACTGCATGTACTGAGTCTTCTCTGCCCAAAGCTTGCAGAGCATCACAAATGTGTGCACTCAGGTAAACATCACACATCTCAGTGATATGTAGGTCTGCCAAGCCCACTTACCCCACTCTGCCCACATATCCTAATCCCTTTCTGTTGCCATAGTTAGTGTGTTGCCAGGACATAAATACTTTTTGTCAGGTACTCTGAGATTTCAGCTGTTCAATCTGTTAAGCAGACATCATCATTTGCATGGTAGTGGTACTGTGGGGTTTACCAGAAAGGGGATATAGTAGGTTGGGCATCTGTAGCCATGCAAAGTCTGAGTTCCTTGTTAGCGTGTTAGGTGAGCTAGGAGAAAGGAGTAGAACTAAAGATAATATTCTACTAATAAAGACAGACTTTCATTAGAAAAAGTAAAAGAGAAAGAGGTTGTCCTGATTAAATTAAATTTAAAATAATAAATGGACAGAGTTTTGTGTCATTAATGCATTTGCTTGATTGTTCTCTCATATACCTGACCCAAAGATTGAAGTATGTAGTTCCAGGAAGACAAAAGCATCAGGTCACTCAGAAACTTTCACATTTGGGATTTCCTCATCTAGAAGTATCTTCTTTGGGTTAGTTGAAACTAGATCACTGTTTGACTGACTTGCCCCAGAAAATCCTCTGTTTTTTTTGTATGGGCTCTATTTGTCAGTGAGCATCACTGTCTCTCTTGGCCACAAGGGGGCTCATTTCTCATATGGAAAAGGTGCCTGCCTTTCTGATCACCCTTTGAAGATAAAATAGGAGATAAAATAGGAGTCCTTTCTGTTAAACTACCAACACAGGAAGGACAGACAACTGCAGGCAGGCTCCTGGGTCACTTGGTGCCTTTCCTTCTTTCTCCAAACCTTTTTCTTCCTTTGCAGCTTCAGAAGCAGCTGTCAGAGCTGGATGAGGATGACTTGTGTTATGAATTCCGGCGAGAACGCTTCACTGTTCACCGAACCCACCTGTACTTCCTGCACTATGAGTTCGAGCCTGCTGCTGACAACACAGACGTTACCCTGGTTGCTCAGCTCTCCATGGACAGGTACGATCAATGATGTCACCCACCACACAGTCCCCATAACTGATGTTCTTTACCCCATGGAACAATGGAAGATGAGCGATGGTCTCCTAGGCTTGGAATATCAAGTTGTGTTAAATCTAAATCATCTTCCTCGTGCTGCACAACAGGGGTTTCCTCTTTTTGTTATCAGTATTGCTTGAGGATAATAATAAGAATTCGTTCATTAGGAGTAAAGACCTGCTGAAGAGGCTACACACTAGAGCTTAGTTACTGCTCTATTGCTGCTGTGAAGAGACACCATTATTTAAAAAACTACTTCAAAAGAAGTATTTAATTGAGGGCTTACTTACAGTTTCAGACGATTAATCTATGAATATCACGGTGGCAGGAATGTAGGCATGGGACTGAGAACTTGCATCCTGATCTGCTGGAAAGAAGACAGAGTGAGAGAAATAATGGGCTTGGCATGAACTTTTTAAACCTCAAAGCCCTTACCCAGCAACACACTTCCTTCACCAAGGACATACCTCCTAGTCTTTCCAACACAAGTGCCACTCCCTGGTGACTAATCATTAAAATATATGAGAATGTGGGCACTTATTCAAAATGTCAATGTGGACCCAGCAAAGCATGGCTCATTTCTCTTCCTCACTTGTGTCCTGATGTAACAGTCCTTCACTGGGCATTTCCCAGTGGCACTGCTGTTATGGTGGCCCTTTCTCAATTACAGTCTGATAGGCAAGTTCTTAACCATGACAAGGGATAACTGAGTCATAATGAGAGCTTTTGAGACAAATTCATACCCAGGATCCATAGCAAACCAATTAAGACAGAATCTTTGTTGTCGTGTTGTTTTAAGTTTGGAATGTGTGAACCAGGATCAGGAGTATAGATATCCATAAATAATTTAGTAATATTATAGTGGCAATAAGGTCTCTGAAGGGACTGGGATAGATAGTGTCAGTCTGTTTGGGGATCTTCTTTAGATTATGCCATTAGGCAAAATCTTCCTAAGAGACATATCTGTAGAGATGTAGAAGGTAATGAGGAAAGCTAGACACACGAGTTTCCCTGAAAAGTTTTCCAGACAGATGAACTAGCAAGTCCAAAGGGCCTATGGTTAGAAGGGTGATTGTTTGCACAACAATTGGACAGAAGAAAAGCATAGCTATACAAATAATTTTAGCTGTGTACAGTGTTCATGGAGTCCAGGGAGGGTGTTGTATCACCTTTAGCTGAGTTACAGATGGTTGTGAACTGCCTGATGTGGCCAATGGGAAACAAACTCAGGTCCTTGCAAAAGTAATTCATACTCTTAATTGCTAAGTCATTAATCTCTGCAGGCAGCTGTTATTTATATTTTTACAAACCTCACTGACTATAGGAGATGAATGGATTTTAAGCCCTGAGGTCACTGTCCTAGAAATAAGCAGATTTCCTCTCCAAGCCATTTGACATAGCTGACTCTCATACTGGCTGAGCAGCTTCCTCTTTAAGTCACACATGCCTCAGTGGCTGTCCTTATCTGGTACACTTTGTGCCAAACTGAGATGTTAATATAATTAATGTTAATCAATACAAAATCAGGAGTCAAATATTGGGGTAAGAACCTGAAAGATCAGAGAATCAGTAGCAGCTACCAGTAGCTTCCTACCTCTTTGTTCCTCTGTCCAAAAAGGACAAGGGCTCCTCTCTCAGCCTTGCCTTGCCATGTCCTGTCTTCTCTCTCTCAGTCCTCCAAACCTAGCTAGCTCTGCCCTCTGACTCCAAGCAAACTTTATTTGCTAGCACACAATCAAATTATCACTCATTTCCCCCTTTTTATATAAATAAAAAACAAACGTTTTAACTAATGGAAAAACAATATACAATATGTACAATAACTATATACAAATATATATAGGCAATAATTACATTAACAGTGTCTAATCCAAAGTATGTGACAAATTCAGAGAAAATACTCCATTTTATCTTGGTGAGGCCAAACTGTTGCACTTAATTCACTTTCTATTCTAACTTGTAGTACCAACCCAAAAGTATCTTTTTATGTCTCTCAACCTTTTTTTTACACTTTACGCTTTTTTTGTGAGTTTCTTTTCTGAACTGACAAGGAAAATAACCATAGCTATCTGTTCTTAACTCCATCAGAGACCTGAGAAGGATATGATATTACCTGGGTAAACAGGAAGTGCAAAGCAAACTAAGAAAGGGCAGAAACAGCTGACTGCCTGGACATTCACCGAAGGTTCTTCTGCAACCTTGGGGCATCCATACCTGGCCTACAGGTATATGACAGAAATTTCTGTGAAGCAGAATTTTTGAAGGACTTTCCCACCTTTTCTTGGCAGAGTTCGGCAGTCACTTTCTTTTGTTCCCTGATTGTCCAATTTGGACAGCATACTGTCAGCAGTTGAGGCAAGGGCAGTTTCTTGCCCAGTGGCTAACTTTTACCACATAGAAAGCAAACTCCATTTGGATTTTCTTTGATGCCTATCATCTTCTCTGAAGTAGATTGGTGCTCCCAGGAACAGACATGTCTTATTGTCTTAAAAAAAAAAAACCTTGTTATTAAAATATGTTAAGTGTCATATTTTGTATATTTCCAAGGTTTGGAAGACCACCTGTTTATATAAAATATCTCTATTTGACATCAAAAATATACCTAACCTGAGTACAAGCTTGATCATAATAGGTGACTAACTACTAACCTGCATTTCTTTATTATCCTAAATACTTTGTAATAATAAATTTTGAGGATCAGAAATTTAATTGCATAGTTTGATGAGCTGTATAGGTACAATACACTGAACAAGAGTAGAAATCTATGTACAATATTTTCTAAACAAGACAACCTTAAGTTTCTATCAATATATAAACATGTCTTTAATAAGAGTATAAACTTATATATCGTATAACAAAGATAGCTTCAGATTTGTATTATTGTACAAAAACCTATCCTATACCATTGTAAAATATGTAAGAGTAGTGTGTTTTTTTGGATTTTAGATTCAATAATCTGTATTTTATTTTATAATATCTATAGCCCTCCTTTTCTTTTTTAGAATGAGATCCATGAATCTAATATCTTTTGTTCAACTTTTTCCTGATAGTTACCAATAAAAACTTGTAACCAAACCACCTAATTGATGGCAAATATTCATAACCCACCAAATGACCAAAACCTGCCCACCCCACCTATGGGGGATGTGAGTGTCGTGTTCTTAAAATTACTTCCTGCTGTCTGGAAATGGCAGCATCTTTATGGAACTTGAAAAATAGTAGAATAATTGTCAAGTCCTGGGAGAGCTAGCTGTATAATTTGTTTTCCAGTCTCCTGCGTAATGGGAAAGTGCAGGGCTTCTCTCAAGTCCTGGCTAAAGTAGTCTGTGAGGCTGAACCATCTCAGCTAGCCACCTTGAAATTATCCTGAGCATTTTGTAGTCCAAAGCTGATCTTTGGGTGGTGTTTGTCAGCTTAGTGGTGTTACCACAATCCAGGTGGAATCATCATTGGAAGGCCTCATACTCCTTTGGAGACTTCAAAGGTCTGTATTAGGTAAACATGGTCATCGCTCACTTAAAGATTATATGCAGCATATCTGAAAGAGATTAAATGACTAAAATTTGTTATGTACATCCGGAGTGAAAAACTTAATTCCTAGTTTCCTGGTAGAGATTTAAATCAGAAATTATGAGCAGGATGCTAGATGAAGCCTTTTTCTAAAATCAGGTTGTACTCTATATGACCATTAATATCATGACAAAAAGTTTAAAATATAAATAAAACAAAAGTACTATGAAATTAGTGACAATAGAATGCTTGCTTAATTTCGGTTTTTCTTCTGTCCCATATCTGGTGGCTTTTCTGACATGAGACAGATTTTAGATTTTCCTTTTAACAAACATGCTAGGGTTTAGAGGAGAGAGCCGTGCTCCAACTCCAAAATCAGTTTTAATTTTTAATTGATCTGTGACTTCAAAATGATCATTTGCATTATATGTATGTAGAGCGCACCAGAAACAAACATTTGGGAAGATTTATGAAATTCTATTCTATTGGAATTATGATACACCAAAAGGCCAATTTTCTCTGGATGATCCGTCCTTTTTCTCCAGATGTCTCATTTATCCAGTGGTCTTCAGGTTCCTTCATTCTCCTAGAAAGGCAAAAACAAAACCCTGCCCCAACCTTACCTTTGGGGAGTTTCCCTTTTGGCAAATTATATCTGATAAAATGAAAAACATTTGTTAGTGTTATAAGTTACTTTAGATTGAATGGTCATGCTGTTTAATAAACTATCACCTCTTCTAACCAAGAGGCCTTTCTTCTAATCTAATCTTTATCAGTGTTGATGGTATCCATAGCTTTTTTTTTTTAACTTACAATGTCATTTATTTGTATTTTTATCTTTAGTCTTTGATAATTTATAGAACTTTGCCAAAACATTTCCTTTATGGTATCTCTGGAAATTTTTGATTTATCTTCAAAACTTGTTCTTTTATCCAGAGCAATATGTTTTTGTTTTGTTTTGTTTTGTTTTTACAATAGTCATTAGGTCCTTTAAGTAATCTGGAGAGGAGTTTCCCCTATGATGACAGGGAATGACTGAACTAAGTTTGACATGGGGGCCTGAGAGAGGCCCTCTAAGTCATTTCCTGATGACAAAAGGTTACCTTGCCTGTCCCTTGTTGATCTGCATTCATTGATCCAATATTGGCCTTTGTTGTACCTTCTGCATACTCCAGAAGGCACAGGCCTTCTGTTTGGATTATTCTTAGAAAAAATATTGTTTCTGGGAACACCCTGCCTACAATCCCTTTTTAAGTAACTTGGTTTACCACAATGAAAACATATGACATTTTGATTTTTCTTCAAGCCTCAGGAAATCACCTCTCCTATCCAAGTATCATCATGGTTATGAGATTCCATATGAGATTCTTGAATCCATTCATCTATGGTTGTTGATCTTGCCTTTAAAGGTCTAATTACCCCTTTTCGTTGTGAATTAGCATTTCAAAAGATGAAGATTCAATTATTATTTGTCTGGATTCTAGATTTGGTATCATTGGTATCATTCTATTTGCAACTGAAGTCAATCTTTGTAAAAAAAATCAACGAAGGTTTCTTTTGGATACTGTATAATTTTAGAAAATGGCTCAATTCTCTTTCCGACCTCTTTAACTCTGTCCCAAGCATTTAAAGTTGCTGCATGGCTTAGAGCCAAGGTGTGATAATCATATATAGACTGTCTTTGAACATCAGAATAATTGCCCTCTCCATGAAATTGGCCAGGGGAAATTTTCATACCTCTAGCCCTACTTCATTATTCAATGGTTTCATCTTTCTACCTGGTCCTCCACTGTAATTGAGGACCATGTTCCAATACTGCTCTAATCATGTCTTTCCAGATGGACAATTCTGTTATTAGTTGACCATAAATTTGACATCTTCATCACAAAAAGTGAATGCATACCTTACAAACCTATTGCCTCCTTAAATCTCCTCAAATCTAACATTTCCACAGGAATCCAATCAGCTCTTACATAGCCTTGGGGATACCTGTTACTTGGCAGTTGTTCCTGTAGGGTGACTAGATAAATTAAAGTTGGTTTTTTGATAATTTTGGGCTGTTTCCAATATCATGGTGAGGTTGGTTCTCCTTTCAATTCTTCTGCCTTTGTCTCAATATCTCTATCTGTTTGAGGAAGTTTTTCTAAAGCTTGTAATGTATCAGTCAAAATTGCATTATTTTCCTCAGTAATTTTTCTAAGGCCTGTTCCTTGGTGCTCATATAAACCAACTTTTTTATGGATAAAACAAGAATTATCAAACAGATAATGTTTATAATTGACATTATGTAGATTCCAGCAAAGTTAATTATCCCCTGATTCGGTTCCATTTTTTAAACCATTTATTGTGCAATCCTACAGAGACCTAACTTCCTCCAATATAATAGTGTTTCCCATTTTTTAATGGTGGAAAAACTCTTATCTTTTTAAAACTAATTTTCCCTTTTAAGAATTCCAAATTGTTTAACCAAATTTGCTTATGATGACAGTGAAGTGTAAGGCTCTCTATTGCTGCATAGTACGTCTAGGTGGAGAACACAAATAGTGCACAGCCTGGCTGAGAACAGCTGCACTGATCATGTATCAACAGCCTGAGACGGGCGTCCAGGGAAAGTCCACAATACGAAGGGAAGGGGCCAAAGATCTAGCCATCTGAATGGTGGACATGGAGGGAATGTGTGAAAGCATGTGTGACTGGGAGGAAGTGAAAGCAAAGTGCTGTTCGAAGGCAAAGCTGCCCAGTGGTGAGGGCCTAACCATAGTAACATTTGAATGCCAAGGACTGTGGAGTTTGGGGCTTGTGGAGGTTGCTCTAGAGAGGCTGCAATAGGAAAATTCCATACTCAGAGGGCCTGAGGGGTGGGAAGGAGCATGGTGACTCCAGCACGTGGAGCTCCTATGTGCAGCTGCAGTGGGTGCTGGTGGCTTCAAAGCCATGGGCAACTATTTTGTGAATTTGTGCTCCAAAAGTTGGGCAACAAATGATGTGTTTATCTAAATATTCTTAATCAGTAAAAACTAAGGAATCAAATATTGTGATAAGAACCTGAAAGATTAGGGAACTAGGAGCTTCCTACCTTTTCTGTTCTTCCATCCAAAAGGGCCAAGCTCTTCTTTCAGCACTGCCTTACCACTTCCTGTATCCTCTACTACAGTCCTCCAAACCTCTATGTTCAACTAGTGGCTAGCTCCACCCTCTGACCCCAAACAAGCTTTATTTGTCAGAACACAATCAAAATATCACACAACACCTTAACTGCCTCATTTCAAAAGCACTGTCTGTTGGGCTACCTGACTTTCCCATCTGGAAATGAAGATGCCTTGGGATTGATCAGGAATGATGTGAGTCACTGTTCCAGGCATGCAATGAATGTTCCTTAAAGACTGTTATTAATCATGAGTGGATGCAAAATGTGCAAACATGAAGGAGCAGGAAACTCGACATGCAGAGGCCCACAGAACACCATCTGGGAAGCATGGAATGAGTGGAAACGTCCATGTCATGGCTGTCTGGGAATGACACTGAGTGTAATTAATGGAAATGGGCACCTTTCTCAAAAAATGAGGTGAGAGAAATGTGGAGGAAGACGCTAAACAATGACCTCTGGCTTACACACACATTTGTGGTGTAGCTATGCACAACACCTGGTCCTAGGAGGCAGACACTGCGTGTTATCAGTAGCTCAGACCTTCAACTTAACTTTCTGCAGAAGCCATCTTGCCTTTCTAAACCTCAGTTTCCTTATCTGTTACCTGGGAATGATGATATTATTAAGGTTATAATGCCCATGAGAATATGTAGGCCCAGTTCTTTGTACTGATGTATATTCAAAAGCTTTTGAACTAAATGCAGCATGAGTGATCAGAATTTATTAAAACATTAGTGTGTTCTGTGTAGAAGACACTAAGCTTCAGATCAAAGAGCTCTATCTCAAGTCTCATCTCCTCCCTCAATCCTCTGCTGATAGTTTTAGCATTTCACTCAATATCTTAGAATTCTGGGTTTTATTTTTTTCCTGTGAAATAGGGTTAAAGTTCTTCCCATGCAGAGTTCTGATTAGTGTTGAATGAATCCGTGGAAACCCTTGTAACATTTGTCAACCAGGAACCATTGTCTAGATCTGAATGCCCTCTGGAAAATTCTGTCTGTGTTTGATTTTCTGTTGCTGTGATATAATAGTCTTATCAGCAGTAACTTAGGAAGGGAAAAGATTTATTTGGTTTATGTTTCAAGTCACAGTTCATCATTAAGGTGGTCAGGGCAGGAACTTAAAAGCAGAAACCATGAATAAATGCTACTTGCTCCTTACTGTCACACTCATCTAGCTTTCTTATATAGCCCAGGATCGCCTGTGTAGATATGGTACCACCTACAGTCAGCTGGGCCATCCCTCATCAATCATCAACCAAGATAATACCTCATAGACATGAACACAGACCAATCTGATCTGGGCAATTCCTCAGTTGAGAATCCTGCCAATGACTCTACACATTCTCAAATTGATCACTGAATGCTAACTAGGACATGGTGGTAGGCATTTAGAGATAATAAAGGGGGAAAGAAAGACCTGCACTCAGCCCAGCTGTGTCACTTCTCAGACGTGTGAATTTGATTCAGGTACTTGGCCTCTTTCATCCTCCCAGTGTGAAGTGTGATAATACTTTCAAGCCATGTTCATTGATAGGATGTTGGTATAAGGAGCAAGAGAATTTCTAGGACCTTTACAAACCATAGTAGTTGCTTAATAAAGATATTTTAAAACAGATTTGTATATGAGGATTATAAGAAAGACAGATTCTTAGAAGGAATAATAAGTGCATGGGTGTGGGCTTTCCAAAGAAGAGTTACAAGAATTAAGTTACTAAATGATGTCCAAGTATGAGTGAGGGCTACTCAAGGGGGAGTTGTTTGGATTCTCTCTTACAATGGTATTAACCCTAGTCACAACAGATGCACCTTTATGACATAATTATTTCCCAAAACACCCTTAATCTCATGTTATCACTATGGGAGTTAGGATTTGTACATACAGGTTTTGCAGAAGCAGAATAGCTTTAGGTCATGAGTTTTACCACTTCAGAAGGGCCCTTCCTGGCCTGCACTGAGTATCTATTCCTTGAATCTTCTGTGTTCCTGTTCCTTACATCCCAAGTGCATTGTTCCATCTGAACTCATCTCCATTTGTTTTGTTTATTGTATTCTCCACTATTGGTACATGCACCCCTGAAGTGGAGGAGCCTTGTCTGTCTAGCAACCCAGGAACACTGATAAAAATGTTAGATAAGGCTTGCTTAAAAAAGCAGAAATGAGGAAATTATAGCTGTCAGGGACTGAGTACCTGCTGAATATACACCTTTATACCATGCACTTCCTACCATTATCTCAGCAAATCCAATCATATGTTTTTTCTACTTAATAAACTAGTCCAAATCGTAGCAGTTTCAGCTGACCATCATGATGAGCTCACTATTCCATGATCAGCCATTTGTACTCAGGGTCTATGGGTCCCTACAGGTGTCTGCTGCTATCTAAGAATGTCTGCTAAAGGTAGGTTTACCTGGGCCATGAGCTCATTATCAAGCCAGGTAATGTATTTTTAGTCACAAAATGAGGAAGTGGGGTGTCATAGGATTTCAAGAGTGTTGAAGCTCAAATCCAAGTGCCTTAACAAATTTTGATGCTTCTAACTTCAATTTGCTTAATGTCCCATGAACCAAAACAAGTCACACAACCAGGCCTGAGTCCTGTAAGAGAGTGCCAATATTAAGTATAGATAGAGTTAAGTAGCTTTTGTAATCAACCACAGGTGTTCTTATTCCCAATAAACATATATACACACTGACATCAAAACCATCAACATTTGACCACCTGTACTGCACCTATAACTCAGAGATCAAATCTGATACTATGACAAGTATCAGAGTATTCCAGTCCTGAGCCCTTTGTTTGTTCTCTCCAGCAGAAAGCATTTATGGGCACTGTGGTGAATTGGGGAAAACTTAGAACAGAAAGGCAGAGCTTCTTCGAGTGTCTAGAGCCATCTTCTCTAAAACTTGACTCTTTCATCATAAAAATGGCACAGTCACATCAGGAATGCACAAATGTTTACAACTTTAACACTTTCCCCAGACTGACAACGTTGTAGTTTTTATTTTTTTTTATTGATTTTATTGAGCTATAGATTTTTCTCTGCTCCCCTCCTTTTCTCTATCTTCCCCTTCTACCCTCTTCCATGGTCCCCATGCTCCCAATTTACTCAGGAGATCTTGTCTTTTTCTACTTCCCATGTAGATGAGATCCATGTTTGTCTCTCTTGGGGTCCTAGTTGTTGCCTACGTTCTCTAGGATTGTAAATTATAGCCTTTATTTTGCTTTATGTCTAAAAGCCACTTACGATATTTCTCTTTCAATATTTCTCTTTCAATATTTTCTAAATTCATCCATTTGCCCTCAAATTTCAAGGTGTCATTTTTTTTCTGCTGTGTAGTACTCCATTATGTAAATGTACCACATTTTCCTTATATATTCTACACTCAAGGGTCACTTAGGTTGTTTCCAGGTTCTAGCTATGACAGATAATGCTGCTATGAACATAGTTGAGCACATGTCCTTCTGGTACAATTGAGAATCCTTTGGGTATATACCCAAAAGTGGTATTGCTGAGTCTTGAGGATGGTTGTTTCCTAATTTTCTCAGAAATCACCATATTGATATCCAAACCAGTTTGCAAACCAGTTTGCACTCCCACCAGTAATGGCTGAGTGTTCTGTTTACCTCACATCTTCTTCAGCATAAGTTGTCATCAGTGTTTTTGATCTTGGCCATTCTTGCAGGTGTAAAATGGAATCTCAGAGTTGTTTTGATTTGCATTTCTCTGATAGCTGAGGATGTTGAGCATTTCCTTAAGTGTCTTTCATCTGTTTTAGGTTCTTCTGTTGAAAGTTCTCTGTTTAGGTCTGTAGCTCATTTTATGTTATTGGAAAATGTCTTCTTTTGATGACCAATTTCTTGATTTCTTTGTATATTTTGGAGATCAGTCCTCTGTCTGATGTGGAGTTGGAAAAGATCGTTTCCCATTCAGTAGACTGCCATTTTGTATTGTTAACTGAGTCCTTTGCTTTACAGAATCTTCTCAGTTTCAGGAGTTCCCAATATTAAGCTTTTCTCTAAGTGTCTGTGCTACTGGGGTTATATTAAGAAGTGTTCTCCTATGCCAATGCATTCAAGTGTACTTCCTACTTTCCCTTCTATGAGGTTCTGTGTGATTGGCTTTATATTGAGGTCTTTGATCCATTTAGACTCCAGTTTTGTACATGGTGATAGATATGGATCTATTTTCATTCTTGTACATATTAACATCCAGCATCAGTAGTTAAATATGCTTTCTTTTTTCCACTTTATATTTTTTCCTCCTTTGTAAAAAATCAGGTGTTCATAGGTGTGTGGATTAGTATCTGGGTCTTTGATTTGAATTCATTGGTTCTCCTGTCTGTTTTTATGCCAATACTAGGCTGTTTTCAGTACGGTAGCTCTGTAGTAGAGTTTAAAGTCAGGAATTGTGATGTCTTTATTGTGCAGGATTGTTTTGGCTATCCTGGGATTTTTGCTTTTCCATGTAAAGTTGTGTACTATTCTTTCAATGTCTTTGAAGAACTTTCCTAGAATTTGATAGGCATTGCTTTTGGTAAGATTGTCATTTTACTGTATTAATTCTACCTACCCAAGAGCATGGGAGAGCTTTCCATTTTCTGATGTCTTCTTCAATTTCTTTCTTCAAAGGCTTAAAGTTCTTTTTATACAGGTCTTCCACTTGTTTGGTTAGAGTTACTTTGTGATATTTTATGCTATTGTGAAGGGTGATATTTCTCTGGTTTCTCTCTTAGCCCATTTATCATCTGTGTAAAGGAGGGATACTGATTTTTTTAAGTTGTCTTGTATCTTTCTACATTACTGAAAGTGTATATGAGTTGTAGAAGTTCCTTGGTAGAATTTTTTAGAAATTTTCATAGCTTGTGTAAACTATCGTATCATCAGCAAATAGTGAGAATTTGGCTTCTTTTCCGATTTGCATACCCTTGACCTTTTGTTGTCTTATTCCTCTAGCTAGAACCTCAAGGCCTATATTGAATAGATATGGAGGGGGTGGACTACCTAGTCTTGTTCTTGATTTCAGTGGGATATCTTTGAGTTTCTCTGTATTTAGTTTGATGTTATTGTTCACTTGCTGTATATTGCCTTTATTATGTTTAGGTATGTTCCTTGTGGACAGGTCAGTCAGACAATAAATGAACAGAGAAATAAGAGAACAGATGTTATGACTCAAATGGATTTAATGGACATATATAGAACATTCCATCCAAACATAAAAGAATATGTGTTCTCAGCACCTCATGGAACCTTCTCAAAAATTGACCACATATTCGGTAACAAAACAAACCTCAACAATTAAAAAAAAATGGAATAACAAATGTACCTTGTCAGATCACCATGGTTTAAAACTAGAAGTCAACACCTATACTAATTCCAGAAAGCCCACAAACACATGGAAATTAAACAATGCTCAATGGGTCAAGGAAGAAATAAAGGGAGAAATTAAAGACTCCCTAAAATTCAATGAAAATGACCACACAACATACCCAAATTTATGGGTCACAATGAAAGCAGTGTTAAGAGGAATGTTCATAGCAGTAAATGCCTACACAAAGAAGCTGGAAAAATTCCACACTAGTGAGTTAACAGAACATTTGAAAACTTTAAAACCAAAAGAAGCAAACTCACCTAAGATAACTAGGCAGCAGGAAATAATCAAATTGAGAGCTGAAATCAACAAAATAGAAACAAAGATAACAATACAAAGAATCAATGAGACAAAGAGTTGGTTCCTCTAGAAAATCAACAAAATAGGCAAACCTTTATCTAAACTAACCAAAAGGCAGAAAGAGAATATCCAAATTAACAAAATCAGAAATGAAAACGGGAACATAACAACAGACATGGAGGAAATACAGAGAATCATCAAGTCATATTTGAAAAGCCTGTGCTCCACAAAATTGAAAAACTTATAGGAAATGGACAACTTTACTGATAAATATAACTTACTAAAATTAAATCAAGACCAGATAAGCAAATTAAATAGACCTATAACTGCTGAAGAAATAGAAACAGTTATCAAAAGTCTCCCAACCAAAAAAAGCCCAGGACCAGATGGTTTCAGCCCAGAATCCTACAAGACTTCCAAAGAAGAACTAATACCAATACTCCTCAAATTATTCCACAAAATAGAAACAGAAGGAACATTGCTAAACTTTTTTTTTTTTTTTTTTTTTTTTTTTTGGTGAGGCTACAATTACCCTGCTACCCAAACCACAGAAAGACATTACTATGAAAGAGAATTAAAGACCAATCTCACTCATGAACACGGATGAAAAAATACTAAATAAAATACTGGCAAATCGAATCCAAGAACACATCATAACCATCATCTACCACAATCAAGTCGGCTTCATCCCAGAGATGCAGAGATGGTTCAACATATAAAAATCTGTCAACATAATCCACCATATAAACATGTTGAAATATAAAAACCACATGATCATCTCATTAGATGCCAAAAACATTTTTGACGAAATACAACATCTGTTCGTGATAAAGGTCATGGAGAAAGCAGGTACACAAGGAACATACCTAAACATAATTAAGGCAATATACAGCAAGCCAACAGCCAACATCAAACTAAATGGAGAGAAGCTCCCAGAAATTCCACTGAAATCAGGAACAAGACAAGGTTGTACACTCTCTCCATATCTATTCAATATAGTTCTTAAGGTCCTAGCTAGAACAATAAGACACCAAAAGGAGATCGAGGGATACAAATCAGAAAAGTCAAACTCTCACTGTTTGCTGATGATATGATAGTTTATATAACTGATCCCAAAAATTCTACCAAGGAACTTCTACAACTCATAAACACTTTCATTAATGTAGCAGGATACAAGATTAACTCAAAAAAATCAGTAGCACTCCTGTACACGAATGATAAAAGGGCTGGGAAAGAAATGAAAGAAACAACACCTTTCACAATAGCCACAAATAGCTAAAATATTTCAGAGTAACTCTAAGCAAGCAAGTGGAAGACTTGTATGACAAGAACTTTTAAATCTTTGAAGAAAGAAATTGAAGAAGACACCATAAATTGGAAAGATCTCCCATCTCTTGGTAGGCAGAATTAACATAGTAAAAAAGGCAATCTTACCAAAAGCAATCTACAGATTCAATGCAATGCCCATCAAAATCCCAGCAAAGTTCATCATAGACCTGAAAAGAACAACACTCATCTTCATATGGAGAAGGAAAAAAAAAAAAAGGGTAGCCAAAACAGTCTTGTACAATAAAAGAACTTCTGAAAGCATCACAATCACTGACTTCAAACTCTAATACAGAGCTATAGTACTGAAAACAGCCTGGTATTGGCATAAGAACAGACCGGAGGACCAATGGAACTAAATAGAAGACCCAGATATTAATACACACATACAAACACCTGATTTTTAACAAGCAAAAAAATATCAAATGGAAAATGAAAGCATATTTAACAAATGGTGCTGGCATAACTGGATATCAACATGTAGAAGAATGAAAATAGACCCATATCTATCACCTTGTGCAAAACTCAAGTCCAGCCACATTGAACCTTATAGAAGAGAAACTGGGAAGTACACTTGAATGCACTGGCACAGGAACCCACTTTTTAAATATGACCCCAGCAGCACAGACACTGAGAGAAATAATTAATAAATGGGACCTCCTGAAACTGAAAAGCTTCTGTAAAGCAAAGAACATGGTCAACAAGACAAAACGACAGCGAATAAAATGTGAATAGATCTTCACTAACCCCACATCAGACAAAGAACTCAAAAAAAAAAATGGGCACCAAAAGAACACATAAATCAATTTAAAAAAAAAAAAGGAGTACAGATCTAAACAGAACTCTCAACAGAAGAATCTAAAATGGCTGAAAGACACTTAAGGAAATGTTCAACATTCTTAGTCACAAAACAACTCTGAGATTCCATCTTACACCTGTAAGAATGGCCAAGATCAAAAACACTGATGACAACTTATGCTGTAGAGGTTGTGGGGGAAAGGGTACACTCCTGCATTGCTGGTGGGAATGCAAGCTGGTACAACCACTTTGGATGTCAGTGTAGTGATTTCAGAAAATTAGGAAACAACCTTCCTCAAGACCCAGTAATCCCACTTTGGGGTATATATAGCCAAAGGATGCTCAACTATGTTCATAGCAGCTTTGTTTGTCATAGCCAGAACCTGGAAACAACCTAAATGCCCTTGGACCAAAGATTGAATAAGGAAAATATGGTACATTTACATAATGGAGTACTACACAGCAGAAAAAAAAAACGACATCTTTAATTTTGCAGGAAAATGATTGGCTCTAGAAAACATTTTTTTGAGTGAGGTAACCCAGACACAGAGAGACAGTTATCACATGTACTCACTCATAGGTGGTTTTTAAACATAAATCAAAGAAAGCCAGCCTACAAACCACAATCCCAGAGAACTTAGACAACAATGAGGACATTAGGAGAGACTTACATGGATCTAATCTACATGGGAAGTATGAAAAGACAAGATCTCCCAAATAAATTGTGATGTGGGGACCTTTGGGGAGGGGAAAGACAGGGAGGAGAGCAGAGAAAAATGTAGAGCTCAATAAAAAATCAATAAAAAAACAAAAAAAAAATGGGTTTGCCCAGATCTGCCTCTTCTGACTGTCTCATCTTTCCAGCTCAGGGATCAAAAAGATGCACAGAGCTTTGTGTAATTGATACTGTATAGGGGTGGATACTCTTTAAGGACCAGGCATGAATGAATAACAACAGCCATGAGAGAAACATAGACCTTTGTGGCAGAGTCAGAGAAAATAAAGGAAGGGAAAGGAATAGAGACTGAGAGCATGAAAAGAACACATTTATTGTGGTTTGAATGTAAAATGTTTCCCATAGGCTCAAATGGCTAAACACTTGGTCCCAGCTATTGGTGCTGTTTTGGAAGGTTATAGAAGCCTTGTGGAGAAAAGGATCACTGGGGACAGAAGTTTCTCTCTCCTCTCTGCTTCCTGCCTGCAGACATCATGTAATAGCAGCCTCACACTCCTGCCACTTTGGCTTTCCAACCGTGATGAACTATACCATTTCAAAAATTGTGAGCCAAAATAAACCCTAACTCCCTTAAAGTTTTGTTGTGTTTTTTTTTTTTTTTTTTTTTTTGTCAGCTATTATTCAAATCGGCAAGAAAAGAAACTAACACACATTCTTATTTGGGACGCAGGCAAGGTGAATGAAATACATGGCTTGTTAGTTATGATCCTAGAACCTATCCATTGGCTAGTTCCCTGGATTTTGGTCAAACTTTGCATTAAACAGACTTGAGTATAAAGTCCACGTTTGGGCACCACATGCCAGCGTCCCAAATAGGAGTTATGGAGTTAGTATGGAAAGAATGGAGACATGCACAGTGATATGTTGATTAAACACACTCTGTCTTTTTAAGAGAGGACCCCTTTTATTTGTCCTTCTAATAATGAAACCATTATGTACAACAAGGCATGTAAAACATGGATTTTTACATAAGTCTCAAGAACTTTCAAGATACATCAAAATGTGCCCCAATCCTTCTACCTAGTTTTTCCCTCCATGTCTGAGAAACAAAATTTAGTCACAGATCATGAATTCTACACTCAAAGAGCACCACCTGTCTTGGCAGGTCAGGCAAGAAACAGTTGGCCTCTGAGGTTACCAGGTGATTCTGTCTTTTTATTCTAGCTAAAATATTCTGTCCAGCTGTCTTTTCTGGTTACAAGGTACTAGACATTGAGTTTTAAGAAACAAACCTAAAACTTTAATTCTTCAAGAGGACTGGTGTAGTTTTTGCACCATGTAGCATAGTAAGCATTAAGTTTTTTAGGTATAATTATAAGTACACCTTCCCCATGTCCCTTTGATCTTATAGCAGGTATTTTAGGCCTAAATGTAGACTTTAAACCTTCTCTGGGTAATCAGATGTTCCCAATTTTCAATTGCCAGTGTGCAAAAGAGTTCCTAATATCATCTATCCAAAAATTATTTCCTGGAATCAATGCCTCTTATACAATCAACAGGACACATTAAATATTCCTTAGTGGGTTCAAATAAAGCAATTTCTTTTTACAGCAGTTGGGGTAGTCATAAAATTATGCTGAATAGGAATAAAGAAACATAGGAACTTTTATCTATTTCCACAGTATTCCCATTAGTTTCGTCTTTTCACACGTTCCCCAGAGGAATTGTTCTCCATCCTTTCATTATTTTCCTGTGTCCAAGCGACCAGGGAAATCCCTTTAGCAACATCAATAAGACCATGAAAGAAAAGACCCAGAACCAGACATCCTTCTGGGGAATCATGGACTATCAATAGAGCAGAATCTTCTTGCTGGATCTGTATTACAGCAAGCAGCTCAATAGTACTTGCCATATAATAAAAACTCTACACTCCTGTGTACTCCCAGGATACGCATGGGTCCTGCCAGCCACCCTTCTAATTTACAGCTACTTGACTCACAGAATCACTTCCCTTCTTTCACTTGATAGTCACTATGAATATTAAATATGATAACAGCTACCAATTGGCTGGCACCTTACTAGCAGCAGGTAGTAAGAAGTTCATTACAGTATCACCTTTTATACTATCATTGTCCTTGCTGGGAAGCTCAGTTTATCAGTTTGCATATCCTTGCTGAAAGGTCAGCTCTGGGGAAGAAGAGGCTAGATGAGGCAATTGTTCCTCACTGAGGTTCCTGAAAATATTTGGCACCATCTTCTTTAAAGTTTGGCTTATTTATGTGTCAACAGTACCTTTCTCCTGAGAACGATAAGTACTCTGACTATATTTTCATTCTAAAACCTTCATGGATCTTAGAGTAAGGTTGAGCCAGATGGGGCCTGCTGTTTGGCTTATAAAATGCAGATTCAAAACCAGACAGAGTTAAACCATCTTCTCTCAAATCAAACACACATCCTGCGTCCCATGCCTCCAGCAGCATTTCTGTCTACACAGGAGGATTTGCTTTCAAATCTTAAAGGCTTCGTAGCCATTGTTCTCTGTGGGTGCTCAGGGTCCCTCACCTCCACAGAAGCATCAAAGAAGATCCTCAGGGACCAGGCAAAAGCAGGAGCCTGCTTCAGAAATGGACCCACAAGTTCAGGGTCTATGCATCTAGCAGGCTTTAAATCGCATTTTATTGGCTGTGGTTAATGGGACAGAAAACACAAAGGTATTTTACCGTGGTGAGCATCTTAACCATTCCCAGTAAAAGAAGCAGCAGATCAGGGCAGTATCCACTGATAGAATCACTGAAAGAAAGTTTCGAAGTCCAGGGTGAATGACATTGAACAGAGGCAGGTATGTCTATTCCCTTTTTGTTTCCATGCATTTCTATGCACAAAATCGATTTCTTGGTAATTGCCTCAATAAAGCAGGCACTCTGACAGGGAGACCATTGATTACATGGGTACCTCTTGCTGAGCAGGAGAAAACGCACTGAAATAGGCTTTTGCTGTGTCTTTTGCACAGGCTTTATACACCAGACACTTCTGATGGTCTGATGCCTTTGAAATAGAATCTTCATGATTGATTGCCAAATCTGCTTGCTGCCTCATTCCTGTTGGAGACACCTTTGTTGTTGCTGTTCTTTCTCTGGACTTCGTGTGACTCCTCCATCCCCTTAGCTCTTCACAGTAGCCCTGCGAAGTTGTTTAATGTGTTTGTTTCTGTTTGGTCTGGATTTTGATTTACTTTTTGGTTTTTTTAGAGATGGCATCTCACTCTGGAGCCCAGGATGACTGGGCTATTACAGCCCATAGGCTAGCCTCGATCTTACAGCAGTTGCCTTTGCATGCTTAGCCACCAGGCCTAGCTGAGCTTTGCCAAGTAGCTCAGGGCTTCTAGGAGCAGGAAATTCTGAAAACTGAATATGGCACCACCCTAGGTACCCCACATACACTTGTGTCTCCATTGTCCCTGTGTTTTTTCTGTTACTTTCAGCAAACACTAATTTTATTCTTTTCTCATCCACTCCAAGACCCCATGAAGATAACTGTTTATACCTCTATCTATATCTATATATCAGGTCAATAAGTTCACAAGTAAAGTTGGAGTCTCATTGCTTTCAACAACAAGTTGTACAAGTGTGCTGGGAGAATGCTGGAAGGTGTTTAGCACACCGGAATATGTCAATAATTATAGTTATTTCTCATTTTGTTGCTTGTTTGAGTGTTGCTTTGAACCAAGTTTCTGGAGATGGTCAATGTTTTAGGAGACCCACAATCTTTTTTTTAATCCTTTGCTGAGAAAGAATAGGCATTTGGGGTAGAAGAGTTCAGACCTTATGCTACAATCCCACACATATACAGTCCATTTGTTTTGCAATATTTATTCTGTTTTGCCATGACAATATATCTGAGGCTAAATGCTTATAAAGAAATCTTTTTACTTTACAGTTTAGAAGCTGTAAATCCAAAATGTAGCAGCCTGCATAGACTCTAGTGAACTAGGTGTTTGACAAGGGGAACAGAAATACATGTGAATGTTAGAAACCATAGGGCCCCCTTTGCTGTCAAAACGTGACAAAGAAGCAAGAAGTAAAACAACTTCATCTAGAAAGAGAATCAAGAACCTGTGTGTGTGTGTGTGTGTGTGTGTGTGTGTGTGTGTGTGTGTGTGTGTCTTGTCTGTCTGTCTTCTGTATTCATGTTCATTTTTGAGGGATTAGTTTTTGAGATAAAGTATCCATCTGTTTTTTCTGGAACTCATTTTGTAGACCAAACAGACCTTGACCTCACAAAGATCCACCTGCTTCTGTCTCTCGAGTGCTGGAAGTAAAGATGCCCACCTTCACCTGTCTCTTAAATGAAAAACAGTGAACTTCCAAAAGAAGGCAAGATATTTGGTGAGAAAGGAAGCAAAGGGAGTCATTTTTTAATAACCCATGCTGGTGAGAATTAACTGAGATCCAATGAGAGCTACATTCATCCTTTGTAAGTGTAGCACCCCAAATGACTGAACTACCTTCCCTCAGACTCATCTCTTAAAAGTCTCAGTACCACCACACAAAGAATCTGACTTTCAATATATGAACCTTGGGTTGAAAACCCAGCCAAGTCACAGCATCTTGAGGATGAATCTGAAGCTTAGAGTGAGTGGAGATGAATATGAGGCTTAAAATGGGAAACGTGTCATGCAATCAGTTGCAAGTAGAAGAAGAGTAGGATCAACAAGGTGGGTGTTGTGTCTGCTTTACTGGTAAGAGACTTAGTCATATTTAGTCAAGAAATTTGGATTTGCATCTGATTGTCCAGGACATGCTAGAGGCAGAGACTCAGAGGTGGTATGCTGATGCTGCTTTCTTCCCTTCTTTTCCAGACTCCAGATGCTAGAGGCCATCTGTAAGCACTGGGAGGGGCCCATCAGCCTGGCCCTCTACCTGTCTGATGCTGAAGCCCAGCAGTTTCTCCGCTATGCCCAGGGATCCGAGGTGCTCATGAGCCGCCACAATGTGGGCTACCACATCGTGTATAAGGAGGGTCAGTTCTATCCTGTCAACCTCTTGCGCAATGTGGCTATGAAGCATATCAGCACACCCTACGTGTTCTTATCTGACATTGACTTCCTGCCCATGTATGGGCTCTATGAGTACCTCAGGTAAGGACCCCAGGGGACCTAACTGCTCTCTTCACTTTTTAGGCTGGCAGTCATATAGGATAATGAAGAACTAGACCAGAAGGTCCTCAGTCCTGGTCCATTGTCCAGTCTGCCACTCACCTTTTATAGGTAGGGCAACTGAAACCCAAAAAGGGAAAGGGGTCTGCCCAGAGATTGTTCCTGCCTTCAGTAGGACCCTGTTAAAGGGTCCCTACAGGTCTGGAAGATGCATATAAAGTTCTGTTATCCCATGCATAGACTGGATCTGAGTTTCCATAGTGACATGTTAATTTTTGTATAGAAAGATCCTTTTTGTTCAAAATGCCTGCCCCTCTTGCAGTTTTCCAGCAGACTTCCTATAACCATTCTCAAAAGACCACTGCCTGCTCTTTAAAGCAAACCTAAGTAATTATGATGCCTAGCATATGTTGAAGCACTTGTACCAGAAAGTGATTGACATATAAGATCTCATTCTGTTTCCTCCTCTCGTGGTCCATGCCAGAGATCATATTTTTGTCTTCATTTTACAAATGGGAAGCTGCTTAACAAGACTGGAAGATGCTGTTCTATGTTGCATAACTAGAGCAGAGGGAACTGGGGAGTCACAGCACAGGACACCTAATCTCAGAACCGTATGAATTTCCAGTGACCTTTTTTACCTATCCATACATAGCAGGGCAGAAAGGAGTACACTGGTATATGGCTGGGTGGCTCTATAGGGAATTACATTTACTGCAGCATCATAAACAATATGAATTGAAAGGGACTGTAGAGTTCATACAGTTCAAAATTGTACGTGAGAGAAAAGTAAAGTCACTGGGTATATGAGATTCAATAACATTGTTAAAGGGCCCTTTTCCAACTGTCATTTGTCAGCATGGATTTCCTCTGTGTCTAAGATAGTGCCTGCTGGACCCCACATATCCCTAGAGATGCTTTGTACATATTGTCTTTTTTTTTAAGATCAATTTTTTTTCTTTTTTTTTTTTTATTAAAAATTTCCGCCTCCTCCCCGCCTCCCTTTTCCCTCCCCCACGCCCCACTCCCCACTCCCCTCCCTCTCTAGTCCAAAGAGCAGTCAGGGTTCCCTGCCCTATGGGCAGTCCAAGGTCCTCCCCTCTCCATCCAGGTCTAGGAAGGTGAGCATCCAAACAGGCTAGGCTCCCACAAAGCCAGTACATGCAGTAGAATTAAAACCCAATGCCATTGTCCTTCGCTTCTCATCAGCCCTCATTGTCCACCATGTTCAGAGAGTCTGGTTTTATCCCATGCTTTTTCAGTCCCAGTCCAGCTGGCCTTGGTGAGCTCCCAATAGATCAGCCCCACTGTCTCAGTGGGTGGGTGCCCCCCTTGTGGTCTTGACTTCCTTGCTCATATTCTCCCTCCTTCTGCTCCTCATTTGGACCTTGGGAGCTCAGTCCAGTGCTCCAATGTGGGTCTCTGTCTTTATCTCCATCCATCGCCAGATGAAGGTTCTATGGTGATATGCAAGATATTCATTAGTTAGTATGGCTATAGGATCGGGCCATTTCAGGCTCTCTTTCCTCAGCTGCCCAACGACCTAGTTGGGGACATCTCTCTGGACCCCTGGGAACCCCGCTAGAGTCAAGGCTCTTGCCAACCCTAAAATGGCTCCCTTAATTAGGGAGAGAAAAGTGAGAAGGGGAGGATGGGGAGAGCTTGGGGGAATGGGATAGTTGGGATAAAGGAAGGATGGATATGGGAGCAGGGAAGTATATACATATTGTCTTTTTAAGATGTACATATAATCCTCGGAAGCATGTGGAGCTGCCCTGTGTTACATCATGGGCCTTTAAGGCTTGGAGAGGCAAAATAGCAGGTTTGAGTCTGGAGACCTTGCAGCCATAAGACTTGAAGCAGTGTTTGACAGGTCCCTCTCTCAGACCTTGCCTAACTACTCTGGGGTTTCTAGCTGCCCAGCATATGATGTCCAGAAATTGATACCCCTCTTTCTCCCATCTTCCCTCCATTTTTTCCTCCCTCTCCAGCAAGAGAAGGCATCCTTGTTAAGGTTGAATATGGATTAAACCTCTAGCACATTAGACTTTCATTGCAAGGTGTTGTTTGAGACATCAATCCCTTCCTGGTAATCATGGAAGAGCCCCCTCAGCTGTCAGGGAATGAAAGGGTGACTGACCCCAAGCAATTTAACCTTCCAGTACAGAAGTGGATGGAGTTTTGATTTAAAGCCTGTAAGTGAATTACTCCTGACTCTGCCAGAGTCCATTCATTGATTTTTCTTCTGGTCCAACTGCAACTGGTTGACAACATTCCAGTATGTAGGAGAAGGTGCCCCCTACCCCGTGTGATCAGAAGATACTCTCAACTCTGCCTTATCCCTGTCAGCTTGGGAATTTTGACAGTTAGCAAGATGCTAGGCTACGTAGTAGAGGAATAACTAGGTAATTAGGGCCATCCTTGGATTAGACTGAGAAGAGAGAGGTTAGAGGACTGTGCCCTGCCCATCCATAACCTGGAATTTTCCTGAGAAGTCTTTACCACAATGAATTGAGTGTTAACAGGCCTTCTCTCATCTCAGTGACCCATTTCCCAACTTTACCTCATGGGCAGCATGTTTTACAACACAGCACATAGGAATGGGTGTTTGTTTCTTCCCTATGTGTCTGTCATTGGACAAAGACTTAAAATTGCTGATGGCAATTCAGTTCTAGGCAATATGTGTTACCATTAACTGTTTTATTTAATTCAAGGATCACCATATGAATCTCATCAGAAGTTTTCAGATATTACAGATAGCCCTTCAAACCCTATCACTTTCTTACTATTTAGGGTTCACAGACTTATCTGAGCAAGAACCATCTGCCCAGGTATGGAATTACCTCTGTTGGAACAGGATTGGAGTTACTCACTCTATATGTTTTCTCAGAGGACCTGAGTTTTCATGTGTTCTAATGTTTTAATATTATAAAATAATAGGCAGCTGGAGAGATGGGTCAGCAGTTAAGAGCACTTGTTGCTCCTATAGAAGACACAGGTTCAGTTCCCGGTACCTTGCCAACTGAGGTAAACATTTTTACAGGTGGCTAAACTTGGGTCCCAGGAAAGTGAAGGAGTTCATAGCCATTCATTACTCCAGAGAACTGGCCCTCTCTTAAACCCAAGCACTCTTGTGACACACATGTATATGTATAGTCAAAACACTGATATACATAAAAAAATCTTTAAAATGTGCAAATAATTGAAAATGAGTTTTTAATGCTATGGAACCAAACTATATGGCCAGGCAACATTAGTCCTCTCTCACCTGCTTACCAGTGTGTAACCTCTGACCTAGATTGTTTCTAGACACCAGAATCTTGAGAGCCTGTAAAAATTCAGTCACAAGGCCAAAATAAATTTAGTCTCATCATTTTTTATGTAGGCAGATTATTGATTTGCTTTGCTTGGAGAAAAAAATTTTAGTGATTACCAGGTGTTTGCTTCTGATGTGTGAATTACTCATGGGCACATTTGAGAGCAGTGTGCTATTACTGGTTTAAGATGAGCTTAAGGGTGCTATTTGCTCTATTTGCTACAATATATGTAGTTTCCAAGAAGGCCAGTAGACCCTGGTAGAGACTCACTTTTTCACATGTAAATATAGCAAAAATGTTTTATTCAAACTCTGTTAACCTTCAAATAGTAATACCACAAATATGACACCCGGGAAGCCCTGCCAGCCGAGGTAAACATTTCTATAGGTGACTAAATATAGGGCCCAGGGAACTGAATGATTAGTGTCAGAAAGAAGAGAAAATGGCCTTCTACCTGTATAGCTTGCTTGCTGGACAGCAAACCACCAGTTCATTCTTGCATCCAAAACTCCTGCTTATGTTACATTTTTTAAGGTCTTTCTTAGTTTCTAAAAAAAAAGTTCAGCATTGCAGCACACTGGGCAGTTGCTTAGCAACCTGCTAATATTATAGCAAAACAAACAGCTCATTTGGAAAATAATGAAGTTTTTATTATTCTGCAGAGTATCACCAAATTCTCTTCCAGCCCAATCTGTGTCTAGTAAAGTATCTGTTAGAGACCCAGCTTTCATGCTTGATCACAGAACTGTTAGTAAGGTCAGGGGGCATGAAGAAACCACACAGACCTTCATTTGAACAGGTACATGACTTGGGGCAGCTTGCTCCATTTCCCAAAACTTCTTCCAAAAAAAAAAAAAACTTCTTTTGTTTCACCTAGAGAAGGGGCACTGACATTCCACTGGATTATAGTAGATGTTCCACAGGAATGAATTCCCTACCCCATGGCAGGCTCACAGTTGTCAGTTTGGGACTCATTTGCCAGTCCTCACTGCAGGACCTTCCCTTGCAAATGCCCCGCCACCTTCAGGACAGTTGGGTAATTGCATGGAACTATTTCATTTTTTCCTCTCATGGACATGAGAAACAGATAAATGGTATCTGGTCTACAATGGTTCATTTTTGATTTTTCACTTATATAATGATGTATCTACAGAACCCATACTTAACGATTTTGAATTTTGCTGTTTTTCCCAGCTAGCAGTTAGCATAAAATCTTGTCTTGATTCCAGACTGAACAGTGTCAAAAGCTCCAGTCAACTGTGTGGCAATGGGACAACTGATACCCCACACTGTGCTACAAGACTAAGCTATGGTGTTAACTAGATTAGGTGTAGTAAATGGATTTCCCATACACCATGCTTTCAGTGTATGATGAGTATATCAGGATGTGACCCCATTTTAAGTCAAGGGGATTCTATCCTCATATATGAGTTGCTTTTCTGTTGCATGATAAATTACCATGATCATTGGCAACTTTATTTGGGCTTATGATTCCAAAAGGATAGGCATCCATCCTGGCAAAGAGGCATGACAGCAAGTAGCAGGTATGATTGCTGGAGCAAGAGACTATGAGCTTACATCTTCTGCCACAAGCACAAAGCAGAGAAAGCATACTGAAAATAGGTGAGGCTTTTAATCTCAAAACCTATCCTCAATTTACATACATCTTCCAGGAAGGCTACCTACATAAATCTTCCCAAACAACACCACTAGTTGAGATCACTTCTAGAAATTGTAAGGCATATTTTGCATTCAAATCACCACACCTCCTTAGGGAACATTTACTTGGACTTGTCATCTAGGTACCTCCTAGATGTTCCTTGACTTTTACATGAGGATCATCCCATATCTTTCTCATGAGTCTTAGAAAGTGATAAGACAGTCTTCCTGTGACCACGCAGTGTATACCTAGTATAGAAGACTTGCGACAAAGCACAGGGGAAGCAACATTTTTCCATGCTTGGAGTTTTTAATCTGGTTGTATTGCTACTACCTCTGCTAATATTGTTTCCATTATAATTTTCATTATGAATGCAAAATAGAATTGCAGGAGCTGAGAGTATATCAGGAAGATGTGGGTGGTCATGCAACACCTCAAAAAGAGCTGATAGCTGAGGTTAGGTTTAAAGATCAGTGGGACTCAAATACAGCTGGTATCGCTGTTGGACTGAAGGGAAGAAGAGTTGAAGGGTGAGATATTCAACTGTTTCACAACCAGGACTATTCACACCATGGAATTGGACTGGTTTCCATCATTGGTCACCTGCAAAATTCTCATTGCTGATTATTACCTACAAGCCATGGCTATAACCATTGCCTTCCCTGTATTTATGTTCTAGGAGTAAAACATGGTACCCTGGCCAACAGTGTACTTTGTAGCATGTGGGAATAAGTAGTCAGTGTAGTTCCATTTATTCTAAGGGGATACATAAGTGCATTCCTTTACATTTTCTCTGGTGTATAGTGGGATGAGTGTAGCAATGTGAACAGGGTAAAAGAGGTGACAAGTGAGTCAGGCCAGGTGTCTATTGAGATACATTAACTAGGTGGCATTTCCTTGAGTCCACATAGCCTTCTAATTCTACCTATAACATTAGCATTTTTAGAGCACTTGCTATGTGCTAAGCACTGTTATAATCCTGCGTGTGTTTTAGCAAACGAGCACCTCCATTTATGTTGCTTATGAGGGTACTCAGACTGAGTCCCCCACCTCAGGGCTCAGCATTGCTACCTGAAAATCTAGTTCCCTGTGAGCTTTTCCGGAAGTGCTCTCTGTTTAGCCTGCTGATTGATCAAGATGCCCATGTCCAAATTCATCACTATGACCACAACCATCAACCCAGATTGTACATAGAGGTCTATGCATTGAGAGCTATCTTAACCTTTGCCTGAGGATACCCATTCAACCCTTACAAAACCCTACAGAGTACACACTAAGTGCACATCCTACCTACCAAACCATGGTAGTCTCAGGGCTTGCTCAAGAGTACCAGCTGGTGAATGTCTGGGTTGGATCTGAATTCAAGGCACCTGCAGTGGAACTACCCTTCTGGGAGACTCTGTTGTACATAACAAACAGGTTGAATGATTAAGCAGAATACTAGCTAACCACCAGGTTCTACAGCCTTGTCTTCACCATCAAGACCCTCAGGAGGTGATATTCTAAGAGGGCAGTGATAAGTTGTCCCTTGTTTCTATGAAGTACCCCTGCCCATAAATCTCATGCTACAACTTGGGCGGTTTTCCTGGTTACAGAAACATCTGTTTCTAAGGCAGAGAGTGTGGGGAAAAACTGGACAGAGAAAAATGCGTATGTGTTAGCATGAGATCAACTGCTAGGGTCTGGAAATTCTAAATACTGGAACATCCATATATTTAGCAGTTACCCTGTTCCACTGTCCCTGGAGCTTTCAGTAAGCCCCATGAGAGCTTAGAGTCTTTACCTCCTTGGGGCATAGGAAACTTTATTACTTACCCACATTTTCTTCTCCTTCTCTGCTTACCACTTATTCTAGGTAGGATAATTCTGGGATAGGGACTATCCCAAAATTTACTTGTTCCAGTGAGTTGAGAGGAAGGACTGAGGGGAAAATGAGACCCAACAATAGAGCCAGGAGAAGTTGGGAAAGCAGATAAGTTGACTGTCATGGATGCCCAAGTTGTTTTTGATATAGAGAAAGGGTGCCAAAGGCTTGCTGGAAACTGAAAGGTTAATACTTTTTATTTCCATAAAAAAGCCAGAAATCTGCCCTTGATCTAACAGTATGCCTCTCTTTTGAATGGTCCATGCTCTCCTTTTCTCCTACCTCAAGTCCATTGTAAGTTGAGACTTGGAAGGAGAGGGGACTCACTACTACAAGACAAACCCTCCATTGGTCTCTAAAACTCTGAGAGCAAAGAAATAGTGTCACCCTCTGTTTTCACATAGGGACTCAATGAGTGAAACAGGTAGTAAAATGTATCTAGGTCAGAAGAGAGGCAGACAAGCTTTGAAGACAGCACCTATTCTGCAGTGTTCTCCATTTTATCAGTAGTACCCTCCACCATTTAGGTAGATACCAAAATGTTCCCCAACCCAAACTATTGCAGGAAGTTTATAAATACTTTGAAAATGTTTTGAACAAGAAGCAATGCATGTCACTCAGTGCTCTACATGAAAAAGAGATGCAGCGATATGGATGGATGGGTGGATATGGAAATATAGAAAAGCAGACTTTAAGGGTTGGCAAGATTTTGAAATTGGCAAGCTTGAATGTGGTACAGCAGGCTTCCATGTGGAATCACAGTTAGTGTCTGTTACAGCCCTGAGGCATCAGTCTTTTTTTTTTTTTAAGAAAACTTGGCTTTTGCATTCTTCAACTAATTGACTATGTTATTAAGGGTTAGCTGCTTTCCTTAAGATCAAGTGATGAAGATGTTAATCACATATACCAAATACCTTCATCTAATGTTACTTGTTCAAGAAGACAGTTGTGATCCAGTGAAATTTTTCAACAAGAAAATACAAAACCTTCAATTCTAACAGTCTAGATTCAGTAGTAGAAAGGAGATGTATGGAGTGATCCAAAGTCACTCAGTTTGGGGGGCCCATTTGTATAACTCAAGTCAGCCAACCCAGGTGCACCATCATCACACCCTTGCTTCTGGAAAATTCTGTAGTCATTGCATGACTTACCTTACAGGCAAATGATGGTGGCAGATTATTTGCCCCTGAGCTAGCATGTCCCAGCCAAGATAGAATGTATCAACAGGGCACATTGCAGCAGGGCCCAGGCCATAGTTACTATCCCACTCAACTGAAATGTTCAGAATGTAGACGCTACAACCACTATACTGCAGAGACAACTTCCTTAATGAGATCTTTTCAGAACCTCAAAATTGAAACCTTCTGAACTGAGTCCAAAATGAACTTATCTGGGAACAGAACTATCCTTGTGGCAGTTTGTGTTTCGGTGAGATCAAAGAAATTTGCAGAAATCACTGCAGAACCAGATACTCTCTGTGGAGGGAAAGGAACTAACCAGAGCCTATTTATAAGGTATGCTGCGCATTGGTTCTGTTTGTTGCAATATAGGCTTCGCAATATATCTGTTAGTGTTTGATTATAAGTAACAGATTCTGTTATAAGAATATAATTATAGTAAAAATAAATCACAGGGTGAATATCTTCTAATGGAATCAAAGTAGAATTGGAAAGCCAGTGCAGTGAGACCAAAGTTAAGATGAGCAACTGTGGGCATCTTTGCAACAGAAGTTCAAAAACCTGCAGAGCCCCAACAAAGTCATCTGTGTGGTCTCCCAGGCTCTGTTTCTATATAAATCACCAAGAGTGAGAAATGTGTTATTTCCCTTAGGCTGAGTGTATATCCCTAGACAGAGCAGGCAAGCTCTGAGGGCTGCTGCTATAAATAGCCCTTTAGAAAGAAGAATTAGTTTTGAGCATGACATTAAAACAAATGGTTTTTAGGGTAGTTGCAAGTGGGGACCAAAATCTCAGTCAGAAAAGAGGCTTCCTGGGCAAGCTTGAGGACCTGAGTTTGATCTGAAAATTAAACAAGAAAAAGCTGAATGTAGTAGTGTATGCCTATAATCCCAGCACTGGGGATACAGAAGCAGGTGAACCCTGGAGCTTGCCGACCTAACCTAATTGGCAAGCTCTGGTTCCCAATGAGAGACAGTGTCTCCAAACACAAGATGAGATGAGGAATGATAGATATTCCAAGACTGACCTCTGACTTACACACAATGCACCCATACATATGTAAGCACACAATAATAACTGGGGCTTATATAGAGAACCTCATGTTTATATATGCATATAAATGAATGTCCTGTTCCCGTCATAATTTTGCCCTCCCAACCTCCTACTCTACTTTCATGCAATTTATAACTTAAGTTTCCACAGATGCAGCCTTGCTTCAAATTTAGAGATCTTTGTCCTCAGACTTTTAGCATATAGAGCCATTTATGTAAGTACTATCTGGGCAGTGTGTGGTGGCTGTATTTCTATGTAGCTGGCACGTGATGGTGGATGTACAGTGACCACTGACTGTTGAAATAAGAGGAGCGGGGCTGCATCCCCGGCACCCGGCCGCCCGCATGGCTTGCTTATACCCCGAAATAATTACACGGAAACTGTATTCTTTTAATCACTGCCTGGCCCATTAGCTACAGCCTCTTATTTGTTAGCTCTTACATATTGATCTAACCCATTTCTAATATTTTGTGTAGCACCATGAGCTGGCTTACCAGGGAAGATCTTAACCTGCGTCTGTCTGGAGTGGGAGAATCATGGCGACTCCTGACTCAGCTTCTTTCTCCCAGCATTTTCTTCTGTTTACTCCACCCACCTAAGGTTTGGCCTATCAAATGGGCTAAGGCAGTTTTCTTTATTAGTTAACCAATGAAAGCAACAGATAAGATACAAGAACCACCTCCATCATTTCCCCTTTTTCTGTTTAAACCAAAAAGAAAGGCTTTCACTTTAACATAGTAAGATTACATATAGCAAAACAGTTATCAAGCAAGAATTACAGTTACAATATTTATATCTATTTTATCTCTTATCAGAACTAAGGAAAACTATAACTATCTATCCATTCTTTAACTCCATCAAAGACTCCAGAAGGATATAATATTACCTAAGTAAACAAGAACTAAGAAACTTCAAACTCTAGAAATGACAGAGACATCTCGCTGTCTGGACAGTCACTCAAAGTTCCTCTGTACTGTTGGGGCATCCATCTTTAGCCTACAGGCCCATAGTATCCAGCAGACATTTCCATGAAGCAGGAAAATTCAAAGACAGTTTAGTCACTTTGTGCTGTGTCCTGCAGAATGTCTCATAGATTCTTTTATGAATCAGGAACCCTGAAAGATCATCTCACCTTTAGGCAAGTTTAGCAGTCCTTTCTGCGGGTTCTTTGTGTAACAGTCCAGGCAAGAGCAGTTTCTTGCCCAAATGGCTATCAAACTCCATAAGGAGCCTTTTCGATGCCCATCTTCCTCTTGAGGTAGCTGGTGCTGCCAGGAGCAGACGTGTCTCATTGTCATGAAAAACCCTAAGTTACTAAAATATTTTAAATGCCATATTTTGCAGTCTTTGAAAGATATGAAGAATACCTATGTAACCAATAAAAGCAACAGATAAGATACAAGAACCACCTCCATCAACTGACTGTGTAACAACATCTCGTGTCTTAGGGTTTCTTTTGCTGTGAAGAGATACTATGACCACAGCAACTTTTATAAGTGAAAACGTTTAATTGGGTGGCTTATAGTTTCAGAGGTTTAGTCCATTATCATGGCAGGATATGGATGCATGCAGGTAGACGTGGTGCTGAAGAAGGAGCTGAGAGTTAATACATCTTCATCTGCAGGTAACGGAAAGTGAACTGAGACACTGGACATATCTTGGGCGTAGCAGACCTCAAACCCTGCTCCAGCAGTGACACACTTCCTCCAACATGGCCATACCTGCTCCAACCAAGCTACACTTCCTAATAGTGCCGCTCTCAGTGAGCTTATTGGGGTCAATTACATTCAAGCTACTCTATTCCCCCAACATTTTTATGGCCTAGAGTCCCAGGGACTCAAGAATAGATTCTTATTTCACATCTAAAATAGATAAGTAGGTCCATACCTTTTTTAGACTCAACTGTATACTGGTAGCCAACAGTCCAACGTGGGGGCAGGAGCCAGGTTCTGAGGAGCAGAAGACTGGGTGGGAGTCAATGAAGTTGGAGAACTGTTCTGACTTACCTTGACTGGTGCTGACCATATACTTTGCAGGTTCAGGATCAGGGTCATCCCAGAGTCGAGGGGTCATGGGTGGTCTTTCCTCTCATTGGCTTTGTATCCCTGGTCTTCTATGACTTGCAGTGTTGTAGAAGAGGTAGACATAGGTCCTTTGAGATTTCCCCCTTCTATTCCTGGCTGTGATAGTAGTGCACACTGCAATTTTGTGGGCAGTAGACCCTACCTCTACCGTTTAGTCTGCTCTTGGTTAGCAATGATAATCTGTCAGTTCCTCTCTGTGTTTTGTATGAGGCATTTGAACAGTTGCTTAATCTTCCTGGACTGACCATCAGCTTATCCTCACAAGGAAGAGGTTTGACCTGACATCAAAGGCACCTTTTATCTCTCTTTGCATCTCTTTCAGGAAGTCTGTCATCCAGCTTGACCTTGCCAACACGAAGAAAGCAATGATTGTCCCCGCATTCGAGACACTGCGATACCGACTCTCTTTCCCCAAGTCAAAAGCAGAGCTTCTGTCAATGTTAGACATGGGGACCCTATTTACATTCAGGTGAGTGACCCTCACAGCAGACATCTGCAGTTCCCAAAGCATCTCTCTCCCAGGACACCCAGATGTTAAAGATGTTGGCAAAGAGGACAGTATGTTGCATTAGTCCACTATAAAACCAAAGAGAGATACTAATCCCAGTATCCTTGGGACTCTGCTATTTCTCCCTGACATGTTATTTACTTTCCTTTATACATGGATGGTAGGGACTGCATCCAGATGGAAAGAGGCTTGCTGGGGCAAGAAGCCACACATTTATGTTCATACTTTAAAAGGCATGACAAATTCCATTTAGCACCTTGTCACTATCCCTTAGCTCAGAATTCTGCCTTTGGTGTACATGGTAATGTTCTCTAGAAGAACAAAATTGATAGAATGAATATATATATATATATATATATATATATATATATATTACCATATGCAATACAATCAGAATGGTCCAAAAATGGCTGTCTCTATTGGAGAAGCCAAGAATATAGTAGTTCCCCAATCCAGGTGCCTAAGTACTACAACAATACAATCTTATGCCAAGGATCTGGTAGATCCTTTCTCTTCAGTACACATTGAATGGCTGAAGAAGCTTGTTCTAATACCACAGAAGGAGCTAGCAATGGTAGGAGCAATTGGATAGATGAATTTGTCAGCCAGAGTGAAAACCAAGTAAACAAAAAGCTTTCCTTCTTCCAGGTCTGGCTACTACTAGTAGGTAACACCCACATTTAGGGAAGGTCTTCCATATTAAGGCAATCAAGACAATGCCTACACAGACTTTCCAGGGCAACCCAATATGTACAATCCCTCATTAAGACCCTCCCCTTCTCCCTACTCTCTCCCCTTCCCCCCACCCCACCCTACCCCTACCCCCATGCTTCCAACTTTTGCCTTGTGATCTTGTTTGCTTCCAATTTCCAGAAGGATCTATATATATATATATATATTTTTTGGTTCATCTTATTACTTAGCTTTTCTAGGATCACTAACTATAGGCTCAATGTCCTTTGTTTATGGCTAGAATCCACTAATGAATAAGTACATACCATATTCGTATTTTTGGGTCTGGGTTAACTCACTCAGGATAGTGTTTTCTATTTCCATCCATTTGCATGCAAAATTAAAGATGTCATTGTTTTTTACTGCTGAATAGTAGATGTGCCACACTTTCTTTACCCATTCTTTCATTGAGGGACATCTAGATTGTTTCCAACTTCTGGCTATTACAAATAATGATGCTATGAACATAGTTGAACAAATGCTTTTGTAGAATGATTGAATGGTATTGCTGGATCCTGAGGTAGGTTGACTCCCATTTTCTGAGAAACCGCCACACTGATTTCCAAAGTAGTTGCATGAGTTTGTATTCCCACCAGCAATGGATGAGTGTTCCCCTTACTCCACATCTTCTGCAGCATAGTTTATCATTGGTGTTTTTGATTTTAGCCATTCTGACAGGTATAAGATAGTATCTCAAAGTTGTTTTGATTTGTGTTTCCCTGATAGCTAAGGAAGTTGAACATGTCCTTAAGTATCTTTTGGCCATTTGAAATTCTCCTGTTGAGAATTCTCTGTTCAGTTCAGTACCCCATTTTTAATTGGTCATTAAGAATTTTAATGTCTAGCTTCTTGAGTTCTTTATGTATTTGGGAGATCAGACCTTTGTCTGATGTGGGGTTGGTGAAGATCTTCTCCCATTTAGAAGGTTGCCTTTTGTCTTAATGACTGTGTTCTTTGCTTTACAGAAGCTTCTCAGTTTTAGGAGGTCCCATTTATTCATTGTTGCTCTTATTGTCTGTGCTACTGAGGTTATACATAGGAAGTGGTCTCCTGTATTGCAGGCTACTTCCCACTTTCTCTTCTATCAGGTTCAGTGTGGTGGTCACATTTATATTGAGGTTTTTAATCCATTTGGACTTGAGTTTTGTGAATGGTGATAGATATGGACCTATTTTCATTCTTCTACAGGTTGATGCCCAGTTATGCCAGCACCATTTGTTAAAGATGCTTTCTTTCTTCCATTGTATAATTTTAGCTTCTTTGTCAAAAATCAGGTGTTTATAGGTGTGTGGATTAATATCTGAGTCTTCAATTCGATTCCATTGGCCAACATCTCTGTTTTTATGCCAATACCAAGCTGTTTTCATTACTGTAGCTCTGTAATAGAGTTTGAAGTCAGGGATGGTAATGCCTCCAGAAGTTCCTTTATTGTATAGGATTGTTTTGGCTATCCTGGGTTTTTTGCTTTTCCATATAAAGTTGATTATTGTTCTCTCAAGGTCTGTGAAGAATTTTGTTGAGATTTTGATGGGGATTGCAATGGGGATTGCATTGAATCTATAGATTGCCTTTGGTAGAATTGCCATTTTTACTATGTTGATCCTACCAATCCAAGAGCATGGGAGATCATTCCATTTTCTGGTATCCTCTTCAATTTCTTTATTCAAAGACTTAAAGTTTGTTGTAATAAGAGCGGCGGGGCTGTGTCCCCGGCACCCGGCTGCCCGTATGGCTTACTTATGCCCCGAAATAATTACACGGAAACTGTATTCTTTTAATCACTGCCTGGCCCATTAGCTCCAGCCTCTTATTGGCTAGCTCTTACATATTGATCTAACCCATTTCTAATATTCTGTGTAGTCCCACGAGCTGGCTTACCAGGAAAGATCTTAACCTGCGTCTGTCTGGAGTGGGAGAATCATGGCGACTCCCTGACTCAGCTTCTTTCTCCCAGCATACTGTCTGTTTACTCCGCCTACCTAATTTTCTGTCCTATTAAAGGGGCCAAGGCAGTTTCTTTATTACTTAACCAATGAAACAACAGATAGAAAGATGACCCACCTCCATCATTTCCCCTTTTTCTGTTTAAACAAAAAAGAAAGGCTTTCACTTTAACATAGTAAGATTACATATAGCAAAACAGTTATCAAGCAAGAATTACAGTTACAATATTTATATCTATTTTATCTTTTATCATAACTAAGGAAAACTATAACTATAACTAACCATTCTTCAATTCCATTAAAGACTCCAGAAGGATATAATATTATCTAAGTAAACAAGAAATAAGAAAACTCTAGAAATGACAGAGACATCTTGCTGCCTGGACAGTCACGCAAAGTTCCTCTGTACCGTTGGGGCATCCATCTTTGGCCTACAGGCCCATAGAATCCAGCAGACATTTCCATGAAGCAGGAAAATTCCAAAGACAGTTCAGTCATTTTTTGCTGTGTCCTGTAGAATGTCTCACAGACTCTTTCATGAGTCAGGAACCCCGAAAGACCATCTCACCTTTAGGCAAGTTCAGTAGTCCTCTCTCTGAGGGTTCTCTGTGTCCAGTTTATGCAACAGTCCAGGCAAGAACAGTTTCTTGCCCAAATGGCTATCAAACTCCATAAGGAGCCTCTTCGATGCCCATCATCCTCTTGAAGTAGATTGGTGCTGCCAGGAGCAGACGTGTCTCATTGTCATGAAAAGCCCTAAGTTATTAAAACATTAAATGCCATATTCTGTAGTCTTTGAAAGATATGAAGAATGCCTATCCAACTGAAATATATATCCCTAGCTGAAATATATCTATGCACATCTAGAAAATCTAACTAACATGACTAAAAGTTTGACAATTATTGATGATTATCCATTAACAACCTATATACATTACATTTTTAAATGAACTATACAATCACAATACCTTAATCAAGATTAGAAATATGCATATACATATAACAAAATTGACCTTAAAATCTATACCAATGCGTGGAGTTCATTAGCACGTTGGGTGCCACTCTGTTGTAATAAGAGCGGCAGGGCTGAGTCTCCGGCACCCGGCCGCCCACATGGCTTAGCTTATGCCCCGAAATAATTACACCGGAAACTGTATTCTTTTGATCACTGCCTGGCCCATTAGTTCCAGCCTCTTATTGGCTAGCTCTTACATATTGATCTAACCCATTTCTAATATTCTGTGTAGTCCCACGAGCTGGCTTACCAGGGAGGATCTTAACCTGTGTCTGTCTGGAGTGGGAGAATCATGGCAACTCCCTGACTCTGCTTCTTTCTCCCAGCATCCTGTCTGTTTACTCCGCCTACCTAATTTTCTGTCCTATTAAAGGGGCCAAGGCAGTTTCTTTATTACTTAACCAATGAAACAACAGATAGAAAGATGACCCACCTCCATCAAAAGTTCTTGTCAAATAGATCTTTCACTTCCTTGGTTAGTGTTACCCCAAGATACTTTATGCTATTTGTGGCTATCGTGAAAGGTGATGTTTCTCCATTTTCCCTCTCCATCTCTTAATCCTTTGTGTATAGGAGGGCTACTGATTTTATGAGCGGATATTATATCCTGCCACATCACTGAAGGTATTTAGCATCTGTAGGAGTTCTTTGGTAGAGTTTTTGGGGTCACTTATGTACACTATCATATCATCTGCAAATAATGAAAGTTTGACTTCTTCCTTTCCAATTCGAATCCCCTTTATCTTCTTATGTTGTCTTATTGCTATTACTAGAACTTCATGCCCTATGTTGAAGGGATATGGAGAGAGTGGACAGCCTTGTCTTATTCCTGATTTTAGTGGAATTGTTTTGAGGTTTTCTCCATTTAATTTGATGTTAGCTGTCGGCTTGCTGTAAATAGCTTTTATTATATTTAGATATTACCCTTGTATCCCTAATCTCTTCAAGACCTTTATAATAAAGGGGTGTTGAATTTTGTCAAATGCTTTTTCAGCATCTAATGAAATGATCATATTTTTTTTCATTCAGTCTATTATATGATGGATTATATTGATAGATTTTTGTATTTTGAATCAGGCTTCTCTGGGATGAAGCCTATTTGATCATAATGGATGTTTTTTTTTATGTGTTCTTGGATTCAATTTGCCAGTATTTTATTGAGAATTTTTGCATCAATTTTCATGAGTGAGTTTGGTCTGTAATTCTCTTTCTTTGTTGAGTCTTTGTGTGGTTTTGGTATCAGGGTAACTGTAGCCTCATAAAAAGAGCTTAGCAAGGACTCCTTTGTTTCTATTATGTGAAACACATTAAGCAGTATAGGTATTAGCTCTTCTTCGAAGTTCTGGTAGAATTCTGCACTAAAACCATCTGGTCCAGGGCTTTTTTGGTTGGGAGGGTTTTGATGACAGTTTCTATTTTCTCACAACTTATAGGTCTACTTAAATTGTTCACCTGGTCTTGCTTTAATTTTGGTATATGGTATTTATCTAAAAAATATCTATTTCTTTTACATTTTCCAATTTTGTGGCATACAGGCTTTTTTTGTAAGACCTAATGATTCTCTGAATTTCTTCAGTGTCACTTTTATATCCCATTTTATTTCTGATCTTATTAATTTGAGTGTTCTCTCTCTGCCTTTTGATTAGTTTGAGTAGGGGTTTGTCGATCTTGTTGATTTTCTCAAAGAACCAGCTCTTTGTTTCATTGATTCTTTGGATTGTTTTCTGTGTTTCTATTTTGTTGATTTCAGCCCTCAATTTGATTATTTCCAGTCTTCTACTCCTCCTGGGTGAGTCTCCTTTTTTTTTTCTAGAGCTTTCAGGTGTGCTGTTAAGTCTCTAATGTGAGATTTCTCTGTTTTTGTTTTCTTTATGTGGGCACTTGGTGCTATGAACTTTCCTCTTTGCACTGCTTTCATAGTGTTCCATAGGTTTGGATATGTTGTGTCCTTATTTTCATTGGATTCAAGGAAGACTTTAATTTCTTTCTTTATTTCTTCCTTGACCCAGGTGTGGTTCAGTAGTTGACTGTTCAGTTTCCATGAGTTTGTAGGCTTTCAGGGGGTGAACTTTACTTCATGGTGATCTGCTAAGATTCAGGTAGTTATTCCATTTTTTTTTGTATCTGTGCATGATTGCTTTGTTACTGAGTATGTGATCAATTTTTGAGAAGGTTCCATGAGATGCTGAGAAGAAGGTATATTCTTTCCTGTTTGGGTGAAATGTTCTATAGATGTCTGTTAAGTCCATTTGATTCATATGTTAGTTTTCTTATTCTCTATTAAGTTTCTGTCTGATTGACCTGTCCATTGGTCAGAGAGGAATGTTGAAATCTAGTATTAGTGTGTGTGATTTGATGTGTTTTGAATTCTATTAATGTTTCTTTTACATATATGGGTGCTTTTATATTAGGGGCACAGATATTCAGGATTGGGACTTCATTTTGATGAATTGTTCCTATTATGAGTATAAAGTGTCCTTCTCCATCCCTTCTGATTCATTTTACTTTGAAATCAATTTTATTAGATAGTAGGATAGCAACACCCGCTTGTTTCTTAGGTCCGTTTGATTGGAAAACCTTTTCTCAACCCTCTACTCTGTCTGAGGTAGTGTCTGTCTTTGAGGTTGAGGTGTGTTTCTTGTAAACAGCAGAATATTGGATCCTGTTTTCATATCCATTCTCTTAACTGGTGCCTTTTTATAGGTGAATTGAATCCATTGATATTAAGTGGTACTAATGACCAGTGGTTGTTAACTCTGGTTATTATTACTGGTTTTTTTTTTTTTGGTGGTAGTGTTTCCCTTCTTTGAGATGTGCTGGTGGAGGGTTGTCAGATGTCTGTGCTATTGTGGTATTGTTGGTTCCTTGGGTTGAGGTTTTCCTTCTAGTACTTTCTGTAAGGCTGGGTTTGAGGCTACATATTGTTTAAATCTGTTTTTGTCCTGGAATTCTTGTTTTCTCCATTGATGGTGAAAGAAAGCTTTGCTTGTATAGTAGTCTGGGCTTGCATTCATGGTCTCTTAGTGTCCTCAGCACAGCTATCCTTGGCCTTATGGCTTTCATGGTTTTCATAGAAAAGTCAGGTGTAATTCTGATAAGTTTACCTTTATATATAAAGTTTTCTTCTAAAATTTTGTTGAATATATTTTCTGGGCCGTTGATCTGGAATTCTTCTCCTTCTTCTACCCCTATTATTCTTAGGTGTGGTCTTTTCATCCAGATTTCTTGGATGTTTTGTGTTAAGAATTTGTTGGATTTTCTGTTTTCTTTCATCAATGAGTCTATTACTTCTAGACTATCTTCAGTGCCTGAGATTCTTTCTTCTATCTTCTGTATTCTGTTGGTTATGCCTGTCTCTGTAGTTTCTGTCCTTTTACCCAGATTTTCCATATCCAGTCATCCCTCAGTTGGTGTTTTATTACCTCTATTTTAATCTTCAAGTCTTGAACTGTTTCCTTTACCTCTTTGCGTTTTCTTGGGTATCTTTGGGGGATTTATTAATTTCTTCTAACTTTTTGTTTGTCTTCTCTTCCATTTCTTTAAGGGAGTTTTTCACTTCCTGTTTAAGGGTCTCCATTATTTTTATAAGGTTATGTTTAAAGTCAATTTCTTCTACTTCTTCTGGGTTAGGGTGTTTAAGTCTTCCTGTTGCATGTTCACTGGATTCTGGTGTTATCGTGTTGCTTTTCGGGTTGTTGGAGGAATTCTTGCATTGGCGCCTGCCCATCTCTTCCTTCAAATGAAGCCAAGGGAGTCTTGGCTTCTTGTTCCAATCTTTGCTGTGGCTGTTTACTTGGTAGTTTTTCTTGGTCTGCCCTCTCTTAGGTCCCCTCAGTACTGGAGCTGGCTCTCAGATCCCCTCTGTCCTGAAGCAGGCTGTGCTATGGGATCTAAGGACCCCGCAGATTAAAAGTGCTTGTGGGCAAGGTGGAATGGGGTAAAGAAAGCCAGTAGCCAGGAACACGCCCAGCTGGATGGCCAGAAAAGTTTAGGGAATTGGAGGAGGCCTAGACTCCATTCCCGTAACCGGCCGACCCGGCGGCCAGTCACTCACCACTCCTGATCTCCACAGCACAGGACCTCTCGCTGGGCTCCTAGTAACTCGTAGACAATAAGGCAGGCCCCAAAGCCCTGTTAAGGTTTTTCATTGTTCAAGGTCCTCTCTTTCTACATGGCAGAACAGGGATTTGTTTTTTTGTTTTTTTTTTTTTAATTAATTATTTATTTATTAAAGATTTCTGCCTCCTCCCCACCACCACTTCCCATTTCTCTCCCCCTCCCCCAATCAAGTCCCCCTCCCTCATCAGCCCCAAGAGCAATCAGGGTTCCCTGCCCTGTGGGAAGTCCAAGAACCACCCACCTCCATCCCGGTCTAGTAAGGTGAGCATCCAAACTGCCTAGGCTCCCACAAAGCCAGTACGTGCAGTAGGATCAAAAACCCATTGCCATTGTTCTTAAGTTCTCAGTAGTCCTTATTGTCCGCTATGTTCAGTGAGTCCAGTTTTATCCCATGCTTTTTCAGACCCAGGCCAGCTGGCCTTGGCGAGTTCCTGATAGAACATCCCCAATACCCCTCATGGTCCTGAGTTTCTTGCTCGTGCTCTCTCTCCTTCTGCTTTTGATTTGGACCTTGATATTCAGTCCGGTGCTCCAATGTGGGTCTCTGTCTCCTTTCATCACCTGATGAAGGTTAATATTCAGGAGGATGCCTATATGTTTTTCTTTGGGTTCATCTTCTTATTTAGCTTCTCTAGGATCACGAATTATATGCTCAATGTCCTTTATTTATGGCTAGAAACCAAATATGAGTGAGTACATCCCATGTTCCTCTTTTTGGGTCTGGCTTACCTCACTCAGGATAGTGTTTCCTATTTCCGTCCATTTGCATGCAAAATTCAAGAAGTCATTGTTTTTTACTGCTGAGTAGTACTCTAATATGTATATATTCCATACTTTCTTGATCCATTCTTCCATTGACGGGCATCTAGGTTGTTTTCAGCAGAACAGGGATTTGAACCCTAGTCCAGAGCACCTACTGTACTTTGCTTGGAACCTCATATAAATTCCCAGTCATCACTTATGCTGTTCATTTTCTGCTAAGGCACCAGGTATCAAAGCTGCCTGTTCATCAAATTCTCAGAAAATCAACTGCTCATAGCCTAATTTTTAGATTAGACCTGTGATTGACATCTCACAAAATTTTTTCCATGCTCCATTAAAGTACCAGTTCCTCTGTCTTTCTCTTCCTTCCCCCCTCTCTTTATCTCTATCTCTCATATCTGACTTTAGTAAAAATTGCTGCATTGGTGAAACTGAAGCTTAAGTCCTTTCCTTTTCCTAGCCTGTTTATCCTTCCCAGCAACACATTGAATTTGCTGTATGGTTTAATGAGGGTTTAGCAAAAGTCCATCCTCTTTGATGAAACAAAGATTTAGGAAAGAGTTTCAGTCCTGTCACTTGTTAACAGGGACTGACTGCCCTTTTGCTTTTCGACCCCCTGGGCCCAAATAATCACAAAGAAACTGTATTAATTACAACATTGTTTGACCAGTGGCTTAGGCATATTCCTACCTAGCTTTTATATCTTAAATTAACCTATTTCTATTAATCTGTATAGCACCACGAGACTATGGCTTACTTGTAAGGTTTTGGCATCTTTCTCCTTTGGTAGCTACATGGTGTCTCCTTGATTCCACCTACCCTCTATATATCTCCATTCATATTTCCTGGCTGATTTCACTCTGCTAAACCTTTGGCCAAAACAGGTTTATTCATCAACCAATAAAAGCAACACATATACAGAAGGACATCCCACATCAGCCACTGCAATGCCACCTGCCTTGGGGCATTTACTCTCTCAGCCATGCTAGCTTTACAGAGATGTTTCTAGACTAGAGACATGAATTATCTGTATTCCTCTCTCCTACAACTCAGCTATTGGATCTCACCCTTACTTTTATTTCACAAAGCTTTTCCATAAATCCCTAGTGTTTTAGTTAGGTTTTCTATTGCTGTGACAAAACATCATCACAAAAGGCAAGTTGAGAAGGAACAGGCTTATTTGGCTTACACTTCAACATTGCTATTCATCACTGAAGGAAGTCAGGACAGGAACTCAAACAAGGCAGCATCCTGGAGGCAGAAGCTGCTGCGGAGGTCATAGAGGGGTACTTCTTAATGGCTTACTTATCATGACTTGCTCAGCCTACTTTCTTATAGAACCCAGCCTCAGCAGCCCAGGGATGGCACTACTCTCAAAGGGTTGGGCCCTCCCCCATTGATCACTAATTGAGAAAATTCCTTACATCTGGATCTTAGAGAGGCATTTCCTCAACTGAGGATCCTTCCTCTCTGATCTAGGTCTAGCTTGTGTCACCTGACACACAAAACTAACCAATACACCGGGATTACCATGTTTTCTAACCCCTTTCTGATTTTGTTGCCCCTACTGTAACTTTATTTTACTCCCTGCATCTTCCTTCCCCACAACTTACAGTGAAAATATCCCCCACTCACTGGTACACCTCTCAGACACTTCTCAAGTTTTAGATTACCCATCCACTCTTTCACAGTGCACTTTCTCACATCATGAAACTGGACACACAAGTAAGAACAGAGCATCAATATAGTGATATGAAAGGAGAGAGCCTTGGATCTTAGAGCTGAAATGAAATTTTTTGAGATGAGTTGGGAACCTAAGAAGGGATGTGGTAAATTCAGGGACATACAGTGCAAACAGAGTCCTAATCAGCCTCAAACCCCTGATTTTTCTCCTCTTGTATGAGTGTTGAGGACAGTGGCACAGAAGCTGGCTGGGCTACCTGGGCCTTGTTACTGTTTGCAACCCAACATTGGATACATTTTTAGAATTTAAAACAATATGTGTCTAGAGCATTTAAAATAATCCCCAAACAGTAAATTTGTAACTAATACAATTTTCTGATTGTCATGTGGTCATTTCTCATCACCAGATAGCAAATATCATAAACACAACACTGTAAAGCAGTAAAGACTCAACCTCACTGTCTGTCGGCTTGCACTGAGTAGCCAACTCTCTGCCCAGAGTATCACTGGATGGAAAGCAGATGTCTGAAGAATACAGGTCTCCTCCAGTGCCACATGTTCCTCTTTCTGTTCGTTAGATACTAATAGGGTTTCTTCCCTTGTTACCACAGGGTAAGGTCTCATCTTTACTAGCTTTTGGATGTATACCCTCATTAGCTCCTAGTTCCTTGCTCTTTGCACCCTGACTTCATAAAGAGCTCACAACATGTTTCTTTCTTTCCTTTCATATCTGAAGGCTCATGAGTCATATCAGACCTACCTAGGAAATCTCAAATTTTGTTAGTACAGAGGCACCTGCTTAATAAGCTTTATATCTATAAAAATCCACTCTTGCCACAGAATATAACCAGAGGGTATCCTACTCATAGGTTCTTCCCTATCATTAAGGATTAAGCAGGATCACCAGATCACCAGTGGTCCCTGGTGGGAATTATCAGATATAGATTCCATGGTGCCAAGTGCGTGGAAGTTCACTGACATTTCTATGAAGTCTTCTCTTTAGTGGCAGATAACTCTGATAATCTGCATTTATTTCCTGGGGCTCCTATAACAAAACACTACAGAATAGGTGGTTTAACACAGCAGTTGATTATTTTTTAACAATTTTGTGAGTCAGAAGTTGTTTTCCAAAGCTCTAGGAAAGACACTTTCATTGTTCCTTTCTGTCTTTTTGCTGGTGATTGCCAGCAATCCTTGATACCCCCTTTTGTCTTGATGGATCTGTCATTCTAAGCTCTGTTTGATCTGCGCGTTAGTCTCACTGTATCTGTGTGTCCAAATGTCCCTCTCATAAAGGGACATAAGATCAAGTCCCACCCTAATTTTAACTTAATTGTGCTTGTAAAGGTCCTGTTTCCTTTTAAAGGTTTGAACTTGAATAAGGGTTTTGCAGGGACATGGTGCATCCCACTAGGAAAAACATATCAAAATGCATTTCTTCTTCCTCCACACCAGGGTTGGGAAAAGCTCAGCTTCCATCCTTTCATTCATTAGCCAATCTCCATATTTCCCAGGTATCACGTCTGGACTAAGGGCCATGCACCCACAAACTTTGCCAAGTGGCGGACTGCCACCATGCCTTACCGGGTTGAGTGGGAGGCTGATTTTGAGCCGTATGTTGTTGTGAGACGAGACTGCCCTGAGTACGATCGAAGATTTGTGGGCTTTGGCTGGAACAAAGTGGCTCACATCATGGAACTGGATGCACAGGTAGGAACAGAGCACCTTACTGCTATTATTCAGGGAAGGAGACAGGTACAGATATTAGAACTGAAAGAGAACCTTGGAGATAAGAAGATTAAAAACAAACTTCAGAGGAACAGGATGTGTTCAGGGACTAAAAATGAGAACATGAATCTGATTTTCTAGGCTTTAAACCTCAAACTTTTGTTCTTGCACAAGAGAATTGGGTTCCTGGCCAGAATTAAGCAAATGTGAGTCTCCTGTAATGTATCATCTTACCCCTCCATCCAGTAAGGAAGGCAAGCATAGGATGACTAGTCATGACTTGACTTTCAAGTTGTATAATTGTGTCACTGTAAATAGCACAAAACATGCCACTAAAATGTGGTTAATTATTCCACCCTTCAATTAAAACAGCAGTGACTTCTAGACTGTGTTTAATCTTGAAAGTCTTCATTCATTTATACAATTCTTAACAAACATATACTTCAGAAGAAGTCTGCATAATTTAAATAAGTGAAGCCTAGGTACCACACACTTTCTGCAGAAGACCAGATAGTGTGAGGAGATTGTGTGACCTGCAAATCTACCTTTCACCTGCTCAGATCAAGAATTGTTTTTCCTCCATAGATGGCCTCTAAATAAATGTCCATGGCTGGATTTCAGTACAGCTTCAGACAGCTACCGGAAAGGCTGTAGTTTATCATCCTCTGTGTTGAACACAGAGGCACAAAACTGCTCTGGTTAAGTTAGGGGATACTTGGATCCCTTGAACCCCACTATTCATATTCTTCTTCAGGCTTCTCCTTTTTGCCACAGTGTTAATATTTCTCCGCAAGAGTACTCCAAAATCTGGGAACACTAATTAGGTTAGTAATGGCTATCCATGAAACACTTGTTCCATTGAGTCTGAGCTATGCTAGGTGACTGAAAACCATTGGTGTTGGGAGAAGGTTGTTGAAAAGTGTCCTCATTAAACAAAACAAAACCTGATATCCATTCATTGATACCCATGTCATGACCAACATAACTGTTTACAGACCATGAGCCTTGGCCTGCTTTTTCTGTTCCTAGATAGAACAGTGGTATTTCTGGGACTAGAAATGTTATGTGGAGAAGGTTTAAAGAAAAGTTCATTTTTCCCATCACCAAGGCCTTCCTTGCCTTTGTTTTAGACTCTTTCACAGCACTTTGGAAGCAAACCATATGCTTTCCTCTATTTGCCTGTGGGATTCATAAAACACAATTTTACCCATTCCAGGGAATTAAGAAAGTGAAACACTCATCATCATCCCTCAAGATAGATTTTCTCACTCTCACTTTGTAGATAAGCAAACCAAAGTTTAGATGACCTCTATATTTTGTACAAGTTCATGGGCATGGTCCTGAAGCAAGTTACTCTGTAGCTAGTATGCCCCCTTTCTAGTGTTATTCTCCTGTCCCTTGATTCAAAGTCATATATGATCCAAGATCTCTCATTACCTTGTCTCCCTCCTTCCAGGAGTATGAGTTCATCGTGTTGCCCAATGCCTACATGATCCACATGCCCCATGCCCCCAGTTTCGACATCACTAAGTTCCGTTCCAACAAGCAATACCGCATATGTCTCAAAACCCTGAAGGAAGAGTTTCAACAAGACATGTCCCGACGCTATGGCTTCGCTGCCCTGAAATATCTCACGGCGGAGAACAACAGCTAGCACTATGAAGACCACCGCTAGGGAGAGACATACCACAGAGGAAGAGCCACTTGCTGGCTGGGGCCCAGCCATTGAAGACAAACTCTACCACTGTTTTCTTTGGTTTGTTTTCCTTTGTCTCTTTGGCCCCTCAAAGCTGCTCTTTTCTGAGATCTTGGACAGCAACCCAGTCCACCACCATGAGGTGCTTCCAGAATGGGACATGGAAAGGTGGAAGCAAACAAAGAGTAAACAACTTACCACAAAATCACAGACCAAGCCAGGATTTCTGGATGCTCTAATTGCTTTTTAATAATTATGGTTCAAATCCTAGCTGTGGAGAAAGAAGTGGCTATTCTACGGGATAATCATGCCAAGAAATAAGAGCAAGCTACTTCTTCCTAGGAAGGGATCTTTATTTCCCCTGCCACCTAGCCAGTTACTCAAGTGGAGAGCAAGTCAAGGATCCCAACTACCATCTGGAGACCTGCATAGGGACATTATATATGCAGGGACCTGGAAGTAGGATGAATTGATTCTTTATTCTCAAAGTCTCTCTTGTTTTGAGTTGTTTGAATTTGGGAGATACTATTCATTTTGATTTAGGATTCCAAGCTAAAACAATTATCTAATCATTAAAGCTCTAAAAGAAAAATCAGCTCCCTCAGTCAGCAGTGGCCCAGCAAAGATGAGCCTCCTCAGAGAATGTTCACACATGGACAGCTTCCTTCAGAATTAACACTGAGATCTCTGATGACCCACTCTCAAGACCCAGGGTTATGACAGGAACTACAGAAAAATGAAGCCAACACTATATGCAAGTCACATTCTTCTATGGACAGTAACTAAGGCACAAGGAAAGGGCTTCAAGGAACTACTTCAGTACTCACAGAAGGTATGATTCCTCTCTCAGGCCTTTAGAAGAACTTAATAGTTCACAGTAACCCAGTCCGAAGACTTGTGTGACCACATGGAAGCCACTGGAAGAAAGAGATCAGGCACTTCCAGAAAAGGGTCAGGAACTTCCCTTTTGGAAGCACAGGAGTTAGTGACCTTAGTTTCCCTCAGGACTTGTCCTGGGGTTGGTAAGCACCTCTTCGCTTCACAGATGGAGGAAACACTGAACTTTTTACTCATTTCCTTTACTCTTCACTATTAATGTTGTGTTTCCATTGATGAGAACAAGAGTTAATGGCCTACCCATTGCTGGGCTGTTTGTATTGAGTTGCCATGTGACTAGTGAAAGCTGCATTCAATAAACAAAAGTATGGACTGTTTCTTCCTCACCTCCCTCCAACTCTTGAAAGAAGCCACATGACATACTTGGTCTAGAGGGCAAAGTCAGTTCCATGCACAGCACCTCACATTCTGTTATCCCATCTCATCTTTCTCATTGTTTGAAATGTTACATTTTTTTTCTGTTCAGAGTTAGAGCTTACTTTCTCCTCTAACCCTCAACTCATTTCAAAATTTCCATTTTGCATCTGTCTCACTACTGTAGTGGTGATGTTTTATTCTAAGTATGCAAATCGTGGAGATCAGAAGCAAATTGAATAGCCAACTCTTAGGTCTCTCTTGTCCCCTGGAACCCCAACAGTCCAATCAGTGAGACCACTACATTCAGTGTGTTCAATGGCGTTTCCCCTATATTTGTACAAAATGAAGAAAATTGTAATTAGGATTGTCACATAGACACAGATAAGTTTGTTTCTTTGTTAGTTACTTATCTTGTTACTGTGATAAAATATTTGACAGTAGGGTTTATTTTGGTTCAGAGTTTGAGAATGCAGCCCAGCATGATAGGGAAGACATGGCAGCAGGAGCTTGAAGCCATGATCACATTGTGCCTGTAGTCAGGAAGCAAAGAGAGATTAGCATCAGCACTCAGCTTGCTTTCTCCTTTTTCTTCAGTCAGGGACCCCATCCAATAGGATGATGCTACCCACACTTTTGGGATTTCTCACTTTTGTTAACCTAGATAATCTCACTCAGACATGTTTAGAGGTTTGTTTCTTGGGTGATTCCCCTAGTTGATTCTAGATCCTAGCAAGTTGACAATATTATCTATCACATTATACATACATATATTACATATATATAAAATACACATATATTTATATATAAAGGAAGCATCTGTGTGTATAGCATATATGCAAAATTTATTCTTACCAAAGTAATGAATGAACACTATAAAAGGAAAACATGACAAAAAGGTGTTCAAAGCCATGCTAAGTTCAGTTTCTTCACTAATGATGCTGCAGCCAACTACCACAGAATTGACTGTGCGTCTCTCTCCAGTTGTCATATTCAGTGACTTCCCCAAAACATTGGCTATTAAATATTTACCTTTAGCACTCACAGCCTTTTCCCCCCACCACATGCATGTATACACATACCCAAAGGTACACATAAATTCTGCTGCTTTCCGCTAGATTAGCCACTGCTAGTTGTAGGTTGATTTGAACTAATCATTCCCAGCTACTTGAGCCAAGTTTATCATTAATTGGCAGCACTGATTCTCAGCATTAAACATCAAAGTTTAATTCCCTAAGGCTTTTCTTTAAACATTTATTCTGGCACATGAATCAGGCCCAGACACCTTTTCATTTGTATGTTTATAGGGAAAACTAGGGCCCATATAATTTATTAGCCAAGCAAGGTCACTCCCAAGAATGAAAAGAGATGCTAACTACTTTGATATAATACCCATAAACTGGTAGATGATGAAATTGCATGTACATAGAATCTATTAAAGCCAGAATCTGACACTCCATACCATCATGAGAAACATCCTATTTCCTCTGACACTGTCATCTAGTTCAACTTAAAAATAGAGCTCAAAAGTTATCTAATTCAACCAATTCAACCCAAAATTTGGCAAGTAGTGAAGTTGAAGTATGTGGAGCCAACACCATGAGTCTCCAGCAGGTACCTCAGTAGGTACACAAGCCTGCATGTGGTAAGTACCCATTTGGGCCAAGGTAATTGCCAAGGATGGTGGTTCCTTTGTATCAGTTTCCCAGAATCAGACTTTGGAATGGATTGTTCAGGTGTCATGCCAATAGGCTTGGCTTTTAGTTGACAGGAAGGGCAGGTTCTCTCATTGACTCCAAAATGTTCAGTATCTGGGAGAATTGCTGTTAAATAAAAACCAACTGTGTGCAAGAGCCTTTAGTAGCATATATTAGCTCACTGAGTAGTTGGAGCAAGGCTTCATGCTGGGCCTTGCTGATTATCAGTGAGGACACAGTGTGTACTCAAATTAAAACTTCCCCTTAATTCCTATGATGCAATATCACAAAACCAGGTTTGAAACTCAATCCTAGCTATTTAATCCAAAACCACATAACCTACAATTCTGCTGTTGCCTCCCTCAATAAGAAACAGCTAAATAAATATGGACTGGGAAAGGGGGTGGTGGTGATTTGAACCTGCCAGTGAAGACTATTACCCTTCCTCCTTCAGTATCCTTTCAGTAACACAAAACCTGAACATCAGACGCTCCACCATTTTTCAAAGCTAGCTACACTAATGGACCTCATGAAACTCATGTGAACTAGACCTGGTCTGTCTGTACTTATATGCAAAGAGTGGTTCAACTTAAGGGAACAGAAATTGACTCCCTAAATGCTAAATGACCCAGGTAAAAGTATAGAATTTTAAGTTCCCCCCTTGAGCCACAGCCTAGCAAACTACTTCAAAGTAATGCCAGTAAATATGTTGCAATGACTTATAAAACACATATTGACTGAGTTAAAAAATAGATTCTTAGAGCTCTATTGTGAAATGACAGATACTGTGTTAATACTGTTCCTCTCAAAAAACATTTCTGTCTGAGTTAAGGCTATGCTTTTTGTTAACCAGATCTTTAGGGAGTTCTGTGTTGGTAGAGAGACATGAAGAAAACTTCCTCCTAGATGGAATCTCTGCACACTACTAATGAAGATGATAAGAGCCATGTTATGGAGTCCAAACGTCAGTTGTAGTTGGCACTCTTGGGTCATGACAGCCATGCTATATTATGTCCCTTCTTACTTAGCTGGTAGAGATATGTCTTAGAAAATGTACATGTTCTTCCCAGGGTCCCATAGATAGTAATCAATGCTTTGGAATGAGAACAAAATCTAACTGGTTTCAAAACCCATATCTTGGCACTAATACATGCTATGACCTTACCATGTAATGTTGCAGATAGCCTTTGGGATTCCAAAGTCATATCTGCATGTAGTTTTTGGTGACATGCTTTGATCTTGTTTTCTTGTAATCTTAAGAAAAATTGTAGTTTAATGTCACTAGTATTCATGAAATTTCACAATTATCTTGAGAATCTCAAAGGTTCCAGACTTACAAGTCCTACAAGATCTGATATTAAAGATATCATGTTCTTTGTTTTTAGTCACTAAACAAGAAACATTCTCAATAAGCAACTTTTTGCTTCTAAGTATGATTGATGGTATCTGAAAGGAGGTAATAGACTTTTTTTTTTTTTTTTTTTTTTTTTGGTTTTTTTGAGACAGAGTTTCTCCGTGGTTTTGGAACCTGTCCTGGAACTAGTTCTTGTAGACCAGGCTGATCTCGAACTCACAGAGATCTGTCTGCCTCTGCCTCCCGAGTGCTGGGATTAAAGGCATGCGCCACCACCACCTGGCTACGGTAATAGACTTCTAATTGGGAATTTGGTCATTGATTTGTTCTGACATATTTAGGTGGTCTTGATAAGCACCATAATTTACAAGATAAAAGAATGCCATCAGTTCGGGGAAAGAATTTCCCCATAGGATGCATTATTAATTTAGTTGCTTCACTACTGGACAATGAAAATGGTTGTTGAAGTGCTTCATGTGTGGGGATGAATGTTTATTGAATTGAAAGTCTTCATGGGGTGGTTTCACATGGCTATGAACCACACTGAATACCATAGGCAATTCAGGGGCTGTGAAGCAGGGGAGAACAAATAAACTGAGTAATAGGAATGTTTTCTTTTTAATTTTTTTCATTATTTTATTTTTTTAAAAAATATATCTTTTTTATTATACATATAAATCCAAGTTCCCACTGCCTTCCCTCCACTTGTGCCCCATCTACTTCACACCACCCCCCCAATCCACTCCACAGAGAGGGTAAGTCACATTGCTTTGGAGAAGGTCCAAGGCCCTCCCAACTATATCTGGTCTGAGCACGATATTCATCCAAAGAGAATAAGTTCCACAAAATACAGTACAAACAATAGGGATAATCCTGGTGCCACTGCCAGTGGCCACTCAGTCTGCCCAGCCATGCAACTGTCAGTCACATTCAGAGGGACTAGTTTGGACCTATGCTTATTCCTTCCCTGTCTGGCTGGAGTTGGTGAGCTGTTTCCGTGGGTTTACCTATCAGTTTGCTCATATTCTCATTCCTCCCACTCTTCAACTGGACTTTGGAGGCTCAGTTCAGGCACTCTCTCCTCTATTGCTTAGGATCTTAGCTGGGGTCATCCTTGTGGATTCCTGGGAATTTCGCTAGAGCCAGGTTTCTTGTTAGCCCCAAAATGGCTCCCTCAATCAAGATATCTCTTTCCTTGCTCTCATCTCTGTCCTTCCTCCGTCTCAATTACTCCATTCCCTCAAGTTCTCCTCCCACTTTCTTCCCTCCTCTTTCCCTTCTACCCTCCCTTCTACCCCCATCCCCACGTGATCTTGTCTATTTTGACTTTCAAGTTGGATCTGTTTTTCTAAGGGTTCACCTTGTTACTTAGCTTCCCTAGGATCATGAACTATAGGCTCAATGAGTGAGTACATATCATATTCATCTTTTTGGGTCTGGGGTACCTCACGCAGGATGGTGTTTTTGAATTCCATCCATTTTCATTCAAGTTTTAAGATGTCATTATTTTTTACTGCTGAGTAGTATTCTAATGTGTAAATGTGCCACATTTTCTTTATCCATTCTTTGATTGAGGGGCATCTAAGTTGTATGCAGGTTCTGGCTATTACAAATGATGCTGCTATGAACATAGTTGAAAAATGTCCTTGTAGTATGATTGAGAAGCTTTTGGGTATATGGCCAAGAGTGGTATTGCTGGATCTTGAGGTAGGTTGATTCCCTATTTTCTGAGAAACTAAAATACTGATTTCCAGGGTGTTTGTACAAGTTTGCATTCCCACCAGCAATGGATGAGTGTTTCCCTCACTCCACATCCTTTCCAGCATAAGCTATCATTGGTGTTTTTGATCTTAGCCATTCTGACAAGTGTAAGATGGTATCTCAGAGTTGTTTTGATTTGCATTTTCCTGATGGCTAAGGATGTTGAATATTTCCTTAAGTGTCTTTTGGCCATTTAAGGTTCTTCTGTTGAGAATTCTCTGTTTAGTTCTGTACCCCATTTTTAATAGGGTTATTTGGAATTTTGATCTCTAATTTCTTGAGTTCTTTTTACATGTTGGAAATCCGTCTTTTGTCTGATATGGGGTTGGTGAAGATCTTTTCCCATTCAGTAGGCTGCCTTTTTGTCTTATTGACTGTGTCCTTTGCTTTACAGAACCTTCTCAGTTTCAGAAGGTTCTATTTATTTATTGTTGCTCTCAGTGTCTCTGCTACTGTCTCAGAGTTATATTTAGGAAATGGTCCTCTGTGTCCATGCATTGAAGGCTACTTCCCACTTTTTCTTTGCCAGGTTCAGTGTGGTCAGATTTATATTGAGGTCTTTAATCCATTTGGATTTGAGTTTTGTGCATGGGGATAAAAATAGATCTATTTTCATTCGTCTACATGTTCACATCCAGTTATGCCAGCACCATTTGTTGAAGATGCACTCTTTTTCCATTGTATAGTTTTAGCTTCTTTGTCAAAAATCAGGTGTTCATAAGCATGTGGATTAATATTCAGGTCTTTAATTCAATTCCATTGTTCAACCTTTGTTATGTCAGCACCCAGCTGTTTTCACACTATAGCTCTGTAATAGAGCTTGATGTCAGGGATGGTGATTCGTCCAGAAGTTCCTTTATTGTGTAGGATTGTTTTGGCTTTCTTGGGTTTTTTGTTTTTACATATGACGTTGTTTATTGTTCTTTCATGGTCTGTGAAGAATTGTGTTGGGATTTTGATGGGGATTGCATTGAATCTATAGATTGCTTTTGGTAGGATTGCCATTTTTATTATGTTGATCCTGCATATCCAAGAACATGGGAGATCTTTCCATTTTCTGGTATCTTCTACAATTTCTTTCTTCAAAGACTTAAAGTTCTTGTCAAATAGTTCTTTCACTTCTTTGGTTAGTGTTACCCCCAAGATATTTTATGTTATCTGTGGCTGTTGTGAAAGGTGATGCTCTCTGATTATTTCTCAGCTTCTTTATCATTTGTATATAAGAGGACTACTTTTTTTAAAATTGATCATGTATCCTGCCACATTACTGAAGTTATTTGTCAGCTGTAAAAGTTCCCTGGTAGAATTTTTTGGGTCACTTATATATACTATTATATCATCTGTAAATAATGAAAGTTGACTTCTTTTTTTTTTTCCAATTTGAACCCTCTTGTTCTCCTTTTGTTGTCTTATTGCTCTAACCAAAACTTCAAGAACTATGTTGAATAGATATGGAGAGAGTAGACAGCCCAGTCTTAGTCCCGATTTTAGTGGAATCACTTTGATTTTTCTCTCCATTTAATTTGATTTTAGTTGTCAGCTTTCTGTATATTGCTTTTGTTATGTTTAGATATGTTCCTTGTATCCATGATCTCTCCAAGTCTTTTATCATGAAGGGGTGTTGGATTTTGTTGAATGATTTTTCAACATCTATGTAGATGATCATATATTTTTTTCTCATATTATTTATATGATGGATTACATTATTGGATTTTTGTATGTTAAACCATCCCTGCATCACTGGGATGAAGCTAATGTAATGATGGTGGATGATTTTTTGATGTGTTCTTGGAATTGGTTTGCCAGTATTTTATTGAGTATTTTTGTATCCATGTTCATTAGTAAAATTTGCATGTAATTCCCTTTCTTGGTTGAGTCTCTGTGTGGTTTTGGTATCAGGGTAACTTAGCCTTATAAAAAGAGTTTGGCAATGTTCCTTCGCTTTCTATTACATGGAACAATTTGAGGATTATAGAACTTCTTGTAAGTTCTAGTAGAATTTTGTACAAAAACCCTCCAGCCCTGGCTTTTTTTTTTTTTTTTTTTTTGGTTGGAAGGCTTTTGATGATGACTGCTTCTTGCAATTTACGGGTTTTATTTAAATTGTTCACTTAGTCTTGATTTAATTTTGGTATATGGTATCTATCCAGAAAATTGTCTATTTCTTTTACATTTTCCAATTTTGTGGAGTATAGGTTTTTGTAGTATGACCTAAAGATTCTCTGAATTTCATCAGCATCTCTTATTTCCCACTTTTTATTTCTGATTTTGTTAATTTGGATGTTCTCTCTCTGCCTTTTGATTAGTTGGGATAAGGGTTTGTCTATCTTGTTGATTTTCTTGAAGAGCCAGCTGTTTGTTTCATTGATTCTTTGTATTATTTTCTTTGTTTCTGTTTTATTGATTGCAGCCCTCTATTTGATTACTTCCCGTCTTCTACTCCTTCTGGGTGAGTCTGCTTCTTTTTCTTGTAGAGCTTTTAAGTGTGCTGTAAAGTCACTGATATGAGCTTTCTCCACTTTCTTTATGTGGGCTCTTAGTGCTATGAACTTTCCTCTTAGCACTGCTTTCATAGTGTCCTATAGGTTTGGGTACATTGTGGCTTCATTTTATGTAATTCTAGGAAGACTTTAATTTCTTTATTTCTCCCTTGACCCAGGTGTGGTTTCATAGTTTTCTGTTCAATTTCCATGAGTTTGTAGGCTTTCTGAGTATAGTGTTGTTAAATTTTAACTTTAAACCATAGTGATCTGATAAGATACAGGGGGTTACTCCAATTTTTTTGTATTGTTGAGGTTTGCTTTGTTACCTAGTATGTGGTCAATTTTAGAGACGGTTCCATGAGGTGCACAGAGGAAGGCATATTCTTTTATGCTTGGGTGGAATTTCTATAGGTGTCTGTTAAGTCCATTTGAGTCATGGCATCTGTTAGTTCTCTTATTTTCTGTTAAGTTTCTGTCTCATTGACCTGCCCATTGGTGAGAGTGGAGTGTTGAAGTCTCCTACTATTAGTGTTTGGGGTTTGATGTGTGGTTTAAGCTTAATAATGTTTCTGTATTAGGGGCATAGATGTTCAGGACTGAAACTTCATCTTGATAAATTGTTCCTGTTATGAGTATAAAGTGTACTTCTTCATCTCTTCTGGTTGATTTTTGTTAGATATTCAAATAGCTTTATCTGCTTATTTCTTAGGTTCATTTGATTGGAAAATCTTATCCCAATCCTTCTCTAAGGTAATGTCTGTCTTTGAGGTTGAGGTGTATCTTTTTATTTATTTATTTATTTACTTATTTATTTATTTAAGATTTCTGCCTTCTCCCCGCCACCACCTCCCATTTCCCTCCCCCTCCCCCACCAAATCCCCCTCCCTCATCATCCCTAAGAGTAATCCAGGTTCCCTGCCCTGTGGGAAGTCCAAGGACCACCCACCTCCATCCAGGTCTAGTAAGGTGAGCATCCAAACTGCCTAGGCTCCCACAAAGCCAGTATGTGCAGTAGGATCAAAAACCCATTGCCATTGTTCTTGAGTTCTCAGTAGTCCTCATTGTCCATTATGTTCAGTAAGTCCGGTTTTGTCCCATGCTTTTTCAGACCCCCGGCCAGCTGGCCTTGGTGAGTTCCCGATAGAACATCCCCATTGTCTCAGTGTGTGGGTGCACCCCTCGCGGTCCTGAGTTCCTTGCTCGTGCTCTGTCTCCTGCTCTTGATTTGGACCTTGAGATTTCAGTCCGGTGCTCCAATGTGGGTCTTTGTCTCTGTCTCCTTTCATCGCCTAAATTTTTTCTTTGGGTTCACCTTCTTAATTAGCTTCTCTAGGATCATGCATAATAGGCTCAACGTCCCCTATTCATGGCTAGAAACCAAATATGAGTGAGTACATCCCATGTTCCTCTTTTTGGGTCTGGCTCACCTCACTCAGGATAGTGTTTTCTATTTCCGACCATTTGCCTGCAAAATTCAGGAGGTGTTATTTCTTGTGTAAAGCAGAAGGCTGGATCCTGTTTTCGTATTCATTTCTAATACGGAGAGCCTGTGTCTTTTTAGAAGTGAATTGAGTCCATTGATATTAAGAGACATTAATGACCAGTGATTGTTAATTTCTGTTATTTTTCAGTGGTAGTGTGTGTGTTTTCCTTCTTTAGGATTTGCTAGTGTGAGGTTATTTGTTGCCTGTGTTTTGTGGTTCCAGTTAGCTTCCTTGGGTTGGGGTTTTCCTTCTCGTATTTTCCATAGGGCTCAATTTGTGATACATATTGTTTAAATCTCTTTTTGTTATGGAATATCTTGTTTTCTCCATCAATGGTGATTGAAAGCTTTGCTGGGTATAGTAGTCCGTGCTTGCATCTGTGGCCTCATAATGTCTGGAGCACATCTGCCTGGGACCTTCTGGATTTTATGATTTCCATTAAGAATTCTGATATAATTTTTATAGGTCTTCCTATATAGGTTACTTGAGCTTTTTCCTTTGCAGCTCTTAATAGTCTTTCTTTAGCCTGTATGTTTTATGTTTTGATTATTATATGGCCTGTGGTCTTTTGTTTGATCCAGTCTATTTGGTGCTCTGTAAACTTTTTGTACCTTCATAGGGATATCCTTCTTTAGGTTGGAAAAGTTCTATTCTGTGATTTTGTTTAATATATTTTCTGTGCCTTTGAGCTAGAGTTCTCCTTCTTCTATCCCTATTTTTCTTAGGTTTGGTCTTTTTATGGTGCCCCAGATTTTCTGTATGTTTTGTGTTAAGAATTTGTTGGTTTTAATGTTTTCTTTGACCAATGAGTCTATTTTCTGTTGAATGACCTCTGGGTTATGCTGTTACCAGGTTGCTTTTTAGGTTGTTGGACGAATTTTTGCATTGGTGCCTACCAATCTCTTCTTTCAATTGATGTGTCTTGGTCCAATCCTTGCAGTGGCTGTCTTCATCTTTGGGAACTGTTCTTGTTTTGCTCTCTACTGTCAATACCTGTGTCTCAGGGAGGCACTGAGGTCTCTCTTAGCCTGCTCTTTTGATCTGTTCTCCTGGTTTGCTCTCTTGGTCCACTCTATGTAGTCAGAATTTGTTTTAGTGTTCCTCTCTTGGTCCTCTCTGTGTAGTTGCAGCTTGTGTTTCAGCATTCCTCTGAGGTTGTGGGGCGGGGGTGGCATGGAAGGTTAGGAGGCAGAGTGGTACTTGTAGCTTTCATGGTCCGATGTATGGGATGGAGGTGTTAGAGCAGCCTACCCGCAGAACACTCTCCTGCTGGCTGGCTAGAGAAGCTGAGGCAAGTGTGGGAGGTACCTGGAGGTTTGCCCCACTATCTAGGGCCTGGAGAGTGGGGTGTCCTGCCATGTGGCTGGTCACTCACCTCTTGGTCCTCTGTGTACTGTAGCAAGCTGTGTTTCAGAGTTCCACCAAGGTTGCAGGAGGATAGGCTAGTTTGGGGGTGGGGTGGAGCTTGTATCTTGCAGAGTCTAATGGATGGGGGTATTGGGGCAGCCTACCTGCAGGAAACTCTCCTGTTGGCTCAATAGACATGATTTTTTTTATCACATTTACATTGAAAGCATAAGGCAAGAATTATCTCCATTGTAAATATAAGAAAACAAATGCTTTTAATTCCATCACTCAGGAGGGAGAGGCAGGTGCATCTCTGTGAGTTCGAGGCCAACCTGGTCTACAAAAGCTAGTTCCAGGACAAGCTCCAAAGCTGCAGGGAAACCCTGTCCTAAAAAAACAAAACATAAAACAAACCAAACAAAACAAAACAAACAAAAGACTAAAAACAGAAAGAAAACAAATGCTCAGAGAGGTTAATTAAGGGCCCTGACAATCCTAGACCTCTATGTCTGTCAGGTCCATTCCTTTGATTATTCAGTTTTCTGGGGATTCAGATAAACACAAGATGATAAAATCTTAATGAGCAAAATAGACCTAGCCATTGGGAATTAATTTTGTCTTTCAGCCCCACTTATATTTTTTTAATCTTCTTGTATGTAAGATAACATTGAGGATTTCATCAATATCACATTTACTCACTAGACAACAGGAGCCTATATTTTCAACAACCCCATATGGTGCTGAGGCTACTGGTACATGGGCTTTCTTCAGGTCTCTGATAATAAACTTCCTTCCAAGCATTTGTGGAACTCTGATAGCAGGACTGGTATTCAACAGATACTATAGCAAACTTCCATATAAGTAAGTTATCTTAGTGTTCTGTTGCTGTGAAGAGACACCATAACCTTGCTTACAGTTTCAGAGATTTAGTCCATTGTCATCATGATGGGAAGTATGGTGGTATACAGGCAGACATGGTGATGGAGAAGTATATGAGAGTTCTACCTCTGACTCCACAAGTTGCAGGAAGTAAGAGAGACTCTGGACCTGGCTTGATCTTCTGAAAATTCAAATTCCACTCCTCAGTGATACACTTCTTACAACACAACCACGCCTCTTAATTTTTTCAAATGTGCCACTTCCTATGAGCCTATGGGAGCCATTTTTTTTTTTTTTTTTTTTATTTTTTATTCTTTTTTAATTAAAATTTCCACCTGCTCCCCGTTTCCCATTTCCCTCCCCCCACTCCCCTCCCCCTATCCCCACTCCTCTTCTCCTCCCCCCACACCATTCCCCCTCCCTCTCGATACTGAAGAGCAGTCCAAATTCTCTGCCCTGCGGGAAGACGAAGGTCTTCTATCTACGTCCAGGAAGGTGAGCTTCTAAACAGGCTAAGCTCCCACAAAGCCAGTTCATGTATTAGGATTGAAACCTAGTGCCATTGTCCTTGGCTTCTCATCAGTCTTCGTTGACCGCCATGCTCAGAGAGTCCGGAATCAACCCATGCTTATTCAGTCCCAGACCAGCTGGCCTTGGTGGGCTCCTAATAAATCAGTTCCACTGTCACAGTGGGTGGGTGCATCCCTCGTGGTCCTGATTTTTTGCTCTTGTTCTCCCTCCTTCTGCTCCTCATTTGGACCTTAAGAGCTCAGACCGTTGCTCCAAATTGAGACTCTGTCTCTACCTTGATCCATCGAACCACCACACAAGTGATAGGTCATTTTTTTTAAAGATATGTACTGGGATTCAGCAACTGCGCTATCTGGTAAAAGTTCCAATATGCAAAAAGAAGTATGAGTAGTACATAATCCCTACTGTCAAGGGGCCTCAGTACCACAGGGAAGACAGAAGGGAAGGTAAATAGCAAATATGTGTGATACGGGGAAGCCTGGGGAAGAGGCGCTTACTCCTACTGGAGATCACAGAAGGCTTCCAAGACAAGTGATGCCTGTCTTAAAGAAAATATGTCTTAGTACTTGATAAGATGATATAGAACACTTTATTTAAAACTGCTTTAATGAAAGGCAATTTCATTAAAGAACAGTGGGTCTCCAATTCAAACATAGCAAATGCCTGGATACTTTTAGTCAATAAGCAGAATGAGGAGTCAGCTGAGAGAGAACACCAAGGGTAAGAGATTCTTTCTAAACCAACTTCTTTTCCAAATTAATTTTATGTACTTATTTTATGTATCGCTTGTAGCAATATTTTGATACAAATACACAAAGTGTATAAAGAATGGTTAAGCCCCCAAATTACCATAAGTATGACCATACAGGGCATCATTATTATGGAAGAACAAGTACTTAGCATCCATTCTCAGCATTTTTCAGGAGTCCAGTATGTCATCAACTAGCAACACCGTGCTTGCTATACAGTAGTACTCTCCAACAGGGTTCTTGTTGAAAACAGACCAAGGACTTCAACTTTAAAGGCAAAGACTGAAAAACTTAATCTGATACAAAGGTAAAGATTCTCCTAAACTCATTTAGACAACTTCTTGTCAAAACTGGACTCCACAGTCAGAATGAAGACAGGATGCAAAGTAAACTTAGAAAAAAAAAAAAAAAAAAAAAGAAGAAGGCAGAGTTACTGTTCCCCTGAAAGAGGCCAGGCATAAGACTGAAGAACCTGACTGATGAGGGAGCCTCAGTACAAAAGTGCTGCAATTACCTTGTTTCTCTTAGTAAATTTCCTATGAGTGTGTTTACAATTAGACTTTTGTCCAATGGGTTCCAAGAGTCTTCACCTTCAGATGAATTTCACTTTGTAAATTTATTCCCTTGGCTTTGAATAAGATTCCTGTCTGCTAACTAGTTTTCATACCCACATATACCAGTACTTGATCCTTAGTATTTGTAAATACAGATTCTATTCTATTTTTGATTCATGATTATGATAAGAACATCTTAAGTAGGGCTTGCTATGACTGTCATAGGAATTTTCTTCAGTAAATACACACAAGGCACTGCTGGGATACGAACAGGAATTTTCTTATAGTGAGTTCAATAGTAATTTCAAGTAGCAATCTAAGATAGGTCCACTATTAATCAATCTGTTTACAAAGGAAAAATAGAGAGAGTAAATAACTTGCCTAAATTCCAAATCTGAGGAGAGTTAGAAACTGAACTAGGGAATCTGACTGAATAATTCACATTATATTTTTTAAAATTATTTTTATTTTATTTTATTTTTATGTCAATGGGTATTTTGTTTGCATGTTTCTCTGTGACCTTATCCGTGTGGTACCCATGGTAGCTATAAGAGGGTATTAGATCCCCTAGAACTGGTTGTAAGCTTCCTTGTAGATGCTGGTAATCAAACTCCTCCTTTGGAAGAGCAGCCCATGCTCCTAACTGCTGAGCCATCTCTCCAGTCCCTCATTCACATTCTTAACTAATAATTCCCTGGAAATGAATGAAATGGTGTAATATACCCCACATGATGTGTTTAATTTCTTTGAGAGTGTATTTGTGCAACTGATTAGCACAAACAAAGTGGCTTAAAAATCTGTCACAGTTTCTATGGGTCCAGGTAGCAATGATTTGGCTACCATCTTGTAAGACTAGAGTCAAATTGTCAGTCATGTGTTTTAAGGTGCGGCGTGGTGCTTCCCGCAGTCCACCTGCTAGCTTTACCCAAAATAATTACACGGAAACTGTATTCTTTTAAACACTGCCTGGCCCATTAGTTCTAGCCTTTTATTGGCTAATTCTCACATCTTGCTTTAACCTATATTTAGTGTAGCACCACGAGGTGGCTTACCAGGAAAGATCTTAACCTGCGTCCATCTTGGAGAGGAGAGCCATGGCAACTGACCCCATTGCCTTCTTCCCAGCATTATGTTCTGTCTACTCTGCCTACCTAATTTTCTGGCCTATCAGGCCAAGCAGTTTCTTTATTAATTAACCACTGAAAGCAACAGATAGATAGATGACACTCCCACATCAGTCATGTAATAGTTCTTATCTAGGCCTTGAGGACCTCTCATAAGTTCACTTGTTATTAGAAGATCCAGTTCCTTTTTTCTTGTGATTGAAGGACTGAGAACTATTGTTGTTGGATGTTTGCCCAGGACTAATTTCAGCTACTGGAGGTCACTGGCCACTCTGACAAGTGTTCTGTCCAGTATGGGGAATATTGGTATCTTCAAAGCCAGAAGATACAGTGTTTTAACATGGTCATGGTGTGATGTCCTATTGCATACCAAGACCCTGCCCATTCACAAAGGAAGAACATTATAAAGAATATGTAAACCAGGGCATGGGAATCTAAAGGGCGCCTCCCAAAATTCCAAATGCCACACGGGAGAATTCAGATATGAAATTGTGGTAAAAGAATAGGCTTATACAGAGTGCCCATTGCCACTGAGGAGGAACGGGACAACGGGTCATCATGTTGATTGACAGGCTTGAGACACCAGGGGATAGTGAAGAACAGAGGCCATCCAACATAGGTTAGGCATCAATTGAGGATGTATTTACTATTGATGGGCTTAGTACTACAGGAACTGCAACAGAAAGAGAATCATCCATTGAGGAGCAGAGGGCAGCAGCACTGGGAATGATCCGGAAAAGCAATGGCCTTGAGGCCTCTCTAAAATAGTTGAAATCATCTCCAATAAATCAGAGGTGGCATTAGCAATCATAGCAATGACTGATGGTATGGTGTAAACAGAGACTATGTATTCATTTCCCAGACACCCAGACCCAAATAATCACACAGAAACTATATTAATGGAGCACTCTTTGGCCAATGGTTCATATATTCCTAGCTAGCTCTTACATTTTAAAGTAACTCATTTCTATTAATCTATGTATCACCACAAGTCTGTGGTTTACCAGTAAATTTCCGTCATCTTTCTCCTTCTGCAGCTACATGGTGCCTGACTCCACCTTCTTTCTCCCTCCATTCAGTTTAGTTTTTCTTCCTATCTATATTTTGCCCTGCCATAGGTCAAAGTGACTTCTTTACTAACCAATGGCAATAAAACTTATTTCATAACATCCAAAAGGAAATCTCACATCAATGTGGCCTTCAACCACAAACAATATGATATTTCTAAGCCTAGCCAAAGCCCTTGGGACAGTTGGGAGTTCTTTGCCTGTTCCTTGACATATAGAATAGTAGGTGTTCAATTGACAGGCAGGTAAGCCTATTAGCATCTCTATGTTATCCATAAACCTCTTCATAGGGCCTGTGTGTAAGAATTATACCTCTTCAGCCTGATATGTCTAGTAAGTTCTCTTGGGCCCATTTTTTAAAATATGATTTTAATATGTCCATCTGACTATCAGTTGTAATTTACCCTGATTAATTTATAGGATGGCATCTTTCCTACTCCCAGGAAAGTCATTATCAGACATTGCTACATGGGTAACATCAGAAATATGGTACCATTCACATGTCCACCCAAGTCCAGAGTCATTCTTTATCCCCAACTGTATTTAAAAAACTGCTCGTAAAATGGAGTCATTCATGGCAAGGTGCAGTCTAAAAAAAAAACAAAAAAAAAACCACAGGATGAAGCAATCTAGGATAGGCACAGCCTGACCTTAACAGCTTCCATCTATGCATATAATATAATGATCATAATCTCTTTCTGTTCTGCTTTCTTTTTTCCACCCTCTTTTCACTTGCACATGCCTAGTGGTTCCTTTTGACTTTCATGTCTTTTGCCCTGTCCATTCCATGTACAAGAGAAAATATATACATTTGTTTTATAAATCTAGTTTGATCCATTCAACAGGATGACCCCAGTGACCATGATTGTCCCACACTCTAGCTTCCTGGTATTAAAATTTAGCAGGAGCCAAGAAAGGCCCCATGACTCTCAAAGAACCTATGCCATTGTGATTCTATGACTGACTTTCTCCAAACCTCACCACACTGACATAAGTCATTCCCCAAACAGTCAGAGTCTTAGTTATAGCTGCTGTTTTCTTTTAATGTTTTAGTTCTCTCTCTCTCTCTCTCTCTCTCTCTCTCTCTCTCTCTCTCTCTCTCTCTCCATCATCCACTCTCATAAAACAAGTAAAGCAAGATTTTCACATGCCTTGCTTCTGAGAGATACTGGGAAAGAAAAATATCCCCAAGTGCTTTTGCTAGCAGTGTTTCAATTTTCTTTAAACTACAAGAGATTCTATTAAAAAAAGGTACTGGGTTGTGACAAATAGAGCAGTGTAATTGAGATTATACATGCCATAGTTAACTATGGGAATTTTCAAAAAGATTAAGACAAGGGAGAACTGTTAAAGACAGAAATAACGTCAAATCAATAAAATTAATGCTTAAAAAGTCTTTAAGTACTAAGTATTCTTTTAGAGATAGGGCCTCCTGTAGCCCAGGCTGGCCTTAAACTCATTATCTATCTGAGGATGACCTTGAACTTCTGATCTATCTGCCTCAGCCTCTTGAGTGCTAGGATTATAGACATCCACCATCATGCCTGATTTCATATAATGCTGGAGATTGAACCCAGGATCTCATGAATATGAGGCAAGTGTTCTACCAGCTAAGCCATATCTCTAACCTAAGTTTTGAGAAAAACAGTGCAGCTTTCTAATACTAATGCCTGCTGCTTTGTCCATTTCTTTGTCTTCCATTGGTGTTCTCTACTTCTAATGTGATTTGAATTTGGGATGGATTCGATACCTTTACATTGTGTGCCAAGCTCAGCTTAATGGCTCTTTCTACTAATAGAGCATAACAGGATTCATTTATGCAGCTATGTCATGTTTGCACCAATGAATTTAGCCGTTTTTGGAAATAAGCCACAGGTCTGGGTGAGTATCCGTAGTCCCATTCTGTCTTTGTGCTATAAAAAGTCTTCTCCATTCTAAAGGTGTAAGTCACAAAACAATCCCACACCAGTTTGGAATTATGATTAATAAAAGGATTATTTATGTAAAGGGAAAAACTTACAGATCACTGTCCTGGACATCAGCCCTCTGCATGACCAGGAAAAGAGTCTGGTAGCCAAAAGCAGAGTCTGAAGAAAGAGGGGGAGTGCACGCCCAAGGGGGCTGATATCTTAAAGGCTATTGGCTGAAGGAGCTGAAGGAGCTCCTGCAGCATCATGCAGTCAGCCCAAGGACTGGAACATAACTTCAGGCACTCTTTACCTTACAAATTGTTCCCTATTGATTTATTTCCAACTCAGAAATCCCCGATCCTCTCCCTGAGACCCATTTCTTATAGAATGTAGTTATTCCCAAGAACATTCTTGGCTGCTTTCCATGTGTAGAGAGTGGAACTTAAAGATATTCAGATCAAACCTTGGGAGAGAGTACTTGCCCCTGATGTTAAGCCCGCAAGTAGTACTAAATTGCCTCAGATAGCCAGGAAGTTTTGAAGTCTGGTTGCCTGTGAAGTTTGCTTTAAGGAACTTAATGTATTGAAGTATGTCTCCTTTACAGCAGAGCTCCCTGACTTCTATTCACAAGACTTTGCCAAAGAGCTTAAGGCTGTCTCTGGACCCTGAGTAAGGACTATCCAAATATATTGTTACATAGTATATTTGAAAGAAAGCTAAAATCAGGACTGAAGGATTGAAACCCTATCCTTGCTCTGGCTTTGTAGAGTATTGCTTTTTATGTGGGGAAAAGAATCCTGCTTCCACAAATGGCTGTCTTTTTCTAGTGCTGTCGTCTTCCTCACATAGTTTTTTAAAAAACGTTTTAACAGCTTTATTAAATGATAGATAATTCAAATGCTATAAAATTAAAGTGTGCATTACAGAGGTACACACTGTAGTATGGTATAGCAGTTGCTATAGTGGTAGAGAATTGACTTAGTAAGCATGAGACTATGAATTCCATCTACAGTATGACAGAAATTAAAAGCAAAAACATAAAGTATATGTGCTGTTTCATGGTTTTCAGTATATTTACAGAGTTGTACATCTGTAATTAAGATCTAACTTTTAGACCTTCTGCAAAGACCCAGTTACCATTTGTACTTATTCCCCAGTTCTAACTCTTCAGTCCTAGCACTCTGTAATGTATTTTTTCATTTATTTATTTATTTATTTATTTATTTATTTATTTATATTTTTGTTTATTCTTTGCATCTTTCACATCATGCCTCCAAATTCCACACATTCTGCCCTGCAAAATAGAACAAGTTATTTACAGGAACATGAATGACTCAAAAGCAAATTCATCACTGAAGAAAACACCCAGATATGGGTGACCACTCATGAAAACCTCATCCTTGCAGCTCTTATTATGACTTACGGGCTGTTTGGTTGGTGGGAGAGTTCCTTTCCATAGCAATTACTAATTATTTTATAAATTTGAATCAGGGCTTTGTGAATTCTCCAAATCTCAGGAACTTCTTGAGAGTTGTGAGTTCTTTACTTCTTAAGCCTTATAGTTTCACTTACTCCCTGAGCCACTCTCCAGGGTGGAATACAAATTCAGAAGACATTGCTATCCAACATGTATCATATACTGCCCACATCTTTATTCTACTTGATCTCAGTTGTTAGAGACTGAGGAGACTACACCTAACTGTTGATATAGGCAGATTGGAGCCCAGTGCCAGCTTCTGAAGCCTTCCTTTTATTGATGGTGGCAGCTGTTCAATAAAGTGAGCACCCACTATAATAAATTTTTCTTGCCTAACAGTGTCAATTACTAATACAATTTTTGAAGGCCCCTATTATTTCTCCATGGAAAAGAGTGGGCTTCTAATCTAGGCATTGAATCACCTCATTGACTTTATCCCTTACCCTTTTATTAACTTTATGTTGTTATTTCATTTTATCCCTTCCATAGGCAATATACCATCCATTCTATTCTGAACCTTGCCCAGTGGCACCTGCTTCTGAGCCTGAGAAGGAGCTCTGTCTTGGATAAGTGGATTTAAGGTGGTTCTATGCTTTCTGTAAACAGGATTTGAAACTGGGAAAGTGGAGCACGTTGTAGTCATAGGGTTAAAAAATTCTGCAGACCAATGGAAATATAGGATAGATTTGTATTATAAAGCAATAAATATCTGGACACATGATACTTCATGAGTCTTGATCCTAACCAAAGAAATAAACCTGGGAGACAATACTTCAATGTAAGATCCAAACTTTGGGCCAGATTTCTCTGTCCTTACTCTTTGTACTGGGAACAAATTGCATTATAGAAATGAATTAGGGTCTCCTTCTTGAGACAGTCTGTAGAGAGAATATTGTGTGTTGTTTATTTGAGAATCCATCCCAGAGGGGGGTAGGTAGGAAGTGATTGAGACACCCCCAGAACTAAAGAAATATAAAGAAAGGTGACAATGTACATGTAAAGAAATGGCTCCATGGTTAAGGACCCACAGTACTCTTGGAAAGGATCTGACTTCTGTTACCAGCATCCAAGAGAATGATGTCTTAACTTGGAAGATGAGGGAAGGGTTCAGTATCCTAATGCCACACTGTAGGTTCTTGGATACTGAGAAGGGAGTACAACTCTCCCAACCTGATATCCCACCAGTGACAGTGTCTTGGGATCTGTGTTGCAACCTGGAATTTACTGTCCCAAGGATCAGAACCTTTCTGAATCTTCCAGATTCTAACAACAATGAAGTGTTAAGTCTCTCAGATGCTGCATGCCTGATTTTTACATATCCCCTTCTACCCAACCGATGCTTGTATTAGCTAAATGACTGCACACCAGTGCTCTCAGAAATGGGACTTGGTAATCCTGCTTTTAATCACCTACTAGTCCTAGACTTCCTGAAGTTTGTCAGCAATCTAAGTTAGGCTAACCCAGTCCTCTCAAACTTGTTGCACTTTCTTAATGGATGAGGAGATAGTAAATAATACACAAGGCAAATTTGGTTCCATGCTTATTAAAATATGAACACCAAGAAGAAATTCACTCTGCTTTATAGAAGCTGAACACAGCCAAATTTGAGAACAGAATGAGGGCAGGAGCAATCCCAGAAAGGTGTCTATTGTCTTCTGATGGCCCAAAGGGACTCATTGTTATAATGGAGTTAGAGAGTGAGCCTTTGAAAGTTGTTTTCTTTTATCAGAAATTATTTCTAGGACCTGGCATTTTCCCTAGCATCTAGTAGATCCTCATTAAATAGCTTGGCCTGGAGGCAACATATTATAATAACTAAAGAGTCAGATTCAAGAAAAGTCATTTAGAATCAAGAATGGTCCACTTCTAGCTATTGTATCTCTCTGATTCTTATCTGCACAACGATGACACTAAGAATTTATACTGCCCACAGCTAAAAGTCTATATGACAGATCCTGACAATGAGCAGGTGCACACACACGCAATAGACATTACACAGAAAAACACACACACACAGAGTTTATTTTTTCTGTTCCATTTTATTGTCACTGGTTTTCTGTATGAATCCCTGAGAGAAGGTCTTTGAAGTTGAGCTCTGAGGACAACTATTCAAGAAAAGGATAAAAGGAAGAATGGAGCTGGGAGAGGAAAAGTTGAGTTCCAGACATAGAGACATTAGGAAGTGCAAGGTACACTAATGTAGCTGGAGAGATGGCTCCATGGTCAAGAGCACATACTACTCTTGCAGAGGATCTGAGTTCTGTTTCCAGTACCCATCCATTTAAGGCAGCTTGTCACTCAAGTTACAGGGAATCAGATTTCCTCTTCTATCCTCTGTGGGTATATGGATTTTTGTGTTTACTCACACACACACACACACAAACAATTTAAACACACACACACACACACACACACACACACACACACACATATATATATATATATATATATATATATGTATATATGGCAATACCAGCTGCCTTCTGTGTATTCATTACAGCTCTTCCCAAGGTTGGATTCCTCTATACTTTGAGCTCTTCACTTGCATCATTCTATCTGCTTCACAAAAGAGGGTTGTGGTTAATGTAAGTTGTCACAGCTCAGGTGGAAAGAGATCCTGGCAGTTTGGAGCTAAGGAGTACTGAGTGTTAACAGTTTTGGAGGAAGAGTATTCTGGCAGTTGGGAACCAGAGAACACTGAGTGGGTGGAAGAGCGTTCTGGCAATCAGGAGCCAGAGAATAAGGAGTGTTACATCCAGGGTGGAATAGTGCTTTAGCAGTCAGGAGCCAGGGAACAGCACAGGCACAGTAACCAGAGCAGATTAAAGCCCTGCTCTATGGAAAGGTTTCCCAATATAACAGCTCTGCTCTGGCAGAAGAGGACTTCCCAGGGAAGTTGTGAAAACTCAGCACTGCTAAGGTAAGGCTCTCCTCAGTGAAAGTGTTACGGTCCCACTCTGCTCTGCTCCAGTGAAAGAAGGTCTTCACCCAAACTTTGTTCAAGAGACTTATTGGGAGGAAACAATCCTAGAGCGTGTCTGCCTCTGCCAGGGTGGAAGAAGAGCAGCTGTAAACTGAATATGTGCAGGGCTTATATAGGGCTTCTTAGGGGTGGAGTTTCTCCAGGGAGAAGAAAGATTCGTTAGTTCAGTTGGTCAGGGACAGAGATGGCTAATCTCAGAGCTACACTGTTTCTTTCACCAGTTTTTTTTTAAGCTTTATGCCTCTAGTTTTGGGGCCAGAGTCTATTTCTTTCACTGACTCTGATTCTAGAGATAAGTTTTTTGTTTTTGTTTTTGTTTTGTTTTTTTGTTTTTTCACTTGTATCAGAATCAGGGCATGTTTCTTTGGTTCTGCATTCAGGGCTAAAGTATTTCTTTCACTGGCTTTGATTTCAGGGCCAGAGAGGAATTTTTTGGCTGGCCCTTTCCCCCTACATTTAATACAGGCTTTCTGCAGTGTCATGCTGATTTTATAGCACTTAGCTACATCTTTGGTCTTCATATTGGTATTGCAAAAATTAGAACCTCAAAACTCAGCAAGACTGACTCATATACTTCAGGTCACACATAGGAGCTGGAACTCGGGCTCTGCTGCAGTTTCTGTGCTATTAGAAACACTCAGATGAGACCTAGGTAAGAGAAAGGAGTCAGTTTCAGTGAAAGAGTCAGTCTAAGTGTCTCATCAAATTTTACTCTCTAAGCCTGGCAGGGTCTGCAAGGCACTTTTGAAGGAGAAAATAGAAGGCTTCAGTTGTCTGGAGGTTGAAAACTCCAGGAAGCAAAGGCTCTAGAGGTCTCAGTCAATCATCCACAGATTTTCTCCAAGAGTTCAGGGTGACACACTCATGGTTTACTGAGGAGCTTGTGTTTCAGGTCCAGTCCTAGATGAGTGACCTGAATCCCCACATTTAGTCATCAGTCATCACTATTGAACCAGATATTGTAGTCCTAATCAGCAGAGATAGATGAGGAGGGGTCAGGAAGGGAAGGCGAGGTCCCAGTGTCCTTTTGGCCCATAATGACACAACAGGATTATTAGCTTGGATGAGCCAGGTTCCAAAGGAAGTACCTTTCTTTCCTCTCACACATGTTAGCGATATAAGAAGGATTACAGGCAAAATTTCTAATGAGAGTCAAAGAAGAGGAGTAGTGGAAGAAGCTTGTGGTTGCTATTTTGAGACTGGCCACATGATGAAGCCCTGCCAGTCCTAGAATTCAGGTTAGAGCAGACTGGCCTCAATCACAGAGATCTGCTTTCTTCTGCCTTCTTTCTGCTAGGATTAAAGGTGTGTGCCAGTCCAGCTGACAGGAAGAAACTTTTACATGTAAGTTTTGTCATTTAGATTCCATGAGGCCAATGGTTATGACTGCTTGAGAAGAAAGAATTTGTTTCAGTTCCCCAAAGGAAAATCACATGTCCTAAAGGACTGCATGTGGTAGAAGGAGGAAGAAATTGAAGTCATGGAGTTTTTCTGCGCAATGAAATAGGAGCAAGGTAGGCAGGTATGGAATTGCTGACTTTGGATAATTTCAATCTTTCATTATCATTGCTGTTTTCTTTCTCTGATTTGAGTCCTAGTTTTGCTATGAAGCCTAGGGGTAACCTTTAGATCTTGATCTTCTTGTCTTTAGCTTCCCAATACCAAAATTAAGCAGTGCTTAGGTCAGGCTTCAATAAGTGATTCTAGCTGTCTGGAACAAGGCCCCAGGATGATTAGAACAATAAACAAACTTTGTTCTACAGTGTCAGTCCTGAGCAAGTGATTTGTGCTTTGTTTTGACAAACCACATTTGAAAGGGTAATTAATTCTGATGTGGGGAACCTCTTAGTCAAAGTTCTACTGGTGTGAAGAGATTAGCAGACACTTTAACAAGACCACACCTTCCAATCCCTGTCAAGTGGTTCTATTCCTTAATTACCAAATATTCAAATATATGAGTCTATGGGGGGGGGGCAACCCTACTTAGACCAGCACAGGGAGCATCCCTCCAAGGTCAACAAGGCCCTAGATGGATGTCAGAACATCAAAAACCTGATGAGTAGAAATGAGATATGTTCAACAACACCAATAGGTTGTGCCACAGCCTTAAAAAGTACAAATAACAATGCTATTGGGTAGCCTTTGTATTCTGGAGCATGAGGTAGAATTCAACACCAGGGGAGACTACTTTTTGGGATTATCATCATTTGGAGATGTCAGAGTAGGTCTTGTTTTCAGCATTCTGACAGCGTGTAATTGCAAATCAAATAAGGCAAGTGGATAAGTAATTGAAATTAATCAGAATACATGCTGTTATTATTGAATCAGGACTGTCAGACTATCATTTGCTAAGATGAAGTGTGTGTAAAGGGTTCAGATGCATGACCATATACATATCACAGAGTCATGCAATATACGCACGAGAGAGAGAGAGAGAGAGAGAGAGAGAGAGAGAGAGAGAGAGAGAGAGAGAGAGAGAGATTTTACCATGGCAATCATGTTCTTGAAGAAATAAGAAGCATTTGACTGGCAGGTTATCAGGAAAGAATGCTATAGCAAAGGATTGGCTTTCGATGTCTCACAGATTTGTAGAGAAATGGAATCTACCTACGCTATTCCTTATCTTTAATATCAGTTGTCCTGCAACTAATTAAAGAGAAATAATTGATTCTCTTATATATGCGTCTGGTTCTAGACTCTCCCTGCTCTTAATTCTTTTTCCTCACCATCCTCTACCCCAAACACCTAAAATGAATGCCCACCTGCTTTCACAAACACTCCTTGCCTTGGTATCAACTCAAAGCTGCATCCTCTGCTCTGACAGCATCAAGTGTGTCTTCTTCAGAACATCCCTTACAGATAAGCTTCATATTTACCTAGGAACTTAGTGAGAATATGAACTGATTACTGATTTTCTTCAGGTATCTTCTGATCTCAACATGTAGTAGTTACTACATAGATGTTGGTTAAGTTCATACACGATGGGCGGAGAAATCAGGCGCTTAAAAGAAACCACATTGGCTGAGAATTGAGATAGACCATTATTTATTTGGGGGGAAAACTTACAAAACCAGGATTCTCTGCTTGAACGGTGGATGGGATGAGAACCAAAAACAATCCAACTAGCCAAGCAGAAACCAGGGGGAGCAGAGAGAGGGGCCTAATGCACTTCTGCATCCAGGTAAATAGTCTATGAGGCCACTCCCCAGTAGGCGGGTAGTTACTAGCTGTAAACCTTCCCTCAGCACATACATAAATGAACAGTCTCAGGCTCCCTCCCCAGACCATCTCTGCATGACTGCTCATTCTAGAACAAATTGTCCTCTTTGTCCCTTCTTTCAAATCCGTATATAATACAGGGAATTGATTAAAATGTTTTTCGAACCCCGTGTGTTTCTTTGACATTAAAGGAGATTTTAAAGCTTTCTGTGTCATACAAAAAGAAGTGGTATTGCCGGCATTTCTTCTGGCAAAGAGAAAAAGGCTTAAGATTTACCCTGACATTTAAGAGGCTGAGACAGGAAGATTACTGTATAATCTAAGTCAAGTCAGACCAACCTTAAAACATGGGGAGTTATTTAGTCTTATTGAAACTTGATGCTTGATATGCTATATTTTGTTGATATCTATGTGAGGCCTACCCTTTCCTGAACAGAAGAAAAGAAGTGAATGGAGGGTTAGGGAAGGGACAGAAAGGAGAGGAGGGAGGCGAAACTGTGGCCAGGATGCAAAATAAAATAAAATATTCAAAAGCAAGGGAACTATTCCCATTTTAGAGAAAGGAAGAGTGATTTATAAGATTTATAAATGTTTATAAGATGATTTATGAAGGTTTATAAGATGATTTAGTGGTAGAACAAGAAGTTTGAGTTCTGGAATTTTACTGTGCATGTGTGTGTGTGTCTGTTTATCTGTCTTCCCATTCTTTTTATCACTCATTTCTAACAATTTTAACAGTCAATCAGTTTAAAAGAGTTGAAATTATGGGCGGTTTATATATCAATGAAATCCATATAGATTCCTTTCATAACCTGCCTAGGCATCTCTTCTACCCTCCTCCAAGTGCCTCATGTAAAAGATTTAAGGAGCTGCAAACACAGCTCTAGGAGACTAATTCACTTGGAAGAATCCCAGCTGATAAACAACCTATCTTGATTTGCTAATCGTTCCCTGCTCAGCTGCTGGAAGAACAAGTGAGAGCTGCTATTCTTTACTTGGTTTTGATAAATAAAGAACAACTGGTTGGTTGTCTTCAGATGACAAGAAAATGAAAGAGGTCACTAAAGGACCAGTGAGAGATGGTGTGGGGAGGGTCAGGTGAAAAAAGTCAAGCATAAAGGAAAAAAATGGAGTTAATGTAGATGCTAACTCTGAAACCCAAAACAAAACAAAAACAAACAAAAAACAATAACTACTCAAGGGAAGTGGTCAGAATTCTAATAATGAAAGCTGACAGTACATTTAGATAGTCCTAATCAGAGATAAGAGAGACACTCTCAGAAGTCAGTGTGGCTGTACAAGTACAAAGCACTTATTAAATAAAGTTCTTTTGAATACAAGTACTGAATTCACTTTGCATAAGTTTAAAAACATCACATAAAGAGGAAAGCATGTGAAAGATTTTTTAAAAATAAACAGCAATGATAGCTCTATATCCAGAAGTAATAAACACTGACAATGAAAAATAATGACAAATTTCTTCTTTAAACTGGCACACATCCAGTTTTGGTTTTTGCATTTTTCCAATGTGGAGGCAAAATCTTTGTGTTCCAGGGATATAGTCACCATGGCCCAGCAATGCATACTTAGGTTAACCCAAATTTCATATTTCCATGAGGAAGTAGTTTCATGAAATTTTTAAAGTAACAGAACAAAGGAAGTCATAAATCAAAATACCATTTAAATGCATTAAAAATAATGTCAGTACATGCAGTAGAAACAAGTCCCAGTGCCTTTATCAATGGCTTCTCAGTCAGCCCCCATTGTCAGCCACAATCAGAGAGTTCATTCAGTCCTGTTACAGCTGAATTTGGTGAGCTCCCGTTAGAACAGGCACACTGTCTCAGTGGGTGGACCAACCCCTTGCAGTCCAGACTTCCTTGCTCATCTTCTCCTTCCTTCTGCTCTTCAACTGGACCTTGGGAGCTCAGTCTGTTGCTCTGATGAGGGTGTCTGTCTCTATCTCCATCTGTAGCCGGATGAAGATTCTATGGTGATATTCGAGACAAACATGAGTGTGATAGTGGGGCAAGGCCAGTTCAGGCACCCTCTGCTCTGCTGCCCAAGGACCTAGCTGGGGACATCCCCATGGATACCTGGGATCCCCTCAAGAGCCAAGTCTCGTGTCAACCCTAAAATGGCTCCCTTAATGTACATATCTTCTTCCCTGCTCCTATATCTGCCCTTTCTCCATTTCCACCCTCCCACTCCCCCAAGCTCTCTCCAGCCTTTCCTTTCTCCCTTCTCTTTCCCCCTCTCCCCTTTCCCCAAGCCCACCCCTACCCCTACCCCCATGCTCCCAACTTGTGCCCAGCAATCTTGTTTCCTTTCAATTTCTAGGAGGATTTATATATGTTTTCCTTTGGGTTCACCTTGTTATTTGACTTCTCTAGGCTTGCAAACTGTAGACTTAATGTCCCCTGTTATGGCTAGAGTCCACTAATGAGTGAGTACATACCATATTCATCTTTTTGGGTCTAGGTTATCTCACTCTGGATAGTATTTTCTATTTCCATCCATTTACATGCAAAATCATGTACTGGCTTTTTGGGACCCTATTTTATTTGGATGTGAAGCTTCCTAGACCTGGATATATGTGGGGGGCCTTGGACTTCCCACAGGACAGGGTTCCCTGCCCTCTCTTAAGGAGGGAGAGGGAGGGAGGAGGGTGAGTGGGGGAGCAGGAGGAGAATGGGAGGAGGGGAGGAAGTGTAAATTTTTGGATGGAAAAAATAAAAAAAATAAAAATAAACTCATTCTGACACCTGTCAAAAAAAAAATAACGTCAGAAAGGTGGTTCTAACTAAGTCGCTAAATCTCAGCTATATTCCTCAGCCTTTTATTGGTGGAATCTAGGGTTTGTTAATATAACTTTAAAAGGTTTCATCTGTTAGTCGTGGAATGTTAGGTACAATACAGAGCTGAGTAAGGAATGGTTATTTAGGGAGCTATAAATAGTCCAAGTTGTGTTGTCTGAGGTTTCTGTCCTGCTCGTTTTTCACAGTCGTTAAGTCCCAAAGAAATCACACAGAGATCTACATTAATCATAAACTGATTGGCCCATCAGCTCAGGCTTCTTATTAACTCTCATAACTTACACTAGCCCATTATTCTTAACTGTGTTAGCCACATGGCTCAGTACCTTTTTCAACAGCGTAGTCACATCTTACTTCTGTGTCTGGACAAGACTGCAGAGGGAGCTTCCCTCTTCCCAGAATTCTCCTTGACCCACCTCTACTTCCTGTCTGGCTAGTGGCATTTATTTAAAACATAATTGTCAGAATATAGACAATTGTCCCACACCAAAGTTAAGGACAGTAAACAAGCAGAGATTACACTGCAGGTCAGGATACTGAGTATGAAGACTACAGATGTGTCAGGACAGCGAACAAGCACATTACACACTGCAATCCAGAACAGTGAAAAAGTACAGAACTCACTGAACAGCAGTGCTTACATAGTTAAGGACATTGAATAAGCACAATTCATACTGCAGTTCATGAGCGTGAACAAGTACAGTGCACACTGCAGTTCAGGACAGTAAAAAATCACAATGCACACTGAAGTCCAGGACAGTGAGGAAGTGCCGTGCACACTGCAGTTCAGGACAGCAGACTAGCACAATGCACACTGCAGTCAAGGGCAGTGTAATGCACTGTACATACAAAATAAAGGACAGTGAGATTCACAGTGCACAGTGTTCATTACATCGAAGAAACAGAGTGCACACTGTACTTCAAGACAGTGAATAAGCAGAGTGCACACTGTAGTCTAGGGCAGTGAAGAATCTCAGTGCAGACTGAAATCCTGGACAGTTAATAATCACAGTGCATACTACAATCCAGGGCAGTGAAAAAGCACAGTGCACTCTGCAGTCCAGTACAGAGAACAAGCACAGTGCATACTGAAGTTCAGGGGAGTTAAGAGCAGAGCGCATGCCAATTTAAGGACAGTGAATAAGTACAGGGCTCACTGCAGTTCAGTACAATGAACAAGAAGAATGCAGGTGCAGTTCAGGACAGTAAGCAAGCAGAGTAAACTTACAATTCAGGAGAATATACAAGCACATTGCACACTTCAGTTCTGTACAGTGAAAAAGCACAGTTACACTGTAGTCCAGTACAGTGAAGAAACACAGTGAGCACTGTGCTTCAGCACACTGAACAAGCACCTTACACAGACATTTCACAACAGTGAAATATCACAGGGCACATGGAGTTCAGGACAGCAGAAATGAGAAATGGGCAGTAAAAAAGTAGATTGTCCACTGCACTTCAGGAAAGTGAACAATCAGAAATAACTGACAGTGAACAAAGAGAATGTGCACATGGTTCACGATAGTGAACAATTACAGTATACTGCAGATAAGGACACTGAGCACCACAGTGCATGCGGCAGTTCAAGACAGTGAACAAGCAAAGGTCATGTGCAGTTGAGGACAGTGAGCAAGCAAAATGCACACGTCATGGAAGAGGGGTCACAGCTTCTTTGTCCTGGCACCTAAATGTCATTTCAGCAAAAAGAAAGTCAACTATGCAAGAAGATGCATAGCTACCCCAGCCAGACATGCCAGGGCCTAGCCAGTCTGTAGCTAGCTAGCTGTGGAAGAAATGTGCACAACTTCTGCGGCTGTGTCACCAGGGCTTGGTCGTTCCTGGGAAGGCCAACCATGGTAAAGGGGGCACAATGCTGTTCTGGCCCTGGGGAAGCCAGCGTGGATGAGGAAGCTTAGCTTTCTTGGGATGGCTGGCACCCCAGGGGATGGCTGGGGACACTGAAAGTAGAAGAGAGGGTGTAGCTTCCCCAACCTAGTATCCAAGGGCCAGTCCGTCAAAGAGGAAGTCATGGAAGAGAGGGCATATTTTCCCTGTCTGTTGTGAGAGTATGGGCATAACTTCCCTGCCTGGCACTCCAGGGCCTCAACAGTCCCGATGAAGCTAGATTGAAAAATGTGGCACAGTTCCCATTCCAGCAGGTGAGGAAGTGAGGGTGTGGCTTTCCCAACCTGTCACCCAATGGCCTGGCTAGTACACAGAGGTCACCTGTGGAAGAGGGGGCACAACTACCCAGCCAGCCAGCTCAGAGACCTGATGGCCCTGAGGAGGCCACCTATTGAAGAGGGGACTAAGCTTCCTTGGTCGGTCTCACCAGGGGGCTCAGTTATCCTGCCTCAAGTTGTGGAAGAGTGGGGCATCTTGCCCATGCTGGCACCCAAGGGCCTTGTTAGCCCTGAGGAGGCCAACTGTGGAGGAGGGGGTGCAGTTCCACTGCCTATCAGCCATCAACCTGTGAGCACGATTTCCCCAGTCTGACACCCCAGGGTCTGGTCCAACTAGAAATCTTTCCTGTATGGCACCCCAGGTCCTGGCAGGCCTTGGGGAGGCCATTTTGGAGGAGGGAGCACAACTTCTCTGAACTGGCACCACAGGTCCTGACTGGGCCTCAGGAGACCTGCCAATGAAGAGGTGGTATAGCTTGCTTGGCCTGACATCCAAGAGTGTGGCCAGTACTGGGAAGACCAGCTTTGGCAGAGAAATGGCAGATGCCCTGGCCTGGCCACAAAGGACATGGCTGGCACTGGGAAGGCCAACTGTGGAAGAGCAGACATAGCTTCCCTGGCCTGGGAGTTGTGGAACTGTGGGCACAGCTTACCCAGCTTGGCACCTCAGGGCCTGGCCTGGGATGGACAGCTGTGTAAGAGGGGCAAGTCTTCCCAGTACTCACACCACAGGCCCTGACAAGGCATGGGGAGGCCAACTTTGAAAGAGGGAATGCATCTTGCCTGGTCAGGCACCCCAGGGCCTCGCTGGCCCTGGAAAAGTCAGCTGTGGAAGTGGAAAAGCAGACATAGTTTCCCTGGCCTGGAACCCCAGGACCTGGCCAGCCTGGGGAAGGTCAGCCAAGGAAGAGGGTGTGCAGCTTCACCTACCTAGCACTCCAGGTCCTGGCTGGCTCTAGGGGGTTCAGTTTCACTAGCCTGGTACCTTTGGGACTAGTTGGCCCTGGGTTGTCCATCTGTGAAAGAGTGCAAACAGCATCTCTGGACTGGCACTACAGAACTTCATCAGCCCTGGTAGACCAGCCATGGAAGATACCCAGTTTGCCACCCCAGAGACTTGCTAACACTAGAGAGTCTAGCCATCAAAGAGGGGTTGCAGCTTGTCGACCTGGCAGCAAAACCCAGCAAGACCTAGCGAGGCCTGCCATGAAAGAGGGGTCATAGTTTCCCTTCCATGGTACCATAGGCCCTCGGCCTTGGGAATACAGCCATGGAAGATGGGGTGGAGATTCCCTGGTGGTTTCCCAGAGCAAGATCACATGAGTGTGTGGCTGGCACTGGGGGCACCAGCAGTGGAAGTGGGGGCTCAGTTTCCCTGGCCTGGAACCCCAGGTTCAGGCTGGTCCACGGAAAGTCATCTGTGGAAGGGGGGGCAGTTCCCCTGCCTGGATGTCATGGTAGAGTGGGTGCATCTTCTCCAACATTGCACCCCAGGGTTTGGCCATCCCAGGGGAGGCAGGCCATGAAAGAAGAGGCACGATTATTGTGCCTGGCATCCATGGAACTCAGTGTGCAGCTTCCCCAGCCTTGCACCCCATGGCTTGGTCAGCCTGCAGAGGCCTGTTATGGAAGAGGGGGCATAACCTTCCTAACGATGTGCCCCAGTTCCTTGTCGGCCCTGAGGAGGCCAGCCATGGAAAAGGGGATGCATTTTCTTCTGTCTGACTCCTCAGTCCCTGGGTGGAAAATGGGGAATAGATTCCCTGGTGGCACCCCAGGGACTGGACATCCCTGGGGACATCAGACATGGGATTTTAGGCTCAGCTTCACCTCTCTGGCACCCCAGTTTGTGGTCAGCACTGAGGAAGCCAGAAGTAGAATAGGGGATGCAGTTTCCTTGGTCTGCCACCTTAGGAACTGGTGGGCACAGGGGAATTCAGCCCTGGAAGAGGGGGCATAGTTCCCTTGCCTGACAGTTGTGGAAGATTGGGCACATCTTCCCAGGCCCGGCACACCATAGCCTGACCAGCCATTGAGAGGCCAGTTGTGGAAGAGGGTGCACATTTCCCTGCCTGGCAGTTTTGGAAGAGTGCCACATCTTTCACGGCCTGGCACACTAGGGTCTGTCCAGCCCTTAGGAGGCTAGTCATTGAAGAAGGGTTGCAGCTTAATCTGTCTGGCATCCCAGGACCCGGTCAGCACTGGGGAGGTCACCCATTCAAGAGGGGATGTATTTTCCATGAGCTGGCCTCCACACTGCCAGCCAGGCCTTCGGGGACTGGTTGGCCCTGAGGATGCCAGCTGCTTAAGAGAGGGCTCAGCTTCCCCAACCTGGCACTCTATGGGGTGTTCAATACTGTGGAACCCAGCAGTGAAAGAGGGGGAGCAGTTTCCTTGGCATGACACCCAAAGGCCAATCTGCCAAAGGAGAAGTTAGTCATGCAAGAGGGTAGACAGTTTCTCTACCCTGGTACACCAGGATGTGACTGGCTGTGGGGTTGACCGCCATGGAAGAAAGGGGCACAACTTACCTGGCCTTGGACACCAGGGCCTGGCCATCCTTGGGTAGGTGAACCATGGAAGGAGGTGCAATGTCTCTGCCCTGGCACCCCAGAGATTGGTTGGCCCAAGGGAAGTCAGCCATGGAAGAGAGGGCTCAGCCTCCCTGGCATATCCCAACAGGTGGCTGACACAGGGGAGGTCATCAGTGGAAGATGGGCAACAGCTTTTCTTGACCTAGGGCCTGGTCAAGTCTGGTGAGGCCAGCCTTAGTACATGGGGCACAGTTTCCATACTGGCAGTCATGAAATTGAGGGTTCAGTTTCCCTAGCCTTGCCAACACTTAGAGGCCAGCAGTGGAAGAGGGGACATTGCTAACCAGGTCTGTCTCTCCAGAGTCCTGCCGGGCCTGGTGCAGCTTCCATGGTCTGACACACAAGGATCTGGACAGCCCTCAGGAGGTCAGCCATCGAAGAGAGAGGAAACTCCCCTGGACCTTCACCCCAGGAACTTACTGGCCCTGAGGAAGGCAGCAGTGGAAGTGGGGATTTTCCCCTGCCTGGCAGCTGTGGAAGAGTAAGCACATCTTGCCTGTCCTGGTATCCGAGGGCCTTGTCAGCCCTGGGGAGACCAGCTGTGGAAGAGGGAGTGTACTACCCCTGCCTTTCAGCCATGGACCTGTGGGCAGAGTTTCCCCAGCTTGGTGCACAGGGCCTGGGCTGTCAAGGAAGGCCAACTATGCAACAGAGGGCAAATCTTCCCAGAACTAGCATGCCAGGCCCTGGTGGACTGTTGGGATCCAGCTTTGGAAGAGGAAGAGCAGCTTCCCTGACCTGGCACCATAGTGCCTGGCCAGGCCTTGGAAGGCCTGCCAATAGAGAGGGTCACCCTAGGGTGTGGCCATCCCTGGGAAGACCAACTGTGTCAGAGGGGCTGCTGCTTCACCAGCGTGGTCTCAAGGGTCTGGGTGGCAAAGGGGAGGCCATGCATAGAAGAGGGGAAGCAGTTTCATCATCCTGGGTGCCATGGATTTGTGGGCACAGCTTCCCCAGAATGGCACCACAGATCTGGCCATTCCTGGAGAGGCCAGCTGAAAAAGAGGGGCTCTTCTTCATTACCTTGGCACCCCAGCAGCTTGCTGGGCTTAGGAGACCAGCTGTGGTAGAAATAGCACAGCTTACCCAGTCTGACACATCAGGACCTAGACAGACCTGGAGAGGCCAGCCATGGAAGAGGGGGTGCAGATCCCTTGGCCTGGAACCCAAGGGCAAGGCCAGCCCTGGGGAGACAAGCCATGAGAGAAGGGACTCAAATACATGGCCTGTCACCCCAGAGTATGGCTGGCACTGGGGAATCCAACCGTTAAAGAGAAAGTATATCTTCCCATCCCGGCAGCACAGAGCCTGTCTGGGCCTAGGGAGGCCTGCCATGGAAGATGGGGAATCTGAGGAGGCCAGCCATGGAAGAGGGGGTACAGCTTCCTGAACCTGGCACCCCAGGGCCAGTCTGGCAAAAGGGTGAGTCCATGGTTGAAGTGGAGGTTCATTTTCTCTGCTTAGAAGTAAAGAACTGGCAACTATGGAACTAAGGGTGCAACTTCACCAAACTGGCACCAAATTGCCTGACCAGCATGTAGAATCCAGTTGTGGCGAGGGGTTGATGTTACCCAACCTGACACTCCAGATCCGTTCTGGCCTTGAAAAGGCCCACAGTTGAATAGTGGGCACAGCTTCCCCAGCCTTGTACCCCAGGGCCTTTCTAACTCCAGGGAGGACATCTGAGAAAGAGGGGACCATTTACCTTGCCCTGGCACCCCAAAGTCTGGTTGGCTTTGGGAAGGACAGTTGTGGAAGAGGAGGCGTAACTTCCCCCCAGCCTGACAGCTCAGGGCCTGGCCACCCCTGAAGAGGTCAACCGTTAAGAGGTGGTTCAACTCTCTGGCCTGGCACCCCCAGGGCCTGGACAGACATGGGGAGGCCAGCTGTAGAAGAGGGGGACAGAGCTTCCCTGGCCTAGCACTCAGGGTCTGAACTTACTGGGGAGGCCAGCCAAGAAAGAGGTGGCACAGCTCCTGGTCAGGTACCCCAGCCCCTGTTCAGCTGCAGGGAAGCCCATCGGGGTGTAGCTTCCCTGGCCTGGCACCCTAAACCTTGGCTGACACTCAAAAGACTGGCACAGAAGAGGGGGCACAGCTTTCATGGCCAGGGGCCTGGTCAGTCCTATGTAGGACAGCCATAAAAGAGGGGATGGAGCATGCCCAGCCTAGTACCCTATGGCCAGGCTAACCCTGAAGAGGCTAAGCATGGAAGAGGGGATGGACATTCCCTGACCCGCGGTCCCAGGGCCTGGTCGACCCTGGGGAGGCCAGCTCTGGAAGAGGGGGCATATCTTCCCTGATTGGACACCCCAGGGCTTGGTTAGTCCTCTGGAGTCCATGCGTGGAAGAGGAAGAGCTCTTTTCTCACCCTGGCACTCCAGGGCTTGCCCAGCCACGGGGAAGCCAGTTGTGGAAGAGGGTGTGCAGAATGGAACCCCAAGGACTGACTGGCCCTGACAAGCAAGGTATGGAAGTGGGAACACAGCTTCCCCAGCATGGCACCTCAGGTCCTGGCCAGCACTGGGGAGGCCAGCCGTAGAAGAAGTGGCACTGCTTTCCTGGTCTGGCACACTGTGGCCTTCTTGGCCCAGGGGAATCCAGTCATCAAAGAGGGAATACTGATACCCAGCTTGGAACCCCAAGACCCGGTTGGCCCTGAGGAAGTCAACCTTGAAAGAGGTTCACAGGTTACTTGACTCGCTGTGGGAACTCCATCAGTCAATAGCCTTTAAGATATGAGGCCACTTCAGGTGTGTTCTCATGTACTATATTCAGATTAAAAGTGTGCAGGACCTCTTAGCTGCTGGATTCAGTCCCAGTTCCCAGCACATGCAGAGGAATGAGTATTGCTACTTTTTCTCCGAATTCATCCCTGTATAAATAAACCTTTGCTTTACTCCATTTTAAGCTATTGTGGAATTCTTTTGTATGCCAACAAATTGGCATCCAACATGGCCAGAGTACTTGCCATTGCTGGGCTTTGCCCAGAACCCCATCTGTGGCCTTCTCCCATCCCATGCAGCGGAACTACCCCTCCACAGCTGAACTACTCCTCTGGTGCATAGCTGTGTATCACTTGACTGGACTGTTGTATGTCGATTTAGCAATTTCCTGCTGCCAGCACCTGCATGACTTGGTCCTACCTACTAAGCAGCTGACTTAATGCTGCCTGCAGCTTTTTGCTGAAACTCTTCCGAGGCTTCTCTGGCTTTTGTCAGGCCTGCTTGGGAGCAGTGGCTGCTCTGACTTGCATTTCCAGGTCAGACCTGCGAATGTCTTGCCGAAGCTCCAGCCAGTAACCTTGCAGCTCACGATTTCCTGAAAGCTCTGGGTTCCTTGATATTTTGCCAAACTCAAACCTTCTTCATATATGAATGTGCTGCCCATAAGTAATTAACTAAATTTATTAGTAATTAAGTCTCCGGTAATTCAGGTACCGATCTAGGAACTGCCTTACTGCACAACTGCAACATCTGTTGGTCAAGCAAGGTTATTGCACCTACAACAATTTTCTGAAAATTATAATTTGATTAATAAGTAAATAAATTTGAAAATTTTAAGTCAACCTCAAAATATGGCAAATCATATCACCACCCAGGAATTTAACAAACTTTTGTTTCTACTATGGATAGAAAGAGCTATATGAGCTATCTTGTATATATATTTTTGTGATCATGGTAACTACTAGCTTTGTTATTCATACTATATCCTTAAATAAAGGTTTCGATAACAGAGTCAAGAAGGAGAAACTTTTAGGAAGGATACAGTCTTTAACTGAAAGGATGCATACAATTGAAAATGATAACCTCAATTTGACAGACATAAGTCCATCCATGTCAATGGATTATGAAACCTTAAAAAAGAGTACTGAGAGATTATCTGAAAGGATTTATGCTGTTGAAATTGACAATCAAAATCTGTTAAAAAGTTATTATAAGCTAATAGGTAGAACATCCCTCCAGGAAGGCAATCTACATGTCATCTAAATAATATCTAAGGAGGATATTAATAAAAAAATTTAAAACCTCAGAATCACATGTGAGGAATGAAAGCCAGAAATTATTTGATTTGATGAAACCATTAGAAATATTCGCAGGTCAAGAGGTTCAAGCTTTGCAAAAGACAATGATCAAAAGATTTGCATTGATTGAGGAACTTGTCAGAACATATAAGCAAAGAGAGGAGGTACAGGCTAAGTACTTAGCATCACTAGTACCTCTCAAAGTCAGAAATTATTTACCAAGAGTTTTAGCTACTTATCCTGTCATTACCTACAAAAAGTCAACAAATACTCAATAGTCAAATAGAATCAAAGTATGTAAATGGAAATCTATATGTATGAAAGATATAACAGAAATTAAGCAAGCAGTAGCAAGCATTCACCATTTGTTAGGAAAATGGTAGACGAGGACTTCAGTAATAAGGCTACTCCACATGATTGGCTTCACTCAGTGGTTCTAGAAGATGGGCCACAGTTATAGTGGAAGTGCTATTGGAGAGAAGAGCCTAAAGCCCTAGAACAGCAAGATAGAGTGAAAGGATTTGAGGCATCCTAAGATCAAGTTCTTGGTAAGGGTAGTTATGTTGATCCACAGAGTAAAGCTATTTACAATGAACACATCTTGTCCCTATATCATACAGCACCCTTGAATGCTTGGGACAGGATTCAAGAATAAGAAAAAGAATTGAGTCAAATACTATGGTCATATAAGGTCCAAGAAATTTTAAAAAGATTAACTATACAAATAGGGGTAACAGACCCAGAAGCTAGATGAGTACTTATTGAATCTCTGGCTTTTGGCAATGCCAACTTAGAATGCAAAAGGTACTTTGGCCTTTAAAGGTCAGATCAGCACCAATGGATGAATGGATGTTGAGTCATTCAAATATAATACTGAGGTTTGGGTAGAGGAAGAAAAACTTAAAGGTATGAAGAGACATCAAAATAACATATGATTTAATTGTTGTAGAATAGGACATCTGAGAAGGGCTTGTAGACAACAGATTTCTAGAAATAATGTTTTTTTTCCAGAATGACAAAAGTAGATGTTCTCAATCTTCTTGATTATGTAGAAAATATGGCAAAGGGCGAAATTGTACCAATGAGTGTAGATCAACAAGAGACAAACAAGGCAACTTGTTATGAACAGAAAAATTCTTTGGGGACCTCTTGTAGTCCACCAGGTCAGATGTGGTGTAATCATTTCCAGTCACTGTGGAGGACATGTTGGCCAAGGAAATTTTTAAAAATTCAGTGCCTGATGTAAAAAGTCATACTATTCTGGAATGAACATGGAGGGATATTAAAAAATTCCAGTAGAAACAGGAAACATATATTTTGGCAGGCTTCCATAAATGATAAAAGACCAAAACTGAGAGTGTGAATAAATAACGTTGTAATTGAAGGATTAAGGGACATAGGTGCAGATGTGATTGTTATGTGACTCCAGAATCTTGGCATCAAAATTGTCCTCTTCAGGAGGCATATGTTCAATTCATAGGAATTGGAATCCCATCTCAAGTAAAAACAAAGCACTTGATGGGTTGAATGCATAGGGCTAGAAGGACAAATAGGAAGGCTAGGGCCATATGTGGCTAATATTGCAGTGAATCTATGGGGTTGTGATTTTTTTTTGCAGCAGTGGAATACTCAAATTAACATTCTTGCAGTTTTAGAAATGGAACTTAAACCAACTCATGTTTTTAGTAAGGTTATTATAAGATGTCATGAAAAACAGTCACAAACCATTCAGGTTGTACAAAAACACAAAACAATTAGCAAATCTTCAGAGGTACCGATGACCCTTCCTTTAAAATGCTTAGCTGAGGGACCAATATTGATTACACAATGATCTTTATCAAAAGAGAAACTGCAGGCCTTAGAACAGCTGGTATAGGAGCAACTAGTTCATCACCACATTGAAGAATCAGCAAGCCCTTGGAATTCTGTGTTTGTTGTTAAAGAGAAAATTTAAAAATGGAGACTGGTGACAGATCTAAGAGCTGTTAATAAGGTGATTCAGTCTATGGGCCCTGTACAATCTGGAATTTCCTTGCCTTCTGTATTGCCTAAAGGATGGCCACTCACAGTTATTGATTTAAAAGATTCTTTCCTCATTGTACCTTTACAGGAAAAAGACAGAGAAAAATTTGTCTTCACAGTCTGGTGTGGGAAAATGGTCTGTATTCTGTCAATCATATTTTAAGTAAATGCTGATTGGCTAATAACCAGGCAGCAAGTATAGGTGGGACAACCAGACAGGAAGTAGAGGTGGGTCAAGTAGGACAGGAGAATTCTGCGAAGAAGGAAGCCCATTCCTCTGCAGTCTTTTACCCAGCCACAGAAGAAGCAAAATGTGACTGGCTCACTGAATAAGGTACTGAGCCATGTGGCTAACATAGATAAGAAAAATGAGTTAATATAAGAGTTAATAAGAAGCCTGAGCTAATGGGCCAATCAGTTTATAACTAATGTAGACTCCTGTGTGATTTCTTTGGGACTAAAAATTGTGGGAACCAGGCAGGACAGAAACCCCAACAACAACAGTTCTACTAATAATTATTCTCAGCCTGATAAGAGATATCAGTGGACCATCTTCCCACAGGGAATATTAAAGAGCCCCACCCTGTGCCAATATTTTGTGGGTCAACCATTGGAAATAATATGTAAGCAATTTCCTAAATCTATAGTTTACCATTACTTGGATGACATTTTGTTCTCTTTAACAACAAACACAGAATTCCAAGGGCTTGCTGATTCTTCAATGTGGTGATGAACTAGTTGCTCCTATACCAGCTGTTCTAAGGCCTGCAGTTTCTCTTTTGATAAAGATCATTGTGTAATCAATATTGGTCCCTCAGCTAAGCATTTTAAAGGAAGGGTCATCGGTACCTCTGAAGATTTGCTAATTGTTTTGTGTTTTTGTACAACCTGAATGGTTTGTGACTGTTTTTTATGACATCTTATAATAACCTTACTAAAAACATGAGTTGGTTTAAGTATCAAATGTAGATACTTTGGGAAAAGTGTTTGAAGAAATAAAGAAAGTTTGCTTAGTTGGGGATTACAAATTGCTCTTGCAAAATTGCAAAGAGGATATTCTATCAATGATCTAAGTTATGAAATAGGTTTACAGAAAATTAGAACTCAAAAGCACAAATTAGGAGAGATTGGTTGCAGATTCTTAATGACTTTCAAAGATTTCTAGGAGATATTTCTCATCTATGGCCCACTTCTGGGATTCCACCTGATCTAATAATTCATTTAAATAAAACCTTAGATGGTGTAAAAGACTTAAATCATCCCACGAAATTAACAGCTGAAGGTTAGAAAGAATTTACTTTGATTGAAGAGAAATTACAGGAGGCACATGTAGATTGTGTGGATCCAGCATTCTGGTCATATTACATTAAGTTTTTTTCCTACCAGAATTTTAATGCAGAGAGAAGACACTATCTTAGAATGGATCTTTTTACCACATAAATAGAGTAAAAAATTAAAATCTTATGTGAAACAGCTCTCTGAATTAATTATAAAAGGAAAAGTTGAGACTTTGTCAATTAGCAGGAATAGACCCAACAGAAATTATAGTACCTTTTACTAATGATGAAATTAATAATTTGTGGGAGGATAATGAACCCTGGAAAAAAACTTGTGCTAATTTTTAGAAGAGATTAATAGCAATTATCCTAAAAGTGATAGAATTGACTTTATAAAAAGAACTACTTGGATCCTTTTGGCATTGTAGATGACACACCAATAACTGAAGCCCATACATTCTATATTGATGCAAATAAATCAGGAAAAACAGGTTACAAATCAGAAGATTTCAGTAAGGTGGAACAAAGCCCTTATAATTCTCTTCAAAAGGCAGAATTATATGCTAGTCTCATGGTGCTAAGGAATTTTAAAGGACCTCTCAATGTAGTTGCTGATTCACAATATGCAGAAAGGGGTAATTTGCATATTGAAACTGCTGAACTTACACCAAATGATAAAGAATTGACTTCATTATTTATTCAGTTTCAACATATAATCAGGAATAGGCTTTGCCCCATATACATAGCACACATCTGATCCCATATGGGTCTGTCAGGTTCTCTAGCACAAGGTAATCTGGAAATTGATAGATTATTTATTGGAAATGTGTTGAAGGCCTCAGAATTTCAGAAAAAACTTCATATCTTCCCCACCATTGCACCCCAGGGTCTGGCTGGCATTGGGGAAAGCAGTCATAAAAGAGGAGGATCAGCTTCCAGAGCCAGGCACCACAAGGCCTGGCCAGCATGGGTAGGCCAGCTATGGAACATGAGATACACCTACCCTGGCCTGGCAAACCTGGGCCTGGCTGGTCCTAAAGAGACTATCTGTGGAAGAAGTGGTACAGTTGTCCTGGCCCAGCACCTTAGAGACAGGCTAGCCCTTGTGAGTCCAGTTGTAGAAAAGATAGACCAGTGGTGTTGGACAACTGTCTATATTCTGTCAACTGTAGCTTGCTTTCTGGAAGGGACCTTGAAACACCATAGAGTTGTGGCAATAAACATGGCTACAGCTGGTATCTCCACCATGAGGTTGGAATCTCAGAAAGCTAAAGAATGGACTGGATTCAGCCATCAATGCCATGGCTTTAATCCTCTCCATATTGCTTAGCAAATTAAAGACTCATGGTTAAAAAAGAGAGATAGAGTAAAGATAGATTCAAAGGTGGAAAAACCTCTAAATGGCTTACTGTGTTTAAAAATAAATGGCTTGGAGAAAAAATAAAAAAGGGAGTTGTTGGGTGTGGTGGCACATACATTTAAACCCAACATTTGTGAGGCAGAGGTAGACAGACCTCTGCAAGTTCAAGGTGTGGTGGCACACACCTTTAATCCCAACATTTGGGAGACAAAGGGCAGGCAGACCTCTGTGAATTCAAGTGTGGCTGCACACACCTTTAATCCCAACACTTGGGAGGCAGAGGCAGTTGGATCTCTGTGAGTTCAAAGACAGCCTGGTCTACAGAGGTGGTAGTTCCAGGACAGCCAAAAATATACAGAGAACCTGTCTCAAAAAGTAAAAGTAAAAATAAAAAAAGAGGTTAAAATAAAGCCATGTAAAGATGAAAAATACACAGAGAAGCTTCATACTGTATGTTATTATATTCTCTTTGAATTGTTTGAATGCTGAGGAAGAAGTAAGAGCTGCTGAAAGATATTTACTTATAAGTGTTGCTGAATTAATCCAAGATAGGTATTTTGAAAATACCTTGACTTCACAATTGAAGTCAAAAGGTATTTTACTTTGGAGAGGAGATTTTGCTTTTGTTTCCACAAGAAACGAGAGGCTGTGGATTCATTCTGAGTTAAGAAAAATCAGGTTTTATTAAGGATGACCACCTGAGAAATCTCCATTAGGAACAGATGGCCCAGATGTCTGAGATCTACATCCAGAACAGATTCAAGACTGCTGCCAGAGATGATCAAGACTCACAGGACTTGATCATAATTCTAAATTTTCTTTAGGTTATTTAAGATTATTGGTGCCCACAGCCAGCAGGAAGTAGCCTGGAAAACTATGCCCACATTCCTTCTTGTTTTTTTTTTTTTTTTTTTTGAGGGGGAAGTGGTATAGGACAATTGTCTATATATTGTCAATTATGTTTTAAATAAACACTGATTGGCCAGTAACCAGGAAGGAAGTATAAATGGGACAACTAGACAGGAAGTAGAGTTGGGCCAATGAGAACATGAGATTTCTGGGAAGAAGGAAGCCCACTCCTCTGCAGTCCTGTCCAGACACAGAAGCAAGATGTGACTATGCTGCTGAAAAAGGTACTGAGCCATGTGGCTAATACAGATAAGAATAATGGACTAATGTAAGTTTTAAGAGTTAATAAGAAGCCTGAGCAAATGGGTCAATCAGTTTATAGTTAATGTAGAACTCTGTGTGATTTCTTTGGAACTTAATTGCGGGAACTGGGCAGGACAGAAACCTTCACCAACAGACCAGGTTCCCTGACCTGGCATATCAGGGCCTGGCCAGACCTGGGGAGTCCAGTCATGGAATAGGGATTGCAGCTTCCCCAGGCTGACACCCAAGGCCTTGAATGATACTGGGGAGAACAGCCCTACAATGGGGAACACAGATTTTCTGTGTTGTGATCCCAGTGCCTGGCCATCCATGGGGAGGCTGGCCTTGGAAGAGGGGGCACAACTTTCTTTGCTTGGCACTGCAGGCTCTGGGGAGGCCAACTTTTGTCAAGAGGACTGATCTCCCCAGGATTGGAACTCCAGGGGCTGGGTATCCCTGGGGAGGCCAGCCTTGGAAGAGGGAGCACAAATCCCCACTTGGAAGCCATGGAACTGATAGTGAGTTTTCCTAGCCTGGCACCCAATGGCCTGTTCAGCACACAAAGGCCAGCTGTAAAAGAGGGGGCACAGTTCCCCTTCCTGACTGGTTTGAAACTGTGCATACAGCTTCCCCACCTTGGAAACCCTGGGTATGGCCATACCCTAGGAAGCCAGTCAAGGAAGAGAGGTTGCTGTTTCCCCAGCCTCAAACCCCAGGAATTGGGGGAGCAGCTTCCATGACCAGGCACCCCAGGGCTTGGCCAATCCTGGGTAGGTCAACTGTGGAAGAGGGAGAGCAGCTTCCTTGACCTGGAAACCTAGAGCCTAGCTGGCCTCAAAGTGGCCAGTCATGGACAAACAACCCAGAGACTGTTCGTCCCTGTGGAGGTCAACAAGGGAAGTGGGTTGCAGCTTCTAGGCCTACCACCTCAAGCCCTGTCCAGCACTGGAAAGTCAGTTGTGGAAGAGAGGTTGCAATTTCCACATCCTGTAATCCCAGGTCCTGGATGGTCCTGGGGAGTCCAGCCAAGGAAGAGGGTTACAGCTTCCCAAACCTGGCAACCCAGTACCTATATGGTTATGGGGAGGCCATCTATGGAAAAAGGTGGCCATCTATGGAAGAGATGGTCCAGCTTCTTCAGCCTGGCACCCCAAGTCCTGGTTGGTGCTCAAGAGGCCATCCATGGAAGAAGGAGCACAGTACCTCTGTATGGCAGGCATAGAACTGTGGGCACAGCTTCCTCAGTCTGGCTGTTTCCTGGGAGACAAGCCAAGGAAGAGGGCTACATTTCCCCTGCCATGGGACCCAAGGGGCTGGCTGGCCTTGGAGAGGCCAGCCATGGAAGAGAGTTGCAGCTCCTCAGTCTGGTACCACAGGCCCTCTCTGACCCTGGGAAGTCCAGTTTTGAAAGATAAGTTGCAGTTTCCCTGGCCTGGCAAACCAGGACCTGGCTAGCAGCACTCAGAGGGCAGCTGTGGAACTCGGGACATAGCTTCCACATCCAGGTACCTCAGGACCTGACCATCCCTGGTTTGGGCAGCCTTGGAAAAGAGGGCATAGTTTCCCCAGCCTGGAAGCACAATACCTTCTCAGCCCTATGGTAACCAGCCATGTAATAGGGGGCACAGCTTCACCAGCCTAGTACTGGTCAGTCCTGGGGATGCTAGCTGTAGAAGAGAGGGCATATCTTTCTTGGGCTTGAACTCAAGGCTCTGGAGAGGCCAGCCATAGAAGAAGGGGTGCTTCTTCCCCAGTCTTGCACAAGGCCTGGCTGGCACTGAAGAGGCCAGTCATCGTAGAGGGAGCACAGCTGAAATACCTGACACACCAGACCCTGCCAGGTCATGGGGGAAGCCAGCCATTGAAGAGGGCCTCAGCTTCCTTGGCCTTGACCCCTAGGGCTTGGCCAGCACTAGGGAAGCCAGCTGTGAAAGAGGGGGTAAAGCTTAACCTGCCTGTTACCAGTGGCCCTGAGGAGGTCAGCCATAAAAGAAGAAGCTGAGATTCCCTTGTTTGACACCCTAGGACCTGGCTGACACTAGGGAAGCTGATTATGCAGCTTTCTCAGGCTGGCACACCAGGCTAGTCTTTCAAAGGGAGGACAGTCATGGAAGAAGGGATGGAGGTATCATGGCCAATCACCCCAGGGCTTGGCCAGCACTGGGTAAGAAAGCTGTGGAAAAGGGCACTGAGCTTCCACAGCCAGGCACTCCAGGATCACATGGCCAGTCTGGGTAGGCCATGTGTGGTAGCAGGGTATCAGCCTCCTAGCCTGGTACCCCAGGTCTTGCCCTGCCATGGGGAGACTAGCCAAGGAAAAGGGGATGCAGCTTCCATGGCCAGACACCCCAGGACCTGATCAGCCCTGGGAAGTCGAGCTGTGAAAGAGGGAATGCAGCTTACTCAGCCTGGCACACCAGGGCCTGGAGGCCCTGAAGAAGCTAAGCATGAAAGAGGAGGAACAGTTTCCCCAACCTGGAACACCAGGGGCTGGCTGGTCCTAGGGAGGTCAGCTGTGGAAGAGAAGGCTTCCACAGCCTGGCACCACAGTGCCTGATGGGCCCTTGGACCGCCAAGTATAAAAGATGGGGTGAATATTCACTGGCCTGGCACCCCAGGTCCTGGTTGACACTGGGAAGGCCAGCTGTGGAAGAGGGGTAGAGGTTAGCTGGCCTGGTACTTTTGGAACTAGTTGGCCCTTGAGTGTCCATGTATGAAAGATTGGGCATAGCTTCCACAGCCTGGCATCCCAGGTCTGGCCGCCACTAAGGCCTGGAAACCATGGCAGTGCAGGGCCTGACCTTTCCTGGGGAAGTCAGTCATTGAAGAGGAGGCATAGCTACCCAACTGGCACCACAGCGCCTGCCTGGCCATGGAGAGGCCATCTGTGGGAGAGTGGGCTCAGCTTCTCCAACCTTATCCCCCAGGGCCTGGCCAGCACTGGGACACACAGTACAGTTTTCCTGGCCTGTTACCAGCAGCCCTGGGGACGCCAGCCTTACCTGATTTGAAACCCAAGGGCCTGGCCAGCACTAGGGAAGCCAGCCATCAAACAGGGTGTACAGCTTCCCTGGCCTGTCACTCCAAGCCCAGGCTGGCCCTTGAAAGGCCAGCTATGAAAGAAGGGTGGAGGTTTCATGGCCAGGCATCCCAGTGGAAGAAGGGGATGAACTTCTATGGCCAGGCACCCCAGAGCCTGTCCAATTCTGGATAGTTCAGCTGTGGAAGAGGGACAGATTCCTCTGCCAGAGTCTAGTGAACCCTGAAGAGGCTAACCTTTGAATAGGGGCTTCAGTTTCCCCAGCCTAGAACCAGAGGGCCTGACTGGCCCTGGGGAGGCTAGCCATGAAAGAGGGGGTACAGCTTCAATTGCCTGCCACTGAGGGCCTGACTGGCTTTTGGGAAGCAAGTTGTGGAAGAGGGTACCCAACTTTCCTGGTCTGGCTGCCCAGAGCCTGGCTGCCATTCCAGAGGCCAGGCATAGAATAGCAGGCCAGCTTCACTGGCCTGGCCCCTTAAGAACTATACATCCCTAGGGAATCTAGCTGTTGAAGAACTGGTGTAGTTTCCCCAACCTGGATATCCAGGGTCTGGCTGGCTATTCATGGAAGAGGGATCACAGTTTACATGGTTTGTCACTGCCAGCCATGGGGAGGCCAGCCATGGAAGAGGGTACTGAGCTTCCATAGCCAGGCAACCTAGTGCCATGGAAGAGAAGGCAGTTTTTCTGGCTTATCACATTAAGTACTGGCTGTCCATGGGCATACTGGCTGTAAAAGAATGGGTGCATCTTCCCTAGTCTGGCACTATGGGACCAGGCTGACTTTGGGTAGAGCAGTCATGGAAGAGGGAATGCATCTTCCCTTGCCTTGCACCCCAGGTACTGTCTGGCCCTTGGGAGGCCAGCATTAGAAGAGGGAGCGAAGCAACCCTGGCCAAACACACCAGAACATGGCTTGACTAGGGGAGGCCAGGTGTAGATGAAGGGGTACAGCTTACCCATCCTTTTGCCTGAAGGCTTACCCATGGAATAGGGGATGCAATAGGGTGTGCCATCCCTGGGGACACCTTCTGTGGAAGAGGAGGCATACTTTCCCTGGCCTGGGAGCTATGGAGATGTGGGTGCAGTTTCCTCAGCCTGAGATCCCAGGGCCTGGTCATCCCTGGGGAGTACAGCTTTGGAAGAGGTGGTGAATCTTCTTCAGTCTGGAAATCAAGGGTCTGATTGACCTGTTGGAAGCCTGCTGTGGATGAAAGTGGGTGCAACTTACATGGCCTAGAAATGCAGGGCCTTTCCAACCCCAGGGATGCCTGCAGTAGAAAATGGGATGCAGTTCCCCTGTCTGACTTCCATGGAACTCTTGGCACAGTGTCAACAGTCTGGTACTCCAGGGCCTTTTTGGCCCTTTAGAAGCCCACCATGGAAGAGGGGACACATCTTTCCCAGTCTGGTATCCCAAGGGCTGGTCATTCCTTAGGAAGATAGCTGTAGAAGAGGGGAATCAGTTCTCCTGCCTTGTAGCCATGGAACTGTGTGCAAAGTTTACCAACCTGGTACCCCAGGGCTTGGCTCTCCCTGGGGAGGCCATCCAAGGAAGAGGAACCCATCTATCCCACACTGGCACCTCAAGTGCTGGCTGGCCCTTAGAAGACCTGTCATGGAAGAGGGATTGCAGTTTCCCCAGCCTGATATCCCAGACCTTGGCTGGTCCTGAGGAGGCCAACTGTGGAAGAGGGGGCACACAGGTCTACTGGCCTGGCACCCCTGAGCCTGGACAGACTGGGTAGGCTAGCCATGGAAGAGGGTGTTCAGTATCACCATCCTGGCAAGCCAAGGCCTGGATAGCCCTGAAGAAAATAGCTGTGGAAGAAGGCAGTTTCACCAATCTGGCATCTTAGGAATTTAATGACTTTAATGAGGCCAGCTGTAAAAGAATGGGCATAGCTTCCCAGGTCTGATAGCCCAGGAACTGGACAGTACTGGGTAGACCAACCATGGAAGATGGGGCACATCTTTCAGGACCTGGATTCCCAGGGACTGGCTGACCCTAAGGAGGCCAGCCAAGGAAGAGAGGGTGCAACTTCCCCATACTGGCAGACCAGGATCTGGCCAGACCTGGGGAGGCCAACTGTGGCAGAGTCTATGCAGCTTCCGAACCAGACAAACCAGGGTCTGGCCAGATCTGGGGAGACCAGAGGAGAAAGAGGGTATGCAGCCTTCTTGGCCTGGCACAATAGGACCTGGGTAAGGCCAACCATGTAAGACGGTACAGTTTCCCTGGCCAGGCTTCACAGGACCTGGCCAGCTCATGATCAGCTGTGGAAGAGGGGACCCAGGTTTCTTGGTCTGGCTTCCCAGGGTCTGGCCGGTCCTCTGGTTGACAGCCATGGAGAAGGGGGAATTGCCTCCCTGGCATGGCACCCTAGGACCTGACTGGCCCTGAAGAGGCCCGGCACAGAAGGGGAGATTCATCTTCCAAGGCCTGGTGCTTAGCAGAGGCCTGCTGTGGGAACTCCTTCAGCCAATATCTTTTATGATACCAGCCCACTTGGGCATGTGTTGTCTGAGATTTCTGTCCTGCCCAGTTTCCACTATCATTAAGTCCCCCCCCCCAACAAATCACACAGAGGTCTACATTAATCATAAACTGATTGGCCCATTAGCTCAGGATTTTTATTAACTCTTATAACTTACATTAGTCCATTATTCTTATCTGTGTTAGCCACATGGCTCAGTACCCTTTTCAACAGCATAGTCATATCTTGTTTCTTCTGTGTCTGGACAGGACTGTGGAGGAGTGACTTCCTTCTTCCCAGAATTCTCATGTTCTCATTGGCCCACCTATACTTCCTGTCTGGTTGTCCCATTTATACTTCCTGCCTGGCTACTGGTCAATCAGTCTTTATTTAAAACATAATTGACAGAATATAGACAATTGTCGGGCATCAGGCATGGTCTCTTATATGATAACTGCAGCTGTAAAGATTGCACACTCTCTCTTGGCTGCTAGATTAGGTCCCTGTTCCATGTTCATGCAGAGGACTGTGATCTGTGAGTCTACCCCTGAATAAAGAACTCTTTAATATCCCTAAATATGAGCTACCAGGGGATTACTTTATAGCTTCCATCTTCGTCTGGGATCTATGTGAATCCTAACTCCATGCCTACCAAAATAAGCCCAAAAGTCCCCAAACGTCTGTGGCCCAGAAGGTCTCCCACCCCTACCTACCTGGGTTGATTTCATCCTCTAAATCCCCACCACCGTAGAGTTACTGCATGGGGACTTGGCAATTCACCAGGCTTGTGCTTGCCTCCTCACCTGTCACTTTCTCTGCCACTATGCAATTTGCCTTTATAGTATGGCCCCCAAAATATTCACTCCATGCATGTCATTGATTTAATTGCTCTTAATTGTCAAGCAAAGCATATTTGTCAGTATGTAAGCAGGTGCCAAAATGAAACAGAGTGGGACTGTTCATGCTACCACTGGTCATGTCTCCACTGCTGGCTGCATCTATCCACCATGTGGCTCCAATGACAACAGTTGCTTTCCAATAAAGATTTTACACCTATGAATCTCATAATGGAGGTAACTAATTGATTAACAAATAAATCAATGAATTTGAAAGTTATACAATAGAAGGTAATATTATCATCTAGGAATTTTATAAGCTTTTAGTTATACTATGGGTGGTATTCTGCAAGGATTATATGGATTTTCTGATATATCTATTTATTGAACATAATATGGGACTTAGTTTTGTTTGTAATATTATATCCTTAAGAAAATGGTTTGAGCTTCCTCCCTTCTGCGGGGCCACGGGATCCACCAGTTCAGCCTGTTTGGGCACTGGGAAGGGGTGCTCAGGGAAACGGGACAGGCAGGAATTGCTTTGCTTCAATAGCCTACCTGCAGCAAGGTAGGCGCTTTGTCACCGAAGTCCCTGGCCAGCAAGGGAACCTGATCCTGTTCCATAAGATCCATCGGATAGCATTTGAAGGAAGAGATGGGCAGGCACCAAGGAAAGAATTCCTCCCCCAATCTGAAAAACAACATGAAAATACCAGAACCCAGTGATCTGACAACAGAAGGTCTTGAACAGCCTAATCCAGAAGAAGGGGAGAAATTGACATTATGAAAGTGATAGAGTCCCTTAAACAGCATGTAAAAAATGCCCTTATAGAAATGGATGAGAAGTATAAAAAAAAGTTTGAAGAAATGAATAAATACATAAAGGATACCCTGGGAAACCAAGAAAAAACAATCAAACAGGTAATGGAAGCAGTTCAAGAATTGAAAACTGAAATGGAGGCAAGGAAGAAAACACAAAGCGAGGGCTGACTTGATATGGAAAATCTAGGGCAACAAACAGAGACTACAGAAACAAGTATAACTAACAGAATACAAGAGATAGAAGAAAGAATCTCGGACTCTGAAGACACCATTGAGAAAATAAATGCACTGATCAAAGAAAACAGCAAATCCAACAAATTCTAATCACAAAACATTCAGGAAATATGGGACACAATAAAAAGACCAAACCTAAGAATAATAGGGATAGAAAAAGGAGAAGAATTACAGCTCAAAGGCACAGAAAATTTATTTAACAAAATTATGGAAGAAAACTTTCCAAACATAAAGAAAGATATTCCTATGAATATTCAAGAAGCAGAGATGCAGCAGAGACTGGCGCGCAGACGCGGTGGAGACCCGCGGATGTGGGATAGTCCAAGCATGAAACAGTGAAGCCCACACTGAGAGCAGATCGCCCCACTACAATTAAATCAAGTAGGTTTCTTGGGGCCTAACCTGCAGATTGGGAGGCCTTTTATTGGCGAGATCCACTGGCTTATCCCTGAAGACACTCCTGGGTGGGGAGAGTGTTCTTGGCCCACGGCGGGCCACAGGAAACGGAGCAGGGGCATTCCCAGACCTCCTTGACCCCTCGGTTAGTCTGTGAGGGCTGGTCCCCTCTGCTGGTGCTGCTCCTCCTCTGCTGTGACCTCTCTCTCCCTGGCCCATCCCAGCTTGGGGCCAGGGGTCCCCCTTCACTCTCCCTCCCTTACACAGGGCTGCAGGATCAGCCAGTTTAGCCTGTTTGGGCTCTGGGTCAGGAGCTCGGGACAGAGGGCAGCGGGAGTTTCTCTGTATTGGTGGCTGGCCCACAGAGTGGTAGGCCTTTTGTTGGTGAAATCCCTGGCAAATGGGGAGCCTGGCCCTGTTCCTGGAGACCATTCTGAGTGGTGAGAAGGATCTTGGTGGGAGACAGGAAATGGAGCGAGGGCATCTTGTAAGTGGGGCCCCTGGCCCAGCAGGGAAACCTGATCCTGCTTTAAAAGACCCATTAGATAGCATCAATAGGAGTAGATGGGCAGGCACCAAGGCAAGAATTTACCCAACAATCTGAAAAACAACATGAAAACACCAGAACCCAATGATCTTACATCAGAAGGACTTGAACACCCTAACACAGAAGAAGTGGAAAAAATTGACTTTATGAAAGCAATAGAGTCCCTTAAACAACATGTAAAAAACGCCCTTATAAAAATGGATGACAAGTATAACAAAAAGTTTGAAGAAATGAGTAAATATGTGAATGATACCCTGGGAAACCATGAAAAAACGATCAAACAAGTAACGGAAACAGTTCAAGAATTGAAAACTGAAATGGAAGCAAGGAAGAAAACACAAACTGACGACCAGTTGGATATGGAAAATCTAGGTCAACGAGCAGAGACTACCAAATCAAGCATAATCAATAGAATACAAGAGATAGAAGAAAGAATCTCAGTTTCTGAGGACACCATAGAGAAAATAAATGCACTGATCAAAGAAAACAGCAAAGTCAACAAATTCTCATCACAAAACATTCAGGAATTATGGGACACAATAAAAAGACCAAACCTAAGAATAATAGGGATACAAGAAGGAGAAGAGTCACAACTCAAAGGCACAGAAAATATTTTTTAACAAAATTATGGAAGAAAACTTTCCCAACCTAAAGAATGAAATTCCTTTGAATATTCAAGAAGCATACAGAACACCAAACAGACTGGACCAAAGAAAAACATCCCCTCGCCATATAATAATCAAAACACAAAATATACAGTTTAAAGAAAGAATATTAAGAGCTGCAAAGGAAAAAGGGCAAGTAAGTTAAAAAGGTAAACCGATCAGACTTACACCTGACTTCTCTATGGAAACCATGAAAGCCAGAAGGTCTTGGATAGAGGTACTGCAGAAAGTAAAAGACAATGGATGCAAACCCAAACTACTATACCCAGCCAAGCTATCGTTCACTATCAATGGGGAAAACAAGACATTCCAGGATAAGAACAAATTTAAACAATACGTAGCCACAAATTCAGCCCTGCAGAAAGTAATAGAAGGAAAATCACAACCCAAGGAATCCAACTTTGCTAACACTGCCTACAATGACTCAGGCATCTAGCGACCCTTCACTAGCACAACTCAAAGAAGGGAGACACACAAACTCTACTACCAAAAACAATAAGAATAACTGGAGCAAACAACCACTGGTCATTAATATCACTTAATATTAATGGTCTCAATTCACCTATAAAAAGGCACAGGCTAAGAGATTGGATACGAAAACAGGATCCAACATTCTGCTGTGTACAAGAAACACATCTCAACCACAAAGACAGGCATCTACTTAGAGTAAAGGGTTGGGAAAAGGTTTTTCAAGCAAATGGTCCTAAAAACAAGCAGGTGTGGCCATACTAATTTCTAACAAAATGGACTTCAAACTAATATCAATCAGAAGAGATCGAGATGGACACTTTATACTCATAACAGGAACAATTCATCAAGAAGAAGTCTCAATCCTGAATATCTACGCTCCTAATATAAAAGCACCCACGTATGTAAAAGAAATATCACTAGAACTTAAGGCAGACATTAAACCACACACACACTAGTAGTAGGAGACTTCAACACACCTCTCTCACCAAGGGACAGGTCAATCAGACAGAAACCTAATAGAGAATTAAGAGAATTGTTGGAGGTAATGAAGCAAATGAACTTAACAGACATCTATAGAACACTCCACCCAAATAGGAAAGAATATACCTTCTCTGCAGCTCATGGATGTAGGGACATAGCCCCACCCATTGGGGGCGTGTTCGCATCGGGCTAATGTTTACGGATAAACCTGCCGGGCGTGAGCCCAGCAGCCCTTTTCTTTTGCTCCGCTTTTCCAGTGCTCCGCGGGAACCTGTGGTCCTGTAAGTCTATTTCCTTATTAAAGCTGTATATATCTATATAATCTGTCTGCATTCATTTGCGCCACCACATTTGGCATCCCAACGTCGGGCTATTTTGCCCCCGACCCGGCACAGGGGGGGGGCGCAAGCTCCACCTTTCCCGGCTAGTTGCCTGAGCTCAGGAAGGCGATTTACAGCACGCTCCCTGCTCGCTTTCCCTTCCCCCACTCCAGGCCACTACAGTCGCAGAGCAGCGACCCCCCACAGAGCAGTTAATAGCTCCCTGCTTCTTCCAAACCCTCACTGCCTGATTTAAGGGAAGCACCTGCGGTTTTGAAGCAAAAGCCGCCAACCCCTTCCCTTAACAGGCAGTACAATAATTTTTGTTTTGAGTTAATTGTTTCAGACCAGCTCTGGCTTAGACCACGTGGACTCAGGTGCATTTCTTTAGCCACCACTGGCAGGAAAACTTCATTACAGGTACATAATTTTCTTTTATAAATAAGAAAAATGTCTGAAAACATTACCATTCAAGACTTTAACAGCCTTTTCAGTTGTACCATGTGGGAGATTTTACAAGAAGTGTCTGTCAGCCCACAGATATGGATCTTTCTGGGATTCGTAGTTTTCCTTGGTACTGTATGGTTTGATAATAGAAATATGATAAAGTCTTTACGAGACAAGGTTGAATGCTTAAAAACAATTGAGAATGACAACAATCTTCTCAAAAATCAGTTTGAAGTTCTCCAGGCAGAGAACAGATCTTTGTTTAACACAACTCGACAAACTGAAAAAAATTTAGAAGAGGTACAGGCTGATGTTAAGGAGAAATTCATTACTATGGAAGAGGGAACAGCTGATTTGGATCGTGAGCTTCAGTCCCTTTCAGTAGGAACTGAAACCTTAACGGCTGATATTAAGGAGAAATTCATTACTATGGAAGAAGGAACAGCTGATTTGGATCGTAAGCTTCAGTCCCTTTCAGTAGGAACAGAAACATTAACTGAGAGAATCAAAACTGCTGAATGTGACAATCGGATTTTGTCTAAAGCTTATGACAGATTGACAGAAAGATTATCTATACAAGAAGGCACGGTATATGCTATAAAAATTATGTCCAAAAATGAGACGTTATCTCTAATGGACAAACTTCATACTTTAGAATCCTCAATGAAGGCTTTAGAACATAATTCTGGACAGGAGATTCAGACATTAAAGAAGGCAATGGTGAATAGAATTGAAAAGATTGAGGAATTTCTAAATTCTGAGGAAGAAGAGCAAGAGGTAGAAAGGCATATATTAACTAAATCTGTGGGTAAATCCCTCCGGGACAATTCCCGCAAAGCTCTACCTACAGTTCTACCTGCCTTTCCATTTGTAACAACAGAGAAAGTAATTGGTTCCAGAAACCCTAGGGTCATCAAGGAAGATACATGGGAACCTGTCCGTATGAATGATCTCAAAGAAATTAAACAGGCAGTAATAACTTTTGGAATGAATGCCTCTTTTGTTAAAGAGATGCTAAGATCTTGGGCCACGACAAATAAAGTCACGCCCTCTGACTGGTTTCAACTGAGCTCTGCTGTCCTTAAGAGTGGAACGCAATTGAAATGGAAATGCTTATTCAGGCAAGAGGCTAGACTTTTAGAACAGCAGGAAAGAGCAAAGGGAATTGAGATTTCCATAGATCAAATTTTGGGAGAGGGGCTATTTTCTGAGACTCAGGAACAAGCTAATTTGGATGAAAACATACTCTCTGTGTGTACTACAGCAGCCTTAAGGGCTTGAGACAGGGTGCAAGACCCAGGACAGAGGATGGAATAATTTGTCAGAGTTAAACAGGGTCAGAGAGAACCCTTTACTGACTTTTTACAAAGAATAACTAAAGCTGTACAAATAGGGATATCTGACTCAGAAGCAAGACATATAATGATCGAGACTTTGGCTTATGAAAATGCAAATGTGGAATGCAAAAGGATTTTGGGACCTTTAAAGCTCAGATCAGCGCCATTAGAAGAATGGGTCTTGCATACACTAGATGTTGATACATTTGACTATGGCACTGAAGCATGGGTAGAAGAAGCAATTTCCAATGGTAAAAGGAGACATCAGAATACCAAATGTTTTAATTGTGGCAAAATGGGTCATATGAAAAGGAATTGTAGACAACAAATTTTCAGAAATAATAATAATGCATCTTCTAGAAATAACAGAAATAGGAGGACTCAGCCTTCAGGTTTATGTAGAAGATGTGGAAAGGGCAGACACTGGACGAATGAGTGCAGGTCTACAAGAGATAGACAAGGCAACCTGATACAGACGGGAAACGTGAGAGGGGGGGCCTCACAGGCCCCCATGGCAAACATGGTTCAGTCATTTCCAGTTACTACAGAGAACGTGACTCGTCAGGACAATTAGAAAGCCCCATGCCTACTGTTACAAGCAATAATGATCAGAAAGATGAGTTCTGTGTGTTTTGGCAAACTTCTATAAATGACCAAAGACCAAAGCTGAGAGTGTGTGTAAATGGCATTTTTATTACTGGCCTGCTGGACACAGGTGCGAATGTAAGTATCATTACCCCAGAATCTTGGCATCCATATTGGCCTCTTCAGAATGTAAATGTTCAGCTCCTGGGAATTGGAACCCTATCTCGAGTAAGGCAGAGCACGAGATGGGTTGAATGTATAGGACCAGAGGGACAAATAGGAAAATTAAGGCCATATGTAGCCAATATTGCAATGAATTTATGGGGTCGTGACCTATTACAACAATGGAATACCCAAATTAACATTCCTGCTACTTCTAGAGCCTATATTTCTGGGGATAATATTAAAAGATATTACAAACGGAGAAAACCGGCCATTCGGGCTGTACAAGAACAAGCAATTGATGTCCCTTCAGAGATACCAACAGCCTTGCCTTTAAAATGGTTGACTGAGAAACCAATATGGACAAAGCAATGGCCTTTAGCTGAGGAAAAGTTACAGGCTTTAGAACAGTTGGTACAAGAGCAATTAGATGCTGGACATATAGAAGAATCTACCAGCCCTTGGAATTCTCCTGTATTTGTGGTTAAGAAAAAATCAGGTAAATGGAGAATGGTGACAGATCTCAGGGCTATCAACAAGGTTATTCAACCTATGGGCCCTCTGCAATCTGGAATTCCTTTGCCCTCTTTATTGCCAAAAGGATGGCCTCTCATAGTTATTGATTTAAAGGATTGTTTTTTCACTATACCTTTACAAAAAGAAGATAGAGAAAAATTTGCCTTCACAGTGCCTACTTATAATAATTCTCACCCTTCTAGGAGGTACCACTGGGCCATCCTCCCCCAGGGTATGTTAAATAGCCCCTCCCTGTGCCAATATTTTGTGAATCAACCATTGCAAATAATACGCAAGAAATTTCCCAAATCGATAGTATATCATTACATGGACGACATTTTGTTATCCGATTCAAACATGGATACCTTGAACAGACTGTTTGAAGAAATAAAAATACTTTTACCAAAATGGGGATTGCAAATTGCTCCTGAAAAGATTCAGAAGGGAGATTCTGTTAATTATTTAGGTTATAAAATAGGTTTACAAAAAATTAAGACACAAAAGGCACAAATTCGGAGAGATCGCCTACGGACTCTTAATGACTTTCAAAGACTATTAGGGGACATTTCCAGTCTACGGCCAGCTATTGGGATAACACCTGATCTAATAATTCATTTGAACAAAACCTTGGATGGTGACAAAGATTTAAACAGTCCCAGAGAATTAACAGCTGAAGCAGAAAAGGAACTGACGATGATTGAGGAAAAATTACAACAGGCACATGTGGATAGGGTAAATCCAGAGCTCGACTGTATTCTCGTCATACTACCATCAAAAATTTCCCCTACAGGAATTTTAATGCAGAGAGATGATATTATCTTGGAATGGATCTTTTTACCACATAAACCAAGTAAGAAACTGAAAACTTATGTAGAAAAAGTCTCTGAGTTAATTATAAAAGGCAAGTTGAGACTTCGTCAACTAGCAGGCATAGACCCAGCAGAAATTACAGTGCCTTTCACTGCTGATGAACTAAAGAAATTATGGGAAGATAATGAATCATGGCAAAGAGCTTGTGCTAATTTCTTGGGAGACATTAATAACAACTATCCAAAAAGCAAGAGGCTTAACTTCATAAAGAGAACTTCTTGGATCCTTCCTCGAATCGTCCGTGATACTCCAATAACTGGAGCCCGTATGTTCTATACTGATGCCAATAAATCAGGGAAGGCAGGTTACAAATCAGAAGACTTGGGTAAGGTGGAACAAAGTCCTTATGATTCTGTCCAGAAGGCAGAATTATATGCCATTCTTATGGTGCTAAGGGATTTTAAAGAACCTATTAATATAGTTACTGATTCACAATATGCAGAAAGAGTTATTTTACATATTGAAACTGCTGAATTTATACCTGATGATACAGAACTAACCTCTTTGTTTATCCAGGTGCAAGATTTGATTAGGAACAGGCTTTGCCCTATGTACATAACACACATCCGATCCCATACGGGTCTGCCAGGTCCTCTAGCACAAGGTAATGCAGAAATTGATCAATTATTGATTGGTAGTGTGCTACAAGCCTCTGAATTTCATAAAAAACATCATGTTAATAGCAAAGGTTTGAAGAAAGAGTTTTCTATTACATGGCAACAAGCTAGGGAGATTGTAAAGAAATGCCCTACTTGCTCTTTCTATAACCAAACGCCACTGCCTGCAGGGGCTAATCCAAAGGGCACCCAAAGGAATGAAATCTGGCAGATGGATGTGTTCCACTTTGCAGAATTTGGCAAATTAAAATATGTTCATCACACCATTGACACATATTCAGGCTTTCAGTGGGCAACGGCTTTAAGTTCAGAAAAAGCTGACTCAGTTATCACTCATTTATTAGAAGTCATGGCTATCATGGGTATACCTACACAAATAAAGACAGATAATGGTCCTGCTTATGTCTCTAGGAAAATGAAATGTTTTTTTGATTATTACAATATCAAGCATGTTACAGGTATACCATACAATCCTACAGGTCAAGCAGTCATAGAAAGATCAAATCGAACTATAAACGATATGTTGAAAGGGGTGGAAAACACCCCCAGAAATAGGTTACATAATGCTTTGTTAACCTTGAATTTCCTCAACGCTAATGAGAAGGGAACATCGGCTGCAGAAAGACATTGGATAATGGAAAAGTCTACTGAACTAAATCAACCAGTTTATTTCAAGGATGTGCTGACCTCACAATGGAAGCCAGGAGATGTGCTGCGTTGGGGAAGGGGATTTGCTCTTGTCTCCACAGGTGAGGAAAAATTGTGGATTCCATCAAAATTGATAAAGGTTCGTTTTGATGAAGAGAAGCCAGTTGGGAAAGATAAATAACAATTCAATCACATGGATGGCAATCATACTGATGGTAAGTAATACAGATAGGTTGGGGGCAGGGTTCTCTTCTTATCTCCACAGGAAAATATCCATCTTCAAAAAATTTAAGGTACCCCTAATATTTAATTACTGATGGAGGGACTTGTTCTGTAAGTATTAATTTATATATATATATGTCTTAAACTTTCTTTGCTTTTCCTCATATCTGTGTCTTTCTTTATATGTCAGTATATGTCCTTGTTGTTAATGTTTAAATTTCCCATAACAAGCAACAAATTTTCCTACAGTAATCTTTGAAGTTTCCAGGATGAAGATGGGGCCGCACAACAACTCCATCTGGTTTTTATGACGTCATGAATTTTTTTTTTAAAGCGCTAATATTAGTCCTGTTTTTTGGTACCAACTACAAGAGACAATTTCGAATGGTGCACATTTTTGACAACACTCTGGTCGGACCTTCTCAAAACGCTCTGAGACTAGTTACAATTTTCTTAGGTCAAAGGTTAATTTGGGAATTTTACCATCATTTGCTTTCACAGGACCCCCTAAGAAGAACGTCGCCCCCATGTCAGCTAGAAGCAATCTTAGAGGACGACATCCCCTCTCCCAAGAGTTTGCCCTCAGGGTTGGGGACATCTTTTAATGGTTGGTTTAGGGTTGAGGGGATGGGGTGATATATTTTTTTTTGAAAAAAAAAAGAAGAAGAAGAAGAGGAAGAAGAAGGGGGTAACTCGTTTTTTGGGATGATTGGTATTTGTGAATTACTGTTTATAGAAAATTGTACTGGTACTGTTTTTTATATATTGATATGTTGAATATTGAATGTGAGTGTTCCTACCTCTATTTTTGTATGAGTGTGCTTATAACTTTGTCTATATTGTATTGATACATCTACCATATTACATTGTACATTTCTACCTCTGATACTATGACATTGTTTACAGTTGAAGATCATTGTCTTCATATATTGCACAGTTGTTTATTCTTTTAGTCTTCAAAGTTAGATAGGTATTGAGAATTATATGTTTGTCATATTTATTTTTAAGTTAATCAGGTCTTTTAGTTACATAGAGATTATATTTAGTATAGATAGTATGATCTTCAGCCTCTTCGAAGAGCTGTAGAAAATGGCCTTTAATCTAACCTGAAATTTCTGTGCCAAAGAGACACAATTACTCCTGGCAACACCACTCTACTCCCGAGAGAACGTTGAGCACCAAAGACACTCCACTGGGAGCTTGTCTTCTTGGCAGAACTGGCCTTTGGGATAAGAAAAGCCCATACCTCAACTTCTGACAAAGATACAGAATATCCCTAAGTGGATGAAACAGGATTGTCTTATCTTGCCAAGACAGGGTAGGATAGTCCTAAGAAAGTTCCTTGCCTTTAATAATGGCATGCCAGTTATGTTAGGCCTTAGCCAAAGTTGGTTGACTCAACATTGCAAACGAGACTTTGGGTGATTGCCCAGGTAGTCAGTTGTCTCTGTCAATTGTTGCACATTTTGGATATCTCTCGATTGTTAAGTAATATTTATTCCCTTCTCAGATCTTTGACGGAGTTGAAGATTATATAATTGTAGTTACTCTCTATGTTATTTAGACTCCTTGAGATAGAATGTTTAGCAAAAGTTTTGTTCTTAATATTGTTTGTTATATTTATTATTTGTTATTATTGTATATAGTTGTATTTGGTTTCATTATTTGCAGATGATATGATAGTATATATAAGCGACCACAAAAACTCTACCAAAGAACTCCTACAGCTGATAAACACCTTTAGTATTGGGACAGGATACAAGATCAACTCCAAAAAATCAGTTGCCCTGCTATACACTAAGGATAAGGAAGCAGAGAGGGAAATCAGAGAAGCATCACCTTTCACGATAGCCACAAATAGCATAAAATATCTTGGGGTAATTCTGACCAAAGAAGTGAAAGATCTATTTGACAAGAACTTTAAGTCTTTGAAGAAAGAAACTGAAGAGAACAACAGAAAATGGAAGGATCTCCCTTGCTCATGGAGTGGGAGGATCAATATAGTAAAAATGGCAATTCTACCAAAGGTAATTTATAGATTCAATACAATTCCCATCAAAATCCCATCAAAATTTTTCACAGATCTGTTATAGATTCAATACAATCTCCATCAAAATCCCATCAAAATTTTTCACAGATCTGGAGAACACAATAATCAACTTTATATGGAAAAACAAAAAAACCCAGGATAGCCAAAACAATCTTATACAATAAAGGATTGTCTGGAGGCATTACCATCCCTGACTTCAAACTCTATTACAGAGCTACAGTACTGAAAACAGCTTGGTATTGGCATAAAAACAGAGAAGTCGACCAATGGAATCGAATAGAAGACCCAGACTCTAACCCACAAACCTATGAACACCTGATTTTCAATAAAGGAGCTAAAAGTATACAATGGAAAAAAGAGAGCATGTTCAACAAGTTGTTCTGGCAAAACTGGATGTCAATCTGTAGAAGAATGAAAATAGATCCATATCTATCACCATGCACAAAACTCAAGTCCAAATGGATTAAAGACCTCAATATCAGTTCGAACACACTGAACCTAATAGAAGAGAAAGTGGGAAGTACTCTACAACATATGGGCACAGGAGACCACTTCCTACGTATAACCCCAGAGGCACAGACATTAACGGCATCATTGAATAAATGGGACCTCCTGAGACTGAGAAGCTTCTGTAAGGCAAAGGACACTGTCACTAAGACAAAAAGGGAACCCACTGACTGGGAGAAGATCTTCACCAACCCTGCAACTGACAAATGTCTGATCTCCAAAATATATAAAGAACTCAAGAAACTAGACCGTAAAAGGCTAATCAACCCAATTAGAAGATAATTCTCAATAGAAGAAGTTCAAATGGCCAAAAGACACTTAAGATCATGCTCAACTTCCTTAGCGATCAGGGAAATGCAAATCAAGACAACTTTAAGGTACCATCTTATACCTGTCAGAATGGCTAAAATAAAAAAAACACGAATGATAGCCTTTGCTGGAGAGGTTATGGAGAAAGGGGTACACTCATCCATTGCTGGTGGGATTGCAAACTTGTGCAACCACTTTGGAAAGCAGTGTGGTGGTTTCTCAGGAAATTCGGGATCAACCTACCCCTGGACCCAGCAATACTACTCTTGGGAATATACCCAAGAGATGGCCCTATCATACAACAAAAGATTATGCTCAGCTATGTTCATAGCAGCATTGTTTGTAATAGCCAGAACCTGGAAACAACCTAGATGCCCTTCAATGGAAGAATGGATGAAGAAAGTATGGAATATATACATATTAGAGTACTACTCAGCAATAAAAAACAATGACATCTTGAATTTTGCATGCAAATGGGCGGAAATAGAAAACACTATCCTGAGTGAGGTAAGCCAGACCCAAAAAGAGGAACATGGGATGTACTCACTCATATTTGGTTTCTAGCCAAAAATAAAGGACATTGAGCCTATAATTCGTGATCCTAGAGAAGCTAAATAAGAAGATGAACTCAAAGAAAAACATACAGACATCCTCCTGAATATTAACCTTCATCAGGCGATGAAAGGAGACAGAGACAGAGACCCACATTGGAGCACCGACTGAAATCTCAAAGTCCAAATCAAAAGCAGGAAAAAGAGCATGAGCAAGGAACTCAGGACTGGGAGGGGTGCACCCACACACTGAGACAACGGGGATGTTCTATGGGAAATCAACCAAGGCTACCTGGCCTGGGTCTAAAAGAGCATGGGATAAAACTGGACTCGCTAAACATAGCAGACAACGAGGACTACTGAGAACTCAAGAACAATGGCAATGGTTTTTTGATCCTACTGCACATACTGGCTTTGTGGGAGCCTAGGCAGTTTGGATGCTCACCTTACTAGACCTGGATGGAGGTGGGTGGTCCTTGGACTTCCCACAGGGCAGGGAACCCTGATTGCTCTTAGGGCTAGGGAAGGGGACTTGATTGGAGGAGGGTGAGGGAAATGGGAGGCGGTGGCAGGGAGGAGGCAGAAATCTTTACTAAATAAATAAGTAGATAAATTTAAAAGAAAAAAAAGAAAAACTCTGAATGAAACAGCAAAATGCACAGTGGGTTCAGATGGTAGTGATGTCTTTGAACCATGACTATTTTCCTCTCCACAGTGATGAGTGCTAATTACTAACAACCAACCTCGTGACAAGAGTTGGCAGTGACTAGCTGCTAATTGGTTTCAATTTACTCCTCTGATTGTTTGGTTACAGGCATGTATTTGCTTGAGAAGGGATGGGGGTGTGCAGGCAGATATGGTTTAAGACCGTCCTTAGAAAACATACACCTGCTGGAAGTGTTCAGCCTAACCCAGGGTGAGTTGATGGTACATATTTCAAATTGCTTGGGCATCATAATCACTCATAAGGTTCACAGAGGTGTAGACTGCATTCTTACCTGCCCTAACTTTAATTTAATTTAATACGTCCCTGAGAGGAACTCATGCTGCCAACCCAGAGGCACTTGGTGAGAGCCACTATCCCAATCAGGACTGAGCCACCACAAGGTGCCTTTCACCACTTCAGTGGCTGCACCTGCATGCATGTACCACACTGAAGATTACAGGGTTCCATGTTGAAGACAGTAGTATATGGTCAAAGACGAGTTTTAGAATAGTGCATGTTTTCCCCAAACCCAAGTATTCTGCAGTCTCTTTAATCTCTTTCTCAACTGACCAGAATTAATTATAATTAATTAATAATAATAAAAAAGTCAATAATGCATATTTACCTGGGCTTCACTTAGCTAAGATGTCTAGATAATTAGAACAGAGCCCCAGGCTATACTCTGGACATCATCTGTGACCTTGAATTTGATCCATATTTGAGATTTAAAGATCTAGAATGCTTGAACAAAGTAACAAAATAAGTCAGAGCATACCTGATTGATTAGAGAATAAGCCTAAGTAACAAACTACCCTAGGATTAAAGTTAGAAGGCAACAACAATGCTACCTCCAGAAAGCCAACAAACTCATGGAAACTGAACAGTCAACTACTGAACCACACCTGGGTCAAGGAAGAAATTAAGAAAGAAATTAAAGTCTTCCTTGAATTTAATGAAAATAAAGAGACAACATACTCAAACCTATGGGACACTATGAAAGCAGTGCTAAGAGGAAAGTTCATAGCACTAAGTGCCCAGTTAAAGAAAACGGAGAAAGCATATATTGGGGACTTAACGGCACACCTGAAAGCTCTAAAAAAAAAAATAAGCAGACGTGCCCAGGAGGAGTAGAAGACTGGAAATAATCAAACTGAGGGCAAAAATCAACAAAATAGAAACACAGAAAACAGTCCAAAGAAACAATGAAACAAAAAGTTGCTTCTTGGAGAAAATCAGCAAGATCGACAAACCCCTATCCAAACTAATTAAACGACAGAGAGAGAACACGCAAATAAATAAGATCAGAAATGAAAAGGGGGACATAACCACAGACACAGAGGAAATTCAGAGAATCATTAGATCTTACTACAAAAGCCTGTATGCCACAAAACTGGAAAATGCAAAAGAAATGGACATTTTTTTAGATAAGTACCATATACCAAAGCTAAACCAAGAACAGGTGAACGATCTAAATAGTCCTGTTAGTTGTGAAGAATTAGAAATTGTTATAAAAAATCTCCCTTCCAAAAAAAGCCCAGGCTTCAATGCAGAATTCTACCAGAACTTCCAAGAAGAGCTAATACCTATACTCCTAGACATATTTCACAATGTAGAAACAGAAGAATCATTGCCTAATTCCTTTTATGAAGCTACAGTTACCCTGATACCAAAACCACACAAAGACCCAACCAAGAAAGAGAATTACAGACCTATCTCATTCATGAACATCAACGCAAAAATTCTCAATAAAATACTGGCAAACTGAATCCAAGAACACATTAGAAAAATTATCCATTATGATCAAGTAGGCTTCATCCCAGAGATGCAGGGCTGGTTCAACATACACAAATCTATCAATGTAATCCACCATATAAATAAACTGAAAGAAAAAAACCATATGATCATTTCATTAGATGCAGAAAAAGCATTTGACAAAATTCAACACCCCTTTATGATAAAGGACTTGGAGAGATTAGGGATACAAGGGTCATACCTAAATATAACAAAAGCTATTTACAGCAAGCCAACAGCTAACATTAAATTAAATGGAGAAAAACTGAAAGCCATCTCACTAAGATCAGGAACACGACAAGGCTGTCCACTCTCTCCATATCTCTTCAATATAGTGCTGGAAGTTCTAGCAATAGCAATAAGACAACATAAGGGGATCAAGGGGATTTGTATTAGAAAGGAAGAAGTTAAACTTTCGTTATTTGCTGATGACATGATAGTATACATAAGGGATGCCAAAATTCTACCAAAGAACTCCTACAGCTGATAAATACCTTTAGTAATGTGGCAGGATACAAGATCAACTCCAAAATATCAGTTGCCTTCCTATACACTAAGGATAAGGAAGCAGAGAGGGAAATCAGAGAAGCATCACCTTTCACGATAGCCATAAATAACATAAAATATCTTGGGGTAACTCTGACCAAGGAAGTGAAAGATCGATTTGACAAGAACTTTAAGTCTTTGAAGAAAGAAATTGAAGAGAACACTAGAAAATGGAAGGATCTCTCTTGCTCTTGGATTGGGAGGATCAAAATAGTAAAAATGGCAATTCTACCAAAAGCAATCTATAGATTCAATGCAATCCCCATCAAAATCCCATCAAAATTCTTCACAGACCTGGAGAAGACAATAATCAACTTTATATGGAAAAACAAAAAACCCAGGATAGCCAAAACAATCTCATACAATAAAGGATCGTCTGGAGGCATTACCATCCCTGACTTCAAACTCTATTACAGAGCTACAGTATTGAAAACAGCTTGGTACTGGCATAAAAACAGAGAAGTCGACCAATGGAATCGAATAGAAGATCCTGACTTTAACCCACAAACCTATGAACACCTGATTTTCGACAAAGGAGATAAAAGTATACAATGGAAAAAAGAGAGCATCTTCAACAAACTGTCCTGGCAAAACTGGATGTCAATCTGTAATAGAATGAAAATAGATCCATATATATCACCATGCACAAAATTCAAGTCCAAATGGATTAAAGTCCTTAATATCAGTCCGAACACACTGAACCTGATAGAAGAGAAAATGGAAGTACTCTACAACACATGGGCACAGGAGACCACTTCCTACGTATAACCACAGCAGCACAGACATTAAGAGCATCATTGAATAAATGGGACCTCCTGAGACTGAGAAGCTTCTGTAAAGCAAAGGACACTGTCACTAAGACAAAAAGGGAACCCACTGACTGGGAGAAGATCTTCACCAACCCTGCAACTGACAAAGGTCTGATCTCCAAAATATATAAAGGACTCAAGAAGTTAGACCGTAAAAGACTAATCAACCCAATTACAAAATGGGGCACTGAGCTGAACAGAGAATTCTCAACAGAAGAATTTCAAATGGCCAAAAAACACTTAATATCATGCTCAACTTCCTTAGCGATCAGGTTAATGCAAATTAAGACAACATTAAGAAACCATCTTTCACCTGTCAGAATGGCTAAAATAAAAAGCACCAATGATAGCCTTTGCTGGAGAGGTTGTGGAGAAAGGGGTACACTCATCCATTGCTGGTGGGAATGCAAACTTGTGCAACCACTTTGGACAGCAGTGTGGCGGTTCCTCAGGAAATTCGGGATCAACCTACTTCTGGACCCAGCAATACCACTCTTGGGAATATACCCAAGAGATGCCTTATCATACAACAAAAGTATATGCTCAACTATGTTCATAGCAGCATTGTTTGTAATAGCCAGGACCTGGAAACAACCTAGATGCCCTTCAATGGAAGAATGGATCAAGAAAGTATGGAATACCTCACTCAGGATAGTGTTTTCTATTTCCATCCATTTGCACGCAAAATTCGAGAAGTCATTGTTTTTTACCGCTGAGTCATACTCTAATATGTATATATTCCACACTTTCTTCATCCATTCCTCCATTGAAGGGCATCTAGGTTGTTTCCAGGTTTTGGCTATTACAAACAATGCTGCTATGACCATAGTTGAACAGATACTTTTGTCATTTGATGGGACATCTCTTGGGTATATTCCCAATAGTGGTATTACTGGATCTTGGGGTAGGTTGATCCCGAATTTCCTGAGAAATCGCCACACTGATTTCCAAAGTGGTTGCACAAGTTTGCATTCCCACCAGCAATGAATGAGTGTGCCCCTTTCTCCACAACCTCTCCAGCAAAGGCTATCATTGGTGTTTTTGATTTTAGCAATTCTGACAGGTGTAAGATGGTACCTCAAAGTTGTTTTAAAAAGAGGAACATGGGATGTACTCACTCATAATCGGTTTCTAGCCATAAATAAAGGACATTGAGCATATAATTTGTGATCCTAGAGAAGCTAAATAAGAAAGTGAACCCCCAAAAAATCGTATAGTCATCCGCCTGGAGAGGGGAAGTAGACAAGATTGCAGGGCAAAAACTGGGAACTTGCGGGTGAGGTGGCATGGGGCAAAGGGGAAATGGGATGAGAAACATGAGAAGGGGAGGATGGGAGGAGCTCGGGGTATTGGGATGGTTGGGATATAGGAAGGGTGGATACAAGAGCAGCGAAGTATATATCCTAACTAAGGGAGCCATCTTAGGGTTGGCAAGAGACTTGACTCTAGAGGGGTTCGCAGGTGTCCAGGGAGATGTCCCCAGCTGGTACCTTGGGCAACTGAGGAGAGGGAACCTGAAATGACCCTATCCTATATGATGAATGTCTTACATATCACCTTAGAACCTTCATCTGGCGATGGATCGAGGTAGAGACAGAGACTCAATTTGGAGCAACGGTCTGAGCTCTTAAGGTCCAAATGAGGAGCAGAAGGAGGGAGAACATGAGCAAGGAAATCAGGACCACGAGGGATGCACCCACCCACTGTGACAGTGGATCTGATTTATTGGGAGCCCACCAAGGCCAGCTGGTCTGGGACTGAATAAGCATGGGTTGAAACTGGACTCTCTGAGCATGGCCGACAATCAAGGCTGATGAGAAGCCAAGGACAATGGCACTAGGTTTTGATCCTAATACATGAACTGGCTTTGTGGGAGCTTAGCCTGTTTAGACGCTCACCTTCCTTGACGTAGATAGAAGACCTTCGTCTTCCCGCAGGGCAGATAATTTGGACTGCTCTTTAGTATCGAAAGGGAGGGGGAATGGTGTAGGGGGTGGAGAAGAGGAGTGAGAATAGGGGGAGGGGACTGGGGGGAGGGGGCCATATTTGGGAAGAGGGGAGGGAAATGGGAAACGGGGAGCAGGTGGAAATATTAATTAAAAAAGAATAAAAAAAAGAAAATATGGAATATATACATATTAGAGTACTACTCAGCAGTAAAAAACAATGACTTCTTGAATTTTCATGCAAATGGACGGAAATAGAAAACACTATCCTGAGTGAGGTAAACCAGATTCAAAAATAGGAACATGGGATGTACTCACTCATATTTGTTTTCTAGCTGTAAATAAAGGACATTGAGCCTAGAATTCTTGAGAAGCTAAATAAGAAGGTGAACCCAAAGAAAAACATATAGGCATCCTCCTGAACAGTAACCTTCATCCGGAGATGAAAGGAGACAGATACAAAGACCCACATTGGAGCACCGGACTGAAGTCTCAAGGTCCAAATCAGGAGCAGAAGGAGGGAGAGCACGAGCAAGGAACTCAGGTCCGCCAGGGGGGCACCCACACACTGAGACAATGGGATGTTCTATTGGAAACTCACCATGCCAGCTGGCCTGGATCAGAAAAAGCATGGGATAAAACCGGACTCGCTGAACATAGCAGACAATGAGGACTACTGAGAATTCAAGAAAAATGGCAATGGGTTTTTGATGCTACTGCACATACTGGCTTTGTGGGAGCCTAGGCATTTTGGATACTCCTCTTAATAGACCGGGATGGAGGTGGTTGGTCTTTGGACTTCCCACAGGGCAGGGAACCCTGATTGCTCTTAGGGCAGACGAGGGAGGGGGACTTGATTGGGGGAGGGGGAGGGAAATGGGAGGTGGTGGTGGGGAGGAAGCAGAAATCTTTAATAAATAAATAAATAAAAAGGAAAAAATATTCAAGAAGCATACAGAACACCAAATACACTGGATCAAAAAAACATCCCCTCACCATATAATAATCAAAACACAAAACATACAGATTAAAGAAAGAATATTAAGAGCTGCAAAGGAAAAATGGTCAAGTAACATATAAAGGTAAACCTATCAGACTTACACCTGACTTCTCTATGGAAACCATGAAAGCCAGAAGGTCCTGGATAAAGGTACTGCAGAAACTAAGAGACCATGGATGCAAGCCCAGACTACTATACCCAGCCAAGCTGTCATTCACTATCAACGGAGAAAACAAAATATTCCAGGATAAGAACAAATTTAAACAATATGTAGCCACAAACCCAGCCCTACAGAAAGTAATATAAGGAAAATCACAACCCAAGGAATCCAACATTGCCAACACTGCCTATAATAACTCAGACAACTAGCGACCTTTCACCAGCACAACTCAAAGAAGGGAAACACACAAACTCTACTACCAAATAAATAATAAAACCAGAGTCAACAACTACTGGTCATTAATATCACTTAATATCAATGGACTCAATTCATCTATAAAAAGGCACAGGCTAAGAGACTGGATACGAAAACAGGATCCAACATTCTGCTGTTTACAAGAAACACACCTCAACCATAAAGATAGACATAACTCAGAGTAAAGGGTTGGGAAAAGGATTTTCAAGCAAATGGACCTAAGAAACAAGTGGGTGTGGCCATACTAATTTCTAACAAATCTGACTTCAAACTAAAATGAATTAGAAGAGATAGAAATGATCATTTTATACTCATAACAGGAACAATTCATCAAGATGAAGTCTCAATCCTGAATATCTATGCCCCTAATATAAAAGCACCCACTTATGTAAAAGAAACATTACTAGAACTCAAGGCAGACATCAAATCACACACACTAATAGTAGGAGACTTCAACACACCTTTCTCACCAATGGACAGGTCAATCAGAAAGAAACCTAACAGAGAAATAAGAGAATTAATGCAGGTAATGAAGCAAATGGACTTAACAGACATCTATAGGACATTTCACCCAAATAGGAAAGAATATACCTTCTTCTCTGCAGCTCATAGAACCTTCTCGAAAATTGACCACATACTCAGTAACAAAGCAAACCTCCACAGATACAAAAAAAATTTTAGTGACCACCTGTGTTTTATTGGATCACCATGGATTAAAGTTAGAATTCGACAATGAGGCTACCACCAGACAGCTGACAAACTCATAGAAACTGAACAGTCAACTACTGAAACACACCTTGGTCAAGGAAGAAATAAAGAAAGAAATTAAAGTCTTCCTTGAATTTAATGAAAATAAAGAAACAACATACTCAAACCTATGCGACACTATGAAAGCAGTGCTAAAACAAAGTTCATAGTACTAAGTACCCACATTAAAAAAAAACAGAGAAAGCACACATTGGAGAATTAACAGCACACCTGAAAGCTCTGGAAAAAAAAAGAAGCAGACTCACCCAGAAGGAGTAGAAGACTGGAAATAATCCAACTGGGGGCTGAAATCAACAAAATAGAAACATAGAAAATAATCCAAAGAATCAATGAAACAAAAAGTTGGTTCTTGGAGAAAATCAACAAGATTGACAAAACCCTATCCAAACTAATCAAATGACAGAGGGAGAACACGCAAATAAATAAGATCAGAAATGAAAAGGGGGACATAACCACAAACACAGAGGAAATTCAGAGAATCATAGATCTAACTACAAAAGCCTGTATACCATAAAACTGAAAAATACAAAAGAAATGGACATTTTTTTTAGATAAGTACCATATACCAAAGTTAAACCAAGACCAGGTAAACAATCTAAATGTACCTGTTAGTCGCAAAGAATTAGAAACTGTTATCAAAAGCCTTCCTTTCAAAAAAAAACCCAGGACCAGATGGTTTCAATGCAGAATTCTACCAGAACTTCCAAGAAGAGCCAATACCTATACTCCTTAATGTATTTCACAATATAGAAACAGAAGAGTCATTGTGAAATTCCTTTTATGAAGCTACAGTTACCCTGATACCAAAACCACACAAAGACCCAACCAAGAAAGGGAATTACAGGCCTACCTCACTCATGAACATAGATGCAAAGATCCTCAATAAAATACTGGCAAACTGAATCCAAGAACACATGAGAAAAATTATCCATTATGATCAAGTAGGCTTCATCCCAGAGATGCAGGGCTGGTTCAACATATGAAAATCTATCAATGTAATCCATCATATAAATAAACTGAAAGAAAAATACCATATGATCGTTTCATTAGATGCTGAAAAAGCATTTGACAAAATTCAACATCCCTTTATTATAAAGGTCTTGGAGAGATTAGGGATGCAAGGGTAATATCTAAATATAATAAAAGCTATTTACAGCAAGCCAACAGATAACATCAAATTAAATGGAGAGATACTCAAAGCCATCCCACTAAAATCAGGAACATGACAAGGCTGTCCACTCTCTCCATACCACTTCAATATAGTGCTTGAAGTTCTAGCAATAACAATAAGAAAACATAAGGGGATTAAGGGGATTCGTATTGGAAAGGAAGAAGTTAAACTTTCGTTATTTGCAGATGGATAGTATACATAAGTGACCCCAAAAACTCTACCAAAGAACTCCTACAGCTGATAAATACCTTTAGTGATGTGGCAGGAAACAAGATCAACTCCAAAAAATCAGTTGCCCTCCTTTACACTAAGGATAAGGAAGCAGAGAGGGAAATCAGAGAAGCATCACCTTTCACAATAGCCACAAATAGCATAAAATATCTTGGGTAACTCTGACCAAGGAAGTCAATCATCTGTTTGACAAGAACGTTAAGTCTTTGAAGAAAGAAATTGAAGAGGATACCAGAAAATGGAAGGATCTGCCTTGCTCTTAGATTGGGAGGATCAACATAGTAAAAATGGCAATCCCCCCAAAAGCAATCTATAGATTCAATGCAATCCCCATTAAGGTCCCATCAAAATTCTTCACAGACCTTGAGAGGACAATAATCAACTTTATATGGAAAAACAAAACAAACAAACAAAAAAACAGGATAGCCAAAACAATCTTATAAATAAAGGATCATCTGGAGGCATTACCATCCCTGACTTCAAACTCTATTAAAGAGTTTCATATTGAAAACAGTGTGGTATTGGCATAAAAACAGAGAAGTCAAACAATGGAATCAAGTAGAAGACCCGGATTTTAACCCAGAAACCTATGAACACCTGATTTTTGATAAAGGAGCTATATGTATACAATGGAAGAAAGAGAGCATTTTCAACAAATGGTGCAGACAGAACTGGTTGTCAACCTATAGAAGAATGAAAATAGATCCATATCTATCACCATGCTAAAAACTCAAATCCAAATGGATTAAAGACCTCAATATCTGTCTGAACACACTGAACCTGACAGAAGAGAAAGTGGAAAGTACTCTACAACATGTGGGCACAGGAGGCCACTTCCTATGTATATCCCCAGCAGCACAGACATTAAGGGTATCCTTGAATAAATGGGACCTTCTGAAACTGAGAAGCTTCTGTAAAGCAAAGGACACTGTCAGTAAGACAAAAAGCCAACCCACTGAGTGGGAGAAGATCTTCACCCCCTAATCTTTCTTAGTACATCAACTGATGACAGAGCCTCTGGGGATCATTGTCACACAGCGAACATGTGTATCTGGGTGTGCACTACACATGGTCCAGTGTCCTCAGAGGCCAGAAGAGGGTGTTGGATCCCTTGTTTCAGGTGGTTATGAAACAAGTCTTCTAACATGGGTCCCCTGGAAGAGGAAATGCTCACACCTGCTGAGCCATCTTGTATTTTCTATCCTTATGTGCCCAGAGTTGCATAAAAATGTCATGGTCCAAAGGAAGTTGCAAGTGGAAAATGTTTAAGAAATTGTGATATATACTACTGTTTTTATATATTGATTTTTTATTCTGTAACCTTACTGAAATAATTTACCAGTTCTAATAGTGTTCTGTTCTTGTTTTTGGTTTTGGGAAGGGGGAACCAAGGGAGCCCTGCCTGTGTAAAAAAGAGATAAAGCCTTGAGTGCATGTATATTGTAGTCATAGGCACCACCATGTCAAAGGACCCAATGCCTCAGTTCCATGGGAATAGACAAACTTCCGTCCACCCCACTAGCCTAGGGAACTTCAGTGTAGTGATATTTTGTTTGTGTTTTAACAAATAAAGCTTGCCTGAAGTTCATCTGGCAGAGATAAACCACTAGAGTCCAGGTTGTGGTGTCTCACACCTCTAAACCGACTACTTGGGAGTGCTAGGGCTTTAATCCCAGCACTAGGGAGGTGGAGACAGGAAGGGGTATGACTGGGTGGAGAGAGGACTATAAGGTGTGAGGAGACAAGAGCTCAGATGCAGTCTGATGAAGCAGTCTGAGGACAGGATTGCCCTGTTGGTCTGAGCATTGGTAGAGGTAAAAGGTCTCTCTAGTTTTTGGCCACTGTGCTTCTTTGATTCTTCAGTTTTCACTCCAGATAACTGACTTCAGCTTATTCTTATTAAGAACAATTAGAAGCCAGGTGATAGTGATGCATGCCTTTAATCCCAGTACTTGGGAGGAAGAAGCAGGCAGATATCCGCTACAGCCAGGCAGTGGTGGCACAGTCCTTTAAGCACAGCACTCGGGAGGTAGAGGCAGGTGGATCTCTGTGAGTTTGCGGCCAGCCAGAGAGAGAGAGAGAGAGAGAGAGAGAGAGAGAGAGAGAGAGAGAGAGAAAGAGAGGTATAGGTCTGAACCGGTTTAAACAAGTCTAATCTTGTTTGAACCAGTTTCATACTGTTTGAACCAGTCTAAACCGGTTTGATCCGGTTTGAACCGGTCTAAACCGATTTGATCCAGCCTGAGCCAGTTTGACCTGGTTTGAACCTGTCTAAGCTAGTGTGATCTGGCTTAAACTGGTCTAATCCGGTTTGAACCAGTCCAATCTGGTTTGAGCCAGTCTAATCAGGATTGAACCAATTTAAACCAGTCTAATCTGGTTTGAACTGGTCTAAAACGATTTGATCCAGTTTGAGCCAGTCTAAACCGGTTTGAAGCAGTCTACACCTGTCTAATTTGTTTTGAACCGGTCTATTCAGGTTCAAACCAGTTCTACCAGTAGATGTAGAGGTAGAGGTAGATCCAGTTTAAACAAGTCTAATCGGCTTTGAACCAGTTTGATCTGGTTTGAACCAGTCTAAACCGGTTTGATCCCATCTAATCTGGTTTGATCCGGTCAGAACCAGTTTGATCCATTCTGAGCTTTGGTGGACTGCTGTCACATGGATCTTGAGTGTGTGCCAAAGACACCTATGTGTAGGCTTGATGTCAATAGGAGCTGGTGGAATATTTAAGAGGTAGGTGTGAGAAACTCTACACTGACTTCACAAGTAACCCCCTTTCCTCACAGTGTCCCCAAAGATAGAGAGTAGTGAGGCTAGAAATTCTGAAAACTTCAGAAAAATTATAAGGCATTTTCTTTTCCTAAAAAGGTAAAAAATGATTGGACTTATAAGAGATGGGGAGGAATGCTTCAGGTGTTGTAGTCTTGCATTGTGAAGAAGTAAAACTAAGTGTGTGCGGATGGTAGTGCACCTTGGGTTAGTTCACCTGTAGTATAGGAAATATACCACTGTTTCAATAAGCTGAAGGAGTCTTCATGTTTCTCCCTGGCCTAATCCTCCTTTCTCATTTCTTATGTGGGTTCTATCTACATTACTCAATTGTGGCTGAAAGTTTGGGTGTAATGACAAAGTTCTTTATTGATCACTAAACATCACATTTTCGGCTTCCTTCACTGTTTGGGTTTCTGTCTTCCCTTAGTCTTGCAGCTTTGTTTAAACTCAGGTCTTCCATAGGAATCATTTCATTTGAACTCCATTTTACATTGTTTTTCTTCTGGGTTGCTGTCACATGTAGCTGGTTGTGTTATTTCTCTCTTTGAGATGTGACAATGACAGGATCTAGTAGAAGATGAAACTACTCACTGTAAATGGAAGTTTCTGTCCTGCCAGTTCCCACAACCATTCAGTACTAACAAAACACAGAAGCTTATATTAATTATAAACTGGTTGATCTTTTGGCACGGGCTTATTTTTAACTAGATCTTCAACTTAAATTAACCCATAATTCTTATCTATGTTTAGCTACATGACTTGGTACCTTACTCAGCGAGGCATTCTCTTCTTGCTTCTTCTGCATCTGGGCTGGTGACTACAGATTGAGCCTTTCCTCTTCTCAGACTTTTCCAAGTCTGGTCACCCCGCCTAAAATTCCTTCCTGGCTACTGGAAAATCAGCATTTTATTAAATCTGTATGAGTGGCAAATCTTTACAGTGTACAAAAGCATCATCCCACAGCAAGTCATTAATACATATTAGTCAGCGTTCTTCTTACTTTTACTAACCAATGACATCCCTATGTCTTCTTTCAGCTTTTCCAATCCAAAGTCTACTGTCATTAGGATTAGACACACTCAGTGAGACTACTTTGCGTATAATTTTACATTAGATGTTCTCTATCTTTATACTAATTATATCACACTATTCAGCTCATATACACCCATTTTTCTTGCAACATTTTATTTTCATTTAACATTATCCTGTTTTGTACTGAAGTTTCATTAGTCTTCTATTTGCATATGTTTGTATTGATTTTCTATTTCTGTTGTTATGTAGAGCATCATGACCAAATCACCTTATACGATGGAGAGTTTATTTGGGCTTATAGTTCTGGATGGATAAGAGTCCATCCTGGTAGGGAAGCATGGAAGAAAGTGGCAGAAATGACCACAGGAGTAGGAAGCTGAGAGCTTACATCTTTAAATAAAAATCTGAAGTAGAGAGAGTAAACTGGATAAGAGAAAATTTAAAATACCCCCAAATAAAAACATGACATATTTCCTCCAGTATTTTAAATTTTCTAACCTCACTCCTCCCCCCACAAAATAGCACCAACTGGAGACAAAGTGTTCACAATCTAGCCTATGGGGACAATCTTAATAAACCACTAAAGATCTACATCTACTTCACACTATGTTCTTATTTTATTCTGTCTCCGGTACCTGGCATCACATATAAAGCTTCAAAAATGAGTGGTACATGCTCAGTTCTCTTCAGGAAAAACACATTGTTCTCAGACTTTCATCCACCACAGCAAACAATTATTTTTTTTCTTTTTCTTTTCTTTTATTTCTTTTTTATTTTATTTTTTTATTATTCTTTTTTAAATTAAATTTTCACCTGCTCACCGTTTCCCATTTCCCTCCCCTCCTCCCAAATATTGCCCCCTTCCCCCAGTCCCCTCCCCCTATCCCCACGCCTCTTCTCCTCCCCCCACACCATTCCCCCTCCCTCTGGATAGTGAAGAGCAGTCCAAATTCTCTGCCCTGCGGGAAGACGAAGGTCTTCTATCTACGTCAAGGAAGGTGAGAGTCTAAACAGGCTAAGCTCCCCCAAAGCCAGTTCATGTATTAGGCTTGAAACCTAGTGCCATTGTCCTTGGCTTCTCATCAGCCTTGATTGTCGGCCATGCTCAGAGAGTCCAGTTTCAACCCATGCTTATTCAGTCCCAAACCAGCTGGCCTTGGTGGGCTCCCAATAAATCAGATCCACTGTCACAGTGGGTGGGTGCATCCCTCGTGGTCCTGATTTCCTTGCTCATGTTCTCCCTCCTTCTGCTCCTCATTTGGACCTTAAGAGCTCAGACCGTTGCTCCAAATTGAGTCTCTGTCTCTACCTCGATCCATCGCCAGATGAAGGTTCTAAGGTGATATGTAAGACATTCATCAGTATAGGATAGGGCCATTTCAGGTTCCCTCTCCTCAGTTGCCCAAGGTACCAGCTGGGGACATCTCCCTGGACACCTGCGAACCCCTCTAGAGTCAAGTCTCTTGCCAACCCTAAGATGGCTCCCTTAGTTAGGATATATACTTCGCTGCTCTCGTATCCACCCTTCCTATATCCCAACCATCCCAATACCCCGAGCTCCTCCCATCCTCCCCTTCTCACGTTTCTCATCCCATTTCCCCTTTGCCCCATGCCACCTCACCCGCAAGTTCCCAGTTTTTGCCCTGTAATCTTGTCTACTTCCCCTCTCCAGGCGGATGACTATACCATTTTCTTTGGGTTCACTTTCTTATTTAGCTTCTCTAGGATCACAAATTATATGCTCAATGTCCTTTATTTATGGCTAGAAACCGATTATGAGTGAGTACATCCCATGTTCCTCTTTTTGGGTCTGGGATACCTCACTCAGGATAGTGTTTTCTATTTCCATCCATTTGCACGCAAAATTCGAGAAGTCATTGTTTTTTACCGCTGAGTAGTACTCTAATATGTATATATTTCACACTTTCTTCATCCATTCCTCCATTGAAGGGCATCTAGGTTGTTTCCAGGTTTTGGCTATTACAAATAATGCTGCTATGAACATAGTTGAACAGATACTTTTGTCATTTGATGGGGCATCTCTTGGGTATATTCCTAATAGTGGTATTACTGAATCTTGGGGAAGGTTGATCCCAAATTTCCTGAGGAATCGCCACACTGATTTCCAAAGTGGTTGCACAAGTTTGCATTCCCACCAGCAATGAATGAGTGTGCCCCTTTCTCCACAACCTCTCCAGCAAAGGCTATCATTGGTGTTTTTGATTTTAGCCATTCTGACAGGTGTAAGATGGTATCTTAAAGTTGTTTAAATTTGCATTTCCCTTATTGCTTATTAAAAAAAATTTCAGCCTCCTCCCAGTGTCCCATTTCCCTCCCCCTTTTCTCACGCTGCTCCCCCTCCCCCCACTCCTCTCCCCTTCCCTCTCCATTCCAAAGAACAGTCAGGGTTCCCTGCACTGTGGAAAGTCCAAGGTCCTCTCCCCCTCCATCTAGGTCTAGGGAGGTGAGCATCCAAACTGTCTAGGCTCCCACAAAGCCAGAACATGAAGTAGAATTAAAACTCCGTGCCATTGTCCTTGGCTTCTCATCAGCCCTCATTGTCCGCCATGTTCAGAGAGTCCGGTTTCATCCCATTCTTTTTCAGTTACAATCCAGATGGTCTTGGTGAGCTCCCAATAGATCAGTCCCTCTGTCTCAGTGAGTAGGTGCACCCCTCACAGTCCTGACTTCCTTGCTCATGTTCTCCCTCCTTCTGCTCCTCATTGGGACCTTGGGAGCTCATTCCAGTGCTCCAATATGGGTCTCTGTCTCTATCTCAATCCATCGCCAGATGAAGGTTCTATGGTGATATGTAAGATATTCATCAGTATGGCTATAGGATAGGGCCATTTCAGTTTCCCTATCCTCAGCTGCCCAAGGAACTAATTGGGGGTGTCCCCCTGGGCACCTGGGAGCCCCTCTACTTTCAAGTCTCTTGCCAACCTTAAGATGGCTCCCTTAATTAAGATATATGCTTGCCTGCTCCCATATCCATCTTTCCTTTATCCCAACCATCTCAATTCCCCAAGTTCCCCCATCCTCCTCTTCTCACTTTTCTGTCCCCATCTCCCCTTACCGCTATCCCACCCCACCCCCCAGATCCTAATTTTTTTTCTTGGCAATCTTGTCTATTTCCCATATCCAGGAGGATAACTATATGTTTTTCTTTGGGTTCACCTTCTTTTTTAGCTTCTTTAGGATCACAAATAATAGACTCAATGTCGGTTATTTATGGCTGGAAACCAATTATGAGTGAGTCATTTTTTGGGGTCATTTTTTTGGGTCTGGGACACTTCACTCAGGATAGTGTTTTCTATTTCCATCCATTCGCATGCAAAATTCAAGAAGTGATTGTTTTTTTACCGCTGAGTAGTACTCTAATGTGTATATATTCCACACTTTCTTCATCCATACCTCCATTGAAGGACATCTAGGTTGTTTCCAGGTTCTGGCTATTACAAATAATGCTGCTATGAACATAGCTGAACAAATGGTTTTGTAATATGATAGGATATCTCCTGGGTATATTCCCAAGAGTGGTATTGCTGGGTCCTGGAGTAGGTTTATAAAAAACACATGTTCGTTTCTTACTTAAGCTTTCGTTAAATTAATAAACTTTCAAAAGAACCTGATTATCTTTCAAAGTAAAGCTTGTACTGAGGAGGGAAGCACTGATCTCAGGACAAACAATGCTTTGACACCTAGCAAACAACTGCTAGTCTTTACAAAGAAACAAATATGCGTTTCTTAATAAAGCTTTTGATTAATTAATAAACTTTCAACAGAACGTGATTATCTTTCAAAGATAAGCTTGTTCTGAGAAAAGGAACACTGATTTCATTTCTAACAATGTTTTGACACGTAGCAAACCACTGCTCGTCTTTACAAAGAAACACATGTGCGTTTCTTACTAATGGTTTAGTTAAATTAATAAAGTTTCCATAGAACGTGATTATCTTTCAAAGTAAAGCTTGTACTGAGAAAAGGAACACTGATCTCAGTACAAACAATGCTTTGACACCTAGCAAACAACGGCTTGTCTTTTTACTAAAGCTTTCATTAAATTAATAAACTTTCAAAAGAATGTGATTATCTTTCAAAGTAAAGCTTCTACTGAGAAAAGGAACATGATCTCAGTACATAAAATGCTTTGACACGTAGCAAACAACTGTTTGTCTATACAAAGGGACACATGTAAATTTCTTACTAAGCTTTCTTTAAATTAATAAACTTTCAAAAGAACCTGTTTATCTTTCAAATTAGAGCTTGTACTGAGAAAAAGAACACTGATCTCAGTTCTAACAATGCGTTGACATCTAGCAAACAACTGCTAGTCTTTACAAATAAACACATGTGCATTTCCTACTAAAGCTTTCGTTAAATTAATGAACTTTCAAAAGAACGTGATTATCTTTCAAAGTAAAGCTTGTTCTGAGAAAAGGAACACTGATCTCAGATCTAACAATGCTTTGACATGCACTATAACTGCTTGTTTTTATCAAGAAACACATGAGCGTTTCTTGCTAAAGCTTTTGTAAATTAATAAACTTTCATAAGAACATGATTATCTCTCAAAGTAAAGCTTGAACTGAGAAAAGGAACACTGATATCAGTTCTAACAATGCTTTGACATGTAGCAAACAAATGCTAGAATTTACAAAGAAACACATATGCGTTTCTTAGTAAAGGTTTCGTTAAATTAATAAAGTTTCAATAGAACGTGATTATCTTTCAAATTAAAGCTTGTACTGAGAAAAGGAACACTGATCTCAATTCTAACAATGCTTTGACATGTGTTGTAAAACTGCTTGTCATTACAAAGGAATATATGTACGATTCTTACTAAAGCATTCGTTAAATTAATAAACTTTCAAAAGAACATGATTATCTTCTAAAGTAAATCTTGTACTGAAAAAAGCAATACTGATCTCAGTAAAAAAAATGCTTTAACACCTAACAAAAACTGTTTGTCTTTACAAAGAAACACATGTGCGTTTCTTACCTAAGCTTTCGTTAAATTAATAAACTTTCAAAAGAACGTCATTATCTTTCAAAGTAAAGCTTGTACTGAGAAAAGGAACACTGATCTCAGTTCTAACAATGCTTTGACACGTAGCAAACAACTGCTTGTGTTTACAAAGAAACACATGTGAATTTCTTACTAAACCTTTCATTAAATTTATAAACTTTCAAAAGAACAATATTACCTTTCAAAGTAAAGCTTGTACTGAGAAAAGGAACATGATCTTATTACAAACAATGCTTTGAAACCTAATAAACAACTGCTTTTCTTTACAAAGAAACACATGTGTGTTTGTTTCTATAGCTTTGGTAATTTAATAAACTTTCGAAAGAACATGATTATCGTTCAAAGTAAAGCTTGTACTGAGAAAAGGAAAACTTATCTCTCTTCAAACAATGCTTTGACGCCTAGCAAACAACTGATTGTCTTTAGAAAGAAAAACATGTGCGTTTCTTACTAAAGATTTCGTTAAATTAATAAACTTTCTAAAGAACATGATTATCTTTCAAAGTAAACTTGTACTGAGAAAAGGAACACTGATCTCAGTACAAAAAATGCTTTGACACCTAGCAAAAAACTCCTTTCTTTACAAAGAAACACATGTGATTTTCCTCCTAAAGCGTTCTTTAAATGAATGAACTTTCAAAAGAACGTGATTACCTTTCAAAGTAAATCTTGTACTGACAAAAGTATCACTGATCTCAGTTCTAACAATGCTTTGACACCTAGTAAACACCTGATTGTCTTTACATAGAAACACATGTGCGTTTCTTCGTAAAGCATTCGTTAAATTAATAAACTTTCAAAAGAATGTGATTATCTTTCAAAGTAAAGCTTGTATTGAGAAAAGGAACACTGATCTCAGTACAAACAATGCTTTGACACATAGCACACAACTGCTTGTGTTTAAAAAGAAACACATGTATATTTTTTACTAAAACTTTCAGAAATTAATAAACTTTCAAAAGAACGTGATTATCTTTCAAAGTAAAGCTTGTACTAAGAAAAGGAACACTAATCTCAGTTTTAACAATCCTTTGACACATACTGTAAAACTACTTGTCTTTACAAAGATAAACATGTACGTTTCTTACTAAAGCTTTCGTTAAATTAATAAACTTTCAAAAGAATGTGATTATCTTTCAAAGTATAGCTTCTACTGAGAAAAAGAACACTGATCTCAGTACAAACAATGTTTGGCACCTAGCAAAAAACTGCTAATCTTTATATAGAAACACACGTGCTTTTCTTACCTAAGCTTTCGATAAATTAATAAACTTTAAAGAACGTGATTGTATTTCAAAGCAAAGATTGCACTGAGGAAAGGAACACTGAGCTCAGTTCTCACAATGTTTTAACACGTAGCAAACAACTGCTTGTCTTTAAAAAGAAACACATCTGTGTTTCTTACTAAAGCTTTCGTGAAAGTATTAAACTTTCAAAAGAATGTGATTATCTTTCAAATTAAAGCTTCTACTGAGAAAAGAACACTGATCTCAGTACAAACAATGCTTTGACATGTAGCAATCAACTTCTTGTCTTTACAATGTAATACAAGTGCGATTCCTACTAAACCTTTTGTTAAATTAATAAACTTTCAAAAGAATGTGATTATCTTTCAAAGTAAAGCTTGTACTGAGAAAAGGAACACTTATCTCAGTACAAAAAATGCTTTGATAACTAGCAAACAACTGCTTGTCTTTACAAAGAAACACATGTGCTTTTCCTAATAAAGCTTTCTTTAAATGAATGAACTTTCAAAGAACGTGATTATCTTTCAAAGTAAAGCTTGTACCGAGAAAAGGAACATGATCTTAGTACAAACGATGCATTGACACATAGCAAACAAGTGCTTGTCTTTACAAAGAAACACATGTTCGTTTCTTACTAAAGCTTTTTTTAAATTAATAAACTTCAAAGGAACGTTATTATCTTTCAAAGTAAAGCTTGTACTGATAAAAGTAACACTGATCTCAGTTCTTTTTTTTTTTTGAATATTAAATTTATTTATTTATTTATTTATTTTACTTATTTATTTTTATTCTTTTTTAATTAAAATTTCCACCTGCTCCCCATTTCCCATTTCCCTCCCCTCCTCCCAAATATTGGCCTCCCCCCACTTCCCTCCCCCTATCCCCACTCCTCTTCTCCTCCCCCCACTCCATTCCCCCTCCCTCTCGATACTGAAGAGCAGTCCAAACTCCCTGCCCTGCGGGAAGACCAAGGTCCTTCTATCTACGTCCAGAAAGGTGAGCGTCCAAACAGGCTAAGCTCCCACAGAGCCAGTTCATGTATTAGGATCGAAACCTAGTGCCATTGTCCTTGGCTTCTCATCAGTCTTCATTGACCGCCATGCTCAGAGAGTCCGGAATCAACCCATGCTTATTCAGTCCCAGACCAGCTGGCCTTGGTGGGCTCCCAATAAATCAGTTCCACTGTCACAGTGGGTGGGTGCATCCCTCGTGGTCCTGATTTTTTGCTCATGTTCTCCCTCCTTCTGCTCCTCATTTGGACCTTAAGAGCTCAGACCGTTGCTCCCAATTGAGACTCTGTCTCTACCTCGATCCATCGCCAGATGAAGGTTCTAAGGTGATATGCAAGATATTCATCAGTATAGGATAGGGTCATTTCAGGTTCCCTCTCCTTAGTTGCCCAAGGTACCAGCTGGGGACATATTCCTGGACACCTGCGAACCCCTCAAGAGTCAAGTCTCTTGCCAACCCTAAGATGGCTCCCTTAGATAGGATATATACTTCGCTGCTCCCGTATCCATCCTTCCTATATCCCAACCATCCCAATCCTCCGAGATCCTCCCATCCTCCCCTTCTCATATTTCTCATCCCATTTCCCTTTTGCCCCATGCCACCTCACCCGCAAGTTCCCAGTTTTTGCCCTGGAATCTTGTCTACTTCCCCCTCTCCATGCGGATGACTATATGATTTTCTTTGGGTTCACTTTCTTATTTAGCTTCTATAGGATCACACATTATATGCTTAATGTCTTTTATTTTATTGCTAGAAACCGATTATGAGGGAGTACATCCCATGTTCCTCTTTTTGAGTCTGGGATACCTCACTCAGGATAGTGTTTTCTATTTCCATCCATTTGCATGCAAAATTCGAGAAGTCATTGTTTTTTACTGCTGAGTAGTACTCTAATATGTATATATTCCACACTTTCTTCATCCATTCCTCCATTGAAGGGCATCTAGGTTGTTTCCAGGTTTTGGCTATTACAAACAATGCTGCTATGAACATAGTTGAACAGATACTTTTGTCATTTGATGTGGCATCTCTTGGGTATATTCCCAATAGTGGTATTACTGGATCTTGGGGTAGGTTGATCCCAAATTTCCTGAGAAATCGCCACACTGATTTCCAAAGTGGTTGCACAAGTTTGCATTCCCACCAGCAATGAATGAGTGTGCCTCTTTCTCCACAACCTCTCCAGCAAAGGCTATCATTGGTGTTCTTGATTTTAGCCATTCTGACAGGTGTAAGATGGTATCTCAAAGTTGTTTTAATTTGCATTTCCCTTATCGCTAAGGAGGTTGAGCATGACCTTAGGTGTCTTTTGGCCATTTGAATTTCTTCTGTTGAGAATTCTCTGTTCAGATCAGTGCCCCATTTTTTTATTGGGTTCATTAGCATTTTAAAGTTTAGTTTCTTGAGTTCTTTATATATTTTGGTGATCAGACCTTTGTCTGTTGCAGGGTTGGTGAAGATCTTCTCCCAGTCAGTGGGTTGCCTTTTTGTCTTAGTGACAGTGTCCTTTGCTTTACAGAAGCTACTCAGTTTCAGGAGGTCCCATTTATTCAATGTTGCCCTTAATGTCTGTGCTGATGGGGATAAACGTAGGAAGTGATCTCCTGTACCCATATGTTGTAGAGTACTTCCAACTTTTTCTTCTATCAGGTTCAGTGTGTTCAGACTAATATTGAGGTCTTTAATCCATTTGGACTTGAGTTTTGTGCATGGTGATAGATATGGATCTATTTTCATTCTTCTACACGTTGACAACCAGTTCTGCCAGCACCATTTGTTGAAGATGCTCTCTTTTTTCCATTGAATACTTTTAGCTCCTTTATCAAAAATTAGGTGTTCATAAGTTTGTGGGTTAAAATCAGGGTCTTCTACTCGGTTCCATTGGTCGACTTCTCTGTTTTTATGCCAATACCAAACTGTTTTCAATACTGAAGCTCTGTAATAGAGTTTGAGGTCAGGGATGGTAATGCCTCCAGACGATCCTTTATTATATAAGATTGTTTTGGCTATCCTGGGTTTTTTGTTTCTCCATATAAAGTTGATTATTGTCCTCTCAAGATCTGTGAAGAATTTTGATGGGATTTTAATGGGGATTGCATTGAATCTATAAATTGCCCTTGGTAGAATTGCCATTTTTACTATGTTGATCCTCCTATCCAAGAGCAAGGGAGATCCTTCCATTTTCTGGTATCCTCCTCAATTTCTTTCTTCATTGACTTAAAGTTCTTGTCAAATAGATCCTTTACTTCCTTGGTTAGGGTTACCCCAAGATATTTTATGCTATTTGTGGCTATCGTGAAGGGTGATGCTTCTCTGATTTCCATCTCTGCTTCCTTATCCTTTGTGTATAGGAGGGCAACTGATTTTTTGGAATTGATCTTGTATCCTGCAACGCTACTAAAGGTGTTTATTAGCTGAAGGAGTTCTTTGCTGGAGTTTTTGGGGTCGCTTATGTACACTATCATATCGTCTGCAAATAATGAAAGTTTAACTTCTTCCTTTCCGATTTGAATCCCTTTGATCCCCTTATGTTGTCTTATTGCTATTGCTAGAATTTCAAGCACTATATTAAAGAGGTATGGAGAGAGTGGACAACCTTGTCGTGTTCCTGATTTTAGTGGAATAGCTTTGAGTTTCTCTCCATTTAATTTGATGTTAGCTGACGGCTTGCTATAAATAGCTTTTATTATAGTTAGGAACGACCCTTGTATTCCTAATCTCTCTAAGACCTTTATCATAAAGGGATGTTGAATTTTGTCAAATGCTTTTTCAGCATCTAATGAAATGATCATATGGTTTTTTTCTTTCAGTTTATTTATATGATGGATTACATTGATAGATTTTCGTATGTTGAACCAGCCCTGCATCTCTGGGATGAAGCCTACTTGATCATAATGGATAATTTTTCTGATGTGTTCTTGGATTCGGTTTGCCAGTATTTTATTGAGTATTTTTGCGTCGATGTTCATGAGTGAGATTGGCCTGTAGTTCTCTTTCTTGGTTGTGTCTTTGTGTGGTTTTGGTATCAGAGTAACTTCAGCTTCATAAAAGGAATTTGGCAATGACTTCTCTGTTTCAATATTGTGAAATACATTAAGGAGTATAGGTATTAGGTCTTCTTGGAAGTTCTGGTAGAATTCTGCATTGAAGCCATCTGGACCTGGGCTTTTTTTGGTGGGGAGGTTTTTTATAACAACTTCTAATTCTTCGCGACTAACAGGTCTATTTAGATTGTTCACCTGGTCCTGGTTTAACTTTGGTATATGGTACTTATCTAAAAAAGTGTCCATTTCTATAACATTTTCCAATTTTGTGGCATACAGATTTTTGTAGTAAGATCTAATGATTCTCTGAATTTCCTCTGAGTCTGTGGTTATGTCTCCCTTTTCGTTTCTGATTTTGTTAATTTGCGTATTCTCTCTCCGCCGTTTGATTAGTTTGGATAGGGGTTTATCAATCTTATTGATTTTCTCCATGAACCAGCTTTTTGTTTCATTGATTCTTTGGATTGTTTTCTGTGTTTCTATTTTGTTGATTTCAGCCCTCAATTTGATTATTTCCAGTCTTCTACTTCTCCTAGGTGAGTCTGCTTCTTTTTTTTCTAAAGCTTTCAGGTGGGCTATTAAGTCTCCAATGTGTGCTTTCTCCGTTTTCTTTAAGTGGGCACTTAATGCTATGAATTTTCCTCTTAGCACTGCTTTCATAGTGTCCCATAGGTTTGAGTATGTTGAGTCTTCGTTTTCATTGAATTCAAGAAAGACTTTAATTTCTTTCTTTATTTCTTCCTTGATCCAGGTGAGGTTCAGTAGTTGACTGTCCAGTTTCCATGAGTTCATAGGCTTTCTGGGGATAGCATTGTTGTTGAATTCTAACTTTAATCCATGGTGATCTGATAAGACACAGGTGGTTACCGATATTTTTTTGTAACTGTGTAAGTTTGCTTTGTTACCGAGTATGTGGTCTATTTTCGAGAAGGTTCCATGAGCTGCAGAGAAGAAGGTATATTCTTTCCTATTTGGGTGGAATGTTCTATAGATGTCTGTTAAGTCCATTTGATTCATTACCTCCCTTAATCCTCTTATTTCTCTGTTAGGTTTCTGTTTGATTGACCTGTCCATTGGTGAGAGAGGAGTGTTGAAATCTCCTACTATTAGTGTGTGTGGTTTGATGACTGCCTTGAGTTTTAGTAACGTTTCTTTTACATAAGTGGGTGCTTTTATATTAGGGGCATATATATTCAGGATTGAGATTTCATCCTCGTGAATTGTTCCTGTTATGAGTAAAAAATATCCATCTCCATCTCTTTCGATTGATTTTAGTTTGAAGTCAACTTTCTTAGAAATTAGTATGGCCACACCTGCTTGTTTCTTAGGTCCGTTTGCTTGATAAACCTTTTCCCAGCCCTTTACTCTGAGTAGATGTCTGTCTTTGTGGTTGAGGTGTGTTTCTTGTAAGCAGCAGAATGTTGGATCCTGTTTTCGTATCCAATCTCTTAGCCTGTGCCTCTTTATAGGTGAGTTGAGTCCATTGATATTAAGTGATATTAATGACCAGTGGTTGTTAACTCCGGTCATTTTTCCTTTCTTTCTTTCTTTCTTTCTTTCTTTCCTTTGGTAGTAGAGTTTGTGTGTTTCCCTTCTTCAAGTTGTGCTGGTGAAGGGTCTTTAGATGTCTGAGTTATTGTGGGCATTGTTGGACTCCTTGGTTTGTGATTTTCCTTCAATTACTTTCTGAAGGGCTGGATTTGTGGCTACGTATTGTTTAAATTTGTTTTTATCCTGGAAAACTTTGTTTTCTCCATTTATAGTGAACGAAAGCTTGGCTGGGTATAGTAGTCTGGGCTTGCATCCATGGTCTCGTAGTTTCTGCAGTATATCTATCCAGGACCTTCTGGCTTTCATGGTTTCCATAGAGAAATCAGGTGTAAGTCTGATAGGTTTACCTTTATAGGTAACTTGACCTTTTTCCTTTGCAGCTCTTAATATTCTTTCTTTATTCTGTATGTTTTGTGTTTTGATTATTATATGACGAGGAGATGTTTTTTTTTGATCCAGTCGATTTGGTGTTCTGTATGCTTCTTGGACCTTCAAAGGAATATCTTTCTTAAGGTTGGGAAAGTTTTCTTCTATAATTTTATTAAATATATTTTCTGGACCATTGAGCTGTACTTCTTCTCCTTCTTCTATCCCTATTATTCTTAGGTTTGGTCTTTTTATTGTGTCCCAGATTTCCTGAATGTTTTGTGATGAGAATTTGTTGGTTATGCTGTTTTCTTTGATGAGAGTGTTTATTTTCTCTATGGTATCTTCAGTGTCTGAGATTCTTTCTTCTATCTCTTGTAATCTGTTGGTGGTACTTGTCTCTGTAGTTCCTGTTCGTTTATTCAAATTTTCCATCTCCATCCTTCCCTCGGTTTGTGTTTTCTTTATTACTTCCACTTCGTTCTTCAAGTCTTGAACCGTTTCCCTTACCTGTTTGATTACTTTTTCTTGTTTCTCTTGGTTTTCTTGGGTATCTTTGAGATATTTATTCATTTCCTCTACCTTTTTGTTTGTAATCTCTAATTGGTTGTGGCAGTTTTTCACCTCCTGTTTAAGGTCCTCTATTATTTTCATAAAATTCACTTTTGAGTCGAATTCTTCTAATTCTTCTGTATTAGGGTTTAGACTTCTCATTTCGGGATTCCTGGATCCTGGTGATGTCACGTTGCCTTTCAAGTTGTTGGGGGAATTCTTGCATTGGTGCCTGCCCATCTTTTCCTTCAAATGGAGCCAGGAGAGGCCTGATGTCTTGGACCAGTCTTTGCTGTGACTAACTCTCTAGGTGTATCTCCTCAGTGTAGGGGCAGGAACGGTTCCCTTCCAGGTGAACTCCTCAACACCAAAACATGGATGCGTGGTATTCCAATGACCCGCGTAAAGAAGGCCGAATGCAAGGGGTCGGGCGGGGTCCAGTAGAACACAGGCGACACTGCAGTACAAGCTGGAGGTGTCTGCGCTCCCTTTCGGGGGTTGCTGAGGCCTGCCCGCTGCTCTGGTTGGGTAGCCTTAGTGTAGGGGCGTTTGTGCTCTCTACCGGGACCGTCCGCCCCAGGATAGTACACACTCACCCATCCCGATGAAACTTCTTGGCACCTACACAGGAACTCCTGGATGCCCCAATGAGCCAGGGACTAATGGAAGTAGGGCGCAGGCAGAGCAGGTCCAGCAGATCACAGCAGAGACTGCAGCCCTAGCAGCAGGGGCCCGCTTTCCCTGGCGGGGACCTTGAGGCCTGCCCTCTAGTCAGGGACTCACTGCTCTGGGTTGGTAGCCTTAGTGAAATGGCAGGAAACTGTTCCACAGCTAAGGACCTTGCAGACAAGGCAGGTTTGGGGGTGGGGGTGGGGGCGGGTGTGTAGGAGAGCAAGCCCTGCAGCAGGAGCTGGGGAAGGGGTGTTTGTGCTCTCTACCGGGACAGTCCGCCCCAGGATAGCACACACTCACCCGTCCCGATGAAACTTCTAGGCACCTACACAGGAACTCCTGGATGCCCCAATGAGCCAGGGACTAAGGGAAGTAGGGCGCAGGCAGAGCAGGTCCAGCAGATCACAGCAGAGACTGCAGCCCCAGCAGCAGGGGCCCCGCTTTCCCTGGCGGGGACCTTGAGGCCTGCCCTCTGGTCAGGGACTCACTGCTCTGGGTTGGTAGCCTTAGTGAAATGGCAGGAAACTGTTCCACAGCTAAGGACCTTGCAGACAAGGCAGGTTTGGGGGTGGAGGTGGGGGCGGGTGTGTAGGAGAGCAAGCCCTGCAGCAGGAGCAGGGGGAGGGGTGTTTGTGCTCTCTACCGGGACAGTCCGCCCCAGGATAGCACACACTCACCCGTCCCGATGAAACTTCTAGGCACCTACACAGGAACTCCACTGATCTCAGTTCTAACAATGCTTTGACTCCTAGCAAACAACTGTTGTCTTTACAAATAAACACATGGGCATTTCTTACTAAAGATTTCGTGAAATTAATAAACATTCGAAAGAACGTGATTATATTTCAAAGTAAAGCTTGTTCTGAGAAAAGGAACACTGATCTCAGATAATGCTTTGACACGTACTATAAAACTGCTTGTCTTTATCATGAAACACATGAGCGTTTCTTGTTAAAGCTTTTGTTAAATTAATAAACTTTCATAAGAACATGATTATCTGTCAAAGTAAAGCTTGAACTGAGAAAAGGAACACTGATATCAGTTCTAACAATGCTTTGACATGTAGCAAACAAATGCTAGTCTTTACAAAGAAACACATGTGCGTTTCTTACCAATGCTTTCTTTAAATACATAAACGTTCAAAGAATGAGATTATCTTTCAAAGTAATGCTTGTACTGAGAAAAGGAACACTGACCTCATTTCTAGCAATGCTTTCACACGTAGCAAACAACATCTTGCCTTTACAGAGAAACACATGTGTATTTCTTACTAAAGCTTTCATGAAATTGATAATCTTAGAAAAGAACGCGATTATCTTTCAAAGTAAAGCTTGTACTGAGAAAAGGAACACTGATCTCGTTCTAACAATGCTTTCTCATGGAGCAACCAACTGCTTGTCGTTACAAAGAAACACATGTGCGTTTCTTACTAAAGCTTTTGTGAAATTAATAAACTTTCAAAAGAACGCGGTTATCTTTCAAAGTGAAGCTTGTACTGAGAAAAGGAACACTGATCTCAGTTCTAACAATGCTTTCACACATAGCCAACAACTGCTTGTATTTACAAAGAAACACATGTGCGTTTCTTACTAAAGCTTTCGTGAAATTAATAAACTTTCAAAAGAATGCGATTATCTTTCAAAGTAAAGCTTGTACTGAGAAAAGGAACACTGATCTCTGTTCTAACAATTCTTTCACACGTACCAAACAAGTCCTTGTGTTTACAAAGAAACACATGTGCGTTTCTTAATAAAGCTTTCGTGAAATTAATAAATTTTCAAAAGAACGCGATTATCTTTCAAAGTAAAGCTTGAATGAGAAAAGGAACACTGATCGCAGTTCTAAAAATGCTTTCACACATAGCAAACAACTGCTTGTCTTTACAAAGAAATACATGTGCGTTTCTTACTAAAGCTTTCTTGAAATTAGTAAAGTTTCAAAAGAACGCGATTATCTTTAAAAAGTAAAGCTTTTCTTAGAAAAGGAACAATGATCTCAGTTCTCACATTTCTTTCATACATAGCAAACAACTGCTTGTCTTTACAAAGAAACACATGTGCGTTTCTTACTAAAGCTTTGGTGAAATTAATAATCTTTCAAAGAACGAGATTATCTTTCAAAGTAAAGCTTGTACTGAGAAAAGGAACACTGATCTCAGTTCTAACAATGCTTTCACACGTAGCAAACAACTGCTTGTCTTGACAAAGAAAAATATGTGCGTTTCATACTAAAGCTATTGTGAAATTAATAAACTATCAAATAACGCGATTATCTTTCAAAGTAAAGCTTTTACTGAGAAAAGGAACACTGATCTCAGTTCTAACAATGCATTCTCACGTAGCAAGCAACTGCTTGCTTTACAAAGGAACACGTGAGTTTCTTACTAAAGCTTTCGTGAAATTAAAAAACTTTCAAAAGAACGCGATTATCTTTCAAAGAAAAGCTTGTACTGAGAAAAGGAACATGATCTTAGTACAAACAATGCATTGATACATAGCAAAGAAGTCTTGTCTTTACAAAGAAACACATGTTCGTTTCTACTAAAGCTTTTTTTTAATTAATAAACTTCAAAGGAACGTTATTATCTTTCAAAGTAAAGCTTGTACTGATAAAAGGAACACTGATCTCAGTTCTAACAATGCTTTCACACATAGCAAACAAATGCTTGTCTTTACAAAGAAACACATGTGCGTTTCTTACTAAAGCTTTCGTGAAATTAATAAACTTTCAAAAGAATGCGATTATCTTTCAAAGTAAAGCTTGTACTGAGAAAAGGAACACTGATCTCAGTTCTAACAATGCTTTCACACTTAGCAAACAACTGCTTGTCTTTACAAAAAACCACATGTGCGTTTCTTACTAAAGCTTTCGTGAAATTAATAAACATTCAAAGAACACGATTATCTTTCAAAGTAAAGCTTGTACTGAAAAAGGCAGACTGATCTCAGTTCTAACAATGCTTTCACACATAGCAAACAACTGCTTGTCTTTACAATGAAACACACGTGCGTTTCTTACTAAAGCTTTCTTGAAATTAATAAAGTTTCAAAGAACGCGATTATCCTTAAAAAGTAAAGCTTTTCTAAGAAAAGGAACACTGATCTAAGTTCTCACAATTCTTTCACACATAGCAAACAACTGCTTGTCTTTACAAAGAAACACATGTGCGTTTCTTACTAAAGCTTTCGTGAAATTAATAAACTTCCGAAAGAACGCGATTATCTTTCAAAGTAAAGCTTGTACTGAGAAAAGGCAGACTTATCTCAGTTCTAACAATGCTTTCTCATGTAGCAAACAACTGCTTGCTTTACAAAGAAACACATGTGAGTTTCTTACTGAAGCGTTCATGAAATTAATAAACTTTCAAAGAACGAGATTATCTTTCAAAGTAAAGCTTGTACTGAGAAAAAGAAAACTGATCTCAGTTCTAACAATGCTTTCAGACATAGCAAACGTCTGCTTGTCTTTACACAGAAACACATGTGCGTTTCTTACGAAAGTTTACGTGTAATTAATAAACTTTCAAAAGAATGCCATTATCTTTCAAAGTAATGCTTGTATTGAGAAAAGAACCACTGATCTCTGTTCTAACAATTCTTTCACACGTACCAAACAAGTCCTTGTCTTTACAAAGAAAAACATGTGCGTTTCTTAATAAAGCTTTCGTGAAATTAATAAACTTTCAAAAGAACGCAATTATCTTTCAAAGTAAAGCTTGAATGAGAAAAGGAATACTGATCTCAGTTCTAACAATGCTTTCACACATAGCAAACAACTGCTTGTCTTTACACAGAAACACATGTACGTTTCTTACTAAAGATTTCATGAAATTAATAAACTTTCAAAAGAATGCCATTATCTTTCTAAGTAAAGCTTGTACTGAGAAAAGGCACACTGATCTCAGTTCTAACAATGCTTTCACACATAGCAAACAACTGCTTGTCTTTACAAAGAAACACATGAGCGTTTCTTACTATAGCTTTCGTGAAATTTATAAACTTTCAAAGAACGCGATTATCTTTCAAAGTAAAGCTTGTACTGAGAAAAGGCAGACTGATCTCAGTTCTAACAATGCTTTCTCACGTAGCAAACAACTGCTTGCTTTACAAAGAAACACATGTGAGTTTCTTACTAAAGCTTTCTTGAAATTAGTAAAGTTTCAATAGAACGCGATTATCTTTAAAAAGTAACGCTTTTCTTAGAAAAGGAACACTGATCTCAGTTTTCACAATTCTTTCACACATAGCAAACAACTGCTTGTCTTACAAAAAAATACATGTGTGTTTCATAATAAAGCTTTCTTGAAATTAGTAAAGTTTCAAAAGAACGCGATTATCTTTAAAAAGTAACGCTATTCTTAGAAAAGGAACACTGATCTCAGTTCTCACATTTCTTTCATACATAGCAAACAACTGCTTGTCTTTACAAAGAAACACATGTGCGTTTCTTACTAAAGCTTTCTGGAAATTAATAAACTTTCAAATAACGCGATTATCTTTCAAAGTAAAGCTTTTACTGAGAAAAGGCACACTGATCTCAGATCTAACAATACATTCTCACGTAGCAAACAACTGCTTGCTTTACAAAGAAACACATGTGAGTTTCTTACTAAAGCTTTCTTGAAATTAAAAAACTTTCAAACGAACGCGATTATCTTTCAAAAAAATGCTTGTACTGAGAAAAGGAACATGATCTTAGTACAAACAATGCATTGACACATAGCAAAGAAGTGCTTGTCTTTACAAAGAAACACATGTTCGTTTCTTACTAAAGCTTTTTTTAAATTAATAAACTTTAAAGGAACGTTATTATCTTTCAAAGTAAAGCTTTTACTGATAAAAGGAACACTGATCTCAGTTCTATCAATGCTTTGAGTCCTAGCAAACAACTGTTGTCTTTACAAATAAACACATGGGCGTTTCTTACTAAAGATTTTGTGAAATTAATAAACATTCTAAAGAACGTGATTATATTTCAAAGTAAAGCTTGTACTGAGAAAAGGCAGACTGATCTCAGTTCTAACAATGCTTTCTCACGTAGCAAACAACTGCTTGCTTTACAAAGAAACACATGTGAGTTTCTTACAAAAGCTTTCGGGAAATTAATAAACTTTCAAAAGAACGCCATTATCTTCAAAGTAAAGCTTGTACTGAGAAAAGGAACACTGATCTCTGTTCTACCAATTCTTTCACACGTACCAAACAAGTCCTTGTCTTTACAAAGAAACACATGTGCGTTTCTTAATAATGCTTTCGTGAAATTAATAAACTTTCAAAAGAACGCGATTATCTTTCAAAGTAAAGTTTGAATGAGAAAAGGAACACTGATCTCAGTTCTAACAATGCTTTCACACATAGCAAACAACTGCTTGTCTTAGAAAGAAATACATGTGCGTTTTTTACTAAAGCTTTCTTGAAATTAGTAAAGTTTCAAAAGAACGCGATTATCCTTAACAAGCAAAGCTTTTTCGAAAAGGAACACTGATCTCAGTTCTCACGATTCTTTCACACATAGCAAACAACTGCTTGTCTTCACAAAGAAACACATGTGCGTATCTTACTAAAGCTTTAGTGAAATTAATAAACTTTCAAAGAACGAGATTATCTTTCAAAGAAAAGCTTGTACTGAGAAAAGGAACACTGATCTCAGTTCTAACAATGCTTTCACACGTAGCGAACAACTGTTTGTCTTGACAAAGAAACAAATGTGCGTTTCTTACTAAAGCTTTCATGAAATAAATAAACTTTAAATAAAGCGATTATCTTTCAAAGTAAAGCTTGTACTGAGAAAAGGCACACTGATCTCAGTTCTAACAATGCTTTCACACATAGCAAACAACTGCTTGTCTTTACAAAGAAACACATGTGCGTTTCTTACTATAGCTTTCATGAAATTAATAAACTTTCAAAGAACGCGATTATCTTTCGAAGTAAAGCTTGTACTGAGAAAAGGCAGACTGATCTCGGTTCTGACAATGCTTTCTCACGTAGCAAACAACTGCTTGCTTTACAAAGAAACACATGTGAGTTTCTTACTGAAGCTTTCGTGAAATTAATAAACTTTCAAAAGAACGCCATGATCTTCAAGTAAAGCTTGTACTGAGAAAAAGAAAACTGATCTCAGCTCTAACAATGCTTTCAGACATAAGAAACGACTGCTTGTTTTACACAGAAACACATGAGCGTTTCTTACTAAAGCTTTAGTGAAATTAATAAACTTTCAAAGAATGAGATTATCTTTCAAAGTAAAGCTTGTACTGAGAAAAGGAACACTGATCTCAGTTCTAACAATGCTTTCACACGTAGTGATCAACTGTTTGTCTTGACAAAGAAACAAATGTGCATTTCTTACTAAAGCTTTCATGAAATAAATAAACTTTCAAATAACGTGATTATCTTTCAAAGTAAAGCTTGTACTGAGAAAAGGCACACTGATCTCAGTTCTAACAATGCTTTCACACAGCAAACAACTGCTTGCTTTACAAAAAAACACATGTGAGTTTCTTACTAAAGCTTTCGGGAAATTAATAAACTTTCAAAAGAACGCCATTATCTTCAAAGTAAAAATTGTACTGAGAAAAGGAACACTGATCTCAGTTCTAACAATGCTTTCATACATAGCATACAACTGCTTGTCTTTACACAGAAACACATGTGTGTTTCTTACTAAAGTTTTCGTGAAATTAATAAACTTTCAAAAGAATGCCATTATCTTTCAAAGTAATGCTTGTACTGAGAAAAGAAACACTGATCTCTGTTCTAACAATTCTTTCACACATACCAAACAAGTCCTTGTCTTTACAAAGAAACACATGTGCGTTTCTTAATAATGCTTTCGTGAAATTAATAAACCCTCAAAAGAACGCGATTATCTTTCAATAAAGCTTGAATGAGAAAAGGAACACTGATCTCATTTCTAACGATGCTTTCAGACGTAGCAAACAACTGCTTGCCTTTACAGTGAAACACATGTTTATTTCCTACTAAAGCTTTCATGAAATTAATAATCTTTGAAAAGAACGTGATTATCTTTCAAAGTAAAGCTTGTACTGACAAAAGGAACACTGATCTTCGTTCCAACAATGCTTTCACATGGAGCAACCAACTGCTTGTCTGTACAAAGAAACACATGTGCGTTTCTTACTAAAGTTTCGTGAAATTAATAAACTTTCAAAAGAACGCGATTATCTTTCAAAGTAAAGCTTGTACTGGAAAAGGAACACTGATCTCAGTTCCAACAATGCTTTCACACATAGCAAACAACTGCTTGTCTTTACAATGAAACACACGTGCGTTTCTTACTAAAGCTTTCTTGAAATTAATAAAGTTTCAAAGAACGCGATTATCCTTAAAAAGTAAAGCTTTTCTAAGAAAAGGAACACTGATCTAAGTTCTCACAATTCTTTCACACATAGCAAACAACTGCTTGTCTTTACAAAGAAACACATGTGCGTTTCTTACTAAAGCTTTCGTGAAATTAATAAACTTCCGAAGGAACGCGATTATCTTTCAAAGTAAAGCTTGTACTGAGAAAAGGCAGACTTATCTCAGTTCTAACAATGCTTTCTCATGTAGCAAACAACTGCTTGCTTTACAAAGAAACACATGTGAGTTTCTTACTGAAGCGTTCATGAAATTAATAAACTTTCAAAGAACGAGATTATCTTTCAAAGTAAAGCTTGTACTGAGAAAAAGAAAACTGATCTCAGTTCTAACAATGCTTTCAGACATAGCAAACGTCTGCTTGTCTTTACACAGAAACACATGTGCGTTTCTCACTAAAGTTTACGTGTAATTAATAAACTTTCAAAAGAATGCCATTATCTTTCAAAGTAATGCTTGTATTGAGAAAAGAACCACTGATCTCTGTTCTAACAATTCTTTCACACGTACCAAACAAGTCCTTGTCTTTACAAAGAAAAACATGTGCGTTTCTTAATAAAGCTTTCGTGAAATTAATAAACTTTCAAAAGAACGCAATTATCTTTCAAAGTAAAGCTTGAATGAGAAAAGGAATACTGATCTCAGTTCTAACAATGCTTTCATACATAGCAAACAACTGCTTGTCTTTACACAGAAACACATGTACGTTTCTTACTAAAGATTTCATGAAATTAATAAACTTTCAAAAGAATGCCATTATCTTTCTAAGTAAAGCTTGTACTGAGAAAAGGCACACTGATCTCAGTTCTAACAATGCTTTCACACATAGCAAACAACTGCTTGTCTTTACAAAGAAACACATGTGCGTTTCTTACTATAGCTTTCGTGAAATTTATAAACTTTCAAAGAACGCGATTATCTTTCAAAGTAAAGTTTGTACTGAGAAAAGGCAGACTGATCTCAGTTCTAACAATGCTTTCTCACGTAGCAAACAACTGCTTGCTTTACAAAGAAACACATGTGAGTTTCTTACTAAAGCTTTCTTGAAATTAGTAAAGTTTCAATAGAACGCGATTATCTTTAAAAAGTAACGCTTTTCTTAGAAAAGGAACACTGATCTCAGTTTTCACAATTCTTTCACACATAGCAAACAACTGCTTGTCTTACAAAAAAAGACATGTGTGTTTCATAATAAAGCTTTCTTGAAATTAGTAAAGTTTCAAAAGAACGCGATTATCTTTAAAAAGTAACGCTATTCTTAGAAAAGGAACACTGATCTCAGTTCTCACATTTCTTTCATACATAGCAAACAACTGCTTGTCTTTACAAAGAAACACATGTGCGTTTCTTACTAAAGCTTTCTGGAAATTAATAAACTTTCAAATAACGCGATTATCTTTCAAAGTAAAGCTTTTACTGAGAAAAGGCACACTGATCTCAGTTCTAACAATACATTCTCACGTAGCAAACAACTGCTTGCTTTACAAAGAAACACATGTGAGTTTCTTACTAAAGCTTTCTTGAAATTAAAAAACTTTCAAACGAACGCGATTATCTTTCAAAAAAATGCTTGTACTGAGAAAAGGAACATGATCTTAGTACAAACAATGCATTGACACATAGCAAAGAAGTGCTTGTCTTTACAAAGAAACACATGTTCGTTTCTTACTAAAGCTTTTTTTAAATTAATAAACTTCAAAGGAACGTTATTATCTTTCAAAGTAAAGCTTGTACTGATAAAAGGAACACTGATCTCAGTTCTATCAATGCTTTGAGTCCTAGCAAACAACTGTTGTCTTTACAAATAAACACATGGGTGTTTCTTACTAAAGATTTTGTGAAATTAATAAACATTCTAAAGAACGTGATTATATTTCAAAGTAAAGCTTGTTCTGAGAAAAGGAACACTGATATCAGATAATGCTTTGACACGTACTATAAAACTGCTTGTCTTTACAAAGAAACACATGAGCGTTTCTTGCTAAAGCTTTTGTTAAATTAATAAACTTTCATAAGAACATGATTATCTGTCAAAGTAAAGCTTGAACTGAGAAAAGGAACACTGACATCAGTTCTAACAATGCTTTGACAGGTAGGAAACAAATGCTAGTCTTTACAAAGAAACACATGTGCGTTTCTTACCAATGCTTTCTTTAAATACATAAACGTTCAAAGAATGAGATTATCTTTCAAAGTAATGCTTGTACTGAGAAAAGGAACACTGATCTCATTTATAACAATGCTTTCACACGTAAGAAACAACATCTTGCCTTACAGAGAAACACATGTGTATTTCTTACTAAAGCTTTCATGAAATTAATAATCTTAGAAAAGAACGCGATTATCTTTCAAAGAAAAGCTTGTACTGAGAAAAGGAACACTGATCTTCGTTCTAACAATGCTTTCACATGGAGCAACCAACTGCTTGTCTTTACACAGAAACACATGTGCGTTTCTTACTAAAGCTTTCTTGAAATTAGTAAAGTTTCAAAAGAACGCGATTATCTTTAAAAAGCAAAGCTTTTTAGAAAAGGAACACTGATCTCAGTTCTCACAATTCTTTCACCCATAGCAAACAACTGCTTGTCTTTACAAAGAAACACATGTGTGTTTCTTACTATAGCTTTTTTGAAATTAATAAACTTTCAAAAGAACGCCATTATTTTCAAAGTAAAAATTGTACTGAGAAAAGGAACACTGATCTCAGTCTAACAATGCTTTCATACATAGCAAACAACTGCTTGTCTTTACACAGAAACACATGTGCGTTTCTTACTAAAGTTTTCGTGAAATTAATAAACTTTCAAAAGAATGCCATGATCTTTCAAAGTAATGCTTGTACTAAGAAAAGAATCACTGATCTCTGTTCTAACAATTCTTTCAAACGTACCAAACAAGTCCTTGTCTTTACAAAGAAACACATGTGCGTTTCTTAATAAAGCTTTCGTGAAACTAATAAACTTTCAAAGAACGAGATTATCTTTCAAAGTAAAGCTTTTACTGAGAAAAGGAACATGATCTTAGTACAAACAATGCATTGACACATAGCAAAGAAGTGCTTGTCTTTACAAAGAAACACATGTTCGTTTCTTACTAAAGCTTTTTTTAAATTAATAAACTTCAAAGGATCGTTATTATCTTTCAAAGTAAAGCTTGTACTGATAAAAGGAACACTGATCTCAGTTCTAACAATGCTTTGACTCCTAGCAAACAACTGTTGTCTTTACAAATAAACACATGGGCGTTTCTTACTAAAGATTTCGTGAAATAATAAACATTCGAAAGAACGTGATTATATTTCAAAGTAAAGCTTGTTCTTAGAAAATGAACACTGATATCAGATAATGCTTTGACACGTACTATAAAACTGCTTGTCTTTATCAAGGAACATATGAGCGTTTCTTGCTAAAGCTTTGGTTAAATTAATAAACTTTCATAAGAACATGGTTATCTGTCAAAGTAAAGCTTGAACTGAGAAAAGGAACACTTATATCAGTACTAATAATGCTTTGACATGTAGCAAACAAATGCTAGTCTTTACAAAGAAACACATGAGCGTTTCTTACCAATTCTTTCTTTAAACACATAAACATTCAAAGAATGAGATTATCTTTCAAAGTAATGCTTGTACTGAGAAAAGGAACACTGATCTCATTTATAACAATGCTTTCACACGTAAGAAACAACATCTTGCCTTACAGAGAAACACATGTGTATTTCTTACTAAAGCTTTCATGAAATTAATAATCTTAGAAAAGAACGCGAATATCTTTCAAAGTAAAGCTTGTACTGAGAAAAGGAACACTGATCTTCATTCTAACAATGCTTTCACATGGAGCAACCAACTGCTTGTCTTTACAAAGAAACACATGTGCGTTTCTTAATAAAGCTTTTGTGAAATTAATAAACGTTCAAAAGAATGCGATTATCTTTCAAAGTAAAGCTTGTACTGAGAATAGGAACACTGATCTCAGTTCTAACAATGCTTTCACACATAGCAAACAACTGCTTGTCTTTACAAAGAAATACATGTGCGTTTCTTACTAAAGCTTTCTTGAAATTAGTAAAGTTTCAAAAGAACGCGATTATCTTTAAAAAGCAAAGCTTTTTAGAAAAGGAACACTGATCTCAGTTCTCACAATTCTTTCACCCATAGCAAACAACTGCTTGTCTTTACAAAGAAACACATGTGTGTTTCTTACTATAGCTCTCGTTAAATTAATAAACTTTCAAAAGAACGCCATTATCTTCAAAGTAAAAATTGTACTGAGAAAAGGAACACTGATCTCAGTTCTAACAATGCTTTCATACATAGCAAACAACTGCTTGTCTTTACACAGAAACACATGTGCGTTTCTTACTAAAGTTTTCGTGAAATTAATAAACTTTCAAAAGAATGCCATGATCTTTCAAAGTAATGCTTGTACTGAGAAAAGAATCACTGATCTCTGTTGTAACAATTCTTTCAAACGTACCAAACAAGTCCTTGTCTTTACAAAGAAACACATGTGAGTTTCTTAATAAAGCTTTCGTGAAACTAATAAACTTTCAAAGAACGAGATTATCTTTCAAAGTAAAGCTTTTACTGAGAAAATGAACATGATCTTAGTACAAACAATGCATTGACACATAGCAAAGAAGTGCTTGTCTTTACAAAGAAACACATGTTCGTTTCTTACTAAAGCTATTGTGAAATTAATAAAATTTCAAAAAACGCGATTATCTTTCAAAGTAAAGCTTGTACTGAGAAAAGCAACACTGATCTCAGTTCTAACAATGCTTTCACACATAGCAAACAACTGCTTGTATTTACCAAGAAACACATGTGTGTTTCTTATTAAAGCTTCCGTGAAATTAATAAACTTTCAAAAGAATGCGATTATCTTTCAAAGTGAAGCTTGTACTGAGAAAAGGAACACTGATCTTAGTTCTAACAATGCTTTCACACCTAGAAAACAACTGCTTATCTTTACAAAGAAACACACGTGTGTTTCTTACTAAGCTTTCTTGAAATTAAAAAGTTTCAAGGAACGCGATTATCTTTAAATATAAAGCTTTTCTTAGAAAAGGAACACTGATCTCAGTTCTCACAATTCTTTCACACCTAGTAAACAAATGCTTGTATTTACAGAGAAACACATGTGTATTTCTTACTAAAGCTTTCGTGAAATTAATAATCTTTGAAAAGAACGCGATTATCTTTCAAAGTAAAGCTTGTACTGAGATAAGGAAAACTGATCTTCGTTTTAACAATGATTTCACATGGAGCAACCAACTGCTTGTCTTTACAAAGAAACAAATGTGTGTTTCTTACTAAAGCTTTTGTAAAATTAATAAACTTTCAAAAGAACGCGATTATCTTTCAAAGTAGAGCTTGAATGAGAAAAGGAACACTGATCTCAGTTCTAACAATGCTTTCACACATAGCAAACAACTGCTTGTCTTTACAAAGAAATACATGTGCGTTTCTTAATAAAGCTTTCTTGAAATTAGTAAAGTTTCAAAAGAACGCGATTATCGTTAAAAAGTAAAGCTTTTCTTAGAAAAGGAACACTGATCTCAGTTCTCACATTTCTTTCATACATGGCAAACAACTGCTTGTCTTTGCAAAGAAACACATGTGTGTTTCTTACTATAGCTTTTGGGAAATTAATAAACTTTCAAAGAACGAGATTATCTTTCAAAGTAAAGCTTTTACTGAGAAAAGGCACACTGATCTGAGTTCTAACAATGCATTCTCACATAGCAAACAACTGCTTGCTTTACAAAGAAACACATGTGAGTTTCTTACTAAAGCTTTCGTGAAATTAAAAAACTTTCAAAAGAACGTGATTATCTTTCAAAGAAAAGCTTGTACTGAGAAAAGGAACATGATCTTAGTACAAACAATGCATTGACACATAGCAAAGAAGTGCTTGTCTTTACAAAGAAACACATGTTCGTTTCTTACTAAAGCTTTTTTTAAATTAATAAACTTCAAAGGAACGTTATTATCTTTCAAAGTAAAGCTTGTACTGATAAAAGGAACACTGATCTCAGTTCTAACAATGCTTTGACTCCTAGCAAACAACTGTTGTCTTTACAAATAAACACATGGGCGTTTCTTACTAAAGATTTCGTGAAATTAATAAACATTCTAAAGAACGTGATTATATTTCGAAGTAAAGCTTGTTCTGAGAAAAGGAACACTGATCTCAGATAATGCTTTGACACGTACTATAAAATTGCTTGTCTTTATTAAGAAACACATGAGCGTTTCTTGCTAAAGCTTTTGTTAAATTAATAAACTTTCATATGACCATGATTATCTGTCAAAGTAAAGCTTGAACTGAGAAAAGGAACACTGATATCAGTTCTAACAATGCTTTGACATGTAGCAAACAAATGCTAATCTTTACAAAGAAACACATGTGCGTTTCTTACCAATGCTTTCTTTAAATACATAAACGTTCAAAGAATGAGATTATCTTCCAAAGTAATGCTTGTACTGAGAAAAGGAACACTGATCTCATTTATAACAATGCTTTCACACGTAGCAAACAACATCTTGCCTTACAGAGAAACACATGTGTATTTCTTACTAAAGCTTTCGTGAAATTAATAAACTTTCAAAAGAATGCGATTATCTTTCAAAGTAAAGCTTGTACTGAGAAAAGGAACACTGATCTCAGTTCTAACAATGCTTTGACACATAGCAAACAACTGCTTGTCTTTACACAGAAACACATGTGTGTTTCTTAGTAAAGCTTCCATGAAATTAATAAACTTTGAAAAGAATGCGATTATCTTTGAAAGTAAACTTGTACTGAGAAAAGCAACACTGATCTCAGCTCTAACAATGCTTTCACACATAGCAAAAAACTGTTGTCTTTACAAAGAAACACATGGGCGTTTCTTACTAAAGATTTCGTGAAATTAATAAACATTCTAAAGAACGTGATTATTTTTCAAAGTAAAGCTTGTTCTGAGAAAAGGAACACTGATCTCAGTTCTAACAGTGCTTTCTCACGTAGCAAACCACTGCGTGTCTTTACACAGAAACATATGTGCATTTCTTACTAAAGATTTTGTGAAATTAATAAACTTTCAAAAGAATGCCATTATATTTCAAAGTAAAGCTTGTACTGAGAAAAGGCACACTGATCTCAGTTCTAACAATGCATTCTCACGTAGCAAACGACTGCTTGCTTTACAAAGAAACACATGTGAGTTTCTTACTAAAGCTTTCGTGAAATTAATAAACTTTCAAAAGAATGCGATTATCTTTCAAAGAAATGCTTCTACTGAGAAAAGGAACACTGATCTCATTTCTAACAATGCATTCTCACATAGCAAACGACTGCTTGCTTTACAAAGAAACACATGTGAGTTTCTTACTAAAGCTTTCGTGAAATTAATAAACTTTCAAAAGAACGCGATTATCTTTCAAAGAAATGCTTGTACTGAGAAAAGGAACACTGATCTCAGTTCTAACATTGCATTCTCACGTAGCAAACAACTGCTTGATTTTACAAAGAAACAAGTGTCCGTTTCTTATTAAAGCTTTTTGAAATTAATAAACATTCAGAAGAACAGAATTATCTTTCAAAGAAAAGCTTGTACTAAGAAAAGGAACCCTGATCTCTGTTCTAACAATGCCTTCACACCTAAGAAACCACTGCTTGTCTTTACAAAGACATACATGTGCATTTCTTACTAAAGCTTTAATATAATTATTAAACTTTCAAAAGAACGCGATTATCTTTCTAAGTATAGCTTGTACTGAGAAAAGGAACACTGATCTCAGTTCTAACAATGCTTTCACACGTAGCAAACAACTGCTGGTCTTTACAAGGAAACACATGTGCGTTTCTTATTAAAGCTTTCGTGAAATTAATAAACTTTCAAAAGAATGCGGTTATCTTTCAAAGTAAAGCTTGTACTGAGAAAAGGATCACTGATCTCAGTTCTAACAATGATTTCACATGTAGCAAACAACTGCTTGTCTTTACAAAGAAAAACATGTGCGTTTCTTACCAAAGCTTTCGTGAAATTAATAAACTTACAAAAGAATGCAATTATCTTTCAAATAAAGTTTGTAATGAGAAGAGAAAAACTGATCTCAGTTCTAACAATGCTTCCAGACGTAGCAAAAACTGCTTGTCTTTACAAAGAAAAACGTGCGTTTCTTTCTAAAGATTTCATGAAATTAATAAACTTTCAAAATAACGCTATTATCTTTCAAAGTAAAGCTTGTACTAAGAAATGTAACGCTGATCTCCATTCTCAAATTGCTTTCTCACTTAGCAAAAACTCCTGGTCTTTACAAAGAAACACATGTGCGTTTCTTACTAAAGCTTTCGTGAAATCAATAAACTTTCAAAAGAAGGCTATTATCTTTCAAAGTAAAACTTGTTCTGAGAAAAGGAACACTAATCTCTGTTTTAACAATGCTTTCACACGTAGAAAACAACTGCTTGTCTTTACAAAAAAAACACGTGTGTTTCTTCCTAAAGCTTTCCTGAAATTAATAAACTTTCAAAAGAATGCGATTATCTTTCAAAGTAAAGCTTGTACTGAGAAAAGGAACACTGATCTCAGTTCTAACAATGCTTCCAGACGTAGCAAAAACTGCTTGTCTTACAAAGAAACACATGTGTGTTTTTTTCTAAAGCTTTTGTGAAATTAATAAACTTTCAAATGAACACCACTATCTTTCAAAGTAAAGCTTGTACTGAGAAAAGGAACACTGATCTCCGTTCTAACAATTCTTTCACATGTACCAAACAACTACTTGTCTTTACAAAGAAACACATGTGCGTTTCTTACTAAAGCTTTCGTGAAATCAATAAACTTTCAAAAGAACGCGATTATATTTTAAAGTAAAGCATGTACTGAGAAAAGGAACACTGATCTCAGTTCTAACACTGGTTTCACACATAGCAAACAACTGCTTGTCTTTCCAAAGAAACACGTGCGTTTCGTACTAAAGCTTTCGTGAAATTAATAAACTTTCAAAAGAACGCGATTATCTTTAAAGTAAAGCTTGTACTGAGAAACGGAACATTGATCTCAGTTCTAACAATGCTTTCACATGTACCAAAGAAGTCCTTGTCTTTACAAAGAAACACATGTGCGTTTCTTAATAAAGCTTCGTGAAATTAATAAACTTTGAAAAGAACGCGTTTATCTTCCAAAGAAAAGCTTGTACTGAGAAAAGGAGCACTGATATCAGTTCTAACAGTGCTTTCACACATAGCAAATAACTGCTTGTCTTTACATAGAAACACATGTGCGTTCCTTACTAAAGCTTTCGTGAAATTAATAAACTTTCAAAAGAACGCAATTATCTTTCAAAGTAAAGCTTGTACTGAGAAAAGGCACACTGATCTCAGTTCTAACAATGCATTGTCACGTAGCAAATGACTGCCTGCTTTACAAAGAAACACATGTGAGTTTCTTACTAAAGCTTTCGTGAAATTAATAAACTTTCAAAAGAACGCGATTATCTTTCAAAGAAATGCTTGTACTGAGAAAAGGAACACTGATCTCAGTTCTAACATTGCATTCTCACGTAGCAAACAACTGCTTGATTTTACAAAGAAACAAGTGTCCGTTTCTTATTAAAGCTTTTTGAAATTAATAAACATTCAGAAGAACAGAATTATCTTTCAAAGAAAAGCTTGTACTAAGAAAAGGAACCCTGATCTCTGTTCTAACAATGCCTTCACACCTAAGAAACCACTGCTTGTCTTTACAAAGACATACATGTGCATTTCTTACTAAAGCTTTAATATAATTATTAAACTTTCAAAAGAACGCGATTATCTTTCTAAGTATAGCTTGTACTGAGAAAAGGAACACTGATCTCAGTTCTAACAATGCTTTCACACGTAGCAAACAACTGCTGGTCTTTACAAGGAAACACATGTGCGTTTCTTATTAAAGCTTTCGTGAAATTAATAAACTTTCAAAAGAATGCGGTTATCTTTCAAAGTAAAGCTTGTACTGAGAAAAGGATCACTGATCTCAGTTCTAACAATGCTTTCACACGTAGCAAACAACTGCTTGTCTTTACAAAGAAAAACATGTGCGTTTCTTACCAAAGCTTTCGTGAAATTAATAAACTTTCAAAAGAATGCAATTATCTTTCAAATAAAGTTTGTAATGAGAAAAGAAAAACTGATCTCAGTTCTAACAATGCTTCCAGACGTAGCAAAAACTGCTTGTCTTTACAAAGAAACACATGCGTTTCTTTCTAAAGATTTCATGAAATTAATAAACTTTCAAAATAACGCTATTATCTTTCAAAGTAAAGCTTGTACTAAGAAATGTAACGCTGATCTCCATTCTAAAATTGCTTTCTCACTTAGCAAAAACTCCTGGTTTTTACAAAGAAACACATGTGCGTTTCTTTTTAAAGCTTTCGTGAAATCAATAAACTTTCAAAAGAAGGCTATTATCTTTCAAAGTAAAACTTGTTCTGAGAAAAGGAACACTAATCTCTGTTTTAACAATGCTTTCACACGTAGAAAACAACTGCTTGTCTTTACAAAAAAAACACGTGTGTTTCTTCCTAAAGCTTTCCTGAAATTAATAAACTTTCAAAAGAATGCGATTATCTTTCAAAGTAAAGCTTGTACTGAGAAAAGGAACACTGATCTCAGTTCTAACAATGCTTCCAGACGTAGCAAAAACTGCTTGTCTTACAAAGAAACACATGTGTGTTTTTTTCTAAAGCTTTTGTGAAATTAATAAACTTTCAAATGAACACCACTATCTTTCAAAGTAAAGCTTGTACTGAGAAAAGGAACACTGATCTCCGTTCTAACAATTCTTTCACATGTACCAAACAACTACTTGTCTTTACAAAGAAACACATGTGCGTTTCTTACTAAAGCTTTCGTGAAATCAATAAACTTTCAAAAGAACGCGATTATCTTTCAAAGTAAAGCTTGTACTGAGAAAAGGAACACAGATCTCAGTTCTAACAATCGTTTCACACATAGCAAACAACTGCTTGTCTTTCCAAAGAAACACATGTGCGTTTCTTACTAAAGCTTTCTTGATATTAATAAAGTTTCAAAAGAACGTGATATTCTTTAAAAAGTAAAGCTTTTCTTTGAAAAGGAAAGATGATATCAGTTATCACAATTCTTTCACAATAGCAAACAACTGCTTGTCTTTACAAAGAAGCACATGTGCGTTTCTTACTAAAGCTTTCGTGAAATTAATAAACTTTCAAAAGAACGCGATTATCTTTCAAAACAAAGCTAGTCCTTAGAAATGGAACAATGATCTCTGTTCTAACAATGCTTTCACACGTAGCAATCAACTGCTTGTCTTTACACAGAAACACATGTGCGTCACTTACTAAAGCTTTGGGGAAATTAATAAACTTTCAAAAGAACATGATTATCTTTCTAAGTAAAGCTTGTACTGGGAAAAGGAATACTGATCTCAGTTCTAACAATGCTTTCACACGTAGCAAACAACTGCTGGTCTTTACAAGGAAACACATGTGCGTTTCTTATTAAAGCTATTGTGAAATTAATAAACACTCAAAAGAACGCGGTTATCTTTCAAAGTAAAGCTTGTACTGAGAAAAGGATCACTGATCTCAGTTCTAACAATGCTTTCACACGTAGCAAACAACTGCTTGTCTTTACAAAGAAAAACATGTGCGTTTCTTACCAAAGCTTTCGTGAAATTAATAAACTTTCAAAAGAATGCAATTATCTTTCAAATAAAGTTTGTAATGAGGAAAGGAAAACTGATTTCAGTTCTAACAATGCTTCCAGACATAGCAAAAACTGCTTGTCTTTACAAAGAAACACGTGCGTTTCTTTCTGAAGCTTTCATGAAATTAATAAACTTTCAAAATAATGCTATTATCTTTCAAAGTAAAGCTTGTACTAAGAAATGTAACACTGATCTCCGTTCTAAAATCGCTTTCTCACTTAGCAAACAACTCCTGGTCTTTACAAAGAAACACATGTGCGTTTCTTACTAAAGCTTTCGTGAAATCAATAAACTTTCAAAAGAAGGCTATTATCTTTCAAAGTAAAACTTGTTCTGAGAAAAGGAACACTAATCTCTGTTCTAACAATGCTTTCACACGTAGAAAACAACTGCTTGTCTTTACAAAAAAAACACGTGTGTTTCTTCCTAAAGCTTTCCTGAAATTAATAAACTTTCAAAAGAATGCGATTATCTTTCAAAGTAAAGCTTGTACTGAGAAAAGGAACACTGATCTCAGTTCTAACAATGATTTCACACATATCAAACAACTGCTTGTCTTTACACAGAAACACATGTGTGTTTCTTACTAAAGCTTCCGTGAAATTAATAAACTTTGAAAAGAAAGCGATTATCTTTGATAGTAAAGCTTGTACTGAGAAAAGGAACACTGATCTCACTTCTAACAATGCTTTCACACATAGCAAACAACTGCTTGTCTTTACACAGAAACATATGTGCGTTTCTTACTAAAGCTATCGTGAAATTAATAAACTTTGAAAAGAACGTGATTATCTTTCAAAGTAAAGCTTGTACTGAGAAAAGGAACACTGATCTCAGTTCTAACAATGCTTTCACATGTACCAAACAAGTCCTTGTCTTTACAAAGAAACACATGTGCGTTTCTTAATAAAGCTTCTTGAAATTAATAAACTTTGAAAAGAACGCGATTATCTTCCAAAGTATAGCTTGTACTGAGAAAAGGATCACTGATCTCAGTTCTAACAGTGCTTTCACACTTTACAAACAACTGCTTGTCTTTACAAAAAACACATGTGCGTTTCTGACTAAAGCATTCGTGAAATTAATAAACTTTCAAAAGAACGCGATTATCTTTCAAAGTAAAGCTTGTATAGAGAAAAGGAACACTGATCTCTGTTCAAAAAATGCTGTCACACGTAGCAAACACATGTGCATTTCTTTCTAAAGTTTTCGTGAAATTAATAAACTTTCACAAGATCTTGATTATTTTTCAAAGTAAAGCTTGTACTCAGACAAGGAACACTGATCTTATTTCTAACAATGCTTTCAGACGTAGCAAACAACTGCTTGCCTTTACAGTGAAACACATGTTTATTTCCTACTAAAGCTTTCGTGAAATTAATAATCTTTGAAAAAAAAATGTTATCTTTCAAAGTAAAGCTTGTACTGAGAAAACGAACACTGATCTTCATTCTAACAATGCTTTACATGGAGCAACCAACTGCTTGTCTTTACAAAGAAACAGATGTGCGTTTCTTACTAAAGCTTTCGTGAAATTAATAAACTTTCAAAAGAACGCGATTATCGTTCAAAGTAAAGCTTGAATGAGAAAAGGAACACTGATCTCAGTTCTACCAATGCTTTCACACATAGCAAACAACTGCTTGTTTTACAAAGAAATACATGTGCGTTTCTTACTAAAGCTTTCTTGAAATTAGTAAAGTTTCAAAAGAACGCGATTATCTTTAAAAAGTAAAGCTTTTCTTAGAAAAGGAACACTGATCTCAGTTCTCACAATTCTTTCACACATAGCAAACAACTGCTTGTCTTTACAAAGAAACACATGTGCGTATCTTACTAAAGCTTTCGTGAAATTAATAAACTTTCAAAGAACGATATTATCTTTCAAAGTAAAGCTTGTACTGAGAAATGGAACACTGATCTCAGTTCTAACAATGCTTTCACATGTAGCGAACAACTGCTTGTCCTGACAAAGAAACAAATGTGCGTTTCTTACTAAAGCTTTCATGAAATTAATAAACTTTCAAATAACGCGATTATCTTTCAAAGAAAAGCTTGTACTGAGAAAAGGAACACTGATCTCAGTTCTAACAATGCAATCTCACGTAGCAAACAACTGCTTGCTTTACAAAGAAACACATGTGAGTTTCTTACTAAAGCTTTCGTGAAATTAAAGAACTTTCAAAAGAACGCGATTATCTTTCAAAGAAATGCTTGTACTGAGAAAAGGAACACTGATATCAGTTCTAACAGTGCTTTCACACGTAGCAAACAACTGCTTGATTTTACAAAGAAACACATGTGCGTTTCTTTTATAGCTTTTTGAAATTAATAAACTTCCAAAAGAACAGGATTATCTTTCAAAGTAAAGCTTGTACTAAGAAAAATAACCCTGATCTCTGTTCTAACAATGCCTTCACACCTAAGAAAACACTGCTTGTCTTTACAAAGACACACATGTGATGTCTTACTAAAGCTTTAGTATAATTATTAAACTTTCAAAAGAATGCGATTATCTTTCAAAGTATAGCTTGTACTGAGAAAAGGAACACTGATCTCAGTTCTAACAATGCTTTCACACGTAGCAAACAACTGCTGGTCTTTACAAGGAAACAAATGTGCGTTTCTTATTAAAGCTTTCGTGAAATTAATAAACTTTCAAAAGAACGCCATTATCTTTAAAGTAAAGCTTGTACTGAGAAAAGGAACACTGATCTCAGTTTTAACAATGCTTTCACACATAGCAAACAACTGCTTGTCTTTACACAGAAACACATGTGCGTTTCTTACTAAAGCTTTCGTGAAATTAATAAACTTTCAAAAGAATGCCATTATCTTTCAAAGTAATGCTTGTACTGAGAAAAGAATCACTGATCTCTGTCTAACAAATCTTTAACACGTACCAAACAAGTCCTTGTCTTTACAAAGAAACACATATGCGTTTCTTAATAAAGCTTTCGTGAAATTATTAAACTTTCAAAAGAACGCGATTATCTTTCAAAGTAAAGCTTGAATGAGAAAAGGAACACTGATCTCAGTTCTAACAGTGCTTTCACACATAGCAAACAACTCCTTGTCTTTACAAAGAAACACATGTGCGTTTCTTACTAAAGCTTTCTTGAAATTAGTAAAGTTTCAAAAGAACGCGATTATCTTTAAAAAGTAAAGCTTTTCTTAGAAAAGGAACACTGATCTCAGTTCTCACAATTTTTTCACACATATCAAACAACTGCTTGTCTTTACAAAGAAACACATGTGCGTATCTTACTAAAGGTTTCGTGAAATTAATAAACTTTCAAAGAACGTCAGCCAGTTGGTAGTCATTCTCATATTCTTAGTTTTGTATTGAGACAGTGTTGATAGTTTGGGAGCCACAAGGCTTTATGCTGACCAGTCAGAAATAATATTGACTTAAGTTTTATTTTTCACTTCTGTCCTGATTCTCTATATGTCTCCAAGTTTATATTCTCACAGTATTGACAGAAGACATGTTTGCATTGAAAAATTTAACCCTTACAAAAGGGTTTTGATAGGAGGAAGTAGACCTCCAAGTACCATTGTAACTAAGTTAGTCCAGTCATTATAAATATTTATCTGTCTGTTTTGACTGATTGGGGCCAGCTTGATGTTTTAACATGAGCCAAGTATGAAAACTTAAAGGCTTACTCAATTTTTTACCATTTTACTAAAAAAATTTGAAATCTGTTTTTACAGTTTTTTTGGTAATCTGTGCCATAAGATTGGAAAACCACCAAAATTATAAGAACTTTTATATCCAATTACTCTTCTGGGGTAATGTTAAGTTGTATAGATTATTATGCATGTTTGCTGGATATAACCCTTGTTTTGTGATGTAATTGCTTAGATTTTGTTGTTAACATTAGATTAGTGGTTGTATTAAATAAATTCTCAATGTGGTTATTATTTGAAAAAAAAAGAACGAGATTATCTTTCAAAGGAAAGCTTGTACTGAGAAAAGGAACACTGATATCAGTTCTAACAGTGCTTTCACACATAGTAAATAACTGCTTGTCTTTACATAGAAACACATGTGCGTTCCTTACTAAGCTTTCGTGAAATTAATAAACTTTCAAAAGAACGCGATTATCTTTCAAAGTAAAGCTTGTACTGAGAAAAGGCACACTGATCTCAGTTCTAACAATGCATTGTCATGTAGCACACGACTGCCTGCTTTACAAAGAAACACATGTGAGTTTCTTACTAAAGCTTTCGTGAAATTAAAAAACTTTCAAAAGAACGCGATTATCTTTCAAAGAAATGCTTGTACTGAGAAAAGGAACACTGATCTCAGTTCTAACAGTGCGTTCACACGTAGCAAACAACTGGTTGATTTTACAAAGAAACACATGTGCGTTTCTTTTATAGCTTTTTGAAATTAATAAACTTCCAAAAGAACAGGATTATCTTTTAAAGTAAAGCTTGTACTAAGAAAAAGAACCCTGATCTCTGTTCTAACAATGCCTTCACACCTAAGAAACCACTGCTTGTCTTTACAAAGACACACAAGTGAATTTCTTACTAAGCTTTAATATAATTATTAAACTTTCAAAAGAACGCGATTATCTTTCAAAGTATAGCTTGTACTAAGAAAAGGAACACTGATCTCAGTTCTAACAATGCTTTCACACGTAGCAAACAACTGCTGGTCTTTACAAAGAAACACATGTGCATTTCTTACTAAAGCTTTCGTGAAATTAATAAACGTTCAAAAAAATGCGATTATCTTTCAAAGTAAAGATTGTACTGAGAAAGGAACACTGATCTCAGTTCTAACAATGCTTTCACACATAGCAAATAACTGCTTGTCTTTACAAAGAAACACATGTGTGTTTCTTACTAAAGCTTTCGTGAAATTAATATACTTTGAAAAGAACTCGATCATCTTTCAAAGTAAAGCTTGTACTGAGAAAAGCAACACTGATCTTAGTTCTAACAACGCTTTCACACATACCAAACAACTCCTTGTCTTTACAAAGAAACACATGTGCGTTTCGTACTAAAGATTTTGTGAAATTAATAAACTTTCAAAAGAATGCCATTAACTTTCAAAGTAAAGCTTGTACTGAGAAAAGGAACACTGATCTCAGTTCTAACAATGCTTTCACACGTAGCAATCAACTGCTTGTCTTTACACAGAAACACATGTGCGTCCCTTACTAAAGCTTTGGGGAAATTAATAAACTTTCAAAAGAACATGATTATGTATCTAAGTAAAGCTTGTACTGAGAAAAGGAACACTGAACTCTGTTCTAACAATGCTTTCTCACGTAGCAAACCACTGCGTGTCTTTACACAGAAACATATGTGCGTTTCTTACTAAAGATTTTGTGAAATTAATAAACTTTCAAAAGAATGCCATTATATTTCAAAGTAAAGCTTGTACTGAGAAAAGGCACACTGATCTCAGTTCTAACAATGCATTCTCACGTAGCAAACGACTGCTTGCTTTACAAAGAAACACATGTGAGTTTCTTACTAAAGCTTTCGTGAAATTAATAAACTTTCAAAAGAATGCGATTATCTTTCAAAGAAATGCTTCTACTGAGAAAAGGAACACTGATCTCATTTCTAACAATGCATTCTCACATAGCAAACGACTGCTTGCTTTACAAAGAAACACATGTGAGTTTCTTACTAAAGCTTTCGTGAAATTAATAAACTTTCAAAAGAATGCGATTATCTTTCAAAGAAATGCTTGTACTGAGAAAAGGAACACTGATCTCAGTTCTAACATTGCATTCTCACGTAGCAAACAACTGCTTGATTTTACAAAGAAACAAGTGTCCGTTTCTTATTAAAGCTTTTTGAAATTAATAAACATTCAGAAGAACAGAATTATCTTTCAAAGAAAAGCTTGTACTAAGAAAAGGAACCCTGATCTCTGTTCTAACAATGCTTTCACACCTAAGAAACCACTGCTTGTCTTTACAAAGACATACATTTCTTACTAAAGCTTTAATATAATTATTAAACTTTCAAAAGAACGCGATTATCTTTCTAAGTATAGCTTGTACTGAGAAAAGGAACACTGATCTCAGTTCTAACAATGCTTTCACACGTAGCAAACAACTGCTGGACTTTACAAGGAAACACATGTGCGTTTCTTATTAAAGCTTTCGTGAAATTAATAAACTTTCAAAAGAACGCGGTTATCTTTCAAAGTAAAGCTTGTACTGAGAAAAGGATCACTGATCTCAGTTCTAACAATGCTTTCACACGTAGCAAACAACTGCTTGTCTTTACAAAGAAAAACATGTGCGTTTCTTACCAAAGCTTTCGTGAAATTAATAAACTTTCAAAAGAATGCAATTATCTTTCAAATAAAGTTTGTAATGAGAAAAGAAAAACTGATCTCAGTTCTAACAATGCTTCCAGACGTAGCAAAAACTGCTTGTCTTTACAAAGAAACACGTGCGTTTCTTTCTAAAGATTTCATGAAATAATAAACTTTCAAAATAACGCTATTATCTTTCAAAGTAAAGCTTGTACTAAGAAATGTAACGCTGATCTCCGTTCTAAAATTGCTTTCTCACATAGCAAACAACTCCTGGTCTTTACAAAGAAACACATGTGCGTTTCTTACTAAAGCTTTCGTGAAATCAATCAATTTTCAAAAGAAGGCTATTATCTTTCAAAGTAAAACTTGTTCTGAGAAAAGGAACACTAATCTCTGTTCTAACAATGCTTTCACACGTAGAAAACAACTGCTTGTCTTTACAAAAAAAACACGTGTGTTTTTTCCTAAAGCTTTCCTGAAATTAATAAACTTTCAAAAGAATGCGATTATCTTTCAAAGTAAAGCTTGTACTGAGAAAAAGAACACTGATCTCAGTTCTAACAATGCTTCCAGACGTAGCAAAAACTGCTTGTCTTACAAAGAAACACATGTGCGTTTTTTTCTAAAGCTTTTGTGAAATTAATAAACTTTCAAATGAACACCACTATCTTTCAAAGTAAAGCTTGTACTGAGAAAAGGAACACTGATCTCCATTCTAACAATTCTTTCACATGTACCAAACAACTACTCGTCTTTACAAAGAAACACATGTGCGTTTCTTACTAAAGCTTTCGTGAAATCAATAAACTTTCAAAAGAACGCGATTATATTTTAAAGTAAAGCTTGTACTGAGAAAAGGCACACTGATCTCAGTTCTAACACTGGTTTCACACATAGCAAACAACTGCTTGTCTTTCCAAAGAAACACGTGCGTTTCGTACTAAAGCTTTCGTGAAATTAATAAACTTTCAAAAGAACGCGATTATCTTTCAAAGTAAAGCTTGTACTGAGAAAAGGAACACAGATCTCTGTTCTAACAATCGTTTCACACATAGCAAACAACTGCTTGTCTTTACAAAGAAACACATGTGCGTTTCTTACTAAAGCTTTCTTGATATTAATAAAGTTTCAAAAGAACGTGATATTCTTTAAAAAGTAAAGCTTTTCTTTGAAAAGGAAAGATGATATCAGTTATCACAATTCTTTCACACATAGCAAACAACTGCTTGTCTTTACAAAGAAGCACATGTGCGTTTCTTACTAAAGCTTTCGTGAAATTAATAAACTTTCAAAAGAACGCGATTATCTTTCAAAACAAAGCTAGTCCTTAGAAATGGAACACTGATCTCTGTTCTAACAATGCTTTCACACATAGCAATCAACTGCTTGTCTTTACACAGAAACACATGTGCGTCACTTACTAAAGCTTTGGGGAAATTAATAAACTTTCAAAAGAACATGATTATCTTTCTAAGTAAAGCTTGTACTGGGAAAAGGAATACTGAACTCCGTTCTAACAATGCTTTCTCACGTAGCAAACAACTGCTTGTCTTTACAAGAAAATAATGTGTGTTTCTTACTAAAGCTTTTGTGAAATTAATAAACTTTCAAAAAAATGCAATTATCTTTCAAAGAAAAGATTGCAATGAGAAAAGTAACACTGATCTCAGTTCTAACAATGCTTTCACACGTAGCAAACAACTTCTTGTCTTTACAAAGAATCACAGGTGCTTTTCTTACTAAAGCTTTCCTGTAATTAATGAACTTTTAAAAGAACGCGATTATCTTTCAAAGTAAAGCTTGTACTGAGAAATGAAATACTGATCTCAGTTCTAACAATGCTTTCACACGTAGCAAACAACTGCTTGTCTTTACAAAGAAACACATGTGCGTTTCTTACTAAAGAAATCTTGAAATTATTAAACTTTCAAAAGAACGCGATTATCTTTGAGAGTAAAGCTTGTACTGAGACAAGAAACACTGAACCTAGTTCTAGCAATGCTTTCACACATAGCAAACAACTGCTTCGCTTTAAAAGAAACACAAGTGCGTTTCATACTATAGCTTTCGTGAAATTAATAAACTTTCAAAAGAATGCGATTATCTTTCAAAGTAAAGCTTGTACTGAGAAAAGGAACACTGATCTCAGTTCTAACAATGCGTTCACACATAGCAAACCACTGCTTTTACAAAGAAACACTTGTGCATTTCTTACAAAAGCTTTAATATAATTATTAAATTTTCAACAGAATGTGATTACCTTTCAAAGAAAAGCTTGTACTGAGATAAGGAACACTGATCTCAGTTCAAAAATTGCTTTCACACGTAGCAAACATATGTGCATTTCTTTCTAAAGCTTTCGTGAAATTAACAAACTTTCACAAAATCGTGATTATCCTTCAAAGTAAATCTTGTACTCAGACAAAGGACACTGATCTCGTTTCTAACAATGCTTTCACAGGTAGCAAACAACGGCTTGCCTTTACAGAGAAACACATGTGTTTCTTACTAAAGCTTTCTTGAAATTAATAATCTTGCAAAAGAACGTGATTATCTTTGAAAGTAAAGCTTGTACTGAGTAAAGGAAATCTGATCTCAGTTCTAACAATGCTTTCCCATGGAACAACCAACTGCTTGTCTTTACAAAGAAACACATGTGCGTTTCTTACTAGAGCATTCATGAAATTAATAAACTTTGAAAAGAACGCGATTATCTTTCAAAGTAAAGCCTGTACTGAGAAAAGGAACACTGACCTCAGTTCTAACAATGCTTTCACATATAGCAAACAACTGCTTGGCTTTACACAGAAACACATGTGCGTTTCTTACTAAAGCTTTCGTGAAATTAATAAACTTTGAAAACAACGCGATTATCTTTTAAAGTAAAGCTTGTACTGTGAAAAGGAACACAGATCTCAGTTCTAACAATGCTTTCACACATACCAAACAACTCCTTGTCTTTACAAAGAAACACATGTGCGTTTTTTACTAAAGCTTTCGTGAAATATATAAACTTTCAAAAGAACGCCAATATCTTTCAAAGTAAAGCTTGTACTGAGAAGAGGAACACTGATCTCAGTTCTAACAATGCTTTCACACGTAGAAAACAACTGCTTCTCTGTACAAAGAAACACATGTGCGTTTCTTACTAAAGCCTACGTGAAATTAATTAACTTTCAAAAAATGATATTATCTTTCAAATTAAAGCTTGTACTGAGAAAAGGAACACTGATCTAAGTTCTAACATAGCTTTCACACGTAGCAAACTACTGCTTGTCTTTACAAAAAACCATGTGTGTTTCTTACTAAAGCTTTCTTGAAATTAATAATCTTTCAAAAGAACGCGATTATCTTTAAAAAGTAAAGCTTTACTTAGAAAAGGAACACTGATCTCAGTTCTCACGATTCTTTCACATGTAGCAAAAAACTGCATGTCTTTACAACGAAACACATGTGCATTTCATACTAAAGCTTTCGTGAAATCAATAAATTTTCAAAGAACACGATTATCATTCAAAGTAAATTTGTACTGAGAAAAGGAACACTGATCTCATTTCTAACAATGCTTTGACACGTAGCAAGCAAATGCTTGTCTTTACAAAGAAACATATGTGCGGTTCTTAATAAAGCTTTCGTGAAATTAATAAACTTTCAAAGAACACGATTATCTTTCAAAGTAAAGCTTGTACTGAGAAAAGGAACACTGATCTCAGTTCTAACAATGTTTTCACATGTAGCAAACAACTGCTTGTCTTGACAAAGAAAGACATGTGCGTTTCTTACTAAAGGAATCGTTAAATTAATAAACTTTCAAAAGAGAGCTATTATCTTTCAAAGCAAAGCCTGACTGAAAAAGGCACACTGATCTCAGTTCTAACAATGCTTTCTCACGTAGCAAATGACTGTTTGCTTTACAAAGAAACACATGTGACTTTCTTAGTAAAGCTTACGTGAAATTAAAAAACTTTCAAAAGAACGCCATTATCTTTCAAAGTAAAGCTTGTACTTAGAAAATAAACACTGATCTCAATTCTAACAATGCGTTCACACCTAGCAAACCACTGTTGTCTTTACAAAGTAACACATGTGCATTTCTTACTAATCTTTAGTATAATTATTAAACTTTCAAAGAACGCGATTATCTTTCAAAATAAAGCTTGTACTGAGAAAAGGTACACTGATCTCTGTTCTAACAATGCTTTCACACGTAGCAAAGAACTGCTTGTATTTCCAAAAAACACATGTGCGTCTCTTACTAAAGCTTTCGGGAAATTAATAAACTTTCAAAAGAACACGATTATCTTTCAAAGTAAAGTTTGTACTGAGAAAAGAAACACTGAACTCAGTTCTATCAATGCTTTCACACGTTGCAAACAACTACTGGTCTTTACAAGGAAACACATGTGCGTTTCTTATTAAAGCTTTCGTGAAATTAAGGCTTTCAAAAGAACGCGGTTATCTTTCAAAGTAAAGCTTGTACTGAGAAAAGGATCACTGATTTCAGTTCTAACAATGCTTTCACACATAGCAAACAATTACTTGTCTTTACAAAGAATCACATGTGCGTTTCTTACTAAAGCTTTCGTGAAATTAATAAACTTTCAAAAGAATGCAATTATCTTTCAAATAATGTTTGTAATGAGAAAAGGAAAACTGATCTCAGTCTAACAATGCTTTCACACGTAGCAAAAAACTGCTTGTCTTTACACACAAACACATGTGTGTTTCTTACTAAAGCTTACGAGAAATTAATAAACTTTGAATAGAACGCGATTATCTTTCCAAGAAAGGCTTGTACCGAGAAAAGGAACACTGATCTCAGTTCTAACAATGCTTCCAGACATAGCAAAAACTGCTTGTCTTAGAAAGAAACACATGTGCGTTTCTTTCTAAAGCTTTCGTGAAATTAATAAACTTTCAACGAACGCGATTATCTTTCTAAGTAAAGCTTGTACTGAGAAAAGGAACACTGATCTGTGTTCTAAAATTGCTTTCTCACTTAGCAAACAACTCCTGGTCTTTACAAAAAACACATGTGTGTTTCTTATTAAAGCTTTCGTGAAATCAATAAACTTTCAAAAGAAGGCTATTATCTTTCAAAGTAAGTTTGTTCTGAGAAAAGGAACACTAATCTCTGTTTTAACAATGCTTTCACATGTAGAAAATAACTGCTTGTCTTTACAAAAAACACATGTGTGTTTCTTCCTAAAGCTTTCCTGAAATTAATAAACTTTCAAAAGAACGCGGTTATCTTTCAAAGTAAAGTTGTACTGAGAAAAGGAACACTGAACTCAATTCTAACAATGCTTCCAGACGTAGCAAAAACTGCTTGTCTTTACAAAGATACACATGTGCTTTTCTTTCTAAAGAGTTCGTGAAATTAATAAACTTTCAAAAGAACGTGATTATCTTTGAAAGTAAAGCTTGTACTGAGAAAAGGAAATCTGATCTCAGTTCTAACAATGCTTTCCCATGGAGCAACCAACTGCTTGTCTTTACAAAGAAACACATGTGTGTTTCTTACTAAAGCATTCATGAAATTAATAAACTTTCAAAAGAATGTGATTATCTTTCAAAGTAAAGCTTGTGCTGAGAAAAAGAACACTGATCTCAGTTCTAACAATGCTTTCACACGTAGCAAACAACTGCTTGTCTTTACACAGAAACACATGTGTGTTTCTTACTAAAGCTTCCGTGAAATTAATAAACTTTGAAAAGAACGCGATTATCTTTCAAAGTAAAGCTTGTACTGAGAAAAGGAACACTGACCTCAGTTCTAACAATGCTTTCACATATAGCAAACAACTGCTTGGCTTTACACAGAAACACATGTGCGTTTCTTACTAAAGCTTTCGTGAAATTAATAAACTTTGAAAACAACGCGATTATCTTTCAAATTAAAGCTTGTACTGTGAAAAGGAACACAGATCTCAGTTCTAACAATGCTTTCACACATACCAAACAACTCCTTGTCTTTACAAAGAAACATATGTGCGTTTTTTACTAAAGCTTTCGTGAAATATATAAACTTTCAAAAGAACGCCATTATCTTTCAAAGTAAAGCTTGTACTGAGAAAAGGAACACTGATCTCAGTTCTAACAATGCTTTCACACGTAGAAAACAACTGCTTGTCTGTACAAAGAAACATATGTGCGTTTCTTACTAAAGCCTACTTGAAATTAATCAGCTTTCAAAAAAACGATATTATCTTTCAAATTAAAGCTTGTACTGAGAAAAGGAACACTGATCTAAGTTCTAACATAGCTTTCACACGTAGCAAACTACTGCTTGTCTTTACAAAAAACCATGTGTGTTTCTTACTAAAGCTTTCTTGAAATTAATAATCTTTCAAAAGAACGCGATTATCTTTAAAAAGTAAATCTTTTCTTTGAAAAGGAACACTGATTTCAGTTCTCACGATTCTTTTACATGTAGCAAAAAACTGCATGTCTTTACAACGAAACACATGTGCATTTCTTACTAAAGCTTTCGTGAAATTAATAAATTTTCAAAGAACACGATTATCATTCAAAGTAAATTTGTACTGAGAAAAGGAACACTGATCTCATTTCTTTTTTTTTAATGACATCATTTATTTTGTGGAAATTACGGCTCCATGGGGGATGTCATTTTGAGAAAAATTTGGGGCATGACTGCCAAAAGAATATTTTCATGTTAATGCCTTTAAAAATGATGTCAGTGGCTTTTGTTAGATGATCCACATTGAGACAGGAAGGACACAAAAAGTTAAAATTCCTAGTTGCACACTGGGAATTCTTTCACAAAATCCCTGTCAGGGAACAACAGTCCCATGGTTAGAGAAATTGAGTTTCACACAGTTTGCACAGTGGGCTAATACTACAGGACTGACAGTAACAGAATATCTATCCAAATACTGTGCTTCCGTTGTCATGAGAACAAATAATCGACTGCAATTCTAAATTTTTCTGAATCCTGCTGTTCTACAATCATCCAAATCCCCATAGAATCACTTACATTTATATCATTATAAAATGTTTTTGGCTATTCAACAATATCACTACAGATTCTGTGTTCTACATTTCAAACACTCATTAATATCTTTTTTTTCTTTTTTTATTCTTTTTTAATTAAAATTTCCAACTGCTCCCCGTTTCCCTTTTCCCTCCCCCTCCTCCCACATATTGCCCCCTCCCCCCGCTCCCCTCCCCCTATCCCCACTCCACTTCTCCTCCCCCTAGTCCACTCCCCCTCCCTCTCGATACTGAAGAGCAGTCCAAATTCCCTGCTCTACAGGAAGACCAAGGTCCTCCCACTTCTATCTAGGTCCAGGAAGGTGAGCATCCAAACAGGCTACGCTCCCACAAAGCCAGTTCATGTATTAGGATCGAAACCTAGTGCCATTGTCCTTGGCTTCTCATCAGCCTTCATTGTCCTCCTTGTTCAGAGAGTCCAGTTTCAACCCATGCTTATTCAGTCCCAGTCCAGCTGGCCTTGGAGAGCTCCCAATAGATCAGTTCCACTGTCACTGTGGGTGGGTGCACGCCTCGTGGTCCTGATTTCCTTGCTCATGTTCTCCCTCCTTCTGCTCCTCATTTGGACCTTAAGTGCTCAGACGGTTGATCCAAATTGGGTCTCTGTCTCTCTCTCGATCCATCGCCAGATGAAAGTTCCTGTGCCATTCTCCTTGGCCTCTCGTCAGCTCTCATTGTCCACCACATTCAGAGAGTCCGGTTTTGTCCCATGTTTTTTTCAGTAGCAGTCCAGCTGGCCTTGGTGAGCTCCCAATAGATTGGCCCCCCTGTCTCAGTGGTTGGGTGCACCCCTCATGGTCCTGACTTCCTTGTCCATGTTCTCTCTCCTTCTGCTCCTCATTATAACCTTGGGAGCTCAGTCCGGTGCTCCAGTGTGGGTCTCTGTCTCTATCTCCATCCATCGCTAGATGAAGGTTCTATGGCGATATGCAAGATATTCATCAGTATGATTATAGGATAGGTTTATTTCAGGTTCCCTATCCTCAGGTGCCCCAATGAACTAACCGGGGACATTGCCCTGGGCATCTGGTAGCCATTCCAGGTTCAAGTCTCTTGCCAACCCTTAGGTGGTTCCCTTAACTAAGGTATGAGTTTCCCTGCTCCCCAATCCAACCTTCCTTTAACCCCAATCACCCCGATTCCCCCAGTTCCCCTCATCCTCTCCTTCACACTTTTCTCTCCCCATCACCCCTCATCCCCATCCCACCACACCCCCCAAGATTCCAATTTTTTGCCCATCAATCTTGTCTATTTCCCAGAGCTGGGAGGATATCTATATGTTTTTCCTTGGGTTTACCCTCTTGTTTAGCTTCTTTAGGATCACAAATTATAGACTCAGTGGCCCCTATCCATGGCTAGAAACCAATTATGAGTGAGTACATCCCATGATCTTCTTTTTGGGTCTGGGTTACCTCACTCAGGATAGTATTTTCTATTTCCATCCATTTGCATGTAAAATTCGAGAAGTCATTGTTTTTTACCGCAGAGTAGTACTCTAATGTATATATATATTCCACACTTTCTTCATCCATTCTTCTATTGAAGGGCATCTAGGTTGCTTCCAGGTTCTGGCTATTACAAATAATGCTGCTATGAACATAGTTGGACAGATGCTTTTGTCATATGATAGGGCATCTCTTGGGTATATTCCCAAGAGTGCTATTGCTGGGTCCAGGGGTAGGTTGATCCCAATTTTTCTGAGAAACCGCCACACTGATTTCCAAAGTGGTTGCACAAGTTTGCAGTCCCACCAGCAATGGATGAGGGTACCCCTTTCTCCACAACCTCTCCAGCAAAGGCTATCCTTGGTGTTTTTGATTTTAGCCATTCTGACAGGTGTAAGATGATATCTCAGAGTTGTTTTGATTTGCATTTCTCTGATCACTAAGGAGGTTGAGCATGACCTTAAGTATCTTTTGGCCATTTTAACTTCTTCTGGTGAGAATTCTCTGTTCAGTTCAGTGCCCCATTTTTTAATTGGGTTAATTATCCTTTTAAAGTCTAGTTTCTTGAGTTCTTTATAAATTTTGGAGATCAGACCTTTGTCTGTAGCGGGGTTGCTGAAGATCTTCTCCCAGTCAGTAGGCTGCCTTTTTGTCTTAATGACAGTGTCCTTTGCTTTACAGAAGCTTCTCAGTTTCAGGAGGTCCCATTTATTCAATGTTGCTCTTAATGTCTGTGCTGCTGGGGTTATACATAGGAAGCGATCTCCTGTGCCCATATGTTGTAGGGTACTTCCCATTTTCTCTTCTATCAGGTTCAGTGTGTTCAGATTGATATTGAGGTCTTTGATCCATTTGGACTTGAGTTTTGTGCATGGTGATAGATATGGGTCTATTTTCATTCTTCTACAGGTTGACATCCAATTGTACCAGCACCATTTGTTGAAGATGCTTTCTTTCTTCCATTGTATACTTTTAGCTCCTTTATCGAAAATTAGTTGTTCATAGGTTTGTGGGTTAAAATCCGGATCTTCTATACGATTCCATTGGTTGACTGCTCTGTTTTTATGCCAGTACCACGCTGTTTTCATTACTGTAGCTCTGTAATAGAGTTTGAAGTCAGGGATGGTAATGCCTCCAGAAGTTCCTTTATTGTATAAGATTGTTTTGGCTATCCTGGGTTTTTTGTTTCTCCATATAAAGTTGATTATTGTCCTTTCAAGATCTGTGAAAAATTTTGATGGGATTTTAATGGGGATTGCATTGAATCTATAAATTGCCCTTGGTAGAATTGCCATTTTTACTATGTTGATCCTCCCAATCCAGGAGCACGGGATATCCTTCCATTTTCTGGTATCCTCTTCAATTTCTTTCTTCAATGCCTTAAAGTTCTTGTCAAATAGATCTTTCACTTCCTTGGTTAGCGTTACCCCAAGATATTTTATGCTTTTTGTGGCTATCGGAAAGGTGATGATTCTCTTATTTCCCCCTCTACTTCCATATCCTTTGTGTATAAGAGGGCGACTGATTTTTTGGAGTTGATCTTGTATCCTGCCACATTACTAAAGGCGTTTATCAGCTGTAGGAGTTCTTTGGTGGAGTTTTTGGGGTCGCTCATGTACACTATCATATCATCTGCAAATAATGCAAGTTTAACTTCTTCCTTTCCAATTTGAATCCCCTTTATCCCCTTATGTTGTCTTATTGCTATTGCTAAAACTTCGAGAACTATATTGAAGAGGTATGGAGAGAGTGGACAGCCTTGGCGTGTTCCTGATTTTAGTGGGATGGCTTTAAGTTTCTCTCCATTTAATTTGATATTAGCTGTCGGCTTGCTGTATATAGCTTTAATTAAATTTAGGTATGACCCTTGTATCCCTAATCTCTCCAAGACTTTTATCATAAAGGGATGTTGAATTTTGTCAAATGCTTTTTCAGCGTCTAATGAAACGATCATATGGTTTTTTTCTTTCAGTTTATTTATATGATGGATTACATTGATAGATTTGCGTATGTTAAACCAGCCCTGCATCTCTGGTATGAAGCCTACTTGATCATAATGGATAATTTTTCTAATGTGTTCTTGGATTCGGTTTGCCAGAATTTTGTTGAGGATTTCTGCGTCGATGTTCATGAGTGAGATTGGCCTGTAATTCTCTTTCTTGGTTGGGTCTTTGTGTGGTTTTGGTATCAGAGTTACTGTAGCTTCATAAAAGGAATTTGGCAATGACTCTTCTGTTTCTATATTGTGAAATACCTTAAGGAGTATAGGTATTAGGTCTTCTTGGAAGTTCTGGTAGAATTCCGCATTGAAACCATCTGGTCCTGGACTTTTTTTGGAAGGGAGTTTTTTGATAACTGCTTCTAATTCTTCATGACTAACAGGTCTATTTAGGTTGTTCACCTGGTCCTGGTTTAACTTTGGTATATGGTACTTATCTAAAAAAGTGTCCATTTCTTTTACATTTTCCAGTTTTGTGGCATACAGGCTTTTGTAGTAAGATCTAATGATTCTCTGAATTTCCTCTGTGTCTGTGGTTATGTCTCCCTTTTCATTTCTGATCTTATTAATTTGCAGATTCTCTCTCTGCCGTTTGATTAGTTTGGATAGGGGTTTATCAATCTTGTTGATTTTCTCCAGGAACCAGCTTTTTGATTTATTGATTCTTTCAATTGTTTTCTGTGTTTCTATTTTGTTGATTACAGCCCTCAGTTTGATTATTTCCAGTCTTCTACCCCTTCTAGGTGAGTCTGCTTCTTTTTTTTTCTAGAGCTTTCAGGTGGGCTGTTAAGTCTCCAATGTGTGCTTTCTCTGTTTTCTTTAAGTGGGCAGTTAGTGCTATGATCTTTCCTCTCAGGACTGCTTTCATAGTGTCCCATAGGTTTGAGTATGTTGTTTCTTTATTTTCATTGTCTTCAAGGAAGATTTTAATTTCTTTCTTTATTTCTTCCTTAATCCAGGTATGGTTCAGTAGTTGACTATTCAGTTTCCATGAGTTTGTAGGCTTTCTGGGGCTAGCATTGTTGCTGAATTCTAGCTTTAATCCATGGTGATCTGATAAGATACAGGTGGTTATTAATATTTTTTTGTAACTGTGAATGTTTGCTTTGTTACCGAGTATGTGGTCGATTTTTGAGAAGGTTCCATGAGCTGCAGAGAAGAAGGTATATTCTTTCCTATTTGGGTGGAATATTCTATAGATGTCTGTTAAGTCCATTTGATTCATTACCTCCATTAATTCTCTTATTTCTCTGTTAGGTTTCTGTCTACTTGACCTGTCCATTGGTGAGAGAGGAGTATTAAAGTCTCCTACTATTAATGTGTGCGGTTTGATGGCTGCCTTGAGTTTTAACAATGTTTCTTTTACGTACGTGGGTGCTTTTATATTAGGGGCATAGATATTCAGGATTGACATTTCATCCTGATGAATTGTTCCTGTTATGAGTAGAAAATGTCCCTCTCCATCTCTTCTGATTGATTTAAGTTTGAAGTCAACTTTGTTAGAAATTAGTATGGCCACACCTGCTTGTTTCCTAGGTCCATTTACTTGATAAGCCTTATCCCAAACCTTTACTCTGAGTAGGTGCCTGTCTTTGTGGTTGAGGTGTGTTTCTTGTAAACAGCAGAATGTTGGATCCTGTTTTCGTATCCAATCTCTTAGTCTGTGCCTTTTTATAGGTGAATTGAGTCCATTGACATTAAGTGATACTAATGACCAATGGTTGTTAACTCCGGTCATTTTTTTTAGTGGTAGATTTTGTGTGTTTCCCTTCTTTGAGATGTGCTGGTAAAGGGTCTCTAGATGTCTGAGTTACTGTGGTCATTGTTGGACTCCTTGATTAATGATTTTCCTTCTATTACTTTCTGTAAGGCTGGATTTGTGGCTACGTATTGTTTAAATTTGTTTTTATCCTGGAAAATTTTGTTTTCTCCATTTATAGTGAACGAGAGCTTGGCTGGGTGTAGTAGTCTGGGCTTGCATCCATGGTCTTGTAGTTTCTGCAGTACATCTATCCAGGACCTTCTGGCTTTCATGGTTTCCATAGAGAAGTCAGGTGTAAGTCTGATAGGTTTACCTTTATAAGTAACTTGGCCTTTTTCCTTTGCTGCTCTTAGTATTCTTTCTTTATTCTGTATGCTTTGTGTTTTGATTATTATATGGCGAGAGTATGTTTTTATTTGATCCAGCCTATTCGGATTTCTGTATGCTTCTTGAACCTTCATAGGTATATCTTTCTTTAGGTTGGGAAAGTTTTCTTGTATAATTTTATTAAATACATTTTCTGGACCGTTGAGCTGCGCTTCTTCTCCTTCTTCAATTCCTATTATTCTTAGGTTTGGTCTTTTTATTGTGTCCCATATTTCCTGAATGTTTTGTTATGAGAATTTGTTGGCCTTGCTGTTTTCTTTGATCAGCGTGTTTATTTTCTCTATGGTATCTTCAGAATCTGAGATTCTTTCTTCTATCTCTTGTATTCTGTTGGTTATGCTTGCTTCTGTAGTCTCTATTCGTTTACCTAGATTTTCCCTGTCCAGCTGGCCTTCTGTTTGTGTTTTCTTCTTTGCCTCCATTTCAGTTTTTAAGTCTTGAACTGTTTCCATTATCTGTTTGATTGTTTTTCCTTGGTTTCCTAGGGTATCATTCACTGATTTACTCAGTTCTTCAAACTTTCTGTTATACTTCTCATCCATTTCTATAAGGGCATTTTTTACATGCTGTTTAAGGGCGTCAATCACTTTCATAAAGTCAATTTTATCTACTTCTTCATGATTAAGGTGTTAATGTCCTCCTGTTGTGAGGTCGCTGGGTTCTGTTGGTTTCATATAGTTTTTCAGATTGTTGGGTGAATTCTTGCATTGGCGCCTGCCCATCTCTTTCTCCGAATGCTCCCCTATGGATCTTCTTTTACCGGATCAGGTCTCCTTGCCTACTGATGTACCTTCCCAGTGATGGCACCCTGCAGTGATAGCTCTCCTGATGCTCCAGTGATGTCTCTCCTGGTACCAATATCAGATCTCCGTGCCCCAAGACGGCTCTCCTGGTACCCAGATTAGCTCTCCCACTGATGGCTCTCCTGGTGGCAAGATCAGATCTCTGTGCAGGTTGGGTAGTTCATAAACAAAGCTCCTACCTTGCTTGGTGCAGGCAGGCCAGTGAACCAAAGGAGGTCTCGGCTGCCTACTTGCCCTGAGGATTTGCCCCCAGTGCCAGACAGACTGAGCTGGATGGTGTTATGTGCCCAAAGAGGAAAGGGGGCAGAAGGAAGAAGGGTTCTGGATGCAAGCTGGGTGGGACAAGAAGAGAGAGGCAGTATGCAGGGTGTAGAGCCCCTGCAGGTAGCCCAGGGAGTATAGGGTGGGGGATGAGGAACTTCAGAGTTCCCTGTCCAGGGCTGCTTCCGCCGCCGCTGGTCACAAACTCACCGGGCTGCTGTCTCTCCTGGTGCCTAGATCAGATCTCCCTGCAGGTTGGGTAGTTTGTAAACAAAGCCCTTACCTTCTTGTTGCAGGCAGGCCAGTGAGACAAAGGAAGTCTCACCTGCCTACTTGCCCTGAGGATTTGCCCCCAGCGCCAGACAGACTGAGCTGGATGGTGTTATGTGCCCAAAGAGGAAAGGGGGCAAAAGGAAGAAGGGTTCTGGATGCAAGCTGGGTGGGACAAGAAGAGAGAGGCAGTATGCAGGGTGTAGAGCCCCTGCAGGGAGCCCAGGGAGTATAGGGTGGGGGATGAGGAACTTCAGAGATCCCTGTCCAGGGCTGCTTCCGCCGCCGCTGGTCACAAACTCACCGGGCTGCTGTCTCTCCTGGTGCCTAGATCAGAACTCCCTGCAGGTTGAGTAGTTTGTAAACAAAGCCCTTACCTTCTTGTTGCAGGCAGGCCAGTGAGACAAAGGAAGTCTCGCCTGCCTACTTGCCCTGAGGATTTGCCCCCAGTGCCAGACAGACTGAGCTGGATGGTTTTATGTGCCCAAAGAGGAAAGGGGGCAGAAGGAAGAAGGGTTCTGGATGTAAGCTGGGTGGGACCCACTGATCTCATTTCTAACAATGCTTTGACACGTAGCAAACAAATGCTTGTCTTTACAAAGAAACATATGTGCGGTTCTTAATAAAGCTTTCGTGAAATTAATAAACTTTCAAAGAATGCGATTATCTTTCAAAGTAAAGCTTGTACTGAGAAAAGGAACACTGATCTCAGTTCTAACAATGCGTTCACAACTAGCAAACCACTGTTGTCTTTACAAAAAAACACATGTGCATTTCTTGCTAAAATTTAGTATAATTATTAAACTTTCAAAGAACGCGATTATCTTTCAAAATAAAGCTTGTACTGAGAAAAGGTACACTGATCTCTGTTCTAACAATGCTTACACACGTAGCAAAGAACTGCTAGTATTTACAAAAAACACATGTGCGTCTCTTACTAAAGCTTTCGTGAAATTAATAAACTTTCAAAAGAACACGATTATCTTTCAAAGTAAAGTTTGTACTGAGAAAAGGCACACTGATCTCAGTTCTAACAATGCTTTGACACGTAGCAAACAACTGCTTGTCTTTATAAAGAAAAATATGTGTGTTTCTTACCAAAGCTTTCGTGAAATTAATAAACTTTCAAAAGAATGCAATTATCTTTCAAATAAAGTTTGTACTGAGAAAAGGAAAACTGATCTCAGTTCTAACAATGCTTTCACACGTAGCAAAAAACTGCTTGTCTTTACACACAAACACATGTGTGTTTCTTACTAAAGCTTCCGAGAAATTAATAAACTTTGAATAGAACGCGATTATCTTTCCAAGAAAAGCTTGTACTGAGAAAAGGAACACTGATCTCAGTTCTAACAACAAACACATGTGTTTCTTACTAAAGCTTCCGAGAAATTAATAAACTTTGAATAGAACGCGATTATCTTTCCAAGAAAAGCTTGTACTGAGAAAAGGAACACTGATCTCAGTTCTAACAATGCTTCAAGACATAGCAAAAATTGCTTGTCTTTACAAATAAACACATGTGCGTTTCTTTCTAAAGCTTTCGTGAAATTAATAAACTTTCAAAAGAACGCGATTATCTTTCAAAGTAAAGCTTGTACTGAGAAAAGGAACAATGATCTCTGTTCTAAAATTGCTTTCTCACTTAGCAAACAACTCCTGGTCTTTACAAAAAACACATGTGCGTTTCTTACTAAAGCTTTCGTGAAATCAATAAACTTTCAAAAGAAGGCTATTATCTTTCAAATTAAGCTTGTTCTGAGAAAAGGAACACTAATCTCTGTTCTAACAATACTTTCACACGTAGAAAACAACTGCTTGTCTTTCCAAAGAAACACGTGCGTTTCGTACTAAAGCTTTCGTGAAATTAATAAACTTTCAATAGAACGCGATTGTCTTTCAAAGTAAAGCTTGTACTGAGAAAAAGAACACTGACCTCAGTTCTAACAATGCTTTCACATATAGCAACCAACTGCTTGGCTCTACAAAGAAACACATGTGCGTTTCTTACTACAGCTTTCTTGAAATTAATAAAGTTTCAAAAGAACGTGATATTCTTTAAAAAGTAAAGTTTTCTTTAAAAAGGAACACTGATATCAGTTATCACAATTCTTTCACACATAGCAAACAACTGCTTGTCTTTACAAAGAAGCACATGTGTGTTTCTTACTAAAGCTTTCGTGAAATCAATAAACTTTCAAAAGAACGCGATTATCTTTCACAACAAAGCTTGTCCTTAAAAAAGGAACACTGATCTCTGTTCTAACAATGCTTTCACACGTAGCAATCAACTGCTTGTCTTTACACAGAAACACATGTGCATCACTTACTAAAGCTTTCCGGAAATTAATAAACTTTCAAAAGAACGCGATTATCTTTCTAAGTAAAGCTTGTACTGAGAAAATGAACACTGATCGCAGTTCTAACAATGCTTTCACACAGAGCAAACAACTGCTGGTCTTTACAAGAAAACACATGTGCGTTTCTTACTAAGCTTTCGTGAAATTAATAAACTTTCAAAAGAACGCGGTTATCTTTCAAAGTAAAGCTTGTACTGAGAAAAGGACACTGATCTCAGTTCTAACAGTGATTTCACACGTAGGAAACAGCTGCTTGTCTTTACAAAGAAACACATGTGCGTTTCTTACTAAAGCTTTCGTGAAATTAATAAACTTTCCAAAGAACGTGATTATCTTTCAGAGTAAAGCTTGTCCTGTGAAAAGGAACACTGACCTCAGTTCTAACAATGCTTTCACACGTAAAAAACTGCTTGATTTTACAAATAAACACATGTGCGTTTCTTATTAAAGATTTCGTGTAATTAATAAACTTTCAAAGAATGCGAATACCTTTAAAAGTAAATTATACTGAAAAAGGGAACACTGATCTCATTTCTAACAATGCTTTGGCACGTAGCAAACAACTGCTTGTCTTTACCTAGATCCACATGTGAGTTTTTTACTAAAGCTTTCGTGAAATTAATTAACTTTCAAAAGATCGCGATTATCTTTCAAAGTAAATCTTGTACTGAGAAAAGGAACACTGATCTCAGTTCTACCAATGCTTTCACATGTAGCAAACAACTGCTTGATTTTACAAAGAAACACATGTGCGTTTCTTATTAAAGCTTTCGTGAAAGTAATCAACTTTCAAAAGAACACGATTATCTTTCAAAATAAAGCTTTTACTGAGAAAAGGAACACTGATCTCAGTTCTACCAATGCTTTCACATGTAGCAAACAACTGCTTGATTTTACAAAGAAACACATGTGCGTTTCTTATTAAAGCTTTCGTGAAATTAATAAACTTTCAAAAGAACGCGATTATCTTTCAAAATAAAGCTTGTACTGAGAAAGGAATACTGTTTTCCGTTCTAACAATGCTTTCTCACGTAGCAAACAACTGCTTGTCTTTACAAGAAAATAATGTGTGTTTCTTACTAAAGCTTTTGTGAAATTAATAAACTTTAAAAAAAACGTGATTATCTTTCAAAGAAAAGCTTGTCCTGAGAAAAGGAACACTGATCTCATTTCTAACAATGCTTTCACACGTAGCAAACAACTTCTTGTCTTTACAAAGAATCACAGGTGCGTTTCTTACTAAACCTTTCCTGTAATTAATAAACTTTTAAGAGAACGCGATTATCTTTCAAAGTAAAGCTTGTACTGAGAAATGGAACACTGATCTCAGTTCTGACAATGCTTTCACACGTAGCAAACAACTGCTTGTCTTTACAAAGAAACACATGTGCGTTTCTTACTAAAGCTTTCGTGAAATTAATAAACGTCCGAAAGAACGCGATTGTCTTTCAAAGTAAAGCTTGTGTTGGGAAAAGGAACACTGATCTCAGTTCTAACAATGCTTTCACACGTAGCAAACAACTGCTTGTCTTGACAAAGAAACACATGTGCGTTTCTTACTAAAGCTTTCATGAAATTAATACACTTTCAAAAAATCACGATTATCTTTCAAAGAAAAGCTTGTACAGTGAAAAGGAACACTGATCTCAGTTCTAAAAATGTTTTCACACTAAAAAAACTGATTGATTTTACTAATAAACACATGTGCGTTTCTTATTAAAGCTTTCGTGTAATTTATAAATTTTCAAAGAATGCGATTACCTTTAAAAGTAAATTATAATGAAAAAGGGAACACTGATCTCATTTCTAACAATGCTTTGACAAGTAGCAAACAACTGCTTGTCTTTACATAGACACACATGTGAGTTTTTTACTAAAGCTTTCGTGAAATTAATAAACTTTCAAAAGATCGCGATTATCTTTCAAAGTAAATGTTGTACTGAGAAAAGGAACACTGATCTCAGTTCTAACAAAGCTTTCACACGTAGCAAACAACTGCTTGATTTTACAAAGAAACACATGTGCATTTCTTATTAAAGCTTTCGTGAAAGTAATAAACTTTCAAAAGAACACGATTATCTTTCAAAGTAAAGCTTGTACTGAGAAAAGGAACACTGATCTCAGTTCTAACAATGCTTTCACATGTAGCAAACAACTGCTTGTCTTTACAAAGAAACACATGTGCCTTTCTTACTAAAGCTTTCGTGTAATTAATAAACTTTTAAAAGAACGCGATTACCTTTCAAAATAAAGCTAGTACTGAGAAATGGAACACTGATCTCAGTTCTAACAATGCTTTCACACGTAGCAAACACCTGCTTGTCTTTACTAAGAAACACATGTGCGTTTCTTACTAAAGCTTTCGTAGAAGAACGCGATTGTCTTTCAAAGTAAAGCTTGTACTGGGAAAATGAACACTGATCTCAGTTCTAACAATGCTTTCCCACGTAGCAAACAACTCCTTGTCTTTACAAAGAAACGCATGTGCGTTTCTTACTAAAGCTTACGTAAAATTAATATACTTTCAAAAGAAGATTATCTTTTAAAGTAAAACTTGTACTGAGAAAAGGAACACTGAAATCAGTTCTAACAAAGCTTTCACACGTAGCAAACAACTGCTTGTCTTTACAAAAAAACACATATGCGTTTCTTACTAAAGCTTTCTTGAAATTAATAATCTTTCAAAAGAAGGCGAGTAACTTTAAAAAGTAAAGCTTTTCTTAGAAAAGGAACACTGATCTCTGTTCTCCAATTCTTTCACACGTAGCAAAAAACTGCTTGTTTTTACAAAGAAACACATGTGTTTCTTACTAAAGCTTTTGTGAAATTAATAAACTTTCAAAGAACGCGATTATCTTTCAAAGTAAAGCTTGTACTGAGAAAACGAACACTGATCTCAGTTCTAACAATGCTTTCACATGTAGCAAACAACTGCTTGTCTTGACAAAGAAACACATGTGAGTTTCTTACTAAAACTTTCGTGAATTAATAAACTTTCAACAGAACGTGATTATCTTTCCAAGTAAAGCTTTTATTGAGAAAAGGAACACTGATCTCCGTTCTAACATGCTTTCTCACGTAGCAAACAACTGCTTGTCTTTACAAAGAAACACATGTGTTTTTCTTACTAAAGCTTTCGTGAAATCAATAAACTTTCAAAAGAATGCAATTAACTTTCAAAATAAAGCTTGCCCTAGAAAAGGAACACTGTTTTCTGTTCTAACAATGCTTTCACACGTAGCAATCAACGGCTTGTATTTACAAAGAAACACATGTGTGTCACTTACTAAAGCTTTCGGGAAATTAATAAACTTTCAAAAGGACACGATTATCGTTCTAATTAAAGCTTGTCCTGAGAAAAGGAACACTGATCGCAGTTCTAACAATGCTTTCACACGTAGCGAACAACTGCTGGTTTTTACAAGGAAGCACATGTGCGTTTCTTACTAAAGTTTTCGTGAAATTAATAAACTTTCAAAAGCACGTGGTTATCTTTCAAAGTAAAGCTTGTACTGAGATAAGGACACTGATCTCAGTACTAACAATGCTTTCACACGTAGAAAACAACTGATTGTGTTTAGACAGAAACGCATGTGCGTTTCTTACTAAAGCTTTTCTGTAATTAATAAACTTTTAAAAGAACGCGATTATCTTTCAAAGTAAAGCTTGAACTGAGAAATGAAATACTGATCTCAGTTCTAACAATGCTTTGACACGTAGCAAACAACTGCTTGTCTTTACAAAGAAACACATGTGCGTTTCTTACTAAAGATATCTTTAAATTAATAAACTTTCAAAATAACGCGATTGTCCTTCAAACTAAAGCTTGTACTGGGAAAAAGAACACTGATCTCAGTTCTAACAGTGCTTTCATATGTAGTAAACAACTGCTTGTCTTTACAAAGAAACACATGTGCGTTTCTTACTAAAGCTTACGTGAAATTAATATACTGTCAAAAGAAGATTATCTTTTAAAGTAAAACTTGTACTGAGAAAATGAAGTTCTAACAAAGCTTTCACACGTAGCAAACAACTGCTTGTCTTTACAAAATACACATGTGCGTTTCTTACTATAGCTTTCTTGAAATTAATAAACTTTGAAAAGAACGCGATTATCTTTTAAAAGTAAACATTTTCTTAGAAAAGGAACACTGATCTCAGTTCTCACACTTCTTTCACATGTAGCAAACAACTGCTTGTCCTTACAAAAAACACATGTGCGTTTCTTACTAAAGCTTTTGTGAAATTAATAAATTTTCAAAAGAAGGTGATTATCTTTCAAAGTAAAGCTTGTACTGAGAAAAGGAACACTGATCTCAGTTCTAACAGTGCTTTTACACCTTGCAAACAACTGCTTGTCTTTACAAAGAATCGCATGTGCGTTTCTCACTAAAGCTATCGTGAAATTAATAAACTTTCAAAGGAACGCGATTATCTTTCAAAGTATAGCTTGTACTGAGAAAAGGAACACTGATCTCAGTTGTAACAGTGCGTTTTCACCTCGCAAACAACTGATTGTCCTTAAAAAGAAACACATGTGCATTTCTTACTAAAGCTTTCGTGAAATTAGTAAACTTTAAAAGAACGCGATTATCTTTCAAAGTAAAGCTTATACTGAGAAAAGGAACACTGATCTCAGTTCTAACAATGCTTTCTCACGTAGCAAACAACTGCTTGTCTTTACCGAAAAAAATGTGCATTTTTTAATAAAGCTTTCGTGAAATTAGTAAACTTTCAAAAGAACACGATTATCTTTCAAAGCAAAGCTTGTACTGAGAAAATGAACACTGATCTCATTTCTAACAGTGCTTTCACATGTAGCAAACATCTGCTTGTGTTTACAAAGAAACACATGTGCCTTTCTTACTAAATCTTTCGTGACTTAATAACTTTCAAAAGAACACGATTATCTTTCAATTTAAAGCTTGTAATGAGAAAAGGAACAACGATCTCAGTTCTAACAATGCTTTCACACATAGCAAACAACTGCTTGTTTTTACAAAGAAACACATGTGCGTTACTTACTAAAGATTTCTTGAAATTAATAAACTTTCAAAAGAAGGCGATTATCTTTCAAAGTAAAGCTTGTACTTAGAAAAGGAACATTGATCTTAGTTCTAACAATGCTTTCACACGTAGCAAACAACTCCTTGTCTTTACAAAGAAACACATGTGCGTTTCTTACTAAAGCTTTCGTGAAATTAATATACTTTAAAAAGAACACTATTATCTTTCAAAGTAAACCTTGTTGAGAAAAGGAACACTGATCCCAGTTCTAACAATGCTTTCACATGTAGCAAAAAACTGCTTGTCTTTTCAAGAAACACATGTGCGTTTCTTACTAAAGCTTACATGAAATTAAGAAACTTTCAAAAGAATGCAATTATCTTTCAAAGTAAATTTGTACTGAGAAAAGGAACACTGTTCTCATTTCTAACAATGCTTTGACACGTATCAAACAACTTCCTGTCTTTACATAGACATACATGTGAGTTTTTTACTAAAGCTTTCTTGAAATTAATAAACTTTCAAAAGAACGTGATTATCTTTCAAAGTAAAGCTTGTAATGAGAACAGGAACACTGATCAGTTCTAACAATGTATTCACACGTAGTAAACAACTCTTTGTCTTTACAAAGAAACACATGTGCGTTTCTTACTAAAGCTTTCGTGAAATTAATAAACTTCCAAAAGAATGCGATTATCTTTTCAAAGTAAAGCTTTTCTTACAAAAGGAACACTGATCTCAGTTCTCACATTTCTCTCACAAGTAGCAAACAACTGCTTATCTTTACAAAGCAACACATGTTCATTTCTTACTAAAGCTTTCATGAAATTAATAAACTTTCAAAAGAACGCGATTATCTTTCAAAGTAAAGCTTGTACTGAGAAAAGGAACACTGATCTCAGTTCTAACAATGCTTTCTCACGTAGCAAACAACTGCTTGTCTTTACAAAAAAAAAACATTTGCGTTTTTTAATAAAGCTCTCGTGAAATTAGTAAACTTTCAAAAGAACACAATTGTCGTTCAAAGAAAAGCTTGTACTGAGCAAAGGAACACTGATCTAAGTTCTAACAATGCTTTCAAACGTAGCAAACAACTGCTTGTCGTTACAAAGAAACGCATGTGCGTTTCTTAGTAAATTTTTCGTGAAATTAATAAACTTTCACAAGAAAGCGATTATCTTTCAAAGTTAAGCTAGTAATTAGAAAAGGAACACTGATCTCAATCTTACAATGCTTTCTCACGTAACAAACAACTGCTTGTCTTTACAAAGTAACGCATGTGGATTTCACACTAAATATTTCGTGAAATTAATAAATTTTCATAGAACGCGATTATCTTTCAGGTTAAAGCTTGTACTGAGAAAAGGAAAACTGACCTCAGTTCTAACAGTGCTTTCACACGTAACAAACAACTGCTTGTATTTAAAAAGAAACACATGTGCGTTTCTTACGAAAGCTTTCACGAAATTAACAATCTTTCAAAAGGACGTGATTATTTTTCAAAGTATAGCTTGTACTAAATAAAGGAACACTGACCACAGTTCTAACAGTGCTTTCACATGTAGCAAACAACTGCTTGTCTTTACAAAGAAACGCATATGCGTTTCTTCCAAACTTGCATGAAATTAATAACCTTTCAAAACAACGTGATTATCTTTCAAAGTAAAGCTTGTACTGAGAAAAGGAACACTGATCTCAGGTCTAACAGTGCTTTTACACGTAGCAATCAACTGCTTGCCTTTACAAAGTAATGCATGTGCATTTCACACTAAAGCTTTCGTGAAATTGATAAACTTTCAAAAGAACGCGATTATCTCTCAAAATAAAGCTTGTACTGAGAAAAGGAACACTGATCTCAGTTCTAACAGTGCTTTCACACGTAGCAAGGAACTGCTAGTCTTTACAAAGAAACACTTATGCGTTTCTTACTAAAGCTTTCCTGAAATTAATAAACTTTGAAAAGAACGTGATTTTCTTTCATAGTAAAGCTTGTACTGAGAAAAGGAACACTGATCTCAGTTCTAACAGTGCTCTCACACGTAACAAACAACTGTTTGTCTTTACAAGAAACACAAGTGCGTTTCACACTAAAGCCTTCGTGAAATTAATAAACTTTAAAAAGAACGCTATTATCTTTCAAAGTAAAGCTTGTACTGAGAAAAGGAACACTGATCTCAGTTCTAACAGTGCTTTCACACGTAGCAATCAACTGCTTGTTTTTACAAAGTAATGTATGTGCATTTCACACTAAACCTTTCGTGAAATTAATAAACTTTCAAAAGAACGCGATTATCTTACAAAGTAAAGCTTGTACTGAGAAAAGGAACACTGATCTCAGTTCTAACAGTGCTTTCACATGTAGCAAACAACTGCTAGTCTTTACAAAGAAACACTTATGCGTTTCTTACTAAAGCTTTCCTGAAATTAATAAACTTTGAAAAGAACTTGATTATCTACCATAGTAAAGCTTGTACTGAGAAAAGGAACACTGATCTCAGTTCTAACAGTGCTTTCACATGTAGCAAACAACTGTTTGTCTTTACAAGAAAGACAAGTGCGTTTCACACTAAAGCCTTCGTGAAATTAATAAACTTTAAAAAGAACGATATTATCTTTCAAAGTAAAGCTTGTACTGAGAAAAGGAACACTGACCACAGTTCTAACAGTGCTTTCACATGTAGCAAACAACTGCTTGGCTTTTCAAAGAAACGGATGTGCATTTCACATTAAGCTTTCGTGAAATTAATAAACTTTCAAAAGAAGGCGATTATCTTTCAAAGTAAAGCTTGTATTGAGAAAAGGTACACTGATCTCAGTTCTAACAGTGCTTTTACACCTTGCAAACAACTGCTTGTCCTTACAAAGAATCGCATGTGCGTTTCTTAATAAAGCTTTCGTGAAATTAATAAACTCTCAAAGGAACGCGATTATCTTTTAAAGTAACGATTGTACTGAGAAAAGGAACACTGATCTCAGTTCTAACAATGCTTTCTCACGTAGCAAACAACTGCTTGTCTTTACAAAGTAACGCATGTGCATTTCACACTAAAGCTTTCGTGAAATTAATAAACTTTCAAAGAACGTGATTATCTTTCAAAGTAAAGCTTGTACTGAGAAAAGGAACACTGACCTCAGTTCTAACAGTGCTTTCACACGTAACAAACAACTGCTTGTCTTTAAAAAGAAACACATGTGCATTTCTTACGAAAGCTTTCATGAAATTAATAATCTTTCAAAAGGACGTGATTATCTTTCAAATTATAGCTTGTACTGAAAAAAGGAACACTGATCTCCATTCTTACAGGGCTTTCACATGTTGCAAACAACTGCTTGTCTTTACAAAGTAACGGATGTGCATTTCACAATAAAGCTTTCGTGAAATTAATAAACTTTCAAAAGAACGTGATTATCTGTCAAATTACAGCTTGTACTGAGAAAAGGAACACTGATCTCAGTTCTAACACTGCTTTCACATGTAGCAAAAAACTTCTTGTCTTTATAAAGAAACACATGTGTGTTTATTACTAAAGGTTTCTTGAAATTAATAAGTATTCAATATAACCCAAATATCTTTCAAATTAATGCTTGTACTGAGAAAAGGAACACTGACCTCTGTTCTAACATGCTTTCACACGTAACAAACAACTGCTTGTCTTTAAAAAGAAACACATGTGCGTTTCTTACGAAAGCTTTCATGAAATTAAGAATCTTTCAAAAGGACGCGGTTATCTTTCAAAGTATAGCTTGTACTGAAAAAAGGAACACTGATCTCCATTCTAACAGTGCTTTCACATGTAGCAAACAAATGCTTGTCTTTACAAAGTAATGGATGTGCATTTCACACTAAAGCTTTCGTGAAATTAATAAACTTTCAAAAGAACGCGATTATCTTTCAAAGTACAGCTTGTTCTGAGAAAAGGAACAGTGATCTCAGTTCTGACAATGCTTTCAGACGTAGCAACCAACTGCTTGTCTAAACAAAGAAACACACGGGCGTTTCAAACTAAAGTTATCCTGAAATTAATAAACTTTCAAAAGAACACGATTATCTTTCAAAGTTAAGCTTGTACTGAGAAAAGGAACACTGATATCAGTTCTAACAGTGCTTTAACATGTAGCAAACAACTGCTTGTCTTTACAAAGAAACGCATGTGCGTTCCTTCAAAAGCTTGCATGAAATCAATAACCTTTCAAAACAACGTGATTATCTTTCAAAGTGAAGCTTGTACTGAGAAAAGGAACACTGATCTCAGGTCTAACAGTGCTTTTACACGTAGCAATCAACTGATTGTCTTTACAAGGTAATGCATGTGCATTTCACACTAAAGCTTTCATGAAATTAATGAACTTTCAAAAGAACGCGATTATCTTAGAAAGTAAAGCTTGTACTGAGAAAAGGAACACTGATCACAGTTCTAGCTGTGCTTTCACACGTAGCATAGAACTTCTTATCTTTACAAAGAAACACTAATGCGTTTCTTACTAAAGCTTTCCTGAATATAATAATCTTGGAAAAGAACGTGATTATATTTCATAGTAAAGCTTGTACTGAGAAAAGGAACAACGATCTCAGTTCTAACAGTGCTTTCACACGTACGAAACAACTGCTTGTCTTTACAAAGAAACACCAGTGCGTTTCACACTGAAGCTCTCGTGAAATTAACAAACTTTTAAAGAACGCTTTTATCTTTCAAAGTAAAGCTTTTACTGAGAAAAGAAACACTGATCTCAGTTCTAACAGTGCTTTTACACGTAGCAAACAACTGCTTGTCTTTACAAAGTAACGGATGTGCATTTCACACAAAAGCTTTCGTGAAATTAATAAACTTTCAAAACAATGCGATTATCTTTCAAAGTAAAGCTTGTACTGAGAAAAGGAACACTGATCTCAGTTCTAACAATGCTTTCACACGTATCAACCATCTGCTTATCTAAACAAAGAAACACATGTGTGTTTAACACTAAAGCGATAGTGAAATTAGTAAACTTTCAAAGGACCGTGATTATCTTTCAATGTAAAGCTTGTACTGAGAAAAGGAACACTGATCTCAGTTCTAACAGTGCTTTCACACGTAGCAAACAACTGCTTGTCTTGAAAAAGAAACGCATGTACGTTTCTTACTAAAGCATTCTTGAAATTAATAAACTTTCAAAAGAACCTGATTATCTTTGAAAATAAAGCTTGTACTGTGAAATGGAACACTGATCTCAGTTCTAACAGTGCTTTCACATGTACCAAACAACTGTTTGTCTTTACAAAGAATCGCATTTGGCTTTCACCCTAAAGCTTTCGTGAAATTAAAAATTTTCAAAAGAACGCGATTAATTTTCAAAGTAATGCTTGTACTGAGAAAGGGAACACTGATAGCAGTTCTAACAGTGCTTTCACACCTAGCAAACAACTGCTTTTCTTTACAAAGAAACACATATGCGTTTCTTACTAAAGCTTTCCTGAAATTAAAATACTTTGCAAAGAACGTGATTATCTTTCATAGTAAAGCTTGTACTGAGAAAAGGAACACTGATCTCAGTTCTAACAGTGCTTTCACACGTAGCAAACAACTGCTTTTCTTTACAAAGAAATGCATGTGCGTTTCTCATTAAGCTTGCATGAAATTAATAACCTTTCTAATCAACGTGATTATCATTCAAAGTAAAGCTTGTACTGAGAAAAGTAACACTGATCTCAGGTCTAACACTGCTTTTACACGTAGCAATCAACTGCTTGTCTTTACAAAGTAATGCATGTGCTTTAAACACTAAAGCATTAGTGAAATTAATAAACTTTCAAAAGAACGCGATTATCTTTCAAATTAAAGCTTGTACTGAGAAAAGGAACACTGATTTAAGTTCTAACAATGCTTTCACACGTAGCAAACAACTGCTTGTCTTTACAAAGAAACACTTATGCGTTTCTTACTAAAGCTTTCCTGAAATTAATAAACTTTGAAAAGAACGTGATTATCTTTTATAGTCAAGCTTGTAATAAGACAAGGAACATTGATCCCAGTTCTAACAATGCTTTCTCACATAGCAAACAACTGCTTGTCTTTACAAAGTAACGTATGTGCATTTCACACTAAAGCTTTCGTGAAATTAATAAACTTACAAAAGAACGCGATTATCTTTCATATTAAAGCTTGTACTGAGAAAAGGAACAGTGATCTCAGTTCTAACAGTGCTTTTACACCTTGCAAACAACTGCTTGTCCTTACAAAGACTCGCATGTTCGTTTCTTAACAATGCTTTCGTGAAATTAATAAACTTCCGAAAGAACGCGATTATCTTTCAAAGTAAAGCTTGTACTGAGAAAAGGAACACTGATCTCAGTTCTAAAAGTGCTTTCACACGTAGCAAACAACTGCTTGTCTTTACAAAGAAACACATGTGTGTTTCTTACTAAAGCTTTCGTGAAATTAAGTAACTTTCAAAAGAACACGATTATCTTTCAAAGTAAACTTGTACTGAGAAAAGGAACACTGATCTCAGTTCTAACAGTGCTTTCACAGGTAGCAAACAACTGCTTGTCTTGAAAAAGAAACGCATGAACGTTTCTTACTAAAGCATTCTTGAAATTAATAAACTTTCAAAAGAACCTGATTATCTTTGAAAATAAAGCTTGTACTGTGAAATGGAACACTGATCTCAGTTCTAACAGTGCTTTCACACGTACCAAACAACTGTTTGTCTTTACAAAGAATCGCATGTGGGTTTCACCCTAAAGCTTTCGTGAAATTAAAAATTTTCAAAAGAATGCGATAAATTTTCAAAATAAAGCTTGTACTGAGAAAGGGAACACTGATAGCAGTTCTAACAGTGCTTTCACATGTAGCAAAAACTGCTTGTCTTTACAAAGAAACACATATGCGTTTCTTACTAAAGCTTTCCTGAAATTAAAAAACTTTGCAAAGAACGTGATTATCTTTCATAGTAAAGCTTGTACTGAGAAAAGGAACACTGATCTCAGTTCTAACAGTGCTTTCACACGTAGCAAACAACTGCTTTTCTTTACAAAGAAATGCATGTGCGTTTCTCATTAAGCTTGCCTGAAATTAATAACCTTTCAAAACAACGTGATTATCATTCAAAGTAAAGCTTGTACTGAGAAAAGGAACACTGATTTCAGGTGTAACAGTGCTTTTACACGGAGCAATCAACTGCTTGCCTTTACAAAGTAATGCATGTGCATGTCACACTAAAGCATTCGTGAAATTAATAAACTTTCAAAAGAACGCGATTATCTTTCATAGTCAAGCTTGTAATAAGAAAAGGAACATTGATCTCAGTTCTAACAATGCTTTCTCACGTAGCAAACAACTGCTTGTCTTTACAAAGTAACGTATGTGCATTTCACACTAAAGCTTTCGTGAAATTAATAAACTTTCAAAAGAACGCGATTATGTTTCAAATTAAAGCTTGTACTGAGAAAAGGAACACTGATCTCAGTTCTAACAGTGCTTTCACACGTAGCAAACAACTGCTTGTCTTTACAAAGAAACACATGTGTGTTTCTTACTAAAGCTTTAGTGAATTAAGTAACTTTCAAAAGAACTCGATTATCTTTCAAAGTAAAGCTTGTACTGAGAAAAGGAACACTGATCTCAGTTCTAACAGTGCTTTCACACTTAGCAAACAACTGCTTGTCTTTACAAAGAAACACATGTGAGTTTCACACTAATGCTTTTGTGAAATTAATAAACTTTCTAAAGAACCTGATTATCTTTCTAAGTAAAGCTTGTACTGAGAAAAAGAACACCGATCTCAGTTGTAACAGTGCTTTCACAGGTACCAAACAACTGTTTTTCTTTACAAAGAATCGCATGTGGGTTTCACCCTAAAGCTTTCGTGAAATTAAAAATTTTCAAAAGAACGCGATTAATTTCCAAAGTAAAGCTTGTACTGAGAAAGGGAACACTGATAGCAGTTCTAACAGTGCTTTACACGTAGCAAACAACTGCTTGTCTTTACAAAGAAATGCATGTGCGTTTCTCATTAAGCTTGCATGAAATTAATAACCTTTCAAATCAACGTGATTATCAATCAAAGTAAAGCTTGTACTGAGAAAAGGAACACTGATCTCAGGTCTAAGAGTGCTTTTACACGTAGCAATCAACTGCTTTTCCTTACAAAGTAATGCATGTGCATTTCACACTAAAGCATTCGTGAAATTAATAAACTTTCAAAAGAACGCGATTATCTTTCAAAGTAAAGCTTGTACTGAGAAAAGGAACACTGATTTAAGTTCTAACAGTGCTTTCACAAGTAGCAAACAACTGCTGGTCTTTACAAAGTAACGTATGTGCATTTCACACTAAAGCTTTCGTGAAATTAATAAACTTTCAAAGAACGCGATTATCTTTCAAATTAAAGCTTGTACTGAGAAAAGGAACACTGATCTCAGTTCTAACAGTGCTTTTACACCTTGCAAACATCTGCTTGTCCTTACAAATAATCGCATGTGCGTTTCTTACTAAAGCTTTTGTGAAATTAAGTAACTTTCAAAAGAACGCGATTATCTTTCAAAGTAAAGCTTGTACTGAGAAAAGGAACACTGATCTCAGTTCTAGCAGTGCTTTAACACGTAGCAAACAACTGCTTGTTTTTACAAGGAAACGCATGTGCGTTTCTTAGTAAATCTTTCATGAATTTAATAAACTTTGAAAAGAACGTGATTATCATTCAAAGTTAAGCTAGTAATTAGAAAAGGAACACTGATCTCAATCTAACAATGCTTTCTCACGTAGCAAACAACTGTCTGTCTTTACAAAGTAAAGCATGTGCATTTTACACTAAAGCTTTCGTGAAATTAGTAAACTTTCAAAGAACGCGATTATCTTTCAGGGTAAAGCTTGAACTGAGAAAAAGAACACTGATCTCAGTTCTAAAAGTGCTGTCACACGTAGCAAACAACTGCTTGTTTTTACCAGGAAACGCATGTGCGTTTCTTACTAAATCTTTCGTGAAATTAATAAACTTTCAAAAGAACGTGATTATCTTTCAAAGTAAAGTTTGTACTTTGAAAAGGAACACTGATCTCAGTTCTAACAATGCTTTCACATGTAGCAAACAACTGCTTGTCTTTACAAAGAAACACATGTGATTTGGTACTGGAGCATTATTGAAATTTATAAACTTTTATAAGAACGCGATTATCTTTCAAAGTAAAGCTTGTACTGTGAAATGGAACACTGATCTCAGTTCTAACAATGCTTTCACCAGTAGCAAACAACTGCTTGTCTTTAGGAAGAAACACATGTGCATTTCACACCAAAGCTTTGTGAAATTAATAAACTTTCAAAAGAACGTGATTATCTTTCAAAGTAAATTTTGTACTGAGAAAATGAACAGTGATCTCAGTTCTAAGAATGCTTTCACATGTAGCAAACAACTGCTTGTCTTTACAAAGAAACACATGTGTGTTTGGTACTGGAGCATACTTGATATTAATAAACGTTCAAAAGAACGCGATGATCTTTCAAAGTAAAGCTTGTCCTGAGAAAAGGAACACTGATCTCAGTTCTAACAATGCTTTCACAATAGCAAAAAACTGCTTGTATTTACAGAGAAACACATTTGTGTTTCTTAATAAAGCATTCGTTAAATTAACAATCTTTCAAATTAACGTGATTATCTTTCAAAGTAAAGCTTGTACTGAGAAAAGGAACACTGATTTCAGTTCATACAATGCTTTCACATGTAGCAAACAACTGCTTGTCTTTACAAAGAAACACATGTGCGTTTGGTACTGGAGCATTCTTGATATTAATAAACGTTCAAAAGAACACGATTATCTTTCAAAGTAAAGCTTGTCCTGAGAAAAGGAACACTGATCTCAGTTCTAACAATGCTTTCACACATAGCAAACAACTGCTTGTCTTTACAAAGAAACACATGTGCGTTTGGTTCAAAAGCTTTCGTGAAATGAATAAACTTTCAAAAGAACGTGATTATCTTTCAAAGTAAAGCTGTACTAAGAAAAGGAACACTGATCTCAGTTCTAACAATGATTTCAAATGTAGCAAACATCTGTTTGACTTTACAAAGAAACACATGTGCGTTTCTTACTAAAGCTATCGAAAAATTAGTAAACTTTCAAAAGAACGCCATTATCAATCAAAGTAAAGTTTGTACTGAGAAAAGGAACACTGATCTCAGTTCTAACAATTCTTTCACACTTAGCAAAAAACTGCTTGTCTTTACAAAGAAACAAATGTGCGTTTGATACTGGAGCACTCTTGAAAGTAATAAACTTTCAAAAGAATGCATTTATCTTTCAAATTAATGCTTGTACTGAGAAAAGGAACACTGATCTCATTACTAATAATGCTTTCACACGTAGCAAACAACTGCTTGTCTTTACAAAGAAACACATGTGCGTTTCTTAATAAAGCTTTTGTGAAATTAATAAGCTTTCAAAAAACGCGATAATTTTCAAAGTAAAGCTTGTAGTGAGAAAAGGAACAGTGATCACAGTTCTAAAAATGCTTTCACATGTAGCAAAAAACTGCTTGTCTTTACAAAGACAATCATGTGCGTTTGGTAGTAAAGCTTTCGTGAAATTAATAAACGTTCAAAAGAACGCGATTATCTTTAAAGTAAAGCTTGTACTGAGAAACGAAACACTGATCTCAGTTCTAACAATGCTTTCACACATAGCAAACAACTGCTTGTCTTTACAAAGAAACACATGTGCGTTCCTTTTTTTTTTAATATTTATTTATTTTATTATGTATGCAATATTCTGTCTGTATCTATGCCTGCAGGCCAGAAGAGGGCACTAGACCCCATTACAGATGGTTGTGAGCCACCATGTGGTTGCTGGGAATTGAACTCAGGACCTTTGGTAGAGCAGGCAATGCTCTTAACCTCTGAGCCATCTCTCCAGCCCCACATGTGCGTTTCTTAATAAAGTTTTGTGATATTAATAATCTTTCAAAGTCGTGATTATCTTTCAAAGTAAAGCTTGTACCGAGAAAAGGAACACTGACCTCAGTTCTAACAATGCTTTCACACGTAGCAAACAACTGCTTGTCTTTACAAAGAAACACATGTGCGTTTGGTACAAAAGATTTCGTGAAATTAATAAACTTTCAAAGAACGTGATTATCTTTCAAAGTAAAGCTTGTATTGAAAAAAGGAACACTGATCTCAGTTCTAACAATGCTTTCAAAAGTAGCAAACATCTGTTTGTCTTTACAAAGAAACACATGTGCGTTTGGTACTGGAGCATTCTTGAAATTAATAAACATTCAAAAGAACACGATTATCTTTTAAAGTAAAGCTTGTCCTGAAAAAGGAACACTGATCTCAGTTCTAAAAATGCTTTCACACGTAGCAAACAACTGCTTGCCTTTACAAAGAAACACATGTCCGTTTGGTACTAAAGCTTTCATGAAATTAATAAACTTTCAAAAGAATGCGATTATCATTCATAGTAAACTTGTACTGAGAAAAGGAACACTGATCTCAGTTATAATAATGCTTTCACACGTAGCGAACAACTGCTTGTCTTTACAAAGAAACACATGTGCATTTCTTACTAAAGCTTTCCAGAAACTAATAAACTTTCAAAAAAATTCGATTATCTTTCAAAGTAAAGCTTGTAAAGAGAAAAGGAACAATGATCTCAGTTGTAACAACGCTTTCACACGTAGCAAAAAACTGCTTGCCTTTACAAAGAAACACATGTGGGTTTGGTACTAAAACTTTGGTGAAATTAATAAACTTTCAAAAGAACATGATTATCTTTCAAAGTAAAGCTTGTACTGAGAAAAGGAACAATGATCTCTGTTCTAACAACGCTTTCACACTTAGCAAACATTTGCTTGTCTTTTCAAAGAAACACATGTGCGTTTCTTACTAAAGCTTTCTTGAAATTAATAAACTTTCAAAGAACGCAATTATCTTTCAAAGTAAAGCTTGTACTGAGAAAAGGAACTCTGATCTCAGTTCTAACAATGGTTTCACGCTTAACAAACAACTGCTTGCCTTTACAAAGAAACACATGTCCGTTTCTTAATAAAGCTTTCGTGAAATTAATAAACTTTCAAAGAACGTGATTATCTTTCAAAGTAAAGCTTGTTCTGAGAAACGGAACACTGATTGCAGTTCTAATAATGGTTTCACACGTAACAAACAACTGCCTGCCTTTACCAAGAAACACATGTGCGTTTCTTACTAAAGCTTTCGAGAAATAAGTAAACTTTCAAAAGAACGCAATTATCTTTCAAAGTAAAACTTGTACTGAGAAACACAACTCTGATCTCAGTTCTAACAATCCTTATACACGTAGCAAACAACAGCTTGCCTTTACAAAGAAACACATGTGCGTTTCTTACTAAAGTTTTCTAGAAATTAATAAACTTTCAAAAGAACGCCATTATCTTTCAAAGTAAAGCTGGTACTGAGAAAAGGAACACAGATCTCAGTTCTAACAATGCTTTCAAACTTAGCAAACAACTCTTGCCTTTACAAAGAAACACATGTGCGTTTGATACTGGAGCATTCTTGAAAGTAATAAGCTTTCAAAAGAATTCATTTACTTTCAAATTAATGCTTGTAATGAGAAAAGGAACACTGATCTCATATCAAACAATGCTTTCAAATGTAGCAAACAACTGCTTGTCTTTACAAAGAAACACATCTGCGTTTGGTACTAAAGCTTTCGTGAAATTAATAAACTTTCAAAATAACGAGATTATCTTTTAAAGTAAAGCTTGTAATGAGAATGGAACACTAATCTCAGTTCTAACAATGCTTTCACACGTAGCAAATATCTGCTTGTCTTTACAAAGAAACACATGTGCGTTCCTTTTTTTTTAAATATTTATTTATTTTATTATGTATGAAAATATTCTGTCTGTATCTATGCCTGCAGGCCAGAAGAGTGCACTAGACCCCATTACAGATGGTTGTGAGCCACCATGTGGTTGCTGGGAATTGAACTCAGGACATTTGTTCGAGCAGGCAATGCTCTTAACCTCTGAGCCATCTCTCCAGCCCCACATGTGCGTTTCTTAATAAAGTTTTGTGATCTTAATAATCTTTCAAAGTCGTGATTATCTTTCAAAGTAAAGCTTGTACCGAGAAAAGGAACACTGACCTCAGTTTAACAATGCTTTCACACGTAGCAAACAACTGCTTGTCTTTACAAAGAAACACATGTGCGTTTGGTACAAAACATTTCGTGAAATTAATAAACTTTCAAAAGAACGTGATTATCTTTCAAAGTAAAGCTTGTCCTGAGAAAAGGAACACTGATCTCAGTTCTAACAATGCTTTCAAAAGTAGCAAACATCTGCTTGACTTTACAAAGAAACACATGTGCGTTTCTTACTAAAGCTATCATAAAATTAGTAAACTTTCAAAAGAACGCCATTATCAATCAAAGTAAAGTTTGTACTGAGAAAAGGAACACTGATCTCAGTTCTAACAATTCTTTCACACTTAGCAAACAACTGCTTGTCTTTACAAAGAAACAAATGTGCGTTTGATACGGGAGCACTCTTGAAAGTAATAAACTTTCAAAAGAATGCATTTATCTTTCAAATTAATGCTTGTACTGAGAAAAGGAACAATGATCTCATTTCTAATAATGCTTTCCCACGTAGCAAACAACTGCTTGTCTTTACAAAGAAACACATGTGCGTTTCTAATTAAGCTTTTGTGAAATTAATAAGCTTTCAAAGAACGCGATTATTTTCAAAGTAAAGCTTGTAGTGAGAAAAGGAACAGTGATCACAGTTCTAAAAATGCTTTGACATGTAGCAAAAACCTGCTTGTCTTTACAAAGAAAATCATGTGCGTTTGGTAGTAAAGCTTTCGTGAAATTAATAAACTTTCATAGCAAACATAATAAAGCTTTCGTGAAATTAATAAACTTTCAAAGAACGTGATTATCTTTCAAAGTAAAGCTTGTTCTGAGAAACGGAACACTGATCGCAGTTCTAATAATGGTTTCACATGTAACAAACAACTGCCTGCCTTTACCAAGAAACACATGTGCGTTTCTTACTAAAGCTTTCGAGAAATAAATAAACTTTCAAAAGAACGCAATTATCTTTCAAAGTAAAACTTGTACTGAAAAACACAACACTGATCTCAGTTCTAACAATCCTTACACACGTAGCAAACAACAGCTTGCCTTTACAAAGAAACACATGTGCGTTTCTTACTAAAGTTTTCTAGAAATTAATAAAGTTTCAAAAGAACGCCATTATCTTTCAAAGTAAAGCTGGTACTGAGAAAAGGAACACAGATCTCAGTTCTAACAATGCTTTCAAACTTAGCAAACAACTCTTGCCTTTACAAAGAAACACATGTGCGTTTGATACTGGAGCATTCTTGAAAGTAATAAACTTTCAAAAGAATTCAGTTACTTTCAAATTAATGCTTGTAATGAGAAAAGGAACACTGATCTCATATCAAACAATGCTTTCAAATGTAGCAAACAACTGCTTGTCTTTACAAAGAAACACATCTGCGTTTGGTACTAAAGCTTTCGTGAAATTAATAAACTTTCAAAATAACGAGATTATCTTTTAAAGTAAAGCTTGTAATGAGAATGGAACACTAATCTCAGTTCTAACAATGCTTTCACATGTAGCAAATATCTGCTTGTCTTTACAAAGAAACACATGTGCGTTCCTTTTTTTTTAAGTATTTATTTATTTTATTATGTATGCAATATTCTGTCTGTATCTATGCCTGCAGGCCAGAAGAGGGCACTAGACCCCATTACAGATGGTTGTGAGCCACCATGTGGTTGCTGGGAATTGAACTCAGGACCTTTGGTAGAGCAGGCAATGTTCTTAACCTCTGAGCCATCTCTCCATCCCCACATGTGCGTTTCTTAATAAAGTTTTGTGATATTAATAATCTTTCAAAGTCGTGATTATCTTTCAAAGTAAAGCTTGTACCGAGAAAAGGAACACTGACCTCAGTTCTAACAATGCTTTCACACTTAGCGAACAACTGCTTGTCTTTACAGAGAAACACATGTGCATTTCTTACTAAAGCTTTCCAGAACTTAATAAACGTTCAAAAGAATTCGATTATCTTTCAAAGTAAAGCTTGTAAAGAGAAAAGGAACAATGATCTCAGTTGTAACAATGCTTTCACACGTAGCAAAAAACTGCTTGCCTTTACAAAGAAACACATGTGGGATTGGTACTAAAACTTTGGTGAAATTAATAAACTTTCAAAAGAACATGATTATCTTTCAAAGTAAAGCTTGTACTGAGAAAAGGAACAATGATCTCAGTTCTAAAAATGCTTTCACACTTAGCAAACATTTGCTTGTCATTTCAAAGAAACACATGTGCGTTTCTTACTAAAGCTTTCTTGAAATTAATAAACTTTCAAAGAACGCAATTATCTTTCAAAGTAAAGCTTGTACTGAGAAAAGGAACTCTGATCTCAGTTCTAACAATGGTTTCACGCTTAACAAACAACTGCTTGCCGTTACAAAGAAACACATGTCCGTTTCTTAATAAAGCTTTCGTGAAATTAATAAACTTTCAAAGAACGTGATTATCTTTCAAAGTAAAGCTTGTTCTGAGAAACGGAACACTGATCGCAGTTCTAATAATGGTTTCACACGTAACAAACAACTGCCTGCCTTTACCAAGAAACACATGTGCGTTTCTTACTAAAGCTTTCGAGAAATAAGTAAACTTTCAAAAGGATACAATTATCTTTCAAAGTAAAACTTGTACTGAGAAACACAACACTGATCTCAGTTCTAACAATCCTTACACACGTAGCAAACAACAGCTTGCCTTTACAAAGAAACATATGTGCGTTTCTTACTAAAGTTTCCTAGAAATTAATAAACTTTCCAAAGAACGCCATTATCTTTCAAAGTAAAGCTGGTACTGAGAAAAGGAACACAGATCTCAGTTCTAACAATGCTTTCAAACTTAGCAAACAACTCTTGCCTTTACAAAGAAACACATGTGCGTTTGATACTGGAGCATTCTTGAAAGTAATAAACTTTCAAAAGAATTCATTTACTTTCAAATTAGTGCTTGTAATGAGAAAAGGAACACTGATCTCATATCAAACAATGCTTTCAAATGTAGCAAACAACTGCTTGTCTTTACAAAGAAACACATCTGCGTTTGGTACTAAAGCTTTCGTGAAATTAATAAACTTTCAAAATAACGAGATTATCTTTTAAAGTAAAGCTTGTAATGAGAATGGAACACTAATCTCAGTTCTAACAATGCTTTCACACGTAGCAAATATCTGCTTGTCTTTACAAAGAAACACATGTGCGTTCCTTTTTTTTTTAAATATTTATTTATTTTATTATGTATGCAATATTCTGTCTGTATCTATGCCTGCAGGCCAGAAGAGAGCACTAGACCCCATTACAGATGGTTGTGAGCCACCATGTGGTTGCTGGGAATTGAACTCAGGACCTTTGGTAGAGCAGGGAATGTTCTTAACCTCTGAGCCATCTCTCCATCCCCACATGTGCGTTTCTTAATAAAGTTTTGTGATATTAATAATCTTTCAAAGTCGTGATTATCTTTCAAAGTAAAGCTTGTACCGAGAAAAGGAACACTGACCTCAGTTCTAACAATGCTTTCACACTTAGCGAACAACTGCTTGTCTTTACAGAGAAACACATGTGCATTTCTTACTAAAGCTTTCCAGAACTTAATAAACGTTCAAAAGAATTCGATTATCTTTCAAAGTAAAGCTTGTAAAGAGAAAAGGAACAATGATCTCAGTTGTAACAATGCTTTCACACGTAGCAAAAAACTGCTTGCCTTTACAAAGAAACACATGTGGGATTGGTACTAAAACTTTGGTGAAATTAATAAACTTTCAAAAGAACATGATTATCTTTCAAAGTAAAGCTTGTACTGAGAAAAGGAACAATGATCTCAGTTCTAAAAATGCTTTCACACTTAGCAAACATTTGCTTGTCTTTTCAAAGAAACACATGTGCGTTTCTTACTAAAGCTTTCTTGAAATTAATAAACTTTCAAAGAACGCAATTATCTTTCAAAGTAAAGCTTGTACTGAGAAAAGGAACTCTGATCTCAGTTCTAACAATGGTTTCACGCTTAACAAACAACTGCTTGCCGTTACAAAGAAACACATGTCCGTTTCTTAATAAAGCTTTCGTGAAATTAATAAACTTTCAAAGAACGTGATTATCTTTCAAAGTAAAGCTTGTTCTGAGAAACGGAACACTGATCGCAGTTCTAATAATGGTTTCACACGTAACAAACAACTGCCTGCCTTTACCAAGAAACACATGTGCGTTTCTTACTAAAGCTTTCGAGAAATAAGTAAACTTTCAAAAGGATGCAATTATCTTTCAAAGTAAAACTTGTACTGAGAAACACAACACTGATCTCAGTTCTAACAATCCTTACACACGTAGCAAACAACAGCTTGCCTTTACAAAGAAACATATGTGCGTTTCTTACTAAAGTTTTCTAGAAATTAATAAAGTTTCAAAAGAACGCCATTATCTTTCAAAGTAAAGCTGGTACTGAGAAAAGGAACACAGATCTCAGTTCTAACAATGCTTTCAAACTTAGCAAACAACTCTTGCCTTTACAAAGAAACACATGTGCGTTTGATACTGGAGCATTCTTGAAAGTAATAAACTTTCAAAAGAATTCATTTACTTTCAAATTAATGCTTGTAATGAGAAAAGGAACACTGATCTCATATCAAACAATGCTTTCAAATGTAGCAAACAACTGCTTGTCTTTACAAAGAAACACATCTGCGTTTGGTACTAAAGCTTTCGTGATATTAATAAACTTTCAAAATAACGAGATTATCTTTTAAAGTAAAGCTTGTAATGAGAATGGAACACTAATCTCAGTTCTAACAATGCTTTCACACGTAGCAAATATCTGCTTGTCTTTACAAAGAAACACATGTGCGTTCCTTTTTTTTTAAGTATTTATTTATTTTATTATGTATGCAATATTCTGTCTGTATCTATGCCTGCAGGCCAGAAGAGGGCACTAGACCCCATTACAGATGGTTGTGAGCCACCATGTGGTTGCTGGGAATTGAACTCAGGACCTTTGGTAGAGCAGGCAATGTTCTAAACCTCTGAGCCATCTCTCCATCCCCACATGTGCGTTTCTTAATAAAGTTTTGTGATATTAATAATCTTTCAAAGTCGTGATTATCTTTCAAAGTAAAGCTTGTACCGAGAAAAGGAACACTGACCTCAGTTCTAACAATGCTTTCACACTTAGCGAACAACTGCTTGTCTTTACAGAGAAACACATGTGCATTTCTTACTAAAGCTTTCCAGAACTTAATAAACGTTCAAAAGAATTCGATTATCTTTCAAAGTAAAGCTTGTAAAGAGAAAAGGAACAATGATCTCAGTTGTAACAATGCTTTCACACGTAGCAAAAAACTGCTTGCCTTTACAAAGAAACACATGTGGGATTGGTACTAAAACTTTGGTGAAATTAATAAACTTTCAAAAGAACATGATTATCTTTCAAAGTAAAGCTTGTACTGAGAAAAGGAACAATGATCTCAGTTCTAAAAATGCTTTCACTCTTAGCAAACATTTGCTTGTCTTTTCAAAGAAACACATGTGCGTTTCTTACTAAAGCTTTCTTGAAATTAATAAACTTTCAAAGAACGCAATTATCTTTCAAAGTAAAGCTTGTACTGAGAAAAGGAACTCTGATCTCAGTTCTAACAATGGTTTCACGCTTAACAAACAACTGCTTGCCGTTACAAAGAAACACATGTCCGTTTCTTAATAAAGCTTTCGTGAAATTAATAAACTTTCAAAGAACGTGATTATCTTTCAAAGTAAAGCTTGTTCTGAGAAACGGAACACTGATCGCAGTTCTAATAATGGTTTCACACGTAACAAACAACTGCCTGCCTTTACCAAGAAACACATGTGCGTTTCTTACTAAAGCTTTCGAGAAATAAGTAAACTTTCAAAAGGATACAATTATCTTTCAAAGTAAAACTTGTACTGAGAAACACAATACTGATCTCAGTTCTAACAATCCTTACACACGTAGCAAACAACAGCTTGCCTTTACAAAGAAACATATGTGCGTTTCTTACTAAAGTTTCCTAGAAATTAATAAACTTTCAAAAGAACGCCATTATCTTTCAAAGTAAAGCTGGTACTGAGAAAAGGAACACAGATCTCAGTTCTAACAATGCTTTCAAACTTAGCAAACAACTCTTGCCTTTACAAAGAAACACATGTGCGTTTGATACTGGAGCATTCTTGAAAGTAATAAACTTTCAAAAGAATTCATTTACTTTCAAATTAATGCTTGTAATGAGAAAAGGAACACTGATCTCATATCAAACAATGCTTTCAAATGTAGCAAACAACTGCTTGTCTTTACAAAGAAACACATCTGCGTTTGGTACTAAAGCTTTCGTGAAATTAATAAACTTTCAAAATAACGAGATTATCTTTTAAAGTAAAGCTTGTAATGAGAATGGAACACTAATCTCAGTTCTAACAATGCTTTCACACGTAGCAAATATCTGCTTGTCTTTACAAAGAAACACATGTGCGTTCCTTTTTTTTAAGTATTTATTTATTTTATTATGTATGCAATATTCTGTCTGTATCTATGCCTGCAGGCCAGAAGAGGGCACTAGACCCCATTACAGATGGTTGTGAGCCACCATGTGGTTGCTGGGAATTGAACTCAGGACCTTTGGTAGAGCAGGCAATGTTCTTAACCTCTGAGCCATTTCTCCATCCCCACATGTGCGTTTCTTAATAAAGTTTTGTGATATTAATAATCTTTCAAAGTCGTGATTATCTTTCAAAGTAAAGCTTGTACCGAGAAAAGGAACACTGACCTCAGTTCTAACAATGCTTTCACACTTAGCGAACAACTGCTTGTCTTTACAGAGAAACACATGTGCATTTCTTACTAAAGCTTTCCAGAACTTAATAAACGTTCAAAAGAATTCGATTATCTTTCAAAGTAAAGCTTGTAAAGAGAAAAGGAACAATGATCTCAGTTGTAACAATGCTTTCACACGTAGCAAAAAACTGCTTGCCTTTACAAAGAAACACATGTGGGATTGGTACTAAAACTTTGGTGAAATTAATAAACTTTCAAAAGAACATGATTATCTTTCAAAGTAAAGCTTGTACTGAGAAAAGGAACAATGATCTCAGTTCTAAAAATGCTTTCACACTTAGCAAACATTTGCTTGTCTTTTCAAAGAAACACATGTGCGTTTCTTACTAAAGCTTTCTTGAAATTAATAAACTTTCAAAGAACGCAATTATCTCTCAAAGTAAAGCTTGTACTGAGAAAAGGAACTCTGATCTCAGTTCTAACAATGGTTTCACGCTTAACAAACAACTGCTTGCCGTTACAAAGAAACACATGTCCGTTTCTTAATAAAGCTTTCGTGAAATTAATAAACTTTCAAAGAACGTGATTATCTTTCAAAGTAAAGCTTGTTCTGAGAAACGGAACACTGATCGCAGTTCTAATAATGGTTTCACACGTAACAAACAACTGCCTGCCTTTACCAAGAAACACATGTGCGTTTCTTACTAAAGCTTTCGAGAAATAAGTAAACTTTCAAAAGGATACAATTATCTTTCAAAGTAAAACTTGTACTGAGAAACACAACACTGATCTCAGTTCTAACAATCCTTACACACGTAGCAAACAACAGCTTGCCTTTACAAAGAAACATATGTGCGTTTCTTACTAAAGTTTCCTAGAAATTAATAAACTTTCAAAAGAACGCCATTATCTTTCAAAGTAAAGCTGGTACTGAGAAAAGGAACACAGATCTCAGTTCTAACAATGCTTTCAAACTTAGCAAACAACTCTTGCCTTTACAAAGAAACACATGTGCGTTTGATACTGGAGCATTCTTGAAAGTAATAAACTTTCAAAAGAATTCATTTACTTTCAAATTAATGCTTGTAATGAGAAAAGGAACACTGATCTCATATCAAACAATGCTTTCAAATGTAGCAAACAACTGCTTGTCTTTACAAAGAAACACATCTGCGTTTGGTACTAAAGCTTTCGTGAAATTAATAAACTTTCAAAATAACGAGATTATCTTTTAAAGTAAAGCTTGTAATGAGAATGGAACACTAATCTCAGTTCTAACAATGCTTTCACACGTAGCAAATATCTGCTTGTCTTTACAAAGAAACACATGTGCGTTCCTTTTTTTTTAAGTATTTATTTATTTTATTATGTATGCAATATTCTGTCTGTATCTATGCCTGCAGGCCAGAAGAGGGCACTAGACCCCATTACAGATGGTTGTGAGCCACCATGTGGTTGCTGGGAATTGAACTCAGGACCTTTGGTAGAGCAGGCAATGTTCTTAACCTCTGAGCCATCTCTCCATCCCCACATGTGCGTTTCTTAATAAAGTTTTGTGATATTAATAATCTTTCAAAGTCGTGATTATCTTTCAAAGTAAAGCTTGTACCGAGAAAAGGAACACTGACCTCAGTTCTAACAATGCTTTCACACTTAGCGAACAACTGCTTGTCTTTACAGAGAAACACATGTGCATTTCTTACTAAAGCTTTCCAGAACTTAATAAACGTTCAAAAGAATTCGATTATCTTTCAAAGTAAAGCTTGTAAAGAGAAAAGGAACAATGATCTCAGTTGTAACAATGCTTTCACACGTAGCAAAAAACTGCTTGCCTTTACAAAGAAACACATGTGGGATTGGTACTAAAACTTTGGTGAAATTAATAAACTTTCAAAAGAACATGATTATCTTTCAAAATAAAGCTTGTACTGAGAAAAGGAACAATGATCTCAGTTCTAAAAATGCTTTCACACTTAGCAAACATTTGCTTGTCTTTTCAAAGAAACACATGTGCGTTTCTTACTAAAGCTTTCTTGAAATTAATAAACTTTCAAAGAACGCAATTATCTTTCAAAGTAAAGCTTGTACTGAGAAAAGGAACTCTGATCTCAGTTCTAACAATGGTTTCACGCTTAACAAACAACTGCTTGCCGTTACAAAGAAACACATGTCCGTTTCTTAATAAAGCTTTCGTGAAATTAATAAACTTTCAAAGAACGTGATTATCTTTCAAAGTAAAGCTTGTTCTGAGAAACGGAACACTGATCGCAGTTCTAATAATGGTTTCACACGTAACAAACAACTGCCTGCCTTTACCAAGAAACACATGTGCGTTTCTTACTAAAGCTTTCGAGAAATAAGTAAACTTTCAAAAGGATGCAATTATCTTTCAAAGTAAAACTTGTACTGAGAAACACAACACTGATCTCAGTTCTAACAATCCTTACACACGTAGCAAACAACAGCTTGCCTTTACAAAGAAACATATGTGCGTTTCTTACTAAAGTTTTCTAGAAATTAATAAACTTTCAAAAGAACGCCATTATCTTTCAAAGTAAAGCTGGTACTGAGAAAAGGAACACAGATCTCAGTTCTAACAATGCTTTCAAACTTAGCAAACAACTCTTGCCTTTACAAAGAAACACATGTGCGTTTGATACTGGAGCATTCTTGAAAGTAATAAACTTTCAAAAGAATTCATTTACTTTCAAATTAATGCTTGTAATGAGAAAAGGAACACTGATCTCATATCAAACAATGCTTTCAAATGTAGCAAACAACTGCTTGTCTTTACAAAGAAACACATCTGCGTTTGGTACTAAAGCTTTCGTGAAATTAATAAACTTTCAAAATAACGAGATTATCTTTTAAAGTAAAGCTTGTAATGAGAATGGAACACTAATCTCAGTTCTAACAATGCTTTCACACGTAGCAAATATCTGCTTGTCTTTACAAAGAAACACATGTGCGTTCCTTTTTTTTTAAATATTTATTTATTTTATTATGTATGCAATATTCTGTCTGTATCTATGCCTGCAGGCCAGAAGAGTTCACTAGACCCCATTACAGATGGTTGTGAGCCACCATGTGGTTGCTGGGAATTGAACTCAGGACCTTTGGTAGAGCAGGCAATGTTCTTAACCTCTGAGCCATCTCTCCATCCCCACATGTGCGTTTCTTAATAAAGTTTTGTGATATTAATAATCTTTCAAAGTCGTGATTATCTTTCAAAGTAAAGCTTGTACCGAGAAAAGGAACACTGACCTCAGTTCTCACAATGCTTTCACACGTAGCAAACAACTGCTTGTCTTTACAGAGAAACACATGTGCATTTCTTACTAAAGCTTTCCAGAACTTAATAAACGTTCAAAAGAATTCGATTATCTTTCAAAGTAAAGCTTGTAAAGAGAAAAGGAACAATGATCTCAGTTGTAACAATGCTTTCACACGTAGCAAAAAACTGCTTGCCTTTACAAAGAAACACATGTGGGATTGGTACTAAAACTTTGGTGAAATTAATAAACTTTCAAAAGAACATGATTATCTTTCAAAATAAAGCTTGTACTGAGAAAAGGAACAATGATCTCAGTTCTAAAAATGCTTTCACACTTAGCAAACATTTGCTTGTCTTTTCAAAGAAACACATGTGCGTTTCTTACTAAAGCTTTCTTGAAATTAATAAACTTTCAAAGAACGCAATTATCTTTCAAAGTAAAGCTTGTACTGAGAAAAGGAACTCTGATCTCAGTTCTAACAATGGTTTCACGCTTAACAAACAACTGCTTGCCGTTACAAAGAAACACATGTCCGTTTCTTAATAAAGCTTTCGTGAAATTAATAAACTTTCAAAGAACGTGATTATCTTTCAAAGTAAAGCTTGTTCTGAGAAACGGAACACTGATCGCAGTTCTAATAATGGTTTCACACGTAACAAACAACTGCCTGCCTTTACCAAGAAACACATGTGCGTTTCTTACTAAAGCTTTCGAGAAATAAGTAAACTTTCAAAAGGATGCAATTATCTTTCAAAGTAAAACTTGTACTGAGAAACACAACACTGATCTCAGTTCTAACAATCCTTACACACGTAGCAAACAACAGCTTGCCTTTACAAAGAAACATATGTGCGTTTCTTACTAAAGTTTTCTAGAAATTAATAAACTTTCAAAAGAACGCCATTATCTTTCAAAGTAAAGCTGGTACTGAGAAAAGGAACACAGATCTCAGTTCTAACAATGCTTTCAAACTTAGCAAACAACTCTTGCCTTTACAAAGAAACACATGTGCGTTTGATACTGGAGCATTCTTGAAAGTAATAAACTTTCAAAAGAATTCATTTACTTTCAAATTAATGCTTGTAATGAGAAAAGGAACACTGATCTCATATCAAACAATGCTTTCAAATGTAGCAAACAACTGCTTGTCTTTACAAAGAAACACATCTGCGTTTGGTACTAAAGCTTTCGTGAAATTAATAAACTTTCAAAATAACGAGATTATCTTTTAAAGTAAAGCTTGTAATGAGAATGGAACACTAATCTCAGTTCTAACAATGCTTTCACACGTAGCAAATATCTGCTTGTCTTTACAAAGAAACACATGTGCGTTCCTTTTTTTTTAAATATTTATTTATTTTATTATGTATGCAATATTCTGTCTGTATCTATGCCTGCAGGCCAGAAGAGTTCACTAGACCCCATTACAGATGGTTGTGAGCCACCATGTGGTTGCTGGGAATTGAACTCAGGACCTTTGGTAGAGCAGGCAATGTTCTTAACCTCTGAGCCATCTCTCCATCCCCACATGTGCGTTTCTTAATAAAGTTTTGTGATATTAATAATCTTTCAAAGTCGTGATTATCTTTCAAAGTAAAGCTTGTACCGAGAAAAGGAACACTGACCTCAGTTCTCACAATGCTTTCACACGTAGCAAACAACTGCTTGTCTTTACAGAGAAACACATGTGCATTTCTTACTAAAGCTTTCCAGAACTTAATAAACGTTCAAAAGATTTCGATTATCTTTCAAAGTAAAGCTTGTAAAGAGAAAAGGAACAATGATCTCAGTTGTAACAATGCTTTCACACGTAGCAAAAAACTGCTTGCCTTTACAAAGAAACACATGTGGGTTTGGTACTAAAACTTTGGTGAAATTAATAAACTTTCAAAAGAACATGATTATCTTTCAAAGTAAAGCTTGTACTGAGAAAAGGAACAATGATCTCAGTTCTAAAAATGCTTTCACACTTAGCACTCATTTGCTTGTCTTTTCAAAGAAACACATGTGCGTTTCTTACTAAAGCTTTCTTGAAATTAATAAACTTTCAAGGAACGCAATTATCTTTCAAAGTAAAGCTTGTACTGAGAAAAGGAACTCTGATCTCAGTTCTAACAATGGTTTCACGCTTAACAAACAACTGCTTGCCGTTACAAAGAAACACATGTCCGTTTCTTAATAAAGCTTTCGTGAAATTAATAAACTTTCAAAGAACGTGATTATTTTTCAAAGTAAAGCTTGTTCTGAGAAACGGAACACTGATCACAGTTCTAATAATGGTTTCACACGTAACAAACAACTGCCTGCCTTTACCAAGAAACACATGTGCGTTTCTTACTAAAGCTTTCGAGAAATAAGTAAACTTTCAAAAGAATGCAATTATCTTTCAAAGTAAAACTTGTACTGAGAAACACAACACTGATCTCAGTTCTAACAATCCTTACACACGTAGCAAACAACAGCTTGCCTTTACAAAGAAACATATGTGCGTTTCTTACTAAAGTTTTCTAGAAATTAATAAACTTTCAAAAGAACGCCATTATCTTTCAAAGTAAAGCTGGTACTGAGAAAAGGAACACAGATCTCAGTTCTAACAATGCTTTCAAACTTAGCAAACAACTCTTGCCTTTACAAAGAAACACATGTGCGTTTGATACTGGAGCATTCTTGAAAGTAATAAACTTTCAAAAGAATTCATTTACTTTCAAATTAATGCTTGTAATGAGAAAAGGAACACTGATCTCATATCAAACAATGCTTTCAAATGTAAGAAACAACTGCTTGTCTTTACGAAGAAACACATCTGCGTTTGGTACTAAAGCTTTCGTGAAATTAATAAACTTTCAAAATAACGAGATTATCTTTTAAAGTAAAGCTTGTAATGAGAATGGAACACTAATCTCAGTTCTAACAATGCTTTCACACGTAGCAAATATCTGCTTGTCTTTACAAAGAAACACATGTGCGTTCCTTTTTTTTTTAAATATTTATTTATTTTATTATGTATGCAATATTCTGTCTGTATCTATGCCTGCAGGTCAGAAGAGAGCACTAGACCCCATTACAGATGGTTGTGAGCCACCATGTGGTTGCTGGGAATTGAACTCAGGACCTTTGGTAGAGCAGGCAATGCTCTTAACCTCTGAGCCATCTCTCCAGCCCCACATGTGCGTTTCTTAATAAAGTTTTGTGATATTAATAATCTTTCAAAGTCGTGATTATCTTTCAAAGTAAAGCTTGTACCGAGAAAAGGAACACTGACCTCAGTTTAACAATGCTTTCACACGTAGCAAACAACTGCTTGTCTTTACAAAGAAACACATGTGCGTTTGGTACAAAACATTTCGTGAAATTAATAAACTTTCAAAAGAACGTGATTATCTTTCAAAGTAAAGCTTGTACTGAGAAAAGGAACACTGATCTCAGTTCTAACAATTCTTTCACAATTAGCAAACAACTGCTTGTCTTTACAAAGAAACAAATGTGCGTTTGATACTGGAGCATTCTTCAAAGTAATAAACTTTCAAAAGAATGCATTTATCTTTCAAATTAATGCTTGTACTGAGAAAAAAACAATGATCTCATTTCTAATAATGCTTTGACATGTAGCAAACAACTGCTTGTCTTTACAAAGAAACACATGTGCGTTTCTTAATAAAGCTTTTGTGAAATTAATAAGCTTTCAAAGAACGCGATTATTTTCAAAGTAAAGCGTGTAGTGAGAAAAGGAACAGTGATCACAGTTCTAACAATGCTTTCACATGTAGCAAAAAACTGCTTGTCTTTACAAAGAAAATCATGGGCGTTTGGTAGGAAAGCTTTCGTGAAATTAATAAACTTTCTAAAGAATGCGATTATCTTTAAAGTAAAGCTTGTACTGAAAAACGTAACACTGATCCCAGTCCTAACAATGCTTTCACAAATAGCAAACAACTGCTTGTCTTTACAAAGAAATACATGTGCATTTCTTACTAAAGCTTTCGTGAAAATAATAAACTTTCAAAAGAACGTGATTATCTTTCAAAGTAAAGCTTGTACTGAGAAAAGAATCACTGATCTCAGTTCTAATAATGCTTTCACAGGTAGCAAACAACTGCTTGCCTTTAAAAAGAAACACATGTGCGTTTGGTACTGGAGCATTCTTAAAATTAATAAACATTCAAAAGAACACGATTATCTTTTAAAGTAAAGCTTGTCCTGAAAATGGAACACTGATCTCAGTTCTAACAGTGTTTTAGCACGTAGCAAACAACTGCTTGCGTTTACAAAGAAACACATGTGTATTTCTTACTAAAGCTATCGTGAAATTAATAAACTTTCAAAAGAATGCGATTATCTTTCAAAGTAAGGCTTGTACTGTGAAAAGGAATACTGATCTCAGTTCTAACCATGCTTTCACACATAGCAAACAACTGCTTGCCTTTACAAAGAAACACATGTGCGTTTGGTACTAAAGCTTTCATGAAATTAATAAACTTTCAAAAGAACGCGATTATCATTCATAGTAAAGCTTGTTCTGAGAAAAGGAACACTGATCTCTGTTCTAACAATGCTTTCACACTTAGCAAACATTTGCTTGTCTGTTCAAAGAAACACATGTGAGTTTCTTACTAAAGCTTTCTTGAAATTAGTAAACTTTCAAAGAACACAATTATCTTTCAAAGTAAAACTTGTACTGAGAAAAGGAACTCTGATCTCAGTTCTAACAATGGTTTCACGCTTAGCAAACAATTGCTTGCCTTTACAAAGAAACACATGTCCGTTTCTTAATAAAGCTTTCGTGAAATTAATAAACTTTCAAAGAACGTGATTATCTTTCAAAGTAAAGCTTGTACTGAGAAATGGATCACTGATCGCAGTTCTAACAATGCTTTCACACGTAACAAACAACTGCCTGCCTTTACAAAGAAACACATGTGCGTTTCTTATTAAAGCTTTCGAGAAATAAGTAAACTTTCAAAAGAACGTGATTATCTTTCAAAGTAAAACTTGTACTGAGAAACGGAACACTGATCTCAGTTCTAACAATCCCAACACACGTAGCAAACAACAGCTTGCCTTTACAAAGAAACACATGTGCGTTTCTTACTAAAGTTTTCTAGAAATTAATAAAGTTTCAAAAGAACGCCATTATCTTTCAAAGTAAAGCTTGTACTGAGAAAAGGAACACTGATCTCAGTTCTAACAATGCTTTCAAACTTAGCAAACAACTGCTTGCGTTTTCAAAGAAACACATGTGCGTTTGATCCTGGAGCATTCTTGAAAGTAATAAACTTTCAAAAAATTCATTTATCTTTCAAATTAATGCTTGTAATGAGAAAAGGAACACTGATCTCATTTCAAACAATGCTTTCAAACGTAGCAAACAACTGCTTGTCTTTACAAAGAAACACATCTACGTTTGGTACTAAAGCTTTCGTGAAATTAATAAACATTCAAAATAACGAGATTATCTTTTAAAGTAAAGCTTGTAATGAGAATGGAACACTAATCACAGTTCTAACAATGCTTTCACACGTAGCAAATATCTGCTTGTCCTTACAAAGAAACACTTGTGCGTTTCTTTTTTTTTAAAATATTTATTTATTTTATTATGTATGCAACATTCTGTCTGTATCTATGCCTGCAGGCCAGAAGAGGGCACTAGACCCCATTACAGATTGTTGTGAGCCACCATGTGGTTGCTGGGAATTGAACTCAGGACCTTTGGTAGAGCAGGCAATGTTCTTAACCTCTTAGCCATCTCTCCAGCCCAACATGTGCGTTTCTTAATAAAGCTTTTGTGATATTAATAATCTTTAAAAGTCGTGATTATCTTTCAAAGTAATGCTTGTACCGAGAAAAGGAACACTGACCTCAGTTCTAAAAATGCTTTCACACGTAGCAAACACCTGCTTGTATTAACAAAGAAACACGTGTGCGTTTGGTACTAAAGCTTTCATGAAATTAATAAACTTTCAAAAGAACGCCATTATCTATCAAAGTAAAGCTTATACTGAGAAAAGAAACACTGATCTCAGTTCTAACAATGCTTTCACACTTAGCAAACAACTGCTTGTCTTTAGAAAGAAACAAATGTGCGCTTGATAATGGATTATCCTTGAAAGTAATAAACTTTCAAAAGAATGGATTTATCTTTCAAATTAATGCTTGTACTGAGAAAAGGAACACTGATCTCATTTCTAATAATGCTTTCACACGTAGCAAACAACTGCTTGTCTTTACAAAGGAACACAAGTGCGTTTCTTAATAAAGCTTTTGTGAAATTAATAAACTTTCAAAGAACGCGATTATCTTTCAAAGTAAAGCTTGTAGTGAGAAAAGGAACACTGATCGCAGTTCTAACAATGCTTTCACATGTAGCAAAAAACTGCTTGTATTTACATAGAAAATCATTTGCGTTTGGTACTAAAGCTTTTGTTAAATTAATAAACTTTCAAAAGAACGCGATTTTCTTTAATGTAAAGCTTGTACTGAGAAACGGAACACTTATCTCAGTTTTAACAATGCTTTCACACTTAGCAAACATTTGCTTGTCTTTTCAAAGAAACACATGTGTGTTTCTTACTAAAGCTTTCTTGAAATTAACAAACTTTCAAAGAACGCAATTATCTTTCAAAGTAAAGCTTGTTCTGAGAAAAGGAACTCTGATCTCAGTTCTAACAATGGTTTCAAGCTTAGCAAACAACTGCTTGCCTTTACAAAGAAACACATGTCCGTTTCTTAATAAAGCTTTCGTGAAATTAATAAACTTTCAAAAGAATTCGATTATCTTTCAAAGTAAAGCTTGTAAAAAGAAAAGGAACAATGATCTCAGTTGTAACAATGCTTTCACACGTAGCAAAAAAACTGCTTGCCTTTACAAAGAAACACATGTGGGTTTGGTACTAAAACTTTGGTGAAATTAATAAACTTTCAAAAGAACATGATTATCTTTCAAAGTAAAGCTTGTACTGAGAAAAGGAACAATGATCTCAGTTCTAAAAATGCTTTCACACTTAGCAAACATTTGCTTGTCTTTTCAAAGAAACACATGTGCGTTTCTTACTAAAGCTTTCTTGAAATTAATAACCTTTCAAAGAACGCAATTATCTTTCAAAGTAAAGCTTGTACTGAGAAAAGGAACTCTGATCTCAGTTCTAACAATGGTTTCACGCTTAACAAACAACTGCTTGCCGTTACAAAGAAACACATGTCCGTTTCTTAATAAAGCTTTCGTGAAATTAATAAACTTTCAAAGAACGTGATTATTTTTCAAAGTAAAGCTTGTTCTGAGAAACGGAACACTGATCGCAGTTCTAATAATGGTTTCACATGTAACAAACAACTGCCTGCCTTTACCAAGAAACACATGTGCGTTTCTTACTAAAGCTTTCGAGAAATAAGTAAACTTTCAAAAGAATGCAATTATCTTTCAAAGTAAAACTTGTACTGAGAAACACAACACTGATCTCAGTTCTAACAATCCTTACACACGTAGCAAACAACAGCTTGCCTTTACAAAGAAACATATGTGCGTTTCTTACTAAAGTTTACTAGAAATTAATAAACTTTCAAAAGAACGCCATTATCTTTCAAATTAAAGCTGGTACTGAGAAAAGGAACACAGATCTCAGTTCTAACAATGCTTTCAAACTTAGCAAACAACTCTTGCCTTTACAAAGAAACACATGTGCGTTTGATACTGGAGCATTCTTGAAAGCAATAAACTTTCAAAAGAATTCATTTACTTTCAAATTAATGCTTGTAATGAGAAAAGGAACACTTATCTCATATCAAACAATGCTTTCAAATGTAGCAAACAACTGCTTGTCTTTACAAAGAAACACATCTGCGTTTGGTACTAAAGCTTTCGTGAAATTAATAAACTTTCAAAATAACGAGATTATCTTTTAACGTAAAGCTTGTAATGAGAATGGAACACTAATCTCAGTTCTAACAATGCTTTCACACGTAGCAAATATCTGCTTGTCTTTACAAAGAAACACATGTGCGTTCCTTTTTTTTAAAATATTTATTTATTTTATTATGTATGCAATATTCTGTCTGTATCTATGCCTGCAGGCCAGAAGAGGGCACTAGACCCCATTACAGATGGTTGTGAGCCACCATGTGGTTGCTGGGAATTGAACTCAGGACCTTTGGTAGAGCAGGCAATGTTCTTAACCTCTGAGCCATCTCTCCATCCCCACATGTGCGTTTCTTAATAAAGTTTTGTGATATTAATAATCTTTCAAAGTCGTGATTATCTTTCAAAGTAAAGCTTGTACCGAGAAAAGGAACACTGACCTCAGTTCTAACAATGCTTTCACACGTAGCAAACAACTGCTTGTCTTTACAAAGAAACACATGTGCGTTTGGAACAAAAGATTTCGTGAAATTAATAAACTTTCAAAAGAACGTGATTATCTTTCAAAGTAAAGCTTGTACTGAGAAAAGGAACACTGATCTCAGTTCTAACAATGCTTTCAAAAGTAGCAAACATCTACTTGTCTTTACAAAGAAACACATGTGCGTTTCTTACTAAAGCTATCGTAAAATTAGTAAACTTTCAAAAGAACGCCATTATCAATCAAAGTAAAGCTTGTACTGAGAAAAGGAACACTGATCTCAGTTCTAACAATTCTTTCACAATTAGCAAACAACTGCTTGTCTTTACAAAGAAACAAATGTGCGTTTGATACTGGAGCATTCTTGAAAGTAATAAACTTTCAAAAGAATGCATTTATCTTTAAAATTAATGCTTGTACTGAGAAAAGGAACAATGATCTCACTTCTAATAATGCTTTCACACGTAGCAAACAACTGCTTGTCTTTACAAAGAAACACATGTGCGTTTCTTAATAAAGCTTTTGTGAAATTAATAAGCTTTCAAAGAACGCGATTATTTTCAAAGTAAAGCGTGTAGTGAGAAAAGGAACAGTGATCACAGTTCTAACAATGCTTTCACATGTAGCAAAAAACTGCTTGTCTTTACAAAGAAAATCATGGGCATTTGGTAGTAAAGCTTTCGTGAAATTAATAAACTTTCTAAAGAACGCGATTATCTTTAAAGTAAAGCTTGTACTGAACAACGGAACACTGATCCCTGTCCTAACAATGCTTTCACACATAGCAAACAACTGCTTGTCTTTACAAAGAAATACATGTGCATTTCTTACTAAAGCTTTCGTGAAAATAATAAACTTTCAAAAGAACGTGATTATCTTTCAAAGTAAAGCTTGTACTGAGAAAAGAATCACTGATCTCAGTTCTAATAATGCTTTCACAGGTAGCAAACAACTGCTTGCCTTTAAAAAGAAACACATGTGCGTTTGGTACTGGAGCATTCTTAAAATTAATAAACATTCAAAAGAACACGATTATCTTTTAAAGTAAAGCTTGTCCTGAAAATGGAACACTGATCTCAGTTCTAACAGTGTTTTCACACGTAGCAAACAACTGCTTGCCTTTACAAAGAAACACATGTGCATTTCTTACTAAAGCTATCGTGAAATTAATAAACTTTCAAAAGAATGCGATTATCTTTCAAAGTAAGGCTTGTACTGTGAAAAGGAATACTGATCTCAGTTCTAACAATGCTTTCACATGTAGCAAACAACTGCTTGCCTTTACTTAGAAACACATGTGCGTTTGGTACTAAAGCTTTCATGAAATTAATAAACTTTCAAAAGAACACGATTATCATTCATAGTAAAGCTTGTACTGAGAAAAGGAACACTGATCTCTGTTCTAACAATGCTTTCACACTTAGCAAACATTTGCTTGTCTGTTCAATGAAACACATGTGAGTTTCTTACTAAAGCTTTCTTGAAATTAGTAAACTTTCAAAGAACACAATTATCTTTCAATGTTGTAATATGAGTGGCGGGGCTGCGTCCCCGGCACCCGGCCGCCCGCACGACTAGCTTATGTCCCGAAATAATTACATGGAAACTGTATTCTTTTAAACACTGCTTGGCCCATTAGTTCCGGCCTCTTATTGGCTAGCTCTTACATATTGATCTAACCCATTTCTAATATTCTCTGTAGTACCACGAGCTGGCTTACCAGGGAGGATCTTAACCTGCGTCTGTCTGGAGTGGGAGAATCATGGCGACTCCTGACTCGGCTTCTTTCTCCCAGCATTCTTTTCTGTTTACTCCACCCACCTAAGGGCTGGCCTATAAATGGGCCAAGGCAGTTTCTTTATTAAATGAAAGTAACTCTCCATCATTTCCCCTTTTTTTGTTTAAACAAAACAGAAAGGCTTTAACTTTAACATAGTAAAATTACATATAACAAAATGGTTATCAAGCAAGAATTACAGTTACAATATTTATATTTATTTTATCTTTTATCATTACTAAGGAAAACTATAACTATAACTAACCATTCTTTAACTCCATCAAAGACTCCAGAAGGATATAATATTACCTAAGTAAACAAGAAATCCAAAACTCTAGAAATGACAGAGACATCTCGCTGCCTGGACAGTCACTCAAAGTTCCTCTGTACCATTGGGGCATCCATCTTCAGCCTTCAGGCCCATAGTATCCAGCAGACATTTTTATCAAGCAGGAAATTCCAAAGACAGTTCAGTCACTTTTTGTTGTGTCCTGTAGAATGTCTCTTTGACTCTTTTATGAGTCAGGAACCCTGAAAGACCGTCTCACCTTTAGGCGAGTTCAGTAGTCCTCTCTCTGAGGGTTCTCTGTGTCCAGTTTATGCAACAGTCCAGGCAAGAGCAGTTTCTTGTCCAAATGGCTATCATACTCCATAAGGAGCCTCTTCGATGCCCATTTTCCTCTTGAAGTAGATTGGTGCTGCCAGGAGCAGATGTGTCTCATTGTCATAAAAAGCCCTAAATTATTAAAACACTTAAATGCCATATTTTGTAGCCTTTGAAAGATATGAAGAATGCCTATCTGAAATATATCTATGCATATCTAGAAAATCTAACTAACATGACTATAAGCTTTACTATTATCGATGATTATCCATTAACAACCTATATTTACATTACATTTTTAAATGAACTACATAATCACAATACCTTAAGAGCAGAAATACATATACATATAACAAAATTAACCTTAAAATCCATAGCAATGCAAATTATTCATATCTATATCATTTCCCCCTTTAAATGTAAAAGAACATTTATAAACAATATTTGGGAACATGGGCGCAGGTTTTTTGGGATGATTGGTATTTGTAAATTACTGTCTATAGAAAATTGTACTGGTACTGTTTCTCCACTGGGAGCTTGTCTTCTTGGCAGAACTGGCCTTTGGGTTAATAAAAGCCCATACCTCAACTTCTGACAAAGATACAGAATATCCCTAAGTGGATGAAACAGGATTGTCTTATCTTGCCAAGACAGGGTAGGATAGTCCTAATAAAGTTCCTTGCCTTTAATAATGGTATGCCAGTTATGTTAGGCCTCAGCCAAAGTTGGTTGACTCAACATTGAAAACGAGACTTTGGGTGATTGCCCAGGTAGTCAGTTGTCTCTGTCAATTGTTGCACATTTTGGATATCTCTCGATTGTTAAGTAATCTTTATTCCCTTCTCAGATCTTTGACGGAGTTGAAGATTATATAATTGTAGTTACTCTCTATGTTATTTAGACTCCTTGAGATAGAATGTTTAGCAAAAGTTTTCTTCTCAATATTGTTTGTTATATTTATTATTTGTTATTATTGTATATAGTTGTATTTGGTTTGGTTTTATCTTATTTAGACAAAAGGGGGAGATGTAGGGACATAGCCCCACCCATTGGGGGCGTGTTCGCCTCGGGCTAATGTTTACGGATAAATCTGCCGGGCGTGAGCCCAGCAGCCCTTTTTCTTTTGCTCCGCTTTTCCGGTACACCGCGGGAACCTTTGGTCCTGTAAGTTTATTTCCTTATTAAAGTTGTATATATCTATATAATCTGTCTACATTCATTTGCCCCACCACATTTCAAAGTAAAGCTTGTACTGAGAAAAGGAACTCTGATCTCAGTTCTAACAATGGTTTCACGCTTAGCAAACAAATGCTTGCCTTTACAAAGAAACACATGTCCGTTTCTTAATAAAGCTTTCATGAAATTAATAACTTTCAAAGAACGTGATTATCTTTCAAAGTAAAGCTCGTACTGAGAAACGAAACACTGATCGTAGTTCTAACAATGCTTTCACACGTAACAAACAACTGCCTGCCTTTACCAAGAAATACATGTGCGTTTCTTACTAAGGCTTTCGAGAAATAAGTAAACTTTCAAAAGAACGCGATTATCTTTCAAAGTAAAACTTGTACTGAGAAACGGAACACTGGTCTCAGTTCTAACAATCCTTACACACGTAGCAAACAACAACTTGCCTTTACAAAGGAACACATGTGCGTTTCTTACTAAAGCTTTCGTAAAATTAATAAACTTTCAAAGAACGCCATTATCTATCAAAGTCAAGCTTGTACTGAGAAAAGGAACACTGATCTCAGTTCTCCCAATGCTTTCACACTTAGGAAACAACTGCTTGTCTTTACAAAGAAACACATGTGCGTTTGATACTGGAGCAATCTTGAAAGTAATAAACTTTCAAAAGAATGCATTTATCTTTCAAATTAATGCTTGTACTGAGAAAAGGAACACTGATCTCATTTCTAACAATGCTTTCACACGTAGCAAACATTTGTTTGTCTTTTCAAAGAAACACATGTGCGTTTCTTACTAAAGCTTTCGCGAAAATAATAAACTTTCAAAAGAACGCGATTATCTTCCAAAGTAAAGCTTGTCCTGAGAAAAGGAACACTGATCTCAGTTCTAACAATGCTTTCAAACCTAGCAAACAACTGCTTGTCTTTACAAAGAAACACAAAATCATTTATTACTAAAGCTTTCGTGAAAATAAGAAACTTTCAAAAGAACGTGATTATCTTTCAAAGTAAAGCTTGTACTGAGAAAAGAAACACTGATCTCAGTTCTAACAATGCTTTCACACGTAGCAAACAACTGCTTGCTCTTACAAAGAAACACATGTGTGTTTGGTACTAAATCTTTCGTGAAATAAAAAAACTTTCAAAAGAACGTGATTATCTTTCAAATTAAAGATTGTACTGTGATAAGGAACACTGATCTCAGTTCTAACAATGCTTTCAAATGTAGCAAACATCTGCATGACTTTATAAAGAAACACATGTGCGTTTCTTACTAAAGCTATCATAAAATTAACAAACTTTCAAAAGAACGCCATTATCAATCAAAGTAAAGCTTGTACTGAGAAAAGGAACACTGATCTCAGTTCTAACAATTCTTTCACACTTAGCAAACAACTGCTTGTCTTTACAAAGAAACAAATGTGCGTTTGATACTGGAGCAATCTTGAAAGTAATAAACTTTCAAAAGAATGCATTTATCTTTCAAATTAATGCTTGTACTGAGAAAAGGAACACTGATCTCATTTCTAATAATGATTTCACACGTAGCAAACAACTGCTTGTCTTTACAAAGAAACACATGAGCGTTTCTTAATAAAGCTTTAGTGAAATTAATAAGCTTTCAAAGAACGCGATTATCTTTCAAAGTAAAGCTTGTACTGTGAAAAGGAACACTGATCTCAGTTCTAACAATGCTTTCACATGTAGCAAACAACTGCTTGCCTTTACAAAGAAACACATGTGTGTTTGGTACTGGAGCATTCTTGAAATTACTAAACATTCAAAAGAACACGATTATCTTTTAAAGCAAAGCTTGTCCTGAAAATGGAACACTGATCTCAGTTCTAACAGTGTTTTCACACGTAGCAAACAACTGCTTGCCTTTACAAAGAAACACATGTGCGTTTCTTACTAAAGCTATCGTGAAATTCATAAACTTTCAAAAGAATGCGATTATCTTTCTAAGTAAAGCTTGTACTGAGAAAAGGAACACTGATCTCAGTTCTAACAATGCTTTCACACATAGCAAACAACTGCTTGCCTTTACAAAGAAACACATGTGCGTTTCTTACTAAAGCTTTCTTGAAATTAATAAACTTTCAAAGAACACTATTATCTTTCAAAGTAAAGCTTGTAGTGAGAAAAGGAACTCTGATCTCAGTTCTAACATTGGTTTCACGCTTAGCAAACAATTGCTTGCCTTTACAAAGAAACACATGTCCGTTTCTTAATAAAGCTTTCGTGAAATTAATAAACTTTCAAAGAACGTGATTATCTTTCAAAGTAAAGCTTGTACTGAGAAACGGAACACTGATCGCAGTTCTAACAATGCTTTCACACGTAAGAAACAACAGCCTGCCTTTACAAAGAAACACATGTGCGTCTCTTATTAAAGCTTTCGAGAAATAAGTAAACTTTCAAAAGAACGCGATTATCTTTCAAAGTAAAACTTGTACTGAGAAACGGAACACTGATCTCAGTTCTAACAATCCCCACACACGTAGCAAACAACAGCTTGCCTTTACCAAGAAACACATGTGCGTTTCTTACTAAAGTTTTCTAGAAATTAATAAACTTTCAAAAGAACGCCAATATCTTTCAAAGTAAAGCTTGTACTGAGAAAAGGAACACTGATCTCAATTCTAACAATGTTTTCAAACTTAGCAAACAACTGCTTGACTTTTCAAAGAAACACATGTGCGTTTGATCCTGGAGCATTCTTGAAAGTAATAAACTTTCAAAAGAATTCATTTATCTTTCAAATTAATGCTTGTAATGAGAAAAGGAACACTGATCTCATATCAAACAATGCTTTCAAATGTAGCAAACAACTGCTTGTCTTTACAAAGAAACACATCTGCTTTTGGTACAAAAGCTTTCGTGAAATTAATAAACTTTCAAAATAACGAGATTATCTTTTAAAGTAAAGCTTGTTATGAGAATGGAACACTAATCTCAGTTCTAACAATGCTTTCACACGTAGCAAATATCTGCTTGTCCTTACAAAGAAACACATGTGCGTTTTTTTTTAAATATTTATTTATTTTATTATGTATGCAACATTCTGTCTGTATCTATGCCTGCAGGCCAGAAGAGGGCACTAGACCCCATTACAGATGGTTGTCAGCCACCATGTGGTTGCTGGGAATTGAACTCAGGACGTTTGCTAGAGCAGGTAATGCTCTTAACCTCTGAGCCATCTCTCCAGCCCCACATGTGCGGTTCTTAATAAAGCTTTTGTGATATTAATAATCATTCAAGGTCGTGATTATCTTTCAAAGTAAAGCTTGTACAGAGAAAAGGAACACTGGTCTCAGTTCTAACAATCCTTACACACGTAGCACACAACAGCATGCCTTTACAAAGGAACACATGTGTGTTTCTTACTAAAGCTTTTGAGAAATAATTAATCTTTCGAAAGAACGCGATTAACTTTCAAAGTAAAACTTGTACTGAGAAACGGAACACTGATCTCAGTTCTAACAATCCTCACACACGTAGCAAACAACAGCTTGCCTTTACAAAGAAACACATGTGCGTTTCTTACTAAAGCTTTCGTAAAATTAATAAACTTTCAAAGAACGCCATTATCTATCAAAGTAAAGCTTGACTGAGAAAAGGAACACTAATCTCAGTTCTACCAATGCTTTCACACGTAGCAAACAACTGCTTGTCTTTAAAAAGAAACACATGTGCATTTTATACTGGAGCATTCTTGAAAGTAATAAACTTAGAAAAGAATGCATTTATCTTTCAAATTAATGCTTGTACTGAGAAAAGGAACACTGATCTCATTTCTAACAATGCTTTCACACGTAGCAAACAGCTGCTTGTCTTTACAAAAAAACACATGTGCGTTTCTTAATAAAGCTTTTGTGAAATTAATAAACTTTCAAATAACGCGATTATCTATAAAAGTAAAGCTTGTACTTAGAAAAGGAACACTGATCTCATTTCTAACAATGCTTTCACATGTAGCAAACAACTGCTTATCTTTACAAAGAAACACATGTGCATTTCTTAATAAAGCTTTTGTGAACTTAATAAGCTTTCAAAGAATGCGATTATCTTTCAAAGTAAAGCTTGTAGTGAGAAAAGGAACACTGATCGCAGTTCTAACAATGCTTTCATATGTAGCAAAAAACTGCTTGTCTTTTCAAAGAAAATCATGTGCGTTTGGTACTAAAGCTTTTGTTAAATTAATAAACTTTAAAAAGAACACGATTATCTTTAAAGTAATGCTTGTATTGAGAAATGGAACAGTGATCTCAGTTCTAACAATGCTTTCACACATAGCAAACAACTGCTTGTCTTTACAAAGAAACACATGTGCATTTCTTCCTATAGCTTTTGTGAAAATAATAAACTTTCAAAAGAACGTGATTATCTTTCAAAGTAAAGCTTGTACTGAGAAAAGAAACACTGATCTCAGTTCTAACAATGCTTTCAAGCATAGCAAACAACTGCTTGCCTTTACACAGAAACACATGTGCATTTCTTACTAAAGCTTTCCAGAAATTAATAAACTTTCAAAAGAATTCGATTATCTTCCAAAGTAAAGCTTGTAAAGAGAAAAGGAACAGTGATCACAGTTCTAACAATGCTTTCACATGTAGCAAAAAACTGCTTGTCTTTACAAAGAAAATCATGTGCGTTTGGTAGTAAAGCTTTCGTGAAATTAATAAACTTTCAAAAGATCGCGATTATCTTTAAAGTAAAGCTTGTACTGAGAAACGGAACATTGATCTCAGTTCTAACAATGCTTTCACACATAGCAAACAACTGCTTGTCTTTACAAAGAAACACATGTGCATTTCTTACTAAAGCTTTCGTGAAAATAATAAACTTTCAAAAGAACATGATTATCTTTCAAAGTAAAGCTTCTACTGAGAAAAGGAACACTGATCTCAGTTCTAACAATGCTTTCACACTTAGCAAACATTTGCTTGTCTTTTCAAAGAAACACATGTGCGTTTCTTACTAAAGCTTTTTTGAAATTAATAAACTTTCAAAGAAACAATTATTTTTCAAAGTAAAGCTTGTACTGAGAAAAGGAACTCAGATATCAGTTCTAACAATGGTTTCACATTTAGCAAACAATTGCTTGCCTTTACAAAGAAACACATGTCCGTTTCTTAATAAAGCTTTCGTGAAATTAATAAACTTTCAAAGAACGTGATTATCTTTCAAAGTAAAGCTTGTACTGAGAAACAGAACACTGATCGCAGCTCTAACAATGCTTTCACACGTAACAAACAACTGCTTGCCTTAACAAAGAAACAAATGTGCGTTTATAATTAAAGCTTTTGAGAAATAAGTAAACTTTCAAAAGACGTGATTATCTTTCAAAGTAAAACTTGTACTGAGAAACGGAACACTGATCTCAGTTCTAACAATCCTTACACACGTAGCAAACAACAGCTTGCCTTTAAAAGAAACACATGTGTGTTTCTTACTAAAGTTTTCTAGAAATTAATAAACTTTCAATAGAACGCCATTATCTTTCAAAGTAAAGCTTGTACTGAGAAAAGGAACACTGATCTCAGTTCTAACAATGCTTTCACACGTAGCAAACAACTGCTTGCGTTTTCAAAGAAACACATGTGCGTTTGATACTGGAGCATTCTTGAAAGTAATAAACTTTCAAAAGAATTCATTTACTTTCAAATTAATGCTTGTAATGAAAAAAGGAACACTGATCTCATTTCAAACAATGCTTTCAAATGTAGCAAACAACTGCTTGTCTTTACAAACAAACACATCTGCGTTTGGTACTAAAGCTTTCGTGAAATTAATAAACTTTCAAAATAACGAGATTATCTTTTAAAGTAAAGCTTGTAATGAGAATGGAACACTAATCTCAGTTCTAACAATGCTTTACACGTAGCAAATATCTGCTTGTCTTTACAAAGAAACACATGTGCTTTCCTTTTTTTTAAATATTTATTTATTTTATTATGTATGCAATATTCTGTCTGTATCTATGCCTTCAGGGCAGAAGAGGGCACTAGACCCCATTACAGATGGTTGTCAGCCACCATGTGGTTGCTGGGAATTGAACTCAGGACCTCTGGTAGAGCAGGCAATGCTCTTAACTTCTGAGCCATCTCTCCAGCCCCACATGTGCGTTTCTTAATAACGCTTTTGTGATATTAATAATCGTTCAAAGTCGGGGTTATCTTTCAAAGTAAAGCTTGTACCGAGAAAAGGAACACTGGTCTCAGTTCCAACAATGCTATCACACGTAGCAAACAACTGCTTGTCTTTACAAAGAAACACATGTGCGTTTCTTAATAAAGCTTTTGTGAAATTAATAAGCATTCAAAGAACGCGATTATTTTCAAAATTAAGCTTGAGTGAGAAAAGGAACAGTGATCACAGTTCTAACAATGCTTTCACATGTAGCAAAAAACTGCCTGTCTTCACAAAGAAACACATGTGCGATTGGTACAAAAGCTTTCGTGAAATTAATAAACTTTCAAAAGAACGTGATTATCTTTCAAAGTAAAGCTTGTACTGAGAAAAGGAACACTGATCTCAGTTCTAACAATGTTTTCAAATGTAGCAAACATCTGCTTGACTTTACAAAGAAACACATGTGCGTTTCTTAATAAACCTATCATAAAATTAATAAACTTTCAAAAGAATGCCATTATCAATCAAAGTAAAGCTTGTACTGAGAAAAGGAACACTGATCTCAGTTCTAACAATTCTTTCACACTTAGCAAACAACTGCTTGTCTTTACAAAGAAACAAATGTGCGTTTGATACTGGAGCATTCTTGAAAGTAATAAACTTTCAAAAGAATGCATTTATCTTTCAAATTAATGCTTGTACTGAGAAAAGGAACACTGATCTCATTTCTAATAATGCTTTCACACGTAGCAAACAACTGCTTGTCTTTACAAAGAAACACATGTGCGTTTCTTAATAAAGCTTTTGTGAAATTAATAAGCTTTCAAAGAACGCGATTATTTTCAAAGTAAAGCTTGTAGTGAGAAAAGGAACAGTGATCACAGTTCTAACAATGCTTTCACATGTAGCAAAAAACTGCCTGTCTTCACAAAGAAAATCATGTGCGTTTGGTAGTAAAGCTTTCGTGAAATTAATAAACTTTCTAAAGAACGCGATTATCTTTAAAGTAAAGCTTGTACTGAACAACGGAACACTGATCTCAGTCCTAACAATGCATTCACACATAGCAAACAACTGCTTGTCTTTACAAAGAAACACATGTGCATTTCTTAATAAAGCTTTCGTGAAAATAATAAACTTTCAAAAGAACGTGATTATCTTTCAAAGTAAAGCTTGTACTGAGAAAAGGAACACTGATCTCAGTTCTAACAATGCTTTTACACTTAGCAAACATTTGCTTGTCTTTTCAAAGAAACACATGTGCGTTTCTTACTAAGGCCTTCTTGAAATTAATAAACTTTCAAAGAACACAATTATCTTTCAAAGTAAAGCTTGTACTGAGAAAAGGAACTCTGATCTCAGTTCTAACAATGGTTTCACGCTTAGCAAACAATTGCTTGCCTTTACAAAGAAACACATGTCCGTTTCTTAATAAAGCTTTCGTGAAATTAATAAACTTTCAAAGAACGTGATTATCTTTCAAAGTAAAGCTTGTATTGAGAAACGGAACACTGATCGCTGTTCTAACAATGCTTTCACACGTAACAAACAACTGCCTGCCTTTACAAAGAAACAAATGTGCGTTTCTTATTAAAGCTTTTGAGAAATAAGTAAACTTTCAAAAGACGTGATTATCTTTCAAAATAAAACTTGTACTGAGAAATGGAACACTGATCTCAGTTCTATCAATCCTTACACACGTAGCAAACAACAGCTTGCCTTTACAAAGAAACACATGTGAGTTTCTTACTAAAGTTTTCTAGAAATTAATAAACTTTCAAGGGAACGCCATTATCTTTCAAAGTAAAGCTTGTACTGAGAAAAGGAACACTGATCTCAGTTCTAACAATGCTTTCAAACTTAGCAAACAACTGCATGCCTTTTCAAAGAAACACATGTGCGTTTGATACTGGAGCATTCTTGAAAGTAATAAAGTTTCAAAAGAATTCATTTATCTTTCAAATTAATGCTTGTAATGAGAAAAGGAACACTGATCTCATTTCAAACAATGCTTTCAAACGTAGCAAACAACTGCTTGTCTTTACAAAGAAACACATGTGCATTTGGTTCTAAAGCTTTCGTGAAATTAATAAACTTTCAAAAGAACGTGATTATCTTTCAAAGTATAGCTTGTACTGAGAAAAGGAACACTGATCTCAGTTCTAACAATGCTTTCAAATGTAGCAAACATCTGCTTGACTTTACAAAGAAACACATGTGCGTTTCTTACTAAAGCTTTCGTAAAATTAATAAATTATCAAAAGAATGCCATTATCTATAAAGGAAAGCTTGTACTGAGAAAAGGAACACTGATCTCAGTTCTAACAATGCTTTCAAATGTAGCAAACAACTGCTTTTCTTTACAAAGAAACACATGTGCATTTCTCACTAAAGCTTTTGTGAAAATAATAAACTTTCAAAAGAACGTGATTATCCTTCAAAGTAAAGCTTGTACTGAGAAAAAAAAACACTGATCTCGGTTCTAACAATGCTTTCACACTTAGCAAACATTAGCTTGTCTTTTCAAAGAAACACATGTGCGTTTCTTACTAAAGCTTTCTTGAAATTAATAAACTTTCAAAGAACGCAATTATCTTTCAAAGTAAAGCTTGTCCTGAGAAAAGGAACTCTGATCTCAGTTCTAAAAATGGTGTCATGCTTAGCAAACAACTGCTTGCCTTTACAAAGAAACACATATCCGTTTCTTAATAAAGCTTTCGTGAAATTAATAAACTTTCAAAGAACGTGATTATCTTTCAAAGTAAAGCTTGTACTGAGAAACGGAACACTGATCGCAGTTCTAACAATGCTTTCACACGTAACAAACAACTGCCTGCCTTTACCAATAAATACACGTGTGTTTCTTACTAAAGCTTTTGAGAAATAATTAATCTTTCAAAAGAACGCGATTATCTTTCAAAGTAAAACTTGTACTGAGAAACGGAACACTGTTCTCAGGTCTAACAATCCTTACACACGTAGCAAACAACAGCTTGCCTTTACAAAGAAACATATGTGCGTTTCTTACTAAAGCTTTCGTAAAATTAATAAACTTTCAAAGAACGCCATTATCTATCAAAGTAAAGCTTGGAATGAGAAAAGGAACACTGATCGCAGTTCTACCTATGCTTTCACACTTAGCAAACCACTGCTTGTCTTTAAAAAGAAACACATGTGCATTTTATACTGGAGCATTCTTGAAAGTAATAAACTTAGAAAAGAATGCATTTATCTTTCAAATTAATGCTTGTACTGAGAAAAGGAACACTGATCTCATTTCTAACAATGCTTTCACACGTAGCAAACAGCTGCTTGTCTTTACAAAAAAACACATGTGCATTTCTTAATAAAGCTTTTGTGAAATTAATATACTTTCAAAGACCGCGATTATCTATAAAAGTAAAGCTTGTACTGAGAAAAGGAACACTGATCTCATCTAACAATTCTTTCACATGTAGCAAACAACTGCTTATCTTTACAAAGAAACACATGTGCGTTTCAAAATAAAGCTTTTGTGAAATTAATAAGCTTTCAAAGAATGCGATTATCTTCAAAGTAAAGCTTGTAGTGAGAAAAGGAACACTGATCGCAGTTCTAACAATGCTTTCACATGTAGCAAAAAACTGCTTGTCTTTACAAAGAAAATCATGTGCGTTTGGTACTAAAGCTTTTGTTAAATTATTAACTTTAAAAAGAACGCGATTATATTTAAAGTAATGCTTGTACTGAGAAACGGAACACTGATCTCAGTTCTAACAATGCTTTCACACATAGCAAACAACTGCTTGTCTTTACAAAAAATCACATGTGCATTTCTTCCTGTAGCTTTTGTGAAAATAATAAACTTTCAAAAGAACGTGATTATCTTTCAAAGTAAAGCTTGTACTGAGAAAAGAAACACTGATCTCAGTTCTAACAATGCTTTCACATGTAGCAAACAACTGCTTCCCTTTACAAAGAAACATATGTGCGTTTGGGACTGGAGCATTCTTGAAATTAATAAACATTCAAAAGAACACGATTATCTTTCAAAGTAAAGCTTGTACTGAGAAAAGGAACACTATCTCAGTTCTAACAATGCTTTCAAATGTAGCAAACAACTGCTTGCCTTTTCAAAGAAACACATGTGCGTTTGATACTGGAGCATACTTGAAAGTAATAAACTTTCAAAAGAATTCATTTACTTTCAAATTAAAGCTTGTAATGAAAAAAGGAACACTGATCTCATTTCAAACAATGCTTTCAAATGTAGCAAAAAACTGCTTGGCTTTACAAACAAACACATCTGCGTTTGGTACTAAAGCTTTCGTGAAATTAATAAGCTTTCAAAGAACGCGATTATTTTCAAAGTAAAGCTTCTAGTGAGAAAAGGAACAGTGATCACAGTTCTAACAATGCTTTCACACGTAGCAAAAAACTGCTTGTCTTTACAAAGAAAATCATGTGCGTTTGGTAGTAAAGCTTTCGTGAAATTAATAAACTTTCAAAAGAACGCGATTATCTTGAAAGTAAAGCTTGTACTGAACTACGGAACACTGATCTCAGTTCTAACAATGCTTTCACACATAGCAAACAACTGCTTGTCTTTACAAAGAAACACATGTGCATTTCTTACTAAAGCTTTCGTGAAAATAATAAACTTTCAAAAGAACGTGATTATCTTTCAAAGTAAAGCTTGTACTGAGAAAAGGAACACTGATCTCAGTTCTAACAATGCTTTTACACTTAGCAAACATTTGCTTGTCTTTTCAAAGAAACACATGTGCATTTCTTACTAAGGCTTTCTTGAAATTAATAAACTTTCAAAGATCACAATTATCTTTCAAAGTAAAGCTTGTACTGAGAAAAGCAACACTGATCTCAGTTCTAACAATCCTTACACACGTAGCAAACCACAGCTTGCCTTTACAAAGAAACACATGTGCGTTTCTTACTAAAGCTTTCGTAAAATTAATAAACTTTCAAAGAACGCCATTATCTATCAAAGTAAAGCTTGGACTGAGAAAAGGAACACTGATCTCAGTTCTACCAATGCTTTCACACTTAGCAAACAACTGCTTGTCTTTAAAAAGAAACACATGTGCATTTTATACTGGAGCATTCTTGAAAGTAATAAACTTAGAAAAGAATGCATTTATCTTTCAAATTAATGCTTGTACTGAGAAAAGGAACACTGATCTCAATTCTAACAATGCTTTTACACTTAGCAAACATTTGCTTGTCTTTTCAAAGAAACACATGTGCATTTCTTACTAAGGCTTTCTTGAAATTAATAAACTTTCAAAGATCACAATTATCTTTCAAAGTAAAGCTTGTACTGAGAAAAGGAACTCTGATCTCAGTTCTAACAATGGTTTCACGTTTAGCAAACAACTGCTTGCCTTTACAAAGAAACACATGTCCGTTTCTTAATAAAGCTTTCGTGAAATTAATAAACTTTCAAAGAACGTGATTATCTTTCAAAGTAAAGCTTGTATTGAGAAATGGAACACTGATCGCTGTTCTAACAATGCTTTCACATGTAACAAACAACTGCCTGCCTTTACAAAGAAGGAAATGTGCGTTTCTTATTAAAGCTTTTGAGAAATAAGTAAACTTTCAAAAGACGTGATTATCTTTCAAAGTAAAACTTGTACTGAGAATCGGAACACTGATCTCAGTTCTAACAATCCTTACACACGTAGCAAACAACAGCTTGCCTTTACAAAGAAACACATGTGCGTTTCTTTCTAAAGTTTTATAGAAATTAATAAACTTTCAAAAGAACGCCATTATCTTTCAAAGTAAAGCTTGTACTGAGAAAAGGAACACTGATCTCAATTCTAACAATGTTTTCAAACTTAGCAAACAACTGCTTGACTTTTCAAAGAAACACATGTGCGTTTGAAACTGGAGCATTCTTGAAAGTAATAAACTTTCAAAAGAATTCATTTATCTTTCAAATTAATGCTTGTAATGAGAAAAGGAACACTGATCTCATTTCAAACAATGCTTTCAAACGTAGCAAACAACTGCTTGTCTTTACAAAGAAACACATGTGCATTTGGTACTAAAGCTTTCGTGAAATTAATAAACTTTCAAAAGAACGTGATTATCTTTCAAAGTATAGCTTGTACTGAGAAAAGAAACACTGATCTCAGCTCTAACAATGCTTTCAAATGTAGCAAAATATCTGCATGACTTTACAAAGAAACACATGTGCGTTTCTTACTAAAGCTTTCGTAAAATTAATAAACTTTCAAAAGAACGCCATTATCTAAAAAGGAAAGCTTGTACTGAGAAAAGGAACACTGATCTCAGTTCTAACAATGCTTTCAAATGTAGCAAACAACTGCTTTTCCTTACAAAGAAATACATGTGCATTTTCACTAAAGCTTTTGTGAAAATAATAAACTTTCAAAAGAACGTGATTATCTTTCAAAGTAAAGCTTGTACTGAGAAAAGGAACTCTGATCTCAGTTTTAACAATGGTTTCACGCTTAGCAAACAACTGCTTGCCTTTACAAAGAAACACATGTCCGTTTCTTAATAAAGCTTTCGTGAAATTAATAAACTTTCAAAGAACGTGATTATCTTTCAAAGTAAAGCTTGTACTGAGAAACGGAACACTGATCGCAGTTCTAACAATGCTTTCACACGTAACAAACAACTGCCTGCCTTTACCAAGAAATACACGTGTGTTTCTTACTAAAGCTTTTGAGAAATAATTAATCTTTCAAAAGAACGCGATTATCTTTCAAAGTAAAACTTGTACTGAGAAACGGAACACTGATCTCAGTTCTAACAATCCTTACACACGTAGCAAACCACAGCTTGCCTTTACAAAGAAACACATGTGCGTTTCTTACTAAAGCTTTCGTAAAATTAATAAACTTTCAAAGAACGCCATTATCTATCAAAGTAAAGCTTGGACTGAGAAAAGGAACACTGATCTCAGTTCTACCAATGCTTTCACACTTAGCAAACAACTGCTTGTCTTTAAAAAGAAACACATGTGCATTTTATACTGGAGCATTCTTGAAAGCAATAAACTTAGAAAAGAATGCATTTATCTTTCAAATTAATGCTTGTACTGAGAAAAGGAACACTGATCTCATTTCTAACAATGCTTTCACACGTAGCAAACAGCTGCTTGTCTTTACAAATAACACATGTGCGTTACTTAATAAAGCTTTTGTGAAATTAATACACTCTTAAAGAACGCGATTATCTATAAAAGTAAAGCTTGTACTGAGAAAAGGAACACTGATCTCATTTCTAACAATGCGTTCACATGTAGCAAACAACTGCTTATCTTTACAAAGAAACACATGTGCGTTTCTTAATAAAGCTTTTGTGAAATTAATAAGCTTTCAAAGAATGCGATTATCTTTCAAAGTAAAGCTTGTAGTGAGGAACGGAACACTGATCGCAGTTCTAACAATGCTTTCACATGTAGCAAAAAACTGCTTGTCTTTACAAAGAAAATCATGTGCGTTTGGTACTAAAGCTTTTGTTAAATTAATAAACTTTAAAAAGAACGCGATTATCTTTAAAGTAATGCTTGTACTGAGAAACGGAACACTGATCTCAGTTCTAACAATGCTTTCACACATAGCAAACAACTGCTTGTCTTTACAAAGAAACACATGTGCATTTCTTCCTGTGGCTTTTGTGAAAATAATAAACTTTCAAAAGAACGTGATTATCTTTCAAATAAAGCTTGTACTGAGAAAAGAAACACTGATCTCAGTTCTAACAATGCTTTCACATGTAGCAAACAACTGCTTGCCTTTACAAAGAAACACATGTGCGTTTGCACTGGAGCATTCTTGAAATTAATAAACATTCAAAAGAACACGATTATCTTTTAAAGTAAAGCTTGTCCTGAAAATGGAACCCTGATCTCAGTCCTAACAGTGCTTTCACATGTAGCAAACAATTGCTTGCCTTTACAAAGAAACAAATGTGCATTTCTTACTAAAGCTTTCGTGAAATTAATAAACTTTCAAAAGAACGCGATTATCATTCATAGTAATCTTGTACTGAGAAAAGGAACACTGATCTCAGTTCTAATAATGCTTTCACACGTAGCAAACAACTGCTTGTCTTTACAAAAAACACATGTTCATTTGGTACTGGAGCATACTTGAAATTAATAAACTTTCAAAAGAATGCGATTATCTTTCAAAGTAAAGCTTTTTTTGAGAAATGGAAGACTGATCTCAGTTCTAACAATGCTTTCACACTTAGCAAACATTTGCATGTCTTTTCAAAGAAACACGTGTGTTTCTTACTAGAGCTGTCTTGAAATTAATAAACTTTCAAAGAACGCAATTATCTTTCAAAGTAAAGTTTATACTGAGAAAAGGACCTCTGATCTCAGTTCTAACAATGGTTTCACGCTTAGCACACAACTGTTTGCCTTTACAAAGAAACACATATCCGTTTCTTAATAAAGCTTTCGTGAAATTAATAAACTTTCAAAGAACGTGATTATCTTTCAAAGTAAAGCTTGTACTGAGAAACGGAACACTGATCGCAGTTCTAATAATGCTTTCACATGTAACACACAACTGCCTGCCTTTACCAAGAAACTCATGTGCGTTTCTTACTAAAGCTTTTCAGAAATAAGTAAACTTTCAAAAGAACGCGATTATCTTTCAAAGTAAAACTTGTACTGAGAAACACAACACTGACCTCAGTTCTAATAATCCTTACACACGTAGCAAACAACAGCTTGCCTTTACAAAGAAACACATGTGCGTTTGGTACTAATGCTTTCATGAAATTAATGAACTTTCAAAAGAACGCGATTATCATTCATAGTAAACTTGTACTGAGAAAAGGAATACTGATCTCAGTTCTAATAATGCTTTCACACGTAGCAAACAACTGCTTGTCCTTACAAAGGAACACATGTGCATTTCTTACTAAAGCGTTCCAGAAATTAATAAACTTTCAAAAGAATTCGATTATCTTTCGAAGTAAAGCTTGTAAAGAGAAAAGGAACAATGATCTCAGTTGTAACAATGCTTTCAAACGTAGCAAACAACTGCTTGCCTTTACAAAGAAACACATGTGCGTTTGGTACTAAAACTTTGGTGAAATTAATAAACTTTCAAGAGAACATGATTATCTTTCAAAGTAAAGCTTGTACTGAGAAAAGAAACAATGATCTCAGTTCTAACAATGCTTTCACACTTAGCAAACATTTGCTTGTCTTTTCAAAGAAACACATGTGCGTTTATTACTAAAGCTTTCTTAAAATTAATAAACTTTCAAAAGAACGCCATTATCTATCAAAGTAAAACTTGTACTGAGAAACGGAACACTGATCTCAGTTCTAACAATCCTTACACACGTAGCAAACAACAGCTTGCCTCTACAAAGAAACACATGTGTGTTTCTTACTAAAGTTTTCTAGAAATTAATAAACTTCCAAAGAACGCCGTTATCTTTCAAAGTAGAGCTTGTACTGAGAAAAGGAACACTGATCTCAGTTCAAACAATGCTTTCAAACTTAGCAAACAACTGCTTGCCTTTTCAAAGAAACACATGTGGGTTTGATCCTGGAGCATTCTTGAAAGTAATAAACTTTCAAAAGAATTCATTTATCTTTCAAATTAATGCTTGTAATGAGAAAAGGAACACTGATCTTATTTCAAACAATGCTTTCAAACATAGCAAACAACTGCTTGTCTTTACAAAGTATACATCTGCGTTTGGTACTAAAGCTTTCGTGAAATTAATAAACTTTCAAAGAACGTGATTATCTTTCAAAGTAAAGCCTGAACTGAGAAACGGAACACTGATCACAGTTCTTACAATGCTTTCATACATAGCAAAAAACTGCCTGCCTTTACAAATAAACAGATGTGCTTTTCTTACTAAAGCTTTCGAGAAAAAAGTAAACTTTTAAAAGAATGCCATTATCTTTCAAATTTAAGCTTGTACTGAGAAAAGGAACACTGATCTCAGTTCTAACCATGCTTTCACACGTAGCAAACAACTGCTTGCCTTAAGAAAGAAACACATGTGCGTTTGGTACTAAAGCTTTCGTGAAATTAATAATGTTTCAAAAGAACGCGATTTTCTTTCAAAGTAAAGCTTGTACTGAGAAAAGGAACACTGATCTCAGTTCTAACAATGCTTTCAAAAGTAGCAAACAACTGCTTGCATTTACAAAGAAACACATGTGCGTTTGCTACTGGAGCATTCTTAAAATTAATAAATATTCAATAGAACGCGATTATCTTTCAAAGTAAAGCTTGTCCTGAAAATGGAACACTGATCTCAGTTCTAACAATGCTTTCACACGTAGCAAACAAGTGCTTGCCTTTACAAAGAAACACAAGTGCGTTTCTTAATAAAGCTTTCGTGAAATTAATAAACTATCAAAGAACATGATTATCTTTCAAAGTAAAGCTTGTACTGAAAAAGGAACACTGATGGCAGTTCTAACAATGCTTTCAAACGTAGCAAAAAACTGCCTGTCTTTACCAAGAAACAGATGTGCATTTCTTACTAAAGCTTTCGAGAAATAAGTAAACTTTCAAAAAATGTGATTATCTTTCAAATTAAAGCTTGTACTGAGAAAAGGAACACTGATCTCAGTTCTAACAATGCTTTCACATGTAGCAAACAACTGCTTGTCTTTACAAAGAAACATGTGTGTTTTGTACTGGAGCATTCTGGAAATTAATAAACTTTCAAAAGAACGCGATTATCTTTCAAAGTAAAGCTTGTACTGAGAAAAGGAACACTGATCACAGTTCTAACAATGCTTTTACAGGTAGCAAACAACTGCCTGCCTTGACAAAGAAATACATGTGCATTTCTTAATAAAGCTTTCGAGAAATAAGTCAACTTTCAGAAGAACGCGATTATCTCTCAAAGTAAAGCTTGTACTGAGAAAAGGAACACTGATCTCCTTTCTAACAATGCTGTCAAATTTAGCAAACAAATGCTTGCCTATACAAAGAAACAGATGTGCGTTTGATACTGGAGCATTCTCGAAATTAATAAACTTTCAAGAGAACGCGATTATCTTTCAAATAATGCTGGTACTGAGAAAAGGAACACTGATCTCAGTTCTAACCATGCTTTCACTCATAGCAAACAACTGCTTGCCTTTACAAAGAAACACATGTGCGTTTGGTACTAAAGCTTTCGTGAAATTAATAATCTTTCAAAAGAACGCGATTATCTTTCAAAGTAAAGCTTGTACTGAGAAAAGGAACACTGATCTCAGTTCTAACAATGCTTTCACAAGTAGCAAACAAATGCTTGCCTTTACAAAGAAACACATGTGCGTTTGGTACTGGAGCATTCTTGAAACTAATAAATATTCAAAAGAACGTGATTAACTTTCAAAGTAAAGCTTGTACTGAGAAACTGAACACTGATCGCAGTTCTAACAATGCTTTCAAAAGTAGCAAACAACTGCCTGCCTTTACCAAGAAACAGATCTGCGTTTCTTACTAAAGCTTTCGAGAAATAAGTAAACTTTCAAAAGAATGGGATTATCTTTCAAATAAAAGCGTGTACTGAGAAAAGGATCACTGATATCAGTTCTAATAATGCTTTCGAACGTAGCAAAAAATTGTATGCCTTTACTAAGAAACAGATGTGCGTTTCTTACTGAAGCTTTCGAGAAATAAATAAATTTCAAAAGAATGCAATTATCTTTCAAATTAAAGCGTGGACTGAGAAAATGAACACTGATCTCAGTTCTAACAATGATTTCACACGTAGCAAACAACTGCTTGTCTTGACAAAGAAACACATGTGCGTTTCTTAATAAAGCTTTCGTGAAATTAATAAACTTTCAAAAGAACGCGAATACCTTTCAGATTTAAGATTGTACTGAGAATGGAACACTGATCTCAGTTCTAACAGTGCTTTCATAATTAGCAAACAACTGCTTGTCTTTACAAAGAAACACTAGTGCGTTTGGTACTAAAGCTTTCGTGAAATTAATAAACTTTCAAAAGAACGCGATTATCTTTCGAAATAAAGCTTGTACTGAGAAAAGGAACACTGATCTCAGTTCTAACAATGCTTTCACACGTACCAAACAACTGCTTGTCTTTATAAAGAAACACATGTGCATTTGGTACTTGAGCATACTTGAAATTAATAAACTTTCAAAAGAATGCGATTATCTTTCAAAGTAAAGCTTTTTTTGAGAAATGGAAGACTGATCTCAGTTCTAACAATGCTTTCACACGTATCAAACAACTGCTTATCTTTACAAAGAAACACAAGTGCGTTTCTTACTAAAGATTTTGTGAAATTAATAAACTTTCAAAAGAACGTGATTATCTTTCAAAGTAAAGCTTGTACTGAGAAAATGACACTGATCTCAGTTCTAACAATGCTTTCACACGTAGCAAACAACTGCTTGTCTTTACAAAGAAACACATGTGATTTGGTACTGGAGCAATCTTGAAATTTATAAACTTTTAAAAAACGCAATTACCTCTCAAAGTAAAGCTTGTACTGTGAAAAGGACCACTGATCTCAGTTCTAACAATGCTTTCACACGTAGCAAACAACTGCTTGTCTTTACAAAGAAACACATGTGTGATTCGTACTGGAGCATACTTGATATTAATAACCGTTCAAAATACCACGATTATCTTTCAAAGTAAAGCTTGAACTGAGAAAAGGAACACTGATCTCAGTTCTAACAACGCTTTTACACATAGCAAAAAACTGCTTGTATTTACAAAGCAACACATGTGCGTTTCTTACTAAAGCATTCGTGAAATTAATAATCTTTCAAAAGAACGCGATTATCTTTCAAAGTAAAGCTTGTACTGAGAAAAGGAACACTGATCTCAGTTCTAACAATGCTTTCACAAGTAGCAAACAAATGCTTGCCTTTACAAAGAAACACATGTGCGTTTGGTACTGGAGCATTCTTGAAACTAATAAATATTCAAAAGAACGTGATTAACTTTCAAAGTAAAGCTTGTACTGAGAAACTGAACACTGATCGCAGTTCTAACAATGCTTTCAAAAGTAGCAAACAACTGCCTGCCTTTACCAAGAAACAGATCTGCGTTTCTTACTAAAGCTTTCGAGAAATAAGTAAACTTTCAAAAGAATGGGATTATCTTTCAAATAAAAGCGTGTACTGAGAAAAGGATCACTGATATCAGTTCTAATAATGCTTTCGAACGTAGCAAAAAATTGTATGCCTTTACTAAGAAACAGATGTGCGTTTCTTACTGAAGCTTTCGAGAAATAAATAAATTTCAAAAGAATGCAATTATCTTTCAAATTAAAGCGTGGACTGAGAAAATGAACACTGATCTCAGTTCTAACAATGATTTCACACGTAGCAAACAACTGCTTGTCTTGACAAAGAAACACATGTGCGTTTCTTAATAAAGCTTTCATGAAATTAATAAACTTTCAAAAGAACGCGAATACCTTTCAGATTTAAGATTGTACTGAGAATGGAACACTGATCTCAGTTCTAACAGTGCTTTCATAATTAGCAAACAACTGCTTGTCTTTACAAAGAAACACTAGTGCGTTTGGTACTAAAGCTTTCGTGAAATTAATAAACTTTCAAAAGAACGCGATTATCTTTCGAAATAAAGCTTGTACTGAGAAAAGGAACACTGATCTCAGTTCTAACAATGCTTTCACACGTACCAAACAACTGCTTGTCTTTATAAAGAAACACATGTGCATTTGGTACTTGAGCATACTTGAAATTAATAAACTTTCAAAAGAATGCGATTATCTTTCAAAGTAAAGCTTTTTTTGAGAAATGGAAGACTGATCTCAGTTCTAACAATGCTTTCACACGTATCAAACAACTGCTTATCTTTACAAAGAAACACAAGTGCGTTTCTTACTAAAGATTTTGTGAAATTAATAAACTTTCAAAAGAACGTGATTATCTTTCAAAGTAAAGCTTGTACTGAGAAAATGACACTGATCTCAGTTCTAACAATGCTTTCACACGTAGCAAACAACTGCTTGTCTTTACAAAGAAACACATGTGATTTGGTACTGGAGCAATCTTGAAATTTATAAACTTTTAAAAAACGCAATTACCTCTCAAAGTAAAGCTTGTACTGTGAAAAGGAACACTGATCTCAGTTCTAACAATGCTTTCACACGTAGCAAACAACTGCTTGTCTTTACAAAGAAACACATGTGTGATTCGTACTGGAGCATACTTGATATTAATAACCGTTCAAAATACCACGATTATCTTTCAAAGTAAAGCTTGAACTGAGAAAAGGAACACTGATCTCAGTTCTAACAACGCTTTTACACATAGCAAAAAACTGCTTGTATTTACAAAGCAACACATGTGCGTTTCTTACTAAAGCATTCGTGAAATTAATAATCTTTCAAATGAACGTGATTATCTTTCAAAGTAAAGCTTGTACTGAGAAAAGGAGCACTGATCTCAGTTCTAACAATGCTTTCACAGGTAGCAAACAATTGCTTTTCTTTATAAAGAAACACATGTGTGATTGGTACTGTAGCTTACTTGAAAAAAGTAAACTTTCAAAAGAACGTGATTATCTTTTAAAGTAAAGCTTGTATTGAGAAAAGGAACACTGATCTCAGTTCTAACTATGCTTTCACACGTAGCAAACAACTGCTTGTCTTTCAAAGAAACACATGTGCGTTTGGTATTGAAGCTTTTTGAAATAAGAAAACTTTCAAAAGAACGCGATTATCTTTCAAAGTAAAGCTTGTCCTGAGAAAAGGATCACTGATATCAGTTCTAACAATGCTTTCACACGTAGCAAACAACTGCTTGCCTTCACAAAGACAAACATGTGCATTTGGTACTGGAGTATTTTTGAAATAAATAAACTTTCAAAAGAACTCAATTATCTTTCAAAGTAAAGCTTGTACTGAGAATTGGAACACTGTTCTAAGTTTTAACAATGCTTTCACACGTAGCAAACAACTGATTGTCTTTACAAAGAAACACATGTGCATTTGGTACTGGAGCATACTTGAAATTAATAAACTTTCAAAAGAATGCGATTATCTTTCAAAGTAAAGCTTTTTTGAGAAATGGAAGACTGATCTCAGTTCTAACAATGCTTTCACACATATCAAACAACTGCTTATCTTTACAAAGAAACACAAGTGCGTTTCTTACTAAAGATTTTGTGATTAATAAACTTTCAAAAGAACGTGATTATCTTTCAAAGTAAAGCTTGTACTGAGAAAATGACACTGATCTCAGTTCTAACAATGCTTTCACACGTAGCAAACAACTGCTTGTCTTTACAAAGAAACACATGTGATTTGGTACTGGAGCATTCTTGAAATTTATAAACTTTTATAAGAACGCGATTATCTTTCAAAGTAAAGCTTCTACTGTGAAATGGAACACTGATCTCACTTCTAAAAATGCTTTCACAAGTAGCAAACAACTGCTTGTCTTTAGGAAGAAACACATGTGCATTTCATACCAAAGCTTTGTGAAATTAATAAACTTTCAAAAGAACGTGATTATCTTTCAAAGTAAATTTAGTACTGAGAAAAGGAACAGTGATCTCATCTAAGAATGCTTTCACATGTAGCAAACAACTGCTTGTCTTTACAAAGAAACACTGATGGAGGAAGGTCATTGGCTAGGGGGATATGATATAGATATGAATAATTTGCATTGGTGTGGATTTGAAGGTCAAAATTGTTATATGTATATACATATTTCTAATCTTGATTAAGGTATTGTGATTATATAGTTCATTAAAAAATGTAATGTATATAGGTTGTTAATGGATAATCATCGATAATTGTCAAGCTTTTAGTCATGTTAGTTAGATTTTCTAGATGTGCATAGATATATTTCAGCTAGATAGGCATTCTTCATATCTTTCAAAGACTGCAGAATATGGCATTTAAATGTTTTAATAACTTAGGGCTTTTCATGACAATGAGACACGTCTGCTCCTGGCAACACCAATCTACTTCAATAGGAAGATGGGCATCGAAGAGGCTCCTTATGGAGTTTGATAGCCATTTGGGCATGAAACTGCTCATGCCTGGAGTGTTGCATAAACTGGACACAGAGAACCCACAGAAAAAGGACTACTAAACTTGCCTAAAGGTGAGATGGTCTTTCGGGGTTCCTGACTCATAAAAGAGTCTGCGAAACATTCTACAGGACACAGCAAAAAGTGACTAAACTGTCTTTAAAATTTCCTGTTTCATGGAAAAGTCTGCTAAAGGCCTGAAGGCTAAAGATGGATGCCCCAACAGTACAAAAAAACTTTGGGTGACTGTCCAGGCAGCGAGATGTCTCTGTCATTTCTAGAGTTTTGGATCTCTTGTTTACTTAGGTAATATTATATCCTTCTGGAGTCTTTGATGGAGTTAAAGATTGGTTAGTTATAGTTTTCCTTAGTTATGATAAAAGATAAAATAGATATAAATATTATAACTGTAATTCTTGCTTGATAACTGTTTTGCTATATGTAATCTTACTATGTTAAAATGAAAGCCTTTCTTTTTTGTTTAAACAGAAAAAGGGGAAATGATGGAGGTGGGTCATCTTTCTATCTGTTGTTTCATTGGTTAAGTAATAAAGAAACTGTCTTGGCCCCTTTAATAGGACAGAAAATTAGGTAGGCGGAGTAGACAAAATAAAATGCTGGGAGAAAGAAGCCGAGTCAGGAGTCGCCATGATTCTCCCACTCCAGACAGACGCAGGTTAAGATCTCCCTGGTAAGCCAGCTCATGGTACTACACAGAATATTAGAAATGGGTTAGATCAATATGTAAGAGCTAGCCAATAAGAGGCCGAAACTAATGGGCCAGGCAGTGTTTAAAAGAATACAGTTTCCATGTAATTATTCGGGGCATAAGCTAGCCATGCGGGCGGCTGGGTGCCGGGGACGCAGCCCTGCCGCTCTTATTACAACAAAACACATGTGTGTTTGGTACTGGAGCATACTTGATATTAATAAACGTTCAAAAGAACGTGGTGATCTTTCAAAGTAAAGCTTGTCCTGAGAAAAGGAACACTGATCTCAGTTCTAACAATGCTTTCACACATAGCAAAAAACTGCTTGTATTTACAAAGCAACACATGTGTGTTTCTTACTAAAGCATTCGTGAAATTAATAATCTTTCAAATTAACGTGATTAACTTTCAAAGTAAAGCTTGTACTGAGAAAAGGAACACTGATCTCAGTTCTAACAATGCTTTCACACATGGCAAAATACCGCTTGTTTTTACAAAGGATCACATATGCGTTTCTTACTAAAGCTTTCGTGAAATTAATAAACTTTCAAAAGAACGCGATTATCTTTCAAAGTAAAGCTTGTACTGAGAAAAGGAACACAGATCTCAGTTCTGACAATGCTTTCACACGTAGCAAACAACTGCTTGTCTCTACAAAAAAACACTTCTGTGTTGGGTACTGGAGCATCCTTAAAATTAATAAACTTTTAAAGAACGCAATTAGCTCTCAAAGTAAAGCTTGTACTGTGAAAAGGAACACTGATCTCAGTTCTAACAATGCTTTCATAAGGAGCAAACAGCTGCTTGTCTTTACGAAGAAACACATGTGCATTTCTTACTAAAGATTTGTGAAATTAATAAACTTTCAAAAGAACGTGATTATCTTTCAAAGTAAATTTTGTACTGAGAAAAGGAACAGTGATCTCAGTTCTAACAATGCTTTCACAGGTAGCAAACAATTGCTATTCTTTATAAAGAAACACATGAGTGATTGGTACTGTAGCTTACTTGAAAAAAGTAAACTTTCAAAAGAACGCGAGTATCTTTTAAAGAAAAGCTTGTATAGAGAAAAGGAACACTGATCTCAGTTCTAACTATGCTTTCACACGTAGCAAACAACTGCTTGTCTTACGAAGAAACACGTGTGCGTTTGGTACTAAAGCTTTCGTGAAATTAATAAACTTTCAAAAGAATGCGATTATCGTTCAAAGTAAACTTTGTACTGAGAAAAGGAACACTGATCTCAGTTCTAACAATGCTTTCACATGTAGCAAACACTGCTTGTCTTTATAAAGAAACACATGTGTGTTTGGTACTGGAGCATTCTTGAAATTAATAAACGTTCAAAAGAACGCGATTATCTTTCAAATTAAAGCTTGTACTGTGAAAAGGAACACTGATCTCAGTTCTAACAATGCATTCACAAGTAACAACCAACTGCTTGTCTTTACAAAGAAACACTTGTGCGTTTGGTACTAAAGCTTTCGTGAAATTAATAAACTTTAAAAAGAACGTGATTATCTTTCATAATAAAGCTTGTACTGAGAAAAGGAACACTGATCTCAGTTCAAACAATGCTTTCACATGTAGCAAACAAGTGCTTGCCTTTACAAAGAAACACATGTGCATTTAGTACTGGAGCATTCTTGAAATTAATAAACTTTCAAAAGAACGCGATTATATTTCAAAGTAAAGCTTTTACTGAGAATTGGAACACTGATCTCAGTTCTGACAATGCTTTCACACGTAGTAAACAACTATTTGTCTTTACAAAGAAACATATGTGTGTTTCTTACTAATGCTTTTGTGAAATCAATAAACTTTCAAAAGAACGTGATTATCTTTCCAAATATAGCTTGTTCTGATAAAGGAATAGTGATCTCAGTTCTAACAATGCTTTCACATGTAGCAAACAACTGCTTGTCTTTATAAAGAAACACATGTGTGTTTGGTACTGGAGCATTCTTGAAATTAATAAACGTTCAAAAGAACGCGATTATCTTTCAAAGTAAAGCTTGTACTGTGAAAAGGAACACTGATCTCAGTTCTAACAATGCACTCACAAGTAACAACCAACTGCTTGTCTTTACAAAGAAACACTTGTGCGTTTGGTACTAAAGCTTTCGTGAAATTAATAAACTTTCAAAAGAACGCGATTATCTTTCATAATAATGCTTGTACTGAGAAAAGGAACACTGATCTCAGTTCTAACAATGCTTTCACACGTAGCAAACAACTCCTTGTCATTACAAAGAAACACGTGTGGGTTTCTTAATAAAGCTTTCGTGAAATTAATAGACTTTCAAAAAACGTGATTATCTTTCAAAGTAAGGCTTGTACTGAGGAAAGACACTGATCTCAGTTCTAACAATTCTTTCACATGTAGCAAACAACTGCTTGTCTTTACAAATAAACACATGTGCGTTTCTTAATAAAGCTTTCGTGAAATTAATAAACTTTCAAAGAACATGATTATCTTTTAAAATAAAGCTTTTCTGAGAAAAGGAACACTGATCTCAGTTCTAACAATGCTTTCACACGTAGCAAACAACTGCTTGTCTTTAAAAAAAACACTTGTGTGTTTGGTACTGGAGCATTCTTAAAATTAATAAACTTTTAAAAAACGCAATTACCTCTCAAAGTAAAGCTTGTACTGTGAAAAGGAACACTGATCTCACTTCTAACAATGCTTTCACACTTAGCAAACAACTGCTTGTCTTTACAAAGAAACACATGTGTGTTTCGTACTGGAGCATACTTGATATTAATAACCGTTCAAAATACCACGATTATCTTTCAAAGTAAAGCTTGAACTGAGAAAAGGAACACTGATCTCAGTTCTAACAATGCTTTTACACATAGCAAAAAACTGCTTGTATTTACAAAGCAACACATGTGCGTTTCTTACTAAAGCATTCGTGAAATTAATAATCTTTCAAATGAACGTGATTATCTTTCAAAGTAAAGCTTGTACTGAGAAAAGGAGCACTGATCTCAGTTCTAACAATGCTTTCACAGGTAGCAAACAATTGCTTTTCTTTATAAAGAAACACATGTGTGATTGGTACTGTAGCTTACTTGAAAAAAGTAAACTTTCAAAAGAACGTGATTATCTTTTAAAGTAAAGCTTGTATTGAGAAAAGGATCACTGATCTCAGTTCTAACAATGCTTTCACACGTAGCAAACAACTGCTTGCCTTCACAAAGACAAACATGTGCATTTGGTACTGGAGTATTCTTGAAATAAATAAACTTTCAAAATAACTCAATTATCTTTCAAAGTAAAGCTTGTACTGAGAAATTGAACACTGATCTCAGTTTTAACAATGCTTTCACACGTAGCAAACAACTGCTTGTCTTTACAAAGAAACACATGTTCATTTGGTACTGGAGCATACTTGAAATTAATAAACTTTCAAAAGAATGCGATTATCTTTCAAAGTAAAGCTTTTTTTGAGAAATGGAAGACTGATCTCAGTTCTAACAATGCTTTCACACCTATCAAACAACTGCTTATCTTTACAAAGAAACACAAGAGCGTTTCTTACTAAAGATTTTGTGAAATTAATAAACTTTCAAAAGAACGTGATTATCTTTCAAAGTAAAGCTTGTACTGAGAAAATGACACTGATCTCAGTTCTAACAATGCTTTCACACGTAGCAAACAACTGCTTGTCTTTATAAAGAAACACATGTGATTTGGTACTGGAGCATTCTTGAAATTCATAAACGTTTATAAGAACGCGATTATCTTTCAAAGTAAAGCTTGTACTGTGAAATGGAACACTGATCTCAGTTCTAAAAATGCTTTCACAAGTAGCAAACAACTGCTTGTCTTTAGGAAGAAACACATGTGCATTTCATACCAAAGCTTTGTGAAATTAATAAACTTTCAAAAGAACGTGATTATCTTTCAAATTAAATTTAGTACTGAGAAAAGGAACAGTGATCTCATCTAAGAATGCTTTCACATGTAGCAAACAACTGCTTGTCTTTAAAAAGAAACACATGTATGTTTGGTACTGGAGCATACTTGATATTAATAAACGTTCAAAAGAACGCGATGATCTTTCAAAGTAAAGCTTGTCCTGAGAAAAGGAACACTGATCTCAGTTCTAACAATGCTTTCACACATAGCAAAAAACTGCTTGTATTTACAAAGCAACACATGTGTGTTTCTTACTAAAGCATTCGTGAAATTAATAATCTTTCAAATTAACGTGATTATCTTTCAAAGTAAAGCTTGTACTGAGAAAAGGAACACTGATCTCAGTTCTAACAATGCTTTCACACGTTGCAAAATACCGCTTGTTTTTACAAAGGATCACATATGCGTTTCTTACTAAAGCTTTCGTGAAATTAATAAACTTTCAAAAGAACGCGATTATCTTTCAAAGTAAAGCTTGTACTGAGAAAAGGAACACAGATCTCAGTTCTGACAATGCTTTCACACTTAGCAAACAACTGCTTGTCTCTACAAAAAAATCCTTGTGTGTTGGGTACTGGATCATCCTTAAAATTAATAAACTTTTAAAGAACGCAATTAGCTCTCAAAGTAAAACTTGTACTGTGAAAAGGAACACTGATCTCAGTTCTAACAATGCTTTCATAAGGAGCAAACATCTGCTTGTCTTTACGAAGAAACACATGTGCATTTCTTACTAAAGATTTGTGAAATTAATAAACTTTCAAAAGAACGTGATTATCTTTCACAGTAAATTTTGTACTGAGAAAAAGAACAGTGATCTCAGTTCTAACAATGCTTTCACAGGTAGCAAACAATTGCTTTTCTTTATAAAGAAAAACATGTGTGATTGGTACTGTAGCTTACTTGAAAAAAGTAAACTTTCAAAAGAACGCGAGTATCTTTTAAAGAAAAGCTTGTATAGAGAAAAGGAACACTGATCTCAGTTCTAACTATGTTTTCACACATAGGAAACAACTGCTTGTTTTACGAAGAAACACGTGTGCGTTTGGTAATAAAGCTTTCGTGAAATTAATAAACTTTCAATAGAACGCGATTATCTTTCAAAGTAAAGGTTGTACTCTGAACAGGAACACTGATCTCAGTTCTAACAATGCTTTCACACGTAGCAAACAACTGCTTGTCTTTACAAAGAAACACATGTGCGTTTCTTACTAAAGCTTTTGTGAAATTAATAAACTTTCAAAAGAACGTGATTATCTTTCAAAGTAAAGTTTGTACTGAGAAAAGGAACACTGATCTCAGTTCTAACAATGCTTTCACAGGTAGCAAACAACTGCTTGTCTTTACAAAGAAACACATGTGCGTTTCTTACTAAAGCTTACATAAAATTAATAAACTTTCAAAAGAACGAGATTATCTTTCAAAGTAAAGCGTGTCTGAGAAAAGGAACACTGATCTCAGTTCTAATAATTCTTTCACATGTAGCAAAAAAGTGCTTGCCTTTACAAAGAAACACATGTGCATTTGGTACTGGAGCATTCTTGAAATTAATAAACTTTCAAAAGAATGCGATTATCTTTCAAAGTAAAGCTTTTTTTGAGAAATGGAACACTGATCTCAGTTATAACAATGCTCACAGGTAGCAAACAACTGCTTATCTTTACAAAGAAACACAAGTGCGTTTCTTACTAAAGCTTTTGTGAAATTAATAAACTTTCAAAAGAACGTGATTATCTTTCTAAGTAAAGCTTGTACTGAGAAAAGGAACACTCATCTCAGTTCTAACAATGTATTCACAAGTAACAACCAACTGCTTGTCTTTACAAAGAAACACTTGTGCGTTTGGTACTAAAGCTTTCGTGAAATTAATAAACTTTCAAAAGAACGCGATTATCTTTCATAATAAAGCTTGTACTGAGAAAAGGAACACTGATCTCAGTTCTAACAATGCATTCACAAGTAACAACCAACTGCTTGTCTTTACAAACAAACACTTGTGCGTTTGGTACTAAAGCTTTCGTGAAATTAATAAACTTTCAAAAGAACGCGATTATCATTCATAATAAAGCTTGTACTGAGAAAAGGAACACTGATCTCAGTTCTAACAATGCTTTCACACGTAGCAAACAACTGCTTGCCTTTACAAAGAAACACATGTGCATTTAGTCCTCGAGCATTCTTGAAATTAATAAACTTTCAAAAGAACGCGATTATATTTCAAAGTAAAGCTTTTACTGAGAATTGGAACACTGATCTCAGTTCTGACAATGCTTTCACACGTAGTAAACAACTGTTTGTCTTTACAAAGAAACATATGTGTGTTTCTTACTAATGCTTTTGTGAAATCAATAAACTTTCAAAAGAACGTGATTATCTTTCAAAATATAGCTTGTTCTGATAAAGGAATACTGATCTCAGTTTTAACAATGCTTTCACACGTAGCAAACAACTGCTTGTCTTTACAAAAAAAACACTTGTGTGTTTGGTACTGGAGAATTCTTAAAATTAATAAACTTTTAAAGAATGCAATTACCTCTCAAAGTAAAGCTTGTACTGTGAAAAGGAACACTGATCTCAGTTCTAACAATGCTTTCACAAGTAGCCAACAACTGCTTGTCTTTACCAAGAAAAACATGTGCATTTCTTACTAAAACTTTTGTAAAATTAATAAACTTTCAAAAGAACGTGATTATCTTTCAAAGTAAATTTTGTACTGCGAAAAGGAACAGTGATCTCAGTTCTAAAAATGCTTTCACATGTAGCAAACAACTGCTTGTCTTTACAAAGAAACAGATGTGCGTTTTTTAATAAAGCTTTCGTGACATTAATAAACTTTCAAAGAACGTTATTATCTTTTAAAGTAAAGCTTGTACTGAGAAACGGAACACTGATCACAATGCTAACAATGCTTTCAAACGTAGCAAACAACTGCATGCCTTTACTAAGAAACAGATGTGCATTTCTGACTAAAGCTTTCGAGAAATAAGTAAATTTCAAAAGAATGCGATTATCTTACAAATTAATGCGTGGACTGAGAAAAGGAACACTGATCTCAGTTCTAACAATGCTTTCACATGTAGCAAACAACTGCTTGCCTTTACAAAGAAACACATGTGATTTGGTACTGGAGCATTCTTGAAATTATTAAACTTTTAAAAAACGCTATTACCTCTCAAAGTAAAGCTTGTACTGAGAAAAGGAACACTGATCTCAGTTCTAACAATGCTTTCACAAGTAGCAAACAACTGCTTGCCTTTACAAAGTAACACATGTGTGTTTGGTACTGGAGCATTCTTGAAATTAATAAATATTCAAAAGAACTTGATTAACTTTCAAAGTAAAGCTTGTACTGATAAACTGAACACTGATCGCAGTTCTAACAATGCTTTCAAAAGTAGCAAACTACTGCCTGCCTTTACCTAGAAACAGATCTGCGTTTCTTACTAAAGCTTTCGAGAAATAAGTAAACTTTCAAAAGAATGGGATTATCTTTCAAATAAAAGCGTGTACTGAGAAAAGGAACACTGATATCAGTTCTAACAATGCTTTCGAACGTAGCAAACAATTGCATGCCTTTACTAAGAAACAGATGTGCGTTTCTTACTAAAGCTTTCGAGAAATAAATAAATTTCAAAAGAATGCAATTATCATTCAAATTAAAGCGTGGACTGAGAAAATGAACACTGATCTCAGTTCTAACAATGATTTCACACGTAGCAAAAAACTGCTTGTCTTTACAAAGAAACACATGTGCGTTTCTTAATAAAGCTTTCGTGAAATTAATAAACTTTCAAAAGAACGCGATTACCTTTCAGATTTAAGTTTGTACTGAGAATGGAACACTGATCTCAGTTCTAACAATGCTTTCATAACTAGCAAACAACTTCTTGTCTTTACAAAGAAACACTTGTGCGTTTGGTACTAAAGCTTTCGTGAAATTAATAAACTTTCAAAAGAACGCGATTATCTTTGAAAATAAAGCTTGTACTGAGAAAAGGAACACTGATCTCAGTTCTAACAATGCTTTCACACGTAGCAAACAACTGCTTGCCTTTACAAAGAAACACATGTGCATTTAGTACTGGAGTATTCTTGAAATTAATAAACTTTCAAAAGAACGCGATTATATTTCAAAGTAAAGCTTTTACTGAGAATTGGAACACTGATCTCAGTTCTGACAATGCTTTCACACGTAGTAAACAACTGTTTGTCTTTACAAAGAAACATATGTGTGTTTCTTACTAATGCTTTTGTGAAATCAATAAACTTTCAAAAGAACGTGATTATCTTTCAAAATATAGCTTGTTGTGATAAAGGAATACTGATCTCAGTTTTAACAATGCTTTCACATGTAGCAAACCACTGCTTGTCTTTACAAAAAAAACACTTGTGTGTTTGATACTGGAGCATTCTTGAAATTAATAAACTTTCAAGAGAACGCGATTATCTTTCAAAGTAAAGCTTGTACTGAGAAAAGGAGCACTGATCTCATTTCTAACAATGCTTTCACACGTATCAAACAACTGCTTGCCTTTACAAAGAAACACACGTGCGGTTGATACTGGAGCATTCTTGAAATTAATAAACTTTCAAGAGAACGCGAGTATCTTTCAAAGCAAAGCTTGTACTGAGAAAAGGAACACTGATCTCATTTCTAACAATGCTTTCACACGTAGCAAACAACTGCTTGTCTTTACAAAGAAACACATGTGCGTTTCATATTAAAGCTTTCGTGAAATTAATAAACTTTCAAAGAACGTGATTATCTTTCAAAGTAAAGCTTGTACTGGAAACGGAACACTGATCACAGTTCTAACAATGCTTTCACACGTGGCAAAAAACTGCCTGCCTTTACAAAGAAATACATGTGCATTTCTTTTTTTTTTTTTGGTTTTTTTAGAGACAGGGTTTCTCTGTGTCTTTGGAGCCTGTCCTGGAACTAGCTCCTTTAACCAGGGTGGTCTCGAACTCACAGAGATCCGCCTGCCTCGGCCTCCTGAGTGCTGGGATTAAAGGCGTACGCCACCATCGCCCGGCCCACATGTGCATTTCTTAATAAAGCTTTCGAGAAATAAGTAAACTTTCAAAAGAATGCGATTATCTTTCAAATTAATGCGTGTACTGAGTAAAGGACCACTGATCTCAGTTCTAATAATTCTTTCACATGTAGCAAAGAACTGCTTGTCTTTACAAAGAAACACATGTGCGTTCCTTAATAAAGCTTTCGTGAAATTAATAAACTTTCAAAGAACATGATTATCTTTTAAAATAAAGCTTTTCTGAGAAAAGGAACTCTGATCTCAGTTCTAACAATGCTTTCACACGTAGCAAACAACTGCTTGTCTTTACAAAAAAACACTTGTGTGTTTGGTACTGGAGCATTCTTAAAATTAATAAACTTTTAAAAAACGCAATTACCTCTCAGAGTAAAGCTTGTACTGTGAAAAGGAACACTGATCTCAGTTCTAACAATGCTTTCACACGTAGCAAACAACTGCTTGTCTTTACAAAGAAACACATGTGTGTTTCGTACTGGAGCATACTTGATATTAATAACCGTTCAAAATACCACGATTATCTTTCAAAGTAAAGCTTGAACTGAGAAAAGGAACACTGATCTCAGTTCTAACAATGCTTTTACACATAGGAAAAAAACTGCTTTTATTTACAAAGCAACACATGTGCGTTTCTTACTAAAGCATTCGTGAAATTAATAATCTTTCAAATGAACGTGATTATCTTTCAAAGTAAAGCTTGTACTGAGAAAAGGAGCACTGATCTCAGTTCTAACAATGCTTTCACAGGTAGCAAACAATTGCTTTTCTTTATAAAGAAACACATGTGTGATTGGTACTGTAGCGTACTTGAAAAAAGTAAACTTTCAAAAGAACGTGATTATCTTTTAAAGTAAAGCTTGTATTGAGAAAAGGAACACTGATCTCAGTTCTAACTATGCTTTCACATGTAGAAAACTACTGCTTGTCTTTCAAAGAAAAACATGTGCGTTTGGTACTGAAGCTTTTTTGAAATAAGAAAACTTTCAAAAGAACGCGATTATCTTTCAAAGTAAAGCTTGTCCTGAGAAAAGGATCACTGATCTCAGTTCTAACAATGCTTTCACACTTAGAAAACAACTGCTTGCCTTCAAAAAGACAAACATGTGCATTTGGTACTGGAGTATTCTTGAAATATATAAACTTTCAAAAGAACTCAATTATCTTTCAAAGTAAAGCTTGTACTGAGAAATGGAACACAGATCTCAGTTTTAACAATGCTTTCACACGTAGCAAACAACTCCTTGTCCTTAAAAAGAAACACATGTGCATTTGGCACTGGAGCATACTTGAAATTAATAAACTTTCAAAAGAATGCGATGATCTTTCAAAGTAAAGCTTTTTTTGAGAAATGGAAGACTGATCTCAGTTCTAACAATGCTTTCACACGTATCAAACAACTGCTTATCTTTACAAAGAAACACAAGTGCGTTTCTTACTAAAGATTTTGTGAAATTAATAAACTTTCAAAAGAACGTGATTATCTTTCAAAGTAAAGCTTGTACTGAGAAAATGACACTGATCTCAGTTCTAACAATGCTTTCACACGTACCAAACAACTGCTTGTCTTTACAAAGAAACACATGTGATTTGGTACTGGAGCATTCTTGAAATTTATAAACTTTTAAAAAACGCAATTACCTCTCAAAGTAAAGCTTGTACTGTGAAAAGGAACACTGATCTCAGTTCTAACAATGCTTTCACACGTAGCAAACAACTGCTTGTCTTTACAAAGAAAGACATGTGTGTTTCGTACTGGAGCATACTTGATATTAATAACCGTTCAAAATACCACGATTATCTTTCAAAGTAAAGCTTGAACTGAGAAAAGGAACACTGATCTCAGTTCTAACAATGCTTTTACACATAGCAAAAAACTGCTTGTATTTACAATGCAACACATGTACGTTTCTTACTAAAGCATTCGTGAAATTAATAATCTTTCAAATGAACGTGATTATCTTTCAAAGTAAAGCTTGTACTGAGAAAAGGAGCACTGATCTCAGTTCTAACAATGCTTTCACAGGTAGCAAACAATTGCTTTTCTTTATAAAGAAACACATGTGTGATTGGTACTGTAGCTTACTTGAAAAAAGTAAACTTTCAAAAGAACGTGATTATCTTTTAAAGTAAAGCTTGTATTGAGAAAAGGAACACTGATCTCAGTTCTAATTATGCTTTCACACGTAGCAAACAACTGCTTGTCTTTCAAAGAAACACATGTGCGTTTGGTATTGAAGCTTTTTTGAAATAAGAAAACTTTCAAAAGAACGCGATTATCTTTCAAAGTAAAGCTTGTCCTGAGAAAAGGATCACTGATCTCAGTTCTAACAATGCTTTCACACGTAGCAAACAACTGCTTGCCTTCACAAAGACAAACATGTGCATTTGGTACTGGAGTATTTTTGAAATAAATAAACTTTCAAAAGAACTCAATTATCTTTCAAAGTAAAGCTTGTACTGAGAAATGGAACACTGATCTCAGTTTTAACAATGCTTTCACACATGGCAAAATACCGCTTGTTTTTACAAAGGATCACATATGCGTTTCTTACTAAAGCTTTCGTGAAATTAATAAACTTTCAAAAGAACGCGATTATCTTTCAAAGTAAAGCTTGTACTGAGAAAAGGAACACAGATCTCAGTTCTGACAATGCTTTCACACGTAGCAAACAACTGCTTGTCTCTACAAAAAAACACTTCTGTGTTGGGTACTGGAGCATCCTTAAAATTAATAAACTTTTAAAGAACGCAATTAGCTCTCAAAGTAAAGCTTGTACTGTGAAAAGGAACACTGATCTCAGTTCTAACAATGCTTTCATAAGGAGCAAACAGCTGCTTGTCTTTACGAAGAAACACATGTGCATTTCTTACTAAAGATTTGTGAAATTAATAAACTTTCAAAAGAACGTGATTATCTTTCAAAGTAAATTTTGTACTGAGAAAAGGAACAGTGATCTCAGTTCTAACAATGCTTTCACAGGTAGCAAACAATTGCTATTCTTTATAAAGAAACACATGAGTGATTGGTACTGTAGCTTACTTGAAAAAAGTAAACTTTCAAAAGAACGCGAGTATCTTTTAAAGAAAAGCTTGTATAGAGAAAAGGAACACTGATCTCAGTTCTAACTATGCTTTCACACGTAGCAAACAACTGCTTGTCTTACGAAGAAACACGTGTGCGTTTGGTACTAAAGCTTTCGTGAAATTAATAAACTTTCAAAAGAATGCGATTATCGTTCAAAGTAAACTTTGTACTGAGAAAAGGAACACTGATCTCAGTTCTAACAATGCTTTCACATGTAGCAAACACTGCTTGTCTTTATAAAGAAACACATGTGTGTTTGGTACTGGAGCATTCTTGAAATTAATAAACGTTCAAAAGAACGCGATTATCTTTCAAATTAAAGCTTGTACTGTGAAAAGGAACACTGATCTCAGTTCTAACAATGCATTCACAAGTAACAACCAACTGCTTGTCTTTACAAAGAAACACTTGTGCGTTTGGTACTAAAGCTTTCGTGAAATTAATAAACTTTAAAAAGAACGTGATTATCTTTCATAATAAAGCTTGTACTGAGAAAAGGAACACTGATCTCAGTTCAAACAATGCTTTCACATGTAGCAAACAAGTGCTTGCCTTTACAAAGAAACACATGTGCATTTAGTACTGGAGCATTCTTGAAATTAATAAACTTTCAAAAGAACGCGATTATATTTCAAAGTAAAGCTTTTACTGAGAATTGGAACACTGATCTCAGTTCTGACAATGCTTTCACACGTAGTAAACAACTGTTTGTCTTTACAAAGAAACATATGTGTGTTTCTTACTAATGCTTTTGTGAAATCAATAAACTTTCAAAAGAACGTGATTATCTTTCCAAATATAGCTTGTTCTGATAAAGGAATAGTGATCTCAGTTCTAACAATGCTTTCACATGTAGCAAACAACTGCTTGTCTTTATAAAGAAACACATGTGTGTTTGGTACTGGAGCATTCTTGAAATTAATAAACGTTCAAAAGAACGCGATTATCTTTCAAAGTAAAGCTTGTACTGTGAAAAGGAACACTGATCTCAGTTCTAACAATATACTCACAAGTAACAACCAACTGCTTGTCTTTACAAAGAAACACTTGTGCGTTTGGTCCTAAAGCTTTCGTGAAATTAATAAACTTTCAAAAGAACGCGATTATCTTTCATAATAATGCTTGTACTGAGAAAAGGAACACTGATCTCAGTTCTAACAATGCTTTCACACGTAGCAAACAACTCCTTGTCATTACAAAGAAACACGTGTGCGTTTCTTAATAAAGCTTTCGTGAAATTAATAGACTTTCAAAAAACGTGATTATCTTTCAAAGTAAGGCTTGTACTGAGGAAAGACACTGATCTCAATTCTAACAATTCTTTCACATGTAGCAAACAACTGCTTGTCTTTACAAATAAACACATGTGCGTTTGATACTGGAGCATTCTTGAAAGTAATAAACTTTCAAAAGAATGCATTTATCTTTAAAATTAATGCTTGTACTGAGAAAAGGAACAATGATCTCACTTCTAATAATGCTTTCACACGTAGCAAACAACTGCTTGTCTTTACAAAGAAACACATGTGCGTTTCTTAATAAAGCTTTTGTGAAATTAATAAGCTTTCAAAGAACTCGATTATTTTCAAAGTAAAGCGTGTAGTGAGAAAAGGAACAGTGATCACAGTTCTAACAATGCTTTCACATGTAGCAAAAAACTGCTTGTCTTTACAAAGAAAATCATGGGCATTTGGTAGTAAAGCTTTCGTGAAATTAATAAACTTTCTAAAGAACGCGATTATCTTTAAAGTAAAGCTTGTACTGAACAACGGAACACTGATCCCTGTCCTAACAATGCTTTCACACATAGCAAACAACTGCTTGTCTTTACAAAGAAATACATGTGCATTTCTTACTAAAGCTTTCGTGAAAATAATAAACTTTCAAAAGAACGTGATTATCTTTCAAAGTAAAGCTTGTACTGAGAAAAGAATCACTGATCTCAGTTCTAATAATGCTTTCACAGGTAGCAAACAACTGCTTGCCTTTAAAAAGAAACACATGTGCGTTTGGTACTGGAGCATTCTTAAAATTAATAAACATTCAAAAGAACACGATTATCTTTTAAAGTAAAGCTTGTCCTGAAAATGGAACACTGATCTCAGTTCTAACAGTGTTTTCACACGTAGCAAACAACTGCTTGCCTTTACAAAGAAACACATGTGCATTTCTTACTAAAGCTATCGTGAAATTAATAAACTTTCAAAAGAATGCGATTATCTTTCAAAGTAAGGCTTGTACTGTGAAAAGGAATACTGATCTCAGTTCTAACAATGCTTTCACATGTAGCAAACAACTGCTTGCCTTTACTTAGAAACACATGTGCGTTTGGTACTAAAGCTTTCATGAAATTAATAAACTTTCAAAAGAACACGATTATCATTCATAGTAAAGCTTGTACTGAGAAAAGGAACACTGATCTCTGTTCTAACAATGCTTTCACACTTAGCAAACATTTGCTTGTCTGTTCAATGAAACACATGTGAGTTTCTTACTAAAGCTTTCTTGAAATTAGTAAACTTTCAAAGAACACAATTATCTTTCAATGTTGTAATATGAGTGGCGGGGCTGCGTCCCCGGCACCCGGCCGCCCGCACGACTAGCTTATGTCCCGAAATAATTACATGGAAACTGTATTCTTTTAAACACTGCTTGGCCCATTAGTTCCGGCCTCTTATTGGCTAGCTCTTACATATTGATCTAACCCATTTCTAATATTCTCTGTAGTACCACGAGCTGGCTTACCAGGGAGGATCTTAACCTGCGTCTGTCTGGAGTGGGAGAATCATGGCGACTCCTGACTCGGCTTCTTTCTCCCAGCATTCTTTTCTGTTTACTCCACCCACCTAAGGGCTGGCCTATAAATGGGCCAAGGCAGTTTCTTTATTAAATGAAAGTAACTCTCCATCATTTCCCCTTTTTTTGTTTAAACAAAACAGAAAGGCTTTAACTTTAACATAGTAAAATTACATATAACAAAATGGTTATCAAGCAAGAATTACAGTTACAATATTTATATTTATTTTATCTTTTATCATTACTAAGGAAAACTATAACTATAACTAACCATTCTTTAACTCCATCAAAGACTCCAGAAGGATATAATATTACCTAAGTAAACAAGAAATCCAAAACTCTAGAAATGACAGAGACATCTCGCTGCCTGGACAGTCACTCAAAGTTCCTCTGTACCATTGGGGCATCCATCTTCAGCCTTCAGGCCCATAGTATCCAGCAGACATTTTTATCAAGCAGGAAATTCCAAAGACAGTTCAGTCACTTTTTGTTGTGTCCTGTAGAATGTCTCTTTGACTCTTTTATGAGTCAGGAACCCTGAAAGACCGTCTCACCTTTAGGCGAGTTCAGTAGTCCTCTCTCTGAGGGTTCTCTGTGTCCAGTTTATGCAACAGTCCAGGCAAGAGCAGTTTCTTGTCCAAATGGCTATCATACTCCATAAGGAGCCTCTTCGATGCCCATTTTCCTCTTGAAGTAGATTGGTGCTGCCAGGAGCAGATGTGTCTCATTGTCATAAAAAGCCCTAAATTATTAAAACACTTAAATGCCATATTTTGTAGCCTTTGAAAGATATGAAGAATGCCTATCTGAAATATATCTATGCATATCTAGAAAATCTAACTAACATGACTATAAGCTTTACTATTATCGATGATTATCCATTAACAACCTATATTTACATTACATTTTTAAATGAACTACATAATCACAATACCTTAAGAGCAGAAATACATATACATATAACAAAATTAACCTTAAAATCCATAGCAATGCAAATTATTCATATCTATATCATTTCCCCCTTTAAATGTAAAAGAACATTTATAAACAATATTTGGGAACATGGGCGCAGGTTTTTTGGGATGATTGGTATTTGTAAATTACTGTCTATAGAAAATTGTACTGGTACTGTTTCTCCACTGGGAGCTTGTCTTCTTGGCAGAACTGGCCTTTGGGTTAATAAAAGCCCATACCTCAACTTCTGACAAAGATACAGAATATCCCTAAGTGGATGAAACAGGATTGTCTTATCTTGCCAAGACAGGGTAGGATAGTCCTAATAAAGTTCCTTGCCTTTAATAATGGTATGCCAGTTATGTTAGGCCTCAGCCAAAGTTGGTTGACTCAACATTGAAAACGAGACTTTGGGTGATTGCCCAGGTAGTCAGTTGTCTCTGTCAATTGTTGCACATTTTGGATATCTCTCGATTGTTAAGTAATCTTTATTCCCTTCTCAGATCTTTGACGGAGTTGAAGATTATATAATTGTAGTTACTCTCTATGTTATTTAGACTCCTTGAGATAGAATGTTTAGCAAAAGTTTTCTTCTCAATATTGTTTGTTATATTTATTATTTGTTATTATTGTATATAGTTGTATTTGGTTTGGTTTTATCTTATTTAGACAAAAGGGGGAGATGTAGGGACATAGCCCCACCCATTGGGGGCGTGTTCGCCTCGGGCTAATGTTTACGGATAAATCTGCCGGGCGTGAGCCCAGCAGCCCTTTTTCTTTTGCTCCGCTTTTCCGGTACACCGCGGGAACCTTTGGTCCTGTAAGTTTATTTCCTTATTAAAGTTGTATATATCTATATAATCTGTCTACATTCATTTGCCCCACCACATTTCAAAGTAAAGCTTGTACTGAGAAAAGGAACTCTGATCTCAGTTCTAACAATGGTTTCACGCTTAGCAAACAAATGCTTGCCTTTACAAAGAAACACATGTCCGTTTCTTAATAAAGCTTTCATGAAATTAATAACTTTCAAAGAACGTGATTATCTTTCAAAGTAAAGCTCGTACTGAGAAACGAAACACTGATCGTAGTTCTAACAATGCTTTCACACGTAACAAACAACTGCCTGCCTTTACCAAGAAATACATGTGCGTTTCTTACTAAGGCTTTCGAGAAATAAGTAAACTTTCAAAAGAACGCGATTATCTTTCAAAGTAAAACTTGTACTGAGAAACGGAACACTGGTCTCAGTTCTAACAATCCTTACACACGTAGCAAACAACAACTTGCCTTTACAAAGGAACACATGTGCGTTTCTTACTAAAGCTTTCGTAAAATTAATAAACTTTCAAAGAACGCCATTATCTATCAAAGTCAAGCTTGTACTGAGAAAAGGAACACTGATCTCAGTTCTCCCAATGCTTTCACACTTAGGAAACAACTGCTTGTCTTTACAAAGAAACACATGTGCGTTTGATACTGGAGCAATCTTGAAAGTAATAAACTTTCAAAAGAATGCATTTATCTTTCAAATTAATGCTTGTACTGAGAAAAGGAACACTGATCTCATTTCTAACAATGCTTTCACACGTAGCAAACATTTGTTTGTCTTTTCAAAGAAACACATGTGCGTTTCTTACTAAAGCTTTCGCGAAAATAATAAACTTTCAAAAGAACGCGATTATCTTCCAAAGTAAAGCTTGTCCTGAGAAAAGGAACACTGATCTCAGTTCTAACAATGCTTTCAAACCTAGCAAACAACTGCTTGTCTTTACAAAGAAACACAAAATCATTTATTACTAAAGCTTTCGTGAAAATAAGAAACTTTCAAAAGAACGTGATTATCTTTCAAAGTAAAGCTTGTACTGAGAAAAGAAACACTGATCTCAGTTCTAACAATGCTTTCACACGTAGCAAACAACTGCTTGCTCTTACAAAGAAACACATGTGTGTTTGGTACTAAATCTTTCGTGAAATAAAAAAACTTTCAAAAGAACGTGATTATCTTTCAAATTAAAGATTGTACTGTGATAAGGAACACTGATCTCAGTTCTAACAATGCTTTCAAATGTAGCAAACATCTGCATGACTTTATAAAGAAACACATGTGCGTTTCTTACTAAAGCTATCATAAAATTAACAAACTTTCAAAAGAACGCCATTATCAATCAAAGTAAAGCTTGTACTGAGAAAAGGAACACTGATCTCAGTTCTAACAATTCTTTCACACTTAGCAAACAACTGCTTGTCTTTACAAAGAAACAAATGTGCATTTGATACTGGAGCAATCTTGAAAGTAATAAACTTTCAAAAGAATGCATTTATCTTTCAAATTAATGCTTGTACTGAGAAAAGGAACACTGATCTCATTTCTAATAATGATTTCACACGTAGCAAACAACTGCTTGTCTTTACAAAGAAACACATGAGCGTTTCTTAATAAAGCTTTAGTGAAATTAATAAGCTTTCAAAGAACGCGATTATCTTTCAAAGTAAAGCTTGTACTGGGAAAAGGAACACTGATCTCAGTTCTAACAATGCTTTCACATGTAGCAAACAACTGCTTGCCTTTACAAAGAAACACATGTGTGTTTGGTACTGGAGCATTCTTGAAATTACTAAACATTCAAAAGAACACGATTATCTTTTAAAGCAAAGCTTGTCCTGAAAATGGAACACTGATCTCAGTTCTAACAGTGTTTTCACACGTAGCAAACAACTGCTTGCCTTTACAAAGAAACACATGTGCGTTTCTTACTAAAGCTATCGTGAAATTCATAAACTTTCAAAAGAATGCGATTATCTTTCTAAGTAAAGCTTGTACTGTGAAAAGGAACACTGATCTCAGTTCTAACAATGCTTTCACACATAGCAAACAACTGCTTGCCTTTACAAAGAAACACATGTGCGTTTCTTACTAAAGCTTTCTTGAAATTAATAAACTTTCAAAGAACACTATTATCTTTCAAAGTAAAGCTTGTAGTGAGAAAAGGAACTCTGATCTCAGTTCTAACATTGGTTTCACGCTTAGCAAACAATTGCTTGCCTTTACAAAGAAACACATGTCCGTTTCTTAATAAAGCTTTTGTGAAATTAATAAACTTTCAAAGAACGTGATTATCTTTCAAAGTAAAGCTTGTACTGAGAAACGGAACACTGATCGCAGTTCTAACAATGCTTTCACACGTAAGAAACAACTGCCTGCCTTTACAAAGAAACACATGTGCGTCTCTTATTAAAGCTTTCGAGAAATAAGTAAACTTTCAAAAGAACGCGATTATCTTTCAAAGTAAAACTTGTACTGAGAAACGGAACACTGATCTCAGTTCTAACAATCCCAACACACGTAGCAAACAACAGCTTGCCTTTACCAAGAAACACATGTGCGTTTCTTACTAAAGTTTTCTAGAAATTAATAAACTTTCAAAAGAACGCCAATATCTTTCAAAGTAAAGCTTGTACTGAGAAAAGGAACACTGATCTCAATTCTAACAATGTTTTCAAACTTAGCAAACAACTGCTTGACTTTTCAAAGAAACACATGTGCGTTTGATCCTGGAGCATTCTTGAAAGTAATAAACTTTCAAAAGAATTCATTTATCTTTCAAATTAATGCTTGTAATGAGAAAAGGAACACTTATCTCAGTTCAAACAATGCTTTCAAACTTAGCAAACAACTGCTTGTCTTTACAAAGAAACACATCTGCTTTTGGTACAAAAGCTTTCGTGAAATTAATAAACTTTCAAAATAACGAGATTATCTTTTAAAGTAAAGCTTGTTATGAGAATGGAACACTAATCTCAGTTCTAACAATGCTTTCACACGTAGCAAATATCTGCTTGTCCTTACAAAGAAACACATGTGCGTTTTTTTTTAAATATTTATTTATTTTATTATGTATGCAACATTCTGTCTGTATCTATGCCTGCAGGCCAGAAGAGGGCACTAGACCCCATTACAGATGGTTGTCAGCCACCATGTGGTTGCTGGGAATTGAACTCAGGACGTTTGCTAGAGCAGGTAATGCTCTTAACCTCTGAGCCATCTCTCCAGCCCCACATGTGCGGTTCTTAATAAAGCTTTTGTGATATTAATAATCATTCAAGGTCGTGATTATCTTTCAAAGTAAAGCTTGTACAGAGAAAAGGAACACTGGTCTCAGTTCTAACAATCCTTACACACGTAGCACACAACAGCATGCCTTTACAAAGGAACACATGTGTGTTTCTTACTAAAGCTTTTGAGAAATAATTAATCTTTCGAAAGAACGCGATTAACTTTCAAAGTAAAACTTGTACTGAGAAACGGAACACTGATCTCAGTTCTAACAATCCTCACACACGTAGCAAACAACAGCTTGCCTTTACAAAGAAACACATGTGCGTTTCTTACTAAAGCTTTCGTAAAATTAATAAACTTTCAAAGAACGCCATTATCTATCAAAGTAAAGCTTGACTGAGAAAAGGAACACTAATCTCAGTTCTACCAATGCTTTCACACGTAGCAAACAACTGCTTGTCTTTAAAAAGAAACACATGTGCATTTTATACTGGAGCATTCTTGAAAGTAATAAACTTAGAAAAGAATGCATTTATCTTTCAAATTAATGCTTGTACTGAGAAAAGGAACACTGATCTCATTTCTAACAATGCTTTCACACGTAGCAAACAGCTGCTTGTCTTTACAAAAAAACACATGTGCGTTTCTTAATAAAGCTTTTGTGAAATTAATAAACTTTCAAATAACGCGATTATCTATAAAAGTAAAGCTTGTACTTAGAAAAGGAACACTGATCTCATTTCTAACAATGCTTTCACATGTAGCAAACAACTGCTTATCTTTACAAAGAAACACATGTGCATTTCTTAATAAAGCTTTTGTGAACTTAATAAGCTTTCAAAGAATGCGATTATCTTTCAAAGTAAAGCTTGTAGTGAGAAAAGGAACACTGATCGCAGTTCTAACAATGCTTTCATATGTAGCAAAAAACTGCTTGTCTTTTCAAAGAAAATCATGTGCGTTTGGTACTAAAGCTTTTGTTAAATTAATAAACTTTAAAAAGAACACGATTATCTTTAAAGTAATGCTTGTATTGAGAAATGGAACAGTGATCTCAGTTCTAACAATGCTTTCACACATAGCAAACAACTGCTTGTCTTTACAAAGAAACACATGTGCATTTCTTCCTATAGCTTTTGTGAAAATAATAAACTTTCAAAAGAACGTGATTATCTTTCAAAGTAAAGCTTGTACTGAGAAAAGAAACACTGATCTCAGTTCTAACAATGCTTTCAAGCATAGCAAACAACTGCTTGCCTTTACACAGAAACACATGTGCATTTCTTACTAAAGCTTTCCAGAAATTAATAAACTTTCAAAAGAATTCGATTATCTTCCAAAGTAAAGCTTGTAAAGAGAAAAGGAACAGTGATCACAGTTCTAACAATGCTTTCACATGTAGCAAAAAACTGCTTGTCTTTACAAAGAAAATCATGTGCGTTTGGTAGTAAAGCTTTCGTGAAATTAATAAACTTTCAAAAGATCGCGATTATCTTTAAAGTAAAGCTTGTACTGAGAAACGGAACATTGATCTCAGTTCTAACAATGCTTTCACACATAGCAAACAACTGCTTGTCTTTACAAAGAAACACATGTGCATTTCTTACTAAAGCTTTCGTGAAAATAATAAACTTTCAAAAGAACATGATTATCTTTCAAAGTAAAGCTTCTACTGAGAAAAGGAACACTGATCTCAGTTCTAACAATGCTTTCACACTTAGCAAACATTTGCTTGTCTTTTCAAAGAAACACATGTGCGTTTCTTACTAAAGCTTTTTTGAAATTAATAAACTTTCAAAGAAACAATTATTTTTCAAAGTAAAGCTTGTACTGAGAAAAGGAACTCAGATATCAGTTCTAACAATGGTTTCACATTTAGCAAACAATTGCTTGCCTTTACAAAGAAACACATGTCCGTTTCTTAATAAAGCTTTCGTGAAATTAATAAACTTTCAAAGAACGTGATTATCTTTCAAAGTAAAGCTTGTACTGAGAAACGGAACACTGATCGCAGCTCTAACAATGCTTTCACACGTAACAAACAACTGCTTGCCTTAACAAAGAAACAAATGTGCGTTTATAATTAAAGCTTTTGAGAAATAAGTAAACTTTCAAAAGACGTGATTATCTTTCAAAGTAAAACTTGTACTGAGAAACGGAACACTGATCTCAGTTCTAACAATCCTTACACACGTAGCAAACAACAGCTTGCCTTTAAAAGAAACACATGTGTGTTTCTTACTAAAGTTTTCTAGAAATTAATAAACTTTGAATAGAACGCCATTATCTTTCAAAGTAAAGCTTGTACTGAGAAAAGGAACACTGATCTCAGTTCTAACAATGCTTTCACACGTAGCAAACAACTGCTTGCGTTTTCAAAGAAACACATGTGCGTTTGATACTGGAGCATTCTTGAAAGTAATAAACTTTCAAAAGAATTCATTTACTTTCAAATTAATGCTTGTAATGAAAAAAGGAACACTGATCTCATTTCAAACAATGCTTTCAAATGTAGCAAACAACTGCTTGTCTTTACAAACCAACACATCTGCGTTTGGTACTAAAGCTTTCGTGAAATTAATAAACTTTCAAAATAACGAGATTATCTTTTAAAGTAAAGCTTGTAATGAGAATGGAACACTAATCTCAGTTCTAACAATGCTTTCACACGTAGCAAATATCTGCTTGTCTTTACAAAGAAACACATGTGCTTTCCTTTTTTTTAAATATTTATTTATTTTATTATGTATGCAATATTCTGTCTGTATCTATGCCTTCAGGGCAGAAGAGGGCACTAGACCCCATTACAGATGGTTGTGAGCCACCATGTGGTTGCTGGGAATTGAACTCAGGACCTCTGGTAGAGCAGGCAATGCTCTTAACTTCTGAGCCATCTCTCCAGCCCCACATGTGCGTTTCTTAATAACGCTTTTGTGATATTAATAATCGTTCAAAGTCGGGGTTATCTTTCAAAGTAAAGCTTGTACCGAGAAAAGGAACACTGGTCTCAGTTCCAACAATGCTATCACACGTAGCAAACAACTGCTTGTCTTTACAAAGAAACACATGTGCGTTTCTTAATAAAGCTTTTGAGAAATTAATAAGCATTCAAAGAACGCGATTATTTTCAAAATTAAGCTTGAGTGAGAAAAGGAACAGTGATCACAGTTCTAACAATGCTTTCACATGTAGCAAAAAACTGCCTGTCTTCACAAAGAAACACATGTGCGATTGGTACAAAAGCTTTCGTGAAATTAATAAACTTTCAAAAGAACGTGATTATCTTTCAAAGTAAAGCTTGTACTGAGAAAAGGAACACTGATCTCAGTTCTAACAATGTTTTCAAATGTAGCAAACATCTGCTTGACTTTACAAAGAAACACATGTGCGTTTCTTAATAAACCTATCGTAAAATTAATAAACTTTCAAAAGAATGCCATTATCAATCAAAGTAAAGCTTGTACTGAGAAAAGGAACACTGATCTCAGTTCTAACAATTCTTTCACACTTAGCAAACAACTGCTTGTCTTTACAAAGAAACAAATGTGCGTTTGATACTGGAGCATTCTTGAAAGTAATAAACTTTCAAAAGAATGCATTTATCTTTCAAATTAATGCTTGTACTGAGAAAAGGAACACTGATCTCATTTCTAATAATGCTTTCACACGTAGCAAACAACTGCTTGTCTTTACAAAGAAACACATGTGCGTTTCTTAATAAAGCTTTTGTGAAATTAATAAGCTTTCAAAGAACGCGATTATTTTCAAAGTAAAGCTTGTAGTGAGAAAAGGAACAGTGATCACAGTTCTAACAATGCTTTCACATGTAGCAAAAAACTGCCTGTCTTCACAAAGAAAATCATGTGCGTTTGGTAGTAAAGCTTTCGTGAAATTAATAAACTTTCTAAAGAACGCGATTATCTTTAAAGTAAAGCTTGTACTGAACAACGGAACACTGATCTCAGTCCTAACAATGCTTTCACACATAGCAAACAACTGCTTGTCTTTACAAAGAAACACATGTGCATTTCTTAATAAAGCTTTCGTGAAAATAATAAACTTTCAAAAGAACGTGATTATCTTTCAAAGTAAAGCTTGTACTGAGAAAAGGAACACTGATCTCAGTTCTAACAATGCTTTTACACTTAGCAAACATTTGCTTGTCTTTTCAAAGAAACACATGTGCGTTTCTTACTAAGGCCTTCTTGAAATTAATAAACTTTCAAAGAACACAATTATCTTTCAAAGTAAAGCTTGTACTGAGAAAAGGAACTCTGATCTCAGTTCTAACAATGGTTTCACGCTTAGCAAACAATTGCTTGCCTTTACAAAGAAACACATGTCCGTTTCTTAATAAAGCTTTCGTGAAATTAATAAACTTTCAAAGAACGTGATTATCTTTCAAAGTAAAGCTTGTATTGAGAAACGGAACACTGATCGCTGTTCTAACAATGCTTTCACACGTAACAAACAACTGCCTGCCTTTACAAAGAAACAAATGTGCGTTTCTTATTAAAGCTTTTGAGAAATAAGTAAACTTTCAAAAGACGTGATTATCTTTCAAAGTAAAACTTGTAATGAGAAATGGAACACTGATCTCAGTTCTATCAATCCTTACACACGTAGCAAACAACAGCTTGCCTTTACAAAGAAACACATGTGAGTTTCTTACTAAAGTTTTCTAGAAATTAATAAACTTTCAAGGGAACGCCATTATCTTTCAAAGTAAAGCTTGTACTGAGAAAAGGAACACTGATCTCAGTTCTAACAATGCTTTCAAACTTAGCAAACAACTGCATGCCTTTTCAAAGAAACACATGTGCGTTTGATACTGGAGCATTCTTGAAAGTAATAAAGTTTCAAAAGAATTCATTTATCTTTCAAATTAATGCTTGTAATGAGAAAAGGAACACTGATCTCATTTCAAACAATGCTTTCAAACGTAGCAAACAACTGCTTGTCTTTACAAAGAAACACATGTGCATTTGGTTCTAAAGCTTTCGTGAAATTAATAAACTTTCAAAAGAACGTGATTATCTTTCAAAGTATAGCTTGTACTGAGAAAAGGAACACTGATCTCAGTTCTAACAATGCTTTCAAATGTAGCAAACATCTGCTTGACTTTACAAAGAAACACATGTGCGTTTCTTACTAAAGCTTTCGTAAAATTAATAAATTTTCAAAAGAATGCCATTATCTATAAAGGAAAGCTTGTACTGAGAAAAGGAACACTGATCTCAGTTCTAACAATGCTTTCAAATGTAGCAAACAACTGCTTTTCTTTACAAAGAAACACATGTGCATTTCTCACTAAAGCTTTTGTGAAAATAATAAACTTTCAAAAGAACGTGATTATCCTTCAAAGTAAAGCTTGTACTGAGAAAAAAAAACACTGATCTCGGTTCTAACAATGCTTTCACACTTAGCAAACATTAGCTTGTCTTTTCAAAGAAACACATGTGCGTTTCTTACTAAAGCTTTCTTGAAATTAATAAACTTTCAAAGAACGCAATTATCTTTCAAAGTAAAGCTTGTCCTGAGAAAAGGAACTCTGATCTCAGTTCTAAAAATGGTGTCATGCTTAGCAAACAACTGCTTGCCTTTACAAAGAAACACATATCCGTTTCTTAATAAAGCTTTCGTGAAATTAATAAACTTTCAAAGAACGTGATTATCTTTCAAAGTAAAGCTTGTACTGAGAAACGGAACACTGATCGCAGTTCTAACAATGCTTTCACACGTAACAAACAACTGCCTGCCTTTACCAATAAATACACGTGTGTTTCTTACTAAAGCTTTTGAGAAATAATTAATCTTTCAAAAGAACGCGATTATCTTTCAAAGTAAAACTTGTACTGAGAAACGGAACACTGTTCTCAGGTCTAACAATCCTTACACACGTAGCAAACAACAGCTTGCCTTTACAAAGAAACATATGTGCGTTTCTTACTAAAGCTTTCGTAAAATTAATAAACTTTCAAAGAACGCCATTATCTATCAAAGTAAAGCTTGGAATGAGAAAAGGAACACTGATCGCAATTCTACCTATGCTTTCACACTTAGCAAACCACTGCTTGTCTTTAAAAAGAAACACATGTGCATTTTATACTGGAGCATTCTTGAAAGTAATAAACTTAGACAAGAATGCATTTATCTTTCAAATTAATGCTTGTACTGAGAAAAGGAACACTGATCTCATTTCTAACAATGCTTTCACACGTAGCAAACAGCTGCTTGTCTTTACAAAAAAACACATGTGCGTTTCTTAATAAAGCTTTTGTGAAATTAATATACTTTCAAAGACCGCGATTATCTATAAAAGTAAAGCTTGTACTGAGAAAAGGAACACTGATCTCATCTAACAATTCTTTCACATGTAGCAAACAACTGCTTATCTTTACAAAGAAACACATGTGCGTTTCAAAATAAAGCTTTTGTGAAATTAATAAGCTTTCAAAGAATGCGATTATCTTCAAAGTAAAGCTTGTAGTGAGAAAAGGAACACTGATCGCAGTTCTAACAATGCTTTCACATGTAGCAAAAAACTGCTTGTCTTTACAAAGAAAATCATGTGCGTTTGGTACTAAAGCTTTTGTTAAATTATTAACTTTAAAAAGAACGCGATTATATTTAAAGTAATGCTTGTACTGGAAACGGAACACTGATCTCAGTTCTAACAATGCTTTCACACATAGCAAACAACTGCTTGTCTTTACAAAAAATCACATGTGCATTTCTTCCTGTAGCTTTTGTGAAAATAATAAACTTTCAAAAGAACGTGATTATCTTTCAAAGTAAAGCTTGTACTGAGAAAAGAAACACTGATCTCAGTTCTAACAATGCTTTCACATGTAGCAAACAACTGCTTCCCTTTACAAAGAAACATATGTGCGTTTGGGACTGGAGCATTCTTGAAATTAATAAACATTCAAAAGAACACGATTATCTTTCAAAGTAAAGCTTGTACTGAGAAAAGGAACACTATCTCAGTTCTAACAATGCTTTCAAATGTAGCAAACAACTGCTTGCCTTTTCAAAGAAACACATGTGCGTTTGATACTGGAGCATACTTGAAAGTAATAAACTTTCAAAAGAATTCATTTACTTTCAAATTAAAGCTTGTAATGAAAAAAGGAACACTGATCTCATTTCAAACAATGCTTTCAAATGTAGCAAAAAACTGCTTGGCTTTACAAACAAACACATCTGCGTTTGGTACTAAAGCTTTCGTGAAATTAATAAGCTTTCAAAGAACGCGATTATTTTCAAAGTAAAGCTTCTAGTGAGAAAAGGAACAGTGATCACAGTTCTAACAATGCTTTCACACGTAGCAAAAAACTGCTTGTCTTTACAAAGAAAATCATGTGCGTTTGGTAGTAAAGCTTTCGTGAAATTAATAAACTTTCAAAAGAACGCGATTATCTTGAAAGTAAAGCTTGTACTGAACTACGGAACACTGATCTCAGTTCTAACAATGCTTTCACACATAGCAAACAACTGCTTGTCTTTACAAAGAAACACATGTGCATTTCTTACTAAAGCTTTCGTGAAAATAATAAACTTTCAAAAGAACGTGATTATCTTTCAAAGTAAAGCTTGTACTGAGAAAAGGAACACTGATCTCAGTTCTAACAATGCTTTTACACTTAGCAAACATTTGCTTGTCTTTTCAAAGAAACACATGTGCATTTCTTACTAAGGCTTTCTTGAAATTAATAAACTTTCAAAGATCACAATTATCTTTCCAAGTAAAGCTTGTACTGAGAAAAGGAACTCTGATCTCAGTTCTAACAATGGTTTCACGTTTAGCAAACAACTGCTTGCCTTTACAAAGAAACACATGTCCGTTTCTTAATAAAGCTTTCGTGAAATTAATAAACTTTCAAAGAACGTGATTATCTTTCAAAGTAAAGCTTGTATTGAGAAATGGAACACTGATCGCTGTTCTAACAATGCTTTCACATGTAACAAACAACTGCCTGCCTTTACAAAGAAGGAAATGTGCGTTTCTTATTAAAGCTTTTGAGAAATAAGTAAACTTTCAAAAGACGTGATTATCTTTCAAAGTAAAACTTGTACTGAGAATCGGAACACTGATCTCAGTTCTAACAATCCTTACACACGTAGCAAACAACAGCTTGCCTTTACAAAGAAACACATGTGCGTTTCTTTCTAAAGTTTTATAGAAATTAATAAACTTTCAAAAGAACGCCATTATCTTTCAAAGTAAAGCTTGTACTGAGAAAAGGAACACTGATCTCAATTCTAACAATGTTTTCAAACTTAGCAAACAACTGCTTGACTTTTCAAAGAAACACATGTGCGTTTGAAACTGGAGCATTCTTGAAAGTAATAACCTTTCAAAAGAATTCATTTATCTTTCAAATTAATGCTTGTAATGAGAAAAGGAACACTGATCTCATTTCAAACAATGCTTTCAAACGTAGCAAACAACTGCTTGTCTTTACAAAGAAACACATGTGCATTTGGTACTAAAGCTTTCGTGAAATTAATAAACTTTCAAAAGAACGTGATTATCTTTCAAAGTATAGCTTGTACTGAGAAAAGAAACACTGATCTCAGCTCTAACAATGCTTTCAAATGTAGCAAAATATCTGCATGACTTTACAAAGAAACACATGTGCGTTTCTTACTAAAGCTTTCGTAAAATTAATAAACTTTCAAAAGAACGCCATTATCTATAAAGGAAAGCTTGTACTGAGAAAAGGAACACTGATCTCAGTTCTAACAATGCTTTCAAATGTAGCAAACAACTGCTTTTCTTTACAAAGAAATACATGTGCATTTTCACTAAAGCTTTTGTGAAAATAATAAACTTTCAAAAGAACGTGATTATCTTTCAAAGTAAAGCTTGTACTGAGAAAAGGAACTCTGATCTCAGTTTTAACAATGGTTTCACGCTTAGCAAACAACTGCTTGCCTTTACAAAGAAACACATGTCCGTTTCTTAATAAAGCTTTCGTGAAATTAATAAACTTTCAAAGAACGTGATTATCTTTCAAAGTAAAGCTTGTACTGAGAAACGGAACACTGATCGCAGTTCTAACAATGCTTTCACACGTAACAAACAACTGCCTGCCTTTACCAAGAAATACACGTGTGTTTCTTACTAAAGCTTTTGAGAAATAATTAATCTTTCAAAAGAACGCAATTATCTTTCAAAGTAAAGCTTGTACTGAGAAAAGCAACACTGATCTCAGTTCTAACAATCCTTACACACGTAGCAAACCACAGCTTGCCTTTACAAAGAAACACATGTGCGTTTCTTACTAAAGCTTTCGTAAAATTAATAAACTTTCAAAGAACGCCATTATCTATCAAAGTAAAGCTTGGACTGAGAAAAGGAACACTGATCTCAGTTCTACCAATGCTTTCACACTTAGCAAACAACTGCTTGTCTTTAAAAAGAAACACATGTGCATTTTATACTGGAGCATTCTTGAAAGTAATAAACTTAGAAAAGAATGCATTTATCTTTCAAATTAATGCTTGTACTGAGAAAAGGAACACTGATCTCAATTCTAACAATGCTTTTACACTTAGCAAACATTTGCTTGTCTTTTCAAAGAAACACATGTGCATTTCTTACTAAGGCTTTCTTGAAATTAATAAACTTTCAAAGATCACAATTATCTTTCAAAGTAAAGCTTGTACTGAGAAAAGGAACTCTGATCTCAGTTCTAACAATGGTTTCACGTTTAGCAAACAACTGCTTGCCTTTACAAAGAAACACATGTCCGTTTCTTAATAAAGCTTTCGTGAAATTAATAAACTTTCAAAGAACGTGATTATCTTTCAAAGTAAAGCTTGTATTGAGAAATGGAACACTGATCGCTGTTCTAACAATGCTTTCACATGTAACAAACAACTGCCTGCCTTTACAAAGAAGGAAATGTGCGTTTCTTATTAAAGCTTTTGAGAAATAAGTAAACTTTCAAAAGACGTGATTATCTTTCAAAGTAAAACTTGTACTGAGAATCGGAACACTGATCTCAGTTCTAACAATCCTTACACACGTAGCAAACAACAGCTTGCCTTTACAAAGAAACACATGTGCGTTTCTTTCTAAAGTTTTATAGAAATTAATAAACTTTCAAAAGAACGCCATTATCTTTCAAAGTAAAGCTTGTACTGAGAAAAGGAACACTGATCTCAATTCTAACAATGTTTTCAAACTTAGCAAACAACTGCTTGACTTTTCAAAGAAACACATGTGCGTTTGAAACTGGAGCATTCTTGAAAGTAATAAACTTTCAAAAGAATTCATTTATCTTTCAAATTAATGCTTGTAATGAGAAAAGGAACACTGATCTCATTTCAAACAATGCTTTCAAACGTAGCAAACAACTGCTTGTCTTTACAAAGAAACACATGTGCATTTGGTACTAAAGCTTTCGTGAAATTAATAAACTTTCAAAAGAACGTGATTATCTTTCAAAGTATAGCTTGTACTGAGAAAAGAAACACTGATCTCAGCTCTAACAATGCTTTCAAATGTAGCAAAATATCTGCATGACTTTACAAAGAAACACATGTGCGTTTCTTACTAAAGCTTTCGTAAAATTAATAAACTTTCAAAAGAACGCCATTATCTATAAAGGAAAGCTTGTACTGAGAAAAGGAACACTGATCTCAGTTCTAACAATGCTTTCAAATGTAGCAAACAACTGCTTTTCCTTACAAAGAAATACATGTGCATTTTCACTAAAGCTTTTGTGAAAATAATAAACTTTCAAAAGAACGTGATTATCTTTCAAAGTAAAGCTTGTACTGAGAAAAGGAACTCTGATCTCAGTTTTAACAATGGTTTCACGCTTAGCAAACAACTGCTTGCCTTTACAAAGAAACACATGTCCGTTTCTTAATAAAGCTTTCGTGAAATTAATAAACTTTCAAAGAACGTGATTATCTTTCAAAGTAAAGCTTGTACTGAGAAACGGAACACTGATCGCAGTTCTAACAATGCTTTCACACGTAACAAACAACTGCCTGCCTTTACCAAGAAATACACGTGTGTTTCTTACTAAAGCTTTTGAGAAATAATTAATCTTTCAAAAGAACGCGATTATCTTTCAAAGTAAAACTTGTACTGAGAAACGGAACACTGATCTCAGTTCTAACAATCCTTACACACGTAGCAAACCACAGCTTGCCTTTACAAAGAAACACATGTGCGTTTCTTACTAAAGCTTTCGTAAAATTAATAAACTTTCAAAGAACGCCATTATCTATCAAAGTAAAGCTTGGACTGAGAAAAGGAACACTGATCTCAGTTCTACCAATGCTTTCACACTTAGCAAACAACTGCTTGTCTTTAAAAAGAAACACATGTGCATTTTATACTGGAGCATTCTTGAAAGCAATAAACTTAGAAAAGAATGCATTTATCTTTCAAATTAATGCTTGTACTGAGAAAAGGAACACTGATCTCATTTCTAACAATGCTTTCACACGTAGCAAACAGCTGCTTGTCTTTACAAATAACACATGTGCGTTTCTTAATAAAGCTTTTGTGAAATTAATACACTCTCAAAGAACGCGATTATCTATAAAAGTAAAGCTTGTACTGAGAAAAGGAACACTGATCTCATTTCTAACAATGCGTTCACATGTAGCAAACAACTGCTTATCTTTACAAAGAAACACATGTGCGTTTCTTAATAAAGCTTTTGTGAAATTAATAAGCTTGCAAAGAATGCGATTATCTTTCAAAGTAAAGCTTGTAGTGAGGAACGGAACACTGATCGCAGTTCTAACAATGCTTTCACATGTAGCAAAAAACTGCTTGTCTTTACAAAGAAAATCATGTGCGTTTGGTACTAAAGCTTTTGTTAAATTAATAAACTTTAAAAAGAACGCGATTATCTTTAAAGTAATGCTTGTACTGAGAAACGGAACACTGATCTCAGTTCTAACAATGCTTTCACACATAGCAAACAACTGCTTGTCTTTACAAAGAAACACATGTGCATTTCTTCCTGTGGCTTTTGTGAAAATAATAAACTTTCAAAAGAACGTGATTATCTTTCAAATAAAGCTTGTACTGAGAAAAGAAACACTGATCTCAGTTCTAACAATGCTTTCACATGTAGCAAACAACTGCTTGCCTTTACAAAGAAACACATGTGCGTTTGCACTGGAGCATTCTTGAAATTAATAAACATTCAAAAGAACACGATTATCTTTTAAAGTAAAGCTTGTCCTGAAAATGGAACCCTGATCTCAGTCCTAACAGTGCTTTCACATGTAGCAAACAATTGCTTGCCTTTACAAAGAAACAAATGTGCATTTCTTACTAAAGCTTTCGTGAAATTAATAAACTTTCAAAAGAACGCGATTATCATTCATAGTAATCTTGTACTGAGAAAAGGAACACTGATCTCAGTTCTAATAATGCTTTCACACGTAGCAAACAACTGCTTGTCTTTACAAAAAACACATGTTCATTTGGTACTGGAGCATACTTGAAATTAATAAACTTTCAAAAGAATGCGATTATCTTTCAAAGTAAAGCTTTTTTTGAGAAATGGAAGACTGATCTCAGTTCTAACAATGCTTTCACACTTAGCAAACATTTGCATGTCTTTTCAAAGAAACACGTGTGTTTCTTACTAGAGCTGTCTTGAAATTAATAAACTTTCAAAGAACGCAATTATCTTTCAAAGTAAAGTTTATACTGAGAAAAGGACCTCTGATCTCAGTTCTAACAATGGTTTCACGCTTAGCACACAACTGTTTGCCTTTACAAAGAAACACATATCCGTTTCTTAATAAAGCTTTCGTGAAATTAATAAACTTTCAAAGAACGTGATTATCTTTCAAAGTAAAGCTTGTACTGAGAAACGGAACACTGATCGCAGTTCTAATAATGCTTTCACATGTAACACACAACTGCCTGCCTTTACCAAGAAACTCATGTGCGTTTCTTACTAAAGCTTTTCAGAAATAAGTAAACTTTCAAAAGAACGCGATTATCTTTCAAAGTAAAACTTGTACTGAGAAACACAACACTGACCTCAGTTCTAATAATCCTTACACACGTAGCAAACAACAGCTTGCCTTTACAAAGAAACACATGTGCGTTTGGTACTAATGCTTTCATGAAATTAATGAACTTTCAAAAGAACGCGATTATCATTCATAGTAAACTTGTACTGAGAAAAGGAATACTGATCTCAGTTCTAATAATGCTTTCACACGTAGCAAACAACTGCTTGTCCTTACAAAGGAACACATGTGCATTTCTTACTAAAGCATTCCAGAAATTAATAAACTTTCAAAAGAATTCGATTATCTTTCGAAGTAAAGCTTGTAAAGAGAAAAGGAACAATGATCTCAGTTGTAACAATGCTTTCAAACGTAGCAAACAACTGCTTGCCTTTACAAAGAAACACATGTGCGTTTGGTACTAAAACTTTGGTGAAATTAATAAACTTTCAAGAGAACATGATTATCTTTCAAAGTAAAGCTTGTACTGAGAAAAGAAACAATGATCTCAGTTCTAACAATGCTTTCACACTTAGCAAACATTTGCTTGTCTTTTCAAAGAAACACATGTGCGTTTATTACTAAAGCTTTCTTAAAATTAATAAACTTTCAAAAGAACGCCATTATCTATCAAAGTAAAACTTGTACTGAGAAACGGAACACTGATCTCAGTTCTAACAATCCTTACACACGTAGCAAACAACAGCTTGCCTCTACAAAGAAACACATGTGTGTTTCTTACTAAAGTTTTCTAGAAATTAATAAACTTCCAAAGAACGCCATTATCTTTCAAAGTAGAGCTTGTACTGAGAAAAGGAACACTGATCTCAGTTCAAACAATGCTTTCAAACTTAGCAAACAACTGCTTGCCTTTTCAAAGAAACACATGTGGGTTTGATCCTGGAGCATTCTTGAAAGTAATAAACTTTCAAAAGAATTCATTTATCTTTCAAATTAATGCTTGTAATGAGAAAAGGAACACTGATCTTATTTCAAACAATGCTTTCAAACATAGCAAACAACTGCTTGTCTTTACAAAGTATACATCTGCGTTTGGTACTAAAGCTTTCGTGAAATTAATAAACTTTCAAAGAACGTGATTATCTTTCAAAGTAAAGCCTGAACTGAGAAACGGAACACTGATCACAGTTCTTACAATGCTTTCATACATAGCAAAAAACTGCCTGCCTTTACAAATAAACAGATGTGCTTTTCTTACTAAAGCTTTCGAGAAAAACGTAAACTTTTAAAAGAATGCCATTATCTTTCAAATTTAAGCTTGTACTGAGAAAAGGAACACTGATCTCAGTTCTAACCATGATTTCACACGTAGCAAACAACTGCTTGCCTTAAGAAAGAAACACATGTGCGTTTGGTACTAAAGCTTTCGTGAAATTAATAATGTTTCAAAAGAACGCGATTTTCTTTCAAAGTAAAGCTTGTACTGAGAAAAGGAACACTGATCTCAGTTCTAACAATGCTTTCAAAAGTAGCAAACAACTGCTTGCATTTACAAAGAAACACATGTGCGTTTGCTACTGGAGCATTCTTAAAATTAATAAATATTCAATAGAACGCGATTATCTTTCAAAGTAAAGCTTGTCCTGAAAATGGAACACTGATCTCAGTTCTAACAATGCTTTCACACGTAGCAAACAACTGCTTGTCTTTACAAAGAAACACAAGTGCGTTTCTTAATAAAGCTTTCGTGAAATTAATAAACTATCAAAGAACATGATTATCTTTCAAAGTAAAGCTTGTACTGAGAAAGGAACACTGATGGCAGTTCTAACAATGCTTTCAAACGTAGCAAAAAACTGCCTGCCTTTACCAAGAAACAGATGTGCATTTCTTACTAAAGCTTTCGAGAAATAAGTAAACTTTCAAAAAATGTGATTATCTTTCAAATTAAAGCTTGTACTGAGAAAAGGAACACTGATCTCAGTTCTAACAATGCTTTCACATGTAGCAAACAACTGCTTGTCTTTACAAAGAAACATGTGTGTTTTGTACTGGAGCATTCTGGAAATTAATAAACTTTCAAAAGAACGCGATTATCTTTCAAAGTAAAGCTTGTACTGAGAAAAGGAACACTGATCACAGTTCTAACAATGCTTTTACACGTAGCAAACAACTGCCTGCCTTGACAAAGAAATACATGTGCATTTCTTAATAAAGCTTTCGAGAAATAAGTCAACTTTCAGAAGAACGCGATTATCTCTCAAAGTAAAGCTTGTACTGAGAAAAGGAACACTGATCTCCTTTCTAACAATGCTGTCAAATTTAGCAAACAAATGCTTGCCTATACAAAGAAACAGATGTGCGTTTGATACTGGAGCATTCTCGAAATTAATAAACTTTCAAGAGAACGCGATTATCTTTCAAATAATGCTGGTACTGAGAAAAGGAACACTGATCTCAGTTCTAACCATGCTTTCACTCATAGCAAACAACTGCTTGCCTTTACAAAGAAACACATGTGCGTTTGGTACTAAAGCTTTCGTGAAATTAATAATCTTTCAAAAGAACGCGATTATCTTTCAAAGTAAAGCTTGTACTGAGAAAAGGAACACTGATCTCAGTTCTAACAATGCTTTCACAAGTAGCAAACAAATGCTTGCCTTTACAAAGAAACACATGTGCGTTTGGTACTGGAGCATTCTTGAAACTAATAAATATTCAAAAGAACGTGATTAACTTTCAAAGTAAAGCTTGTACTGAGAAACTGAACACTGATCGCAGTTCTAACAATGCTTTCAAAAGTAGCAAACAACTGCCTGCCTTTACCAAGAAACAGATCTGCGTTTCTTACTAAAGCTTTCGAGAAATAAGTAAACTTTCAAAAGAATGGGATTATCTTTCAAATAAAAGCGTGTACTGAGAAAAGGATCACTGATATCAGTTCTAATAATGCTTTCGAACGTAGCAAAAAATTGTATGCCTTTACTAAGAAACAGATGTGCGTTTCTTACTGAAGCTTTCGAGAAATAAATAAATTTCAAAAGAATGCAATTATCTTTCAAATTAAAGCGTGGACTGAGAAAATGAACACTGATCTCAGTTCTAACAATGATTTCACACGTAGCAAACAACTGCTTGTCTTGACAAAGAAACACATGTGCGTTTCTTAATAAAGCTTTCGTGAAATTAATAAACTTTCAAAAGAACGCGAATACCTTTCAGATTTAAGATTGTACTGAGAATGGAACACTGATCTCAGTTCTAACAGTGCTTTCATAATTAGCAAACAACTGCTTGTCTTTACAAAGAAACACTAGTGCGTTTGGTACTAAAGCTTTCGTGAAATTAATAAACTTTCAAAAGAACGCGATTATCTTTCGAAATAAAGCTTGTACTGAGAAAAGGAACACTGATCTCAGTTCTAACAATGCTTTCACACGTACCAAACAACTGCTTGTCTTTATAAAGAAACACATGTGCATTTGGTACTTGAGCATACTTGAAATTAATAAACTTTCAAAAGAATGCGATTATCTTTCAAAGTAAAGCTTTTTTTGAGAAATGGAAGACTGATCTCAGTTCTAACAATGCTTTCACACGTATCAAACAACTGCTTATCTTTACAAAGAAACACAAGTGCGTTTCTTACTAAAGATTTTGTGAAATTAATAAACTTTCAAAAGAACGTGATTATCTTTCAAAGTAAAGCTTGTACTGAGAAAATGACACTGATCTCAGTTCTAACAATGCTTTCACACGTAGCAAACAACTGCTTGTCTTTACAAAGAAACACATGTGATTTGGTACTGGAGCAATCTTGAAATTTATAAACTTTTAAAAAACACAATTACCTCTCAAAGTAAAGCTTGTACTGTGAAAAGGAACACTGATCTCAGTTCTAACAATGCTTTCACACGTAGCAAACAACTGCTTGTCTTTACAAAGAAACACATGTGTGATTCGTACTGGAGCATACTTGATATTAATAACCGTTCAAAATACCACGATTATCTTTCAAAGTAAAGCTTGAACTGAGAAAAGGAACACTGATCTCAGTTCTAACAACGCTTTTACACATAGCAAAAAACTGCTTGTATTTACAAAGCAACACATGTGCGTTTCTTACTAAAGCATTCGTGAAATTAATAATCTTTCAAATGAACGTGATTATCTTTCAAAGTAACGCTTGTACTGAGAAAAGGAGCACTGATCTCAGTTCTAACAATGCTTTCACAGGTAGCAAACAATTGCTTTTCTTTATAAAGAAACACATGTGTGATTGGTACTGTAGCTTACTTGAAAAAAGTAAACTTTCAAAAGAACGTGATTATCTTTTAAAGTAAAGCTTGTATTGAGAAAAGGAACACTGATCTCAGTTCTAACTATGCTTTCACACGTAGCAAACAACTGCTTGTCTTTCAAAGAAACACATGTGCGTTTGGTATTGAAGCTTTTTGAAATAAGAAAACTTTCAAAAGAACGCGATTATCTTTCAAAGTAAAGCTTGTCCTGAGAATTGGAACACTGTTCTAAGTTTTAACAATTCTTTCACACGTAGCAAACAACTGATTGTCTTTACAAAGAAACACATGTGCATTTGGTACTGGAGCATACTTGAAATTAATAAACTTTCAAAAGAATGCGATTATCTTTCAAAGTAAAGCTTTTTTGAGAAATGGAAGACTGATCTCAGTTCTAACAATGCTTTCACACGTATCAAACAACTGCTTATCTTTACAAAGAAACACAAGTGCGTTTCTTACTAAAGATTTTGTGATTAATAAACTTTCAAAAGAACGTGATTATCTTTCAAAGTAAAGCTTGTACTGAGAAAATGACACTGATCTCAGTTCTAACAATGCTTTCACACGTAGCAAACAACTGCTTGTCTTTACAAAGAAACACATGTGATTTGGTACTGGAGCATTCTTGAAATTTATAAACTTTTATAAGAACGCGATTATCTTTCAAAGTAAAGCTTCTACTGTGAAATGGAACACTGATCTCACTTCTAAAAATGCTTTCACAAGTAGCAAACAACTGCTTGTCTTTAGGAAGAAACACATGTGCATTTCATACCAAAGCTTTGTGAAATTAATAAACTTTCAAAAGAACGTGATTATCTTTCAAAGTAAATTTAGTACTGAGAAAAGGAACAGTGATCTCATCTAAGAATGCTTTCACATGTAGCAAACAACTGCTTGTCTTTACAAAGAAACACTGATGGAGGAAGGTCATTGGCTAGGGGGATATGATATAGATATGAATAATTTGCATTGGTGTGGATTTGAAGGTCAAAATTGTTATATGTATATACATATTTCTAATCTTGATTAAGGTATTGTGATTATATAGTTCATTAAAAAATGTAATGTATATAGGTTGTTAATGGATAATCATCGATAATTGTCAAGCTTTTAGTCATGTTAGTTAGATTTTCTAGATGTGCATAGATATATTTCAGCTAGATAGGCATTCTTCATATCTTTCAAAGACTGCAGAATATGGCATTTAAATGTTTTAATAACTTAGGGCTTTTCATGACAATGAGACACGTCTGCTCCTGGCAACACCAATCTACTTCAATAGGAAGATGGGCATCGAAGAGGCTCCTTATGGAGTTTGATAGCCATTTGGGCATGAAACTGCTCATGCCTGGAGTGTTGCATAAACTGGACACAGAGAACCCACAGAAAAAGGACTACTAAACTTGCCTAAAGGTGAGATGGTCTTTCGGGGTTCCTGACTCATAAAAGAGTCTGCGAAACATTCTACAGGACACAGCAAAAAGTGACTAAACTGTCTTTAAAATTTCCTGTTTCATGGAAAAGTCTGCTAAAGGCCTGAAGGCTAAAGATGGATGCCCCAACAGTACAAAAAAACTTTGGGTGACTGTCCAGGCAGCGAGATGTCTCTGTCATTTCTAGAGTTTTGGATCTCTTGTTTACTTAGGTAATATTATATCCTTCTGGAGTCTTTGATGGAGTTAAAGATTGGTTAGTTATAGTTTTCCTTAGTTATGATAAAAGATAAAATAGATATAAATATTATAACTGTAATTCTTGCTTGATAACTGTTTTGCTATATGTAATCTTACTATGTTAAAATGAAAGCCTTTCTTTTTTGTTTAAACAGAAAAAGGGGAAATGATGGAGGTGGGTCATCTTTCTATCTGTTGTTTCATTGGTTAAGTAATAAAGAAACTGTCTTGGCCCCTTTAATAGGACAGAAAATTAGGTAGGCGGAGTAGACAAAATAAAATGCTGGGAGAAAGAAGCCGAGTCAGGAGTCGCCATGATTCTCCCACTCCAGACAGACGCAGGTTAAGATCTCCCTGGTAAGCCAGCTCATGGTACTACACAGAATATTAGAAATGGGTTAGATCAATATGTAAGAGCTAGCCAATAAGAGGCCGAAACTAATGGGCCAGGCAGTGTTTAAAAGAATACAGTTTCCATGTAATTATTCGGGGCATAAGCTAGCCATGCGGGCGGCTGGGTGCCGGGGACGCAGCCCTGCCGCTCTTATTACAACAAAACACATGTGTGTTTGGTACTGGAGCATACTTGATATTAATAAACGTTCAAAAGAACGTGGTGATCTTTCAAAGTAAAGCTTGTCCTGAGAAAAGGAACACTGATCTCAGTTCTAACAATGCTTTCACACATAGCAAAAAACTGCTTGTATTTACAAAGCAACACATGTGTGTTTCTTACTAAAGCATTCGTGAAATTAATAATCTTTCAAATTAACGTGATTAACTTTCAAAGTAAAGCTTGTACTGAGAAAAGGAACACTGATCTCAGTTCTAACAATGCTTTCACACATGGCAAAATACCGCTTGTTTTTACAAAGGATCACATATGCGTTTCTTACTAAAGCTTTCGTGAAATTAATAAACTTTCAAAAGAACGCGATTATCTTTCAAAGTAAAGCTTGTACTGAGAAAAGGAACACAGATCTCAGTTCTGACAATGCTTTCACACGTAGCAAACAACTGCTTGTCTCTACAAAAAAACACTTCTGTGTTGGGTACTGGAGCATCCTTAAAATTAATAAACTTTTAAAGAACGCAATTAGCTATCAAAGTAAAGCTTGTACTGTGAAAAGGAACACTGATCTCAGTTCTAACAATGCTTTCATAAGGAGCAAACAGCTGCTTGTCTTTACGAAGAAACACATGTGCATTTCTTACTAAAGATTTGTGAAATTAATAAACTTTCAAAAGAACGTGATTATCTTTCAAAGTAAATTTTGTACTGAGAAAAGGAACAGTGATCTCAGTTCTAACAATGCTTTCACAGGTAGCAAACAATTGCTATTCTTTATAAAGAAACACATGAGTGATTGGTACTGTAGCTTACTTGAAAAAAGTAAACTTTCAAAAGAACGCGAGTATCTTTTAAAGAAAAGCTTGTATAGAGAAAAGGAACACTGATCTCAGTTCTAACTATGCTTTCACACGTAGCAAACAACTGCTTGTCTTACGAAGAAACACGTGTGCGTTTGGTACTAAAGCTTTCGTGAAATTAATAAACTTTCAAAAGAATGCGATTATCGTTCAAAGTAAACTTTGTACTGAGAAAAGGAACACTGATCTCAGTTCTAACAATGCTTTCACATGTAGCAAACACTGCTTGTCTTTATAAAGAAACACATGTGTGTTTGGTACTGGAGCATTCTTGAAATTAATAAACGTTCAAAAGAACGCGATTATCTTTCAAATTAAAGCTTGTACTGTGAAAAGGAACACTGATCTCAGTTCTAACAATGCATTCACAAGTAACAACCAACTGCTTGTCTTTACAAAGAAACACTTGATCGTTTGGTACTAAAGCTTTCGTGAAATTAATAAACTTTAAAAAGAACGTGATTATCTTTCATAATAAAGCTTGTACTGAGAAAAGGAACACTGATCTCAGTTCAAACAATGCTTTCACATGTAGCAAACAAGTGCTTGCCTTTACAAAGAAACACATGTGCATTTAGTACTGGAGCATTCTTGAAATTAATAAACTTTCAAAAGAACGCGATTATATTTCAAAGTAAAGCTTTTACTGAGAATTGGAACACTGATCTCAGTTCTGACAATGCTTTCACACGTAGTAAACAACTATTTGTCTTTACAAAGAAACATATGTGTGTTTCTTACTAATGCTTTTGTGAAATCAATAAACTTTCAAAAGAACGTGATTATCTTTCCAAATATAGCTTGTTCTGATAAAGGAATAGTGATCTCAGTTCTAACAATGCTTTCACATGTAGCAAACAACTGCTTGTCTTTATAAAGAAACACATGTGTGTTTGGTACTGGAGCATTCTTGAAATTAATAAACGTTCAAAAGAACGCGATTATCTTTCAAAGTAAAGCTTGTACTGTGAAAAGGAACACTGATCTCAGTTCTAACAATGCACTCACAAGTAACAACCAACTGCTTGTCTTTACAAAGAAACACTTGTGCGTTTGGTACTAAAGCTTTCGTGAAATTAATAAACTTTCAAAAGAACGCGATTATCTTTCATAATAATGCTTGTACTGAGAAAAGGAACACTGATCTCAGTTCTAACAATGCTTTCACACGTAGCAAACAACTCCTTGTCATTACAAAGAAACACGTGTGGGTTTCTTAATAAAGCTTTCGTGAAATTAATAGACTTTCAAAAAACGTGATTATCTTTCAAAGTAAGGCTTGTACTGAGGAAAGACACTGATCTCAGTTCTAACAATTCTTTCACATGTAGCAAACAACTGCTTGTCTTTACAAATAAACACATGTGCGTTTCTTAATAAAGCTTTCGTGAAATTAATAAACTTTCAAAGAACATGATTATCTTTTAAAATAAAGCTTTTCTGAGAAAAGGAACACTGATCTCAGTTCTAACAATGCTTTCACACGTAGCAAACAACTGCTTGTCTTTAAAAAAAACACTTGTGTGTTTGGTACTGGAGCATTCTTAAAATTAATAAACTTTTAAAAAACGCAATTACCTCTCAAAGTAAAGCTTGTACTGTGAAAAGGAACACTGATCTCACTTCTAACAATGCTTTCACACTTAGCAAACAACTGCTTGTCTTTACAAAGAAACACATGTGTGTTTCGTACTGGAGCATACTTGATATTAATAACCGTTCAAAATACCACGATTATCTTTCAAAGTAAAGCTTGAACTGAGAAAAGGAACACTGATCTCAGTTCTAACAATGCTTTTACACATAGCAAAAAACTGCTTGTATTTACAAAGCAACACATGTGCGTTTCTTACTAAAGCATTCGTGAAATTAATAATCTTTCAAATGAACGTGATTATCTTTCAAAGTAAAGCTTGTACTGAGAAAAGGAGCACTGATCTCAGTTCTAACAATGCTTTCACAGGTAGCAAACAATTGCTTTTCTTTATAAAGAAACACATGTGTGATTGGTACTGTAGCTTACTTGAAAAAAGTAAACTTTCAAAAGAACGTGATTATCTTTTAAAGTAAAGCTTGTATTGAGAAAAGGATCACTGATCTCAGTTCTAACAATGCTTTCACACGTAGCAAACAACTGCTTGCCTTCACAAAGACAAACATGTGCATTTGGTACTGGAGTATTCTTGAAATAAATAAACTTTCAAAATAACTCAATTATCTTTCAAAGTAAAGCTTGTACTGAGAAATTGAACACTGATCTCAGTTTTAACAATGCTTTCACACGTAGCAAACAACTGCTTGTCTTTACAAAGAAACACATGTTCATTTGGTACTGGAGCATACTTGAAATTAATAAACTTTCAAAAGAATGCGATTATCTTTCAAAGTAAAGCTTTTTTTGAGAAATGGAAGACTGATCTCAGTTCTAACAATGCTTTCACACCTATCAAACAACTGCTTATCTTTACAAAGAAACACAAGAGCGTTTCTTACTAAAGATTTTGTGAAATTAATAAACTTTCAAAAGAACGTGATTATCTTTCAAAGTAAAGCTTGTACTGAGAAAATGACACTGATCTCAGTTCTAACAATGCTTTCACACGTAGCAAACAACTGCTTGTCTTTATAAAGAAACACATGTGATTTGGTACTGGAGCATTCTTGAAATTCATAAACGTTTATAAGAACGCGATTATCTTTCAAAGTAAAGCTTGTACTGTGAAATGGAACACTGATCTCAGTTCTAAAAATGCTTTCACAAGTAGCAAACAACTGCTTGTCTTTAGGAAGAAACACATGTGCATTTCATACCAAAGCTTTGTGAAATTAATAAACTTTCAAAAGAACGTGATTATCTTTCAAATTAAATTTAGTACTGAGAAAAGGAACAGTGATCTCATCTAAGAATGCTTTCACATGTAGCAAACAACTGCTTGTCTTTAAAAAGAAACACATGTATGTTTGGTACTGGAGCATACTTGATATTAATAAACGTTCAAAAGAACGCGATGATCTTTCAAAGTAAAGCTTGTCCTGAGAAAAGGAACACTGATCTCAGTTCTAACAATGCTTTCACACATAGCAAAAAACTGCTTGTATTTACAAAGCAACACATGTGTGTTTCTTACTAAAGCATTCGTGAAATTAATAATCTTTCAAATTAACGTGATTATCTTTCAAAGTAAAGCTTGTACTGAGAAAAGGAACACTGATCTCAGTTCTAACAATGCTTTCACACGTTGCAAAATACCGCTTGTTTTTACAAAGGATCACATATGCGTTTCTTACTAAAGCTTTCGTGAAATTAATAAACTTTCAAAAGAACGCGATTATCTTTCAAAGTAAAGCTTGTACTGAGAAAAGGAACACAGATCTCAGTTCTGACAATGCTTTCACACTTAGCAAACAACTGCTTGTCTCTACAAAAAAATCCTTGTGTGTTGGGTACTGGATCATCCTTAAAATTAATAAACTTTTAAAGAACGCAATTAGCTCTCAAAGTAAAACTTGTACTGTGAAAAGGAACACTGATCTCAGTTCTAACAATGCTTTCATAAGGAGCAAACATCTGCTTGTCTTTACGAAGAAACACATGTGCATTTCTTACTAAAGATTTGTGAAATTAATAAACTTTCAAAAGAACGTGATTATCTTTCACAGTAAATTTTGTACTGAGAAAAAGAACAGTGATCTCAGTTCTAACAATGCTTTCACAGGTAGCAAACAATTGCTTTTCTTTATAAAGAAAAACATGTGTGATTGGTACTGTAGCTTACTTGAAAAAAGTAAACTTTCAAAAGAACGCGAGTATCTTTTAAAGAAAAGCTTGTATAGAGAAAAGGAACACTGATCTCAGTTCTAACTATGTTTTCACACATAGGAAACAACTGCTTGTTTTACGAAGAAACACGTGTGCGTTTGGTAATAAAGCTTTCGTGAAATTAATAAACTTTCAATAGAACGCGATTATCTTTCAAAGTAAAGGTTGTACTCTGAACAGGAACACTGATCTCAGTTCTAACAATGCTTTCACACGTAGCAAACAACTGCTTGTCTTTACAAAGAAACACATGTGCGTTTCTTACTAAAGCTTTTGTGAAATTAATAAACTTTCAAAAGAACGTGATTATCTTTCAAAGTAAAGTTTGTACTGAGAAAAGGAACACTGATCTCAGTTCTAACAATGCTTTCACAGGTAGCAAACAACTGCTTGTCTTTACAAAGAAACACATGTGCGTTTCTTACTAAAGCTTACATAAAATTAATAAACTTTCAAAAGAACGAGATTATCTTTCAAAGTAAAGCGTGTCTGAGAAAAGGAACACTGATCTCAGTTCTAATAATTCTTTCACATGTAGCAAAAAAGTGCTTGCCTTTACAAAGAAACACATGTGCATTTGGTACTGGAGCATTCTTGAAATTAATAAACTTTCAAAAGAATGCGATTATCTTTCAAAGTAAAGCTTTTTTTGAGAAATGGAACACTGATCTCAGTTATAACAATGCTCACAGGTAGCAAACAACTGCTTATCTTTACAAAGAAACACAAGTGCGTTTCTTACTAAAGCTTTTGTGAAATTAATAAACTTTCAAAAGAACGTGATTATCTTTCTAAGTAAAGCTTGTACTGAGAAAAGGAACACTCATCTCAGTTCTAACAATGTATTCACAAGTAACAACCAACTGCTTGTCTTTACAAAGAAACACTTGTGCGTTTGGTACTAAAGCTTTCGTGAAATTAATAAACTTTCAAAAGAACGCGATTATCTTTCATAATAAAGCTTGTACTGAGAAAAGGAACACTGATCTCAGTTCTAACAATGCATTCACAAGTAACAACCAACTGCTTGTCTTTACAAACAAACACTTGTGCGTTTGGTACTAAAGCTTTCGTGAAATTAATAAACTTTCAAAAGAACGCGATTATCTTTCATAATAAAGCTTGTACTGAGAAAAGGAACACTGATCTCAGTTCTAACAATGCTTTCACACGTAGCAAACAACTGCTTGCCTTTACAAAGAAACACATGTGCATTTAGTCCTCGAGCATTCTTGAAATTAATAAACTTTCAAAAGAACGCGATTATATTTCAAAGTAAAGCTTTTACTGAGAATTGGAACACTGATCTCAGTTCTGACAATGCTTTCACACGTAGTAAACAACTGTTTGTCTTTACAAAGAAACATATGTGTGTTTCTTACTAATGCTTTTGTGAAATCAATAAACTTTCAAAAGAACGTGATTATCTTTCAAAATATAGCTTGTTCTGATAAAGGAATACTGATCTCAGTTTTAACAATGCTTTCACACGTAGCAAACAACTGCTTGTCTTTACAAAAAAAACACTTGTGTGTTTGGTACTGGAGAATTCTTAAAATTAATAAACTTTTAAAGAATGCAATTACCTCTCAAAGTAAAGCTTGTACTGTGAAAAGGAACACTGATCTCAGTTCTAACAATGCTTTCACAAGTAGCCAACAACTGCTTGTCTTTACCAAGAAAAACATGTGCATTTCTTACTAAAACTTTTGTAAAATTAATAAACTTTCAAAAGAACGTGATTATCTTTCAAAGTAAATTTTGTACTGCGAAAAGGAACAGTGATCTCAGTTCTAAAAATGCTTTCACATGTAGCAAACAACTGCTTGTCTTTACAAAGAAACAGATGTGCGTTTTTTAATAAAGCTTTCGTGACATTAATAAACTTTCAAAGAACGTTATTATCTTTTAAAGTAAAGCTTGTACTGAGAAACGGAACACTGATCACAATGCTAACAATGCTTTCAAACGTAGCAAACAACTGCATGCCTTTACTAAGAAACAGATGTGCATTTCTGACTAAAGCTTTCGAGAAATAAGTAAATTTCAAAAGAATGCGATTATCTTACAAATTAATGCGTGGACTGAGAAAAGGAACACTGATCTCAGTTCTAACAATGCTTTCACATGTAGCAAACAACTGCTTGCCTTTACAAAGAAACACATGTGATTTGGTACTGGAGCATTCTTGAAATTATTAAACTTTTAAAAAACGCTATTACCTCTCAAAGTAAAGCTTGTACTGAGAAAAGGAACACTGATCTCAGTTCTAACAATGCTTTCACAAGTAGCAAACAACTGCTTGCCTTTACAAAGTAACACATGTGTGTTTGGTACTGGAGCATTCTTGAAATTAATAAATATTCAAAAGAACTTGATTAACTTTCAAAGTAAAGCTTGTACTGATAAACTGAACACTGATCGCAGTTCTAACAATGCTTTCAAAAGTAGCAAACTACTGCCTGCCTTTACCTAGAAACAGATCTGCGTTTCTTACTAAAGCTTTCGAGAAATAAGTAAACTTTCAAAAGAATGGGATTATCTTTCAAATAAAAGCGTGTACTGAGAAAAGGAACACTGATATCAGTTCTAACAATGCTTTCGAACGTAGCAAACAATTGCATGCCTTTACTAAGAAACAGATGTGCGTTTCTTACTAAAGCTTTCGAGAAATAAATAAATTTCAAAAGAATGCAATTATCATTCAAATTAAAGCGTGGACTGAGAAAATGAACACTGATCTCAGTTCTAACAATGATTTCACACGTAGCAAAAAACTGCTTGTCTTTACAAAGAAACACATGTGCGTTTCTTAATAAAGCTTTCGTGAAATTAATAAACTTTCAAAAGAACGCGATTACCTTTCAGATTTAAGTTTGTACTGAGAATGGAACACTGATCTCAGTTCTAACAATGCTTTCATAACTAGCAAACAACTTCTTGTCTTTACAAAGAAACACTTGTGCGTTTGGTACTAAAGCTTTCGTGAAATTAATAAACTTTCAAAAGAACGCGATTATCTTTGAAAATAAAGCTTGTACTGAGAAAAGGAACACTGATCTCAGTTCTAACAATGCTTTCACACGTAGCAAACAACTGCTTGCCTTTACAAAGAAACACATGTGCATTTAGTACTGGAGTATTCTTGAAATTAATAAACTTTCAAAAGAACGCGATTATATTTCAAAGTAAAGCATTTACTGAGAATTGGAACACTGATCTCAGTTCTGACAATGCTTTCACACGTAGTAAACAACTGTTTGTCTTTACAAAGAAACATATGTGTGTTTCTTACTAATGCTTTTGTGAAATCAATAAACTTTCAAAAGAACGTGATTATCTTTCAAAATATAGCTTGTTGTGATAAAGGAATACTGATCTCAGTTTTAACAATGCTTTCACATGTAGCAAACCACTGCTTGTCTTTACAAAAAAAACACTTGTGTGTTTGATACTGGAGCATTCTTGAAATTAATAAACTTTCAAGAGAACGCGATTATCTTTCAAAGTAAAGCTTGTACTGAGAAAAGGAGCACTGATCTCATTTCTAACAATGCTTTCACACGTATCAAACAACTGCTTGCCTTTACAAAGAAACACACGTGCGGTTGATACTGGAGCATTCTTGAAATTAATAAACTTTCAAGAGAACGCGAGTATCTTTCAAAGCAAAGCTTGTACTGAGAAAAGGAACACTGATCTCATTTCTAACAATGCTTTCACACGTAGCAAACAACTGCTTGTCTTTACAAAGAAACACATGTGCGTTTCATATTAAAGCTTTCGTGAAATTAATAAACTTTCAAAGAACGTGATTATCTTTCAAAGTAAAGCTTGTACTGGAAACGGAACACTGATCACAGTTCTAACAATGCTTTCACACGTGGCAAAAAACTGCCTGCCTTTACAAAGAAATACATGTGCATTTCTTTTTTTTTTTTTGGTTTTTTTAGAGACAGGGTTTCTCTGTGTCTTTGGAGCCTGTCCTGGAACTAGCTCCTTTAACCAGGGTGGTCTCGAACTCACAGAGATCCGCCTGCCTCGGCCTCCTGAGTGCTGGGATTAAAGGCGTACGCCACCATCGCCCGGCCCACATGTGCATTTCTTAATAAAGCTTTCGAGAAATAAGTAAACTTTCAAAAGAATGCGATTATCTTTCAAATTAATGCGTGTACTGAGTAAAGGACCACTGATCTCAGTTCTAATAATTCTTTCACATGTAGCAAAGAACTGCTTGTCTTTACAAAGAAACACATGTGCGTTCCTTAATAAAGCTTTCGTGAAATTAATAAACTTTCAAAGAACATGATTATCTTTTAAAATAAAGCTTTTCTGAGAAAAGGAACTCTGATCTCAGTTCTAACAATGCTTTCACACGTAGCAAACAACTGCTTGTCTTTACAAAAAAACACTTGTGTGTTTGGTACTGGAGCATTCTTAAAATTAATAAACTTTTAAAAAACGCAATTACCTCTCAGAGTAAAGCTTGTACTGTGAAAAGGAACACTGATCTCAGTTCTAACAATGCTTTCACACGTAGCAAACAACTGCTTGTCTTTACAAAGAAACACATGTGTGTTTCGTACTGGAGCATACTTGATATTAATAACCGTTCAAAATACCACGATTATCTTTCAAAGTAAAGCTTGAACTGAGAAAAGGAACACTGATCTCAGTTCTAACAATGCTTTTACACATAGGAAAAAAACTGCTTTTATTTACAAAGCAACACATGTGCGTTTCTTACTAAAGCATTCGTGAAATTAATAATCTTTCAAATGAACGTGATTATCTTTCAAAGTAAAGCTTGTACTGAGAAAAGGAGCACTGATCTCAGTTCTAACAATGCTTTCACAGGTAGCAAACAATTGCTTTTCTTTATAAAGAAACACATGTGTGATTGGTACTGTAGCGTACTTGAAAAAAGTAAACTTTCAAAAGAACGTGATTATCTTTTAAAGTAAAGCTTGTATTGAGAAAAGGAACACTGATCTCAGTTCTAACTATGCTTTCACATGTAGAAAACTACTGCTTGTCTTTCAAAGAAAAACATGTGCGTTTGGTACTGAAGCTTTTTTGAAATAAGAAAACTTTCAAAAGAACGCGATTATCTTTCAAAGTAAAGCTTGTCCTGAGAAAAGGATCACTGATCTCAGTTCTAACAATGCTTTCACACTTAGAAAACAACTGCTTGCCTTCAAAAAGACAAACATGTGCATTTGGTACTGGAGTATTCTTGAAATATATAAACTTTCAAAAGAACTCAATTATCTTTCAAAGTAAAGCTTGTACTGAGAAATGGAACACAGATCTCAGTTTTAACAATGCTTTCACACGTAGCAAACAACTCCTTGTCCTTAAAAAGAAACACATGTGCATTTGGCACTGGAGCATACTTGAAATTAATAAACTTTCAAAAGAATGCGATGATCTTTCAAAGTAAAGCTTTTTTTGAGAAATGGAAGACTGATCTCAGTTCTAACAATGCTTTCACACGTATCAAACAACTGCTTATCTTTACAAAGAAACACAAGTGCGTTTCTTACTAAAGATTTTGTGAAATTAATAAACTTTCAAAAGAACGTGATTATCTTTCAAAGTAAAGCTTGTACTGAGAAAATGACACTGATCTCAGTTCTAACAATGCTTTCACACGTACCAAACAACTGCTTGTCTTTACAAAGAAACACATGTGATTTGGTACTGGAGCATTCTTGAAATTTATAAACTTTTAAAAAACGCAATTACCTCTCAAAGTAAAGCTTGTACTGTGAAAAGGAACACTGATCTCAGTTCTAACAATGCTTTCACACGTAGCAAACAACTGCTTGTCTTTACAAAGAAAGACATGTGTGTTTCGTACTGGAGCATACTTGATATTAATAACCGTTCAAAATACCACGATTATCTTTCAAAGTAAAGCTTGAACTGAGAAAAGGAACACTGATCTCAGTTCTAACAATGCTTTTACACATAGCAAAAAACTGCTTGTATTTACAATGCAACACATGTACGTTTCTTACTAAAGCATTCGTGAAATTAATAATCTTTCAAATGAACGTGATTATCTTTCAAAGTAAAGCTTGTACTGAGAAAAGGAGCACTGATCTCAGTTCTAACAATGCTTTCACAGGTAGCAAACAATTGCTTTTCTTTATAAAGAAACACATGTGTGATTGGTACTGTAGCTTACTTGAAAAAAGTAAACTTTCAAAAGAACGTGATTATCTTTTAAAGTAAAGCTTGTATTGAGAAAAGGAACACTGATCTCAGTTCTAATTATGCTTTCACACGTAGCAAACAACTGCTTGTCTTTCAAAGAAACACATGTGCGTTTGGTATTGAAGCTTTTTTGAAATAAGAAAACTTTCAAAAGAACGCGATTATCTTTCAAAGTAAAGCTTGTCCTGAGAAAAGGATCACTGATCTCAGTTCTAACAATGCTTTCACACGTAGCAAACAACTGCTTGCCTTCACAAAGACAAACATGTGCATTTGGTACTGGAGTATTTTTGAAATAAATAAACTTTCAAAAGAACTCAATTATCTTTCAAAGTAAAGCTTGTACTGAGAAATGGAACACTGATCTCAGTTTTAACAATGCTTTCACACGTATCAAAAAACTGCTTATCTTTACAAAGAAACACAAGTGCGTTTCTTACTAAAGATTTTGTGATTAATAAACTTTCAAAAGAACGTGATTATCTTTCAAAGTAAAGCTTGTACTGAGAAAATGACACTGATCTCAGTTCTAACAATGCTTTCACACGTAGCAAACAACTGCTTGTCTTTACAAAGAAACACATGTGATTTGGTACTGGAGCATTCTTGAAATTTATAAACTTTTATAAGAACGCGATTATCTTTCAAAGTAAAGCTTGTACTGTGAAATGGAACACTGATCTCAGTTCTAAAAATGCTTTCACAAGTAGCAAACAACTGCTTGTCTTTAGGAAGAAACACATGTGCATTTCATACCAAAGCTTTATGAAATTAATAAACTTTCAAAAGAACGTGATTATCTTTCAAAGTAAATTTAGTACTGAGAAAAGGAACAGTGATCTCATCTAAGAATGCTTTCACATGTAGCAAACAACTGCTTGTCTTTACAAAGAAACACATGTGTGTTTGGTACTGGAGCATACTTGATATTAATAAACTTTCAAAAGAACGTGGTGATCTTTCAAAGTAAAGCTTGTCCTGAGTAAAGGAACACTGATCTCAGTTCTAACAATGCTTTCACACATAGCAAAAAACTGCTTGTATTTACAAAGCAACACATGTGTGTTTCTTACTAAAGCATTCGTGAAATTAATAATCTTTCAAATTAACGTGATTATCTTTCAAAGTAAAGCTTGTACTGAGAAAAGGAACACTGATCTCAGTTCTAACAATGCTTTCACACGTGGCAAAATACCGCTTGTTTTTACAAAGGATCACATATGCGTTTCTTACTAAAGCTTTCGTGAAATTAATAAACTTTCAAAAGAACGCGATTATCTTTCAAAGTAAAGCTTGTACTGAGAAAAGGAACACAGATCTCAGTTCTGACAATGCTTTCACACGTAGCAAACAACTGCTTGTCTCTACAAAAAAACACTTGTGTGTTGGGTACTGGAGCATCCTTAAAATTAATAAACTTTTAAAGAATGCAATTAGCTCTCAAAGTAAAGCTTGTACTGTGAAAAGGAACACTGATCTCAGTTCTAACAATGCTTTCATAAGGAGCAAACAGCTGCTTGTCTTTACGAAGAAACACATGTGCATTTCTTACTAAAGATTTGTGAAATTAATAAACTTTCAAAAGAACGTGATTATCTTTCAAAGTAAATTTTGTACTGAGAAAAGGAACAGTGATCTCAGTTCTAACAATGCTTTCACAAGTAGCAAACAATTGCTATTCTTTATAAAGAAACACATGAGTGAGTGGTACTGTAGCTTACTTGAAAAAAGTAAACTTTCAAAAGAACGCGAGTATCTTTTAAAGAAAAGCTTGTATAGAGAAAAGGAACACTGATCTCAGTTCTAACTATGCTTTCACACGTAGCAAACAACTGCTTGTCTTATGAAGAAACACGTGTGCGTTTGGTACTGAAGCTTTCGTGAAATTAATAAACTTTCAAAAGAATGCGATTATCGTTCAAAGTAAACTTTGTAATGAGAAAAGGAACACTGATCTCAGTTCTAACAATGCTTTCACATGTAGCAAACACTGCTTGTGTTTATAAAGAAACACATGTGTGTTTGGTACTGGAGCATTCTTGAAATTAATAAACGTTCAAAAGAACGCGATTATCTTTCAAATTAAAGCTTGTACTGTGAAAAGGAACACTGATCTCAGTTCTAACAATGCATTCACAAGTAACAACCAACTGCTTGTCTTTACAAAGAAACACTTGTGCGTTTGGAACTAAAGCTTTCGTGAAATTAATAAACTTTCAAAAGAACGCGATTATCTTTCATAATAAAGCTTGTACTGAGAAAAGGAACACTGATCTCAGTTCTAACAATGCTTTCACACATAGCAAACAACTGCTTGCCTTTACAAAGAAACACATGTGCATTTAGTACTGGAGCATTCTTGAAATTAATAAACTTTCAAAAGAACGAGATTATATTTCAAAGTAAAGCTTTTACTGAGAATTGGAACACTGATCTCAGTTCTGACAATGCTTTCACACGTAGGAAACAACTGTTTGACTTTACAAAGAAACATATGTGTGTTTCTTACTAATGCTTTTGTGAAATCAATAAACTTTCAAAAGAACGTGATTATCTTTCAAAATATAGCTTGTTCTGATAAAGGAATAGTGATCTCAGTTCTAACAATGCTTTCACATGTAGCAAACAACTGCTTGTCTTTAAAAAGAAACACATGTGTGTTTGGTACTGGAGCATTCTTGAAATTAATAAACGTTCAAAAGAACGCGATTATCTTTCAAAGTAAAGCTTGTACTGTGAAAAGGAACACTGATCTCAGTTCTAACAATGCACTCACAAGTAACAACCAACTGCTTGTCTTTACAAAGAAACACTTGTGCGTTTGGTACTAAAGCTTTCGTGAAATTAATAAACTTTCAAATGAACGCGATTATCTTTCATAATAAAGCTTGTACTGAGAAAAGGAACACTGATCTCAGTTCTAACAATGCTTTCACACGTAGTAAACAACTGCTTGTCTTTACAAAGAAACACGTGTGCGTTTCTTAATAAAGCTTTCGTGAAATTAATAGACTTTCAAAGAACGTGATTATCTTTCAAAGTAAGGCTTGTACTGAGGAAAGACACTGATCTCAGTTCTAACAATTCTTTCACATGTAGCAAACAACTGCTTGTCTTTACAAAGAAACACATGTGCGTTTCTTAATAAAGCTTTCGTGAAATTAATAAACTTTCAAAGAACATGATTATCTTTTAAAATAAAGCTTTTCTGAGAAAAGGAACACTGATCTCAGTTCTAACAATGCTTTCAAACGTAGCAAACAACTGCTTGTCTTTAAAAAAAACACTTGTGTGTTTGGTACTGCAGCATTCTTAAAATTAACAAACTTTTAAAAAATGCAATTACCTCTCAAAGTAAAGCTTGTACTGTGAAAAGGAACACTGATATCACTTCTAACAATGCTTTCACACGTAGCAAACAACTGCTTGTCTTTACAAAGAAACACATGTGTGTTTCGTGTTGGAGCATACTTGATATTAATAACCGTTCAAAATACCACGATTATCTTTCAAAGTAAAGCTTGAACTGAAAAAAGGAACACTGATCTCAGTTCTAACAATGCTTTTACACATAGCAAAAAACTGCTTGTATTTACAAAGCAACACATGTGCGTTTCTTACTAAAGCATTCGTGAAATTAATAATCTTTCAAATGAACGTGATTATCTTTCAAAGTAAAGCTTGTACTGAGAAAAGGAGCACTGATCTCAGTTCTAACAATGCTTTCACAGGTAGCAAACAATTGCTTTTCTTTATAAAGAAACACATGTGTGATTGGTACTGTAGCTTACTTGAAAAAAGTAAACTTTCAAAAGAACGTGATTATCTTTTAAAGTAAAGCTTGTATTGAGAAAAGGATCACTGATCTCAGTTCTAACAATGCATTCACACGTAGCAAACAACTGCTTGCCTTCACAAAGACAAACATGTGCATTTGGTACTGGAGTATTCTTGAAATAAATAAACTTTCAAAAGAACTCAATTATCTTTCAAAGTAAAGCTTGTACTGAGAAATGGAACACTGATCTCAGTTTTAACAATGCTTTCACACGTAGCAAACAACTGCTTGTCTTTACGAAGAAACACATGTTCATTTGGTACTGGAGCATACTTGAAATTAATAAACTTTCAAAAGAATGCGATTATCTTTCAAAGTAAAGCTTTTTTTGAGAAATGGAAGACTGATCTCAGTTCTAACAATTCTGTCACACGTATCAAACAACTGCTTATCTTTACAAAGAAACACAAGTGCGTTTCTTATTAAAGATTTTGTGAAATTAATAAACTTTCAAAAGAACGTGATTATCTTTCAAAGTAAAGCTTGTACTGAGAAAATGACCCTGATCTCAGTTCTAACAATGCTTTCACACGTAGCAAACAACTGCTTGTCTTTACAAAGAAACACTTGTGATTTGGTACTGGAGCATCCTTGAAATTTATAAACGTTTATAAGAACGCGATTATCTTTCAAAGTAAAGCTTGTACTGTGAAATGGAACACTGATCTCAGTTCTAAAAATGCTTTCACAAGTAGCAAACAATTGCTTGTCTTTAGGAAGTAACACATGTGCATTTCATACCAAAGCTTTGTGAAATTAATAAACTTTCAAAAGAACGTGATTATCTTTCAAAGTAAATTTAGTACTGAGAAAAGGAACAGTGATCTCATCTAAGAAATCTTTCACATGTAGCAAACAACTGCTTGTCTTTAAAAAGAAACACATGTGTGTTTGGTACTGGAGCATACTTGATATTAATAAACGTTCAAAAGAACGCGATGATCTTTCAAAGTAAAGCTTGTCCTGAGAAAAGGAACACTGATCTCAGTTCTAACAATGCTTTCACACATAGCAAAAAACTGCTTGTATTTACAAAGCAACATGTGTGTTTCTTACTAAAGCATTCGTGAAATTAATAATCTTTCAAATTAACGTGATTATCTTTCAAAGTAAAGCTTGTACTGAGAAAAGGAACACTGATCTCAGTTCTAACAATGCTTTCACACGTGGCAAAATACCGCTTGTTTTTACAAAGGATCACATATGCGTTTCTTACTAAAGCTTTCGTGAAATTAATAAACTTTCAAAAGAACGCGATTATCTTTCAAAGTAAAGCTTGTACTGAGAAAAGGAACACAGATCTCAGTTCTGACAATGCTTTCACACTTAGCAAACAACTGCTTGTCTCTACAAAAAAACACTTGTGTGTTGGATACTGGAGCATCCTTAAAATTAATAAACTTTTAAAGAACGCAATTAGCTCTCAAAGTAAAGCTTGTACTGTGAAAAGGAACACTGATCTCAGTTCTAACAATGCTTTCATAAGGAGCAAACATCTGCTTGTCTTTACGAAGAAACACATGTGCATTTCTTACTAAAGATTTGTGAAATTAATAAACTTTCAAAAGAACGTGATTATCTTTCACAGTAAATTTTGTACTGAGAAAAGGAACAGTGATCTCAGTTCTAACAATGCTTTCACAGGTAGCAAACAATTGCTTTTCTTTATAAAGAAACACATGTGTGATTGGTACTGTAGCTTACTTGAAAAAAGTAAACTTTCAAAAGAACGCGAGTATCTTTTAAAGAAAAGCTTGTATAGAGAAAAGGAAAACTGATCTCAGTTCTAACTATGCTTTCACACATAGCAAACAACTGCTTGTTTTACGAAGAAACACGTGTGCGTTTGGTAATAAAGCTTTCGTGAAATTAATAAACTTTCAATAGAACGCGATTATCTTTCAAAGTAAAGGTTGTACTCTGAACAGGAACACTGATCTCAGTTCTAACAATGCTTTCACACGTAGCAAGCAACTGCTTGTCTTTACAAAGAAACACATGTGCGTTTCTTACTAAAGCTTTTGTGAAATTAATAAACTTTCAAAAGAACGTGATTATCTTTCAAAGTAAAGTTTGTACTGAGAAAAGGAACACTGATCTCAGTTCTAACAATGCTTTCACAGGTAGCAAACAACTGCTTGTCTTTACAAAGAAACACTTGTGCGTTTGGTACTAAAGCTTTCGTGAAATTAATAAACTTTCAAATGAACGCGATTATCTTTCATAATAAAGCTTGTACTGAGAAAAGGAACACTGATCTCAGTTCTAACAATGCTTTCACACGTAGTAAACAACTGCTTGTCTTTACAAAGAAACACGTGTGCGTTTCTTAATAAAGCTTTCGTGAAATTAATAGACTTTCAAAGAACGTGATTATCTTTCAAAGTAAGGCTTGTACTGAGGAAAGACACTGATCTCAGTTCTAACAATTCTTTCACATGTAGCAAACAACTGCTTGTCTTTACAAAGAAACACATGTGCGTTTCTTAATAAAGCTTTCGTGAAATTAATAAACTTTCAAAGAACATGATTATCTTTTAAAATAAAGCTTTTCTGAGAAAAGGAACACTGATCTCAGTTCTGTCAATGCATTCACAAGTAAAAACCAACTGCTTGTCTTTACAAAGAAACACTTCTGCGTTTGGTACTAAAGCTTTCGTGAAATTAATAAACTTTCAAAAGAACGCGATTATCTTTCAAAGTAAAGCTTGTCCTGAGAAAAAGAACACTGATCTCAGTTCTAACAATGCTTTCACACATAGCAAAAAACTGCTTGTATTTACAAAGCAACACATGTCCATTTCTTACTAAAACATTAGTGAAATTAATAGTCTTTCAAATGAACGTGATTATCTTTCAAAGTAAAGTTTGTACTGAGAAAAGGAACACTAATCACAGTTCCAACAATGCTTTCACACTTAGCAAACAACTGCTTGCATTCGCAAAGAAACACATGTGCATTTGGTACTGGAACATTCTTGAAATTAATAAACTTCCAAAAGAACGTGATTATCTTTCAAAGTAATTCTTGCACTGAGAAAAGGAACACTGATCTCAGTTCTAACAATGCTTTCACACGTAGCAAACAACTGCTTGTCTTTTCGAAGAAACACATGTGCATTTGGTACTAAAGGTTTCGTGAAATTAATAAACTTTCAAAAGAATGCGATTATCTTTCAAAGTAAAGCTTTTTTTGAGAAATGGAACACTGATCTCAGTTCTAACAATGCTTTCACACGTAGCAAACAAAAGGAACACTGATGTCAATTCTAACAATGCTTTCACAGGTAGCAAACAATTGCTTTTCTTTATAAAGAAACACATGTGTGTTTGTTACTGTAGCTTACTTGCAAAAAGTAAACTTTCAAAAGAACACGATTATCTTTCAAAGTAAAGCTTGTACTGAGAAAAGGAACACTGATCTCAGTTCTAGCAATGCTTTCATATGTAGCAAAAAACTGCTTGTATTTACAAAGCAACACATGTTTGTTTCTTACTAAAGCTTTCGTGAAATTAATAATCTTTCAAATTAACGTGATTATCTCTCAAAGTAAAGCTTGTACTGAGAAAAGGAACACTGATCTAAGTTCTAACAATGCTTTCACACGTGGCAAAATATTGCTTGCTTTTACAAAGAATCAAATATGGGTTTCTTACTAAAGCTTTCGTGAAATTAATAAACTTTCAAAAGAAAGCGATTTTCTTTCAAAATAAAGCTTGTACTGAGAAAAGGAACACAGATCTCAGTTCTTACAATGCTTTCACATTAGCAAACAACTGCTAGTCTTTACAAAAAAACACTTGTGTGTTTGGTACTGGAGCATCCTTAAAATTAATAAACTTTTAAAGAACACAATTACCTCTCAAAGTAAAGCTTGTACTGTGAAAAGGAACACTGATCTCAGTTCTAACAATGCTTTCACAAGGAGCAAACAACTGCTTGTCTTTACGAAGAAACACATGTACATTTCTTACTAAAGATTTGTGAAATTAATAAACATTCAAAAGAACGTGATTATCTTTCAAAGTAAATTTTGTCCTGAGAAAAGGAACAGTGATCTCAGTTCTAAAAATGCTTTCACATGTAGCAAACAACTGCTTGTCTTTGCAAAGAAACACATGTGTGTTTGGTACTGGAGCATACTTGATATTAATAAACGTTCAAAGAACACGATTATCTTTCAAAGTAAAGCTTGTCCTGAGAAAAGGAACACTGATCTCAGTTCTAACAATGCTTTCACACATAGCAAAAAACTGCTTGTATTTACAAAGCAAAACATGTGCATTTCTTACTAAAGCATTAGTGAAATTAATAATCTTTCAAATGAACGTGATTATCTTTCAAAGTAAAGCTTGTACTGAGAAAAGAAACACTGATCTCAGTTCTAACAATGCTTTCACATGTACCAAACAACTGCTTGTCTTTACAAAGAGAAACATGTGTGTTTGGTACTGGAGCATTCTTGAAATTAATAACCGTTCAAATGAACGCGATTATCTTTCAAAGTAAAACTTGTACTGTGAAAAGGAACACTGATCTCAGTTCTAAAAATGCATTCACAAGTAGCAACCAAGTGCTTGTCTTTACAAAGAAACACTTGTGCGTTTGGTACTAAAGCTTTCGTGAAATTAATAAACTTTGAAAAGAAGGCGAGTATCTTTCAATATAAAGCTTGTACTGAGAAAAGGAACACTGATCTCAGTTCTAACAATGCTTTAAAACGAGGTAAACAACTGATTGTCTTTAAAAGAAACACATGTGCTTTTAGTACTGGAGCATTCTTGAAATTAATAAACTTTCAAAAGAACGCGACTATATTTCAAAGTAAAGCTTTTACTGAGAAATGGAACACTGATCTCAATTCTAACAATGCTTTCACACGTAGGAAACAACTGTTTGTCTTTACAAAGAAACATATGTGCGTTTTTTACTAAAGCTATTGTGAAATTAATAAACTTTCAAAAGAACATGATTATCTTTCAAAATAAAGCTTGTTCTGAGAAAGGAACACTGATCTCAGTTTTAACAATGCTTTCACACGTATCAAACAACTGCTTGTCTTTACAAAAATCACTTGTGTGTTTGGTACTGGAGCATTCTTAAAAAAAGAAACTTTTAAAAGAATGCGATTACCTCTCAAAGTAAAGCTTGTACTGTGAAAAGGAACACTGATCTGCGTTCTACCAATGCTTACACACATATAAAACAACTGCTTTTCTTTACAAAGAAACACATGTGCGTTTAGTACTAAAGCTTTCATGAAATTAATAAACTTTCAAAAGAACACGATTATCTTTCAAAGTAAAGCTTGTACTGAGAAAAGGAACACTGAACTCAGTTCTAACAATGCTTTCACAGGAAGCAAACAACTCCTTTTCTTTCCAAAAAAACACATGTGCATTTGGTACTAAAGCTTCCGTGAAATTAATGAACTTTCAAAAGAACGTGATTATCTTTCAAAGTAATGCTTGTACTGAGAAAAGGAACACTGATCTCAGTTCTAACTATGCTTTCACACTTATCAAACAACTACTTATCTTTACAAAGAAACACATGTGCGTTTCTTACTAAAGCTTTCGTGAAATTAATAAACTTTCAAAAGAACGCGATTATCTTTCAAAGTAAAGCTTTTACTGAGAAAAGGAACACTTATCACAGTTCTAACAATGCTTTCACAAATAGCAAACACCTTCTTGCCTCCACAAAGAAACACATGTGCTCTTGGTACTGGAGTATTCTTGAAATAAATAAACTTTCTAAAGAACTCAATTATCTTTCAAAGTAAAACTTGTCCTGAGAAAAGGAACACTGATCTCAGTTCTAACAATGCTTTCACACATAGCAAAAAACTGCTTGTATTTACAAAGCAACACGTGTGTTTCTTACTAAAGCATTCGTGAAATTAATAATCTTTCAAATTAACGTGATTATCTTTCAAAGTAAAGCTTGTACTGAGAAAAGGAACACTGATCTCAGTTCTAACAATGCTTTCACACGTGGCAAAATACCGCTTGTTTTTACAAAAAATCACATATGCGTTTCTTAATAAAGCTTTCGTGAAATTAATAAACTTTCAAAAGAACGCGATTATCTGTCGAAGTAAAGCTTGTACTGAGAAAAGGAACACAGATCTCAGTTCTGACAATGCTTTCACACGTAGCAAACAATTGCTTGTCTCTACAAAAAAACACTTGTGTGTTGGGTACTGGAGCATCCTAAAATTAATAAACTTTTAAAGAATGCAATTACCTCTCAAAGTAATCTTGTACTGTGAAAAGGAACACTGATCTCAGTTCTAACAATGCTTTCACAAGGAGCAAACAACTGCTTGTCTTTACGAAGAAACACGTGCATTTCTTACTAAAGATTTGTGAAATTCATAAACTTTCAAAAGAACGTGATTATCTTTCAAAGTAAATTTTGTACTGAGAAAAGGATCAGTGATCTCAGTTCTAAAAATGCTTTCACATGTATCAAACAACTGCTTGTCTTTACAAAGAAACACATGTGTGTTTGGTACTGGAGCATACTTGATATTAATAAACGTTCAAAAGAACACGATTATCTTTCAAAGTAAAGCTTGTCCTGAGAAAAGGAACACTGATCTCAGTTCTAACAATGCTTTCACAGGGAGCAAACAATTGCTTTTCTTTATAAAGAAACACATGTTTGTTTGGTACTGTAGCTTACTTGAAAAAAATAAACTTTCAAAAGAATGCGATTATCTTTCAGAGTAAAGCCCTCATTGAGAAAAGGAACACTGATCTCAGTTTTAACTATGCTTTCACACGTAGCAAACAACTGCTTGTCTTTCAAAGAAACACATGTGCGTTTGGTACTGGAGATTTTTTGAAATAAGAAAACTTTCAAAAGAACGCGATAATCATTCAAAGTAAAGCTTGTCCTGAGAAAAGGAACACTGATCTCAGTTGCAACAATGCTTTCACACGTAGCCAACAACTGCTTGCATTCACAAAGAAACACATGTGCATTTGGAACTGGAGCATTTTTGAAATTAATAAACTTTCAAAAGAACGTGATTATCTTTCAAAGTAATTCTTGCACTGAAAAAAGGAACACTGATCTCAGTTCTAACGATGCTTTCACAAGTAGCAAACAACTGCTTGTCTTTACAAACAAACACATGTGCGTTTCTTAATAAAGCTTTCGTAAAATTAATAGACTTTCAAAGAACGTGATTATCTTTCAAAGTAAAGCTTGTACTGAGGAAAGACACTGATCTCAGTTCTAACAATTCTTCACATGTAGCAAACAACTGCTTGTCTTTACAAAGAAACACATGCGCGTTTCTTAATAAGGCTTTCGTGAAATTAATAAACTTTCAAAGAACGTGATTATCTTTTAAAATAAAGCTTGTACTGAGAAAAGGAACACTGATCTTAGTTCTATCAATGCTTTCACACATAGCAAACAACTGCTTGTCTTTACAAAAAAACACTTGTGTGTTTGGTACTGGAGAATTCTTAAAATTAATAAACGTTTAAAAAACGCAATTACCTCTCAAAGTAAAGCTTGTACTGTGAAAAGGAACACTGATCTCAGTTCTAACAATGCTTTCACAAGTAGCAAACAACTGCTTTTCTTTACGAAGAAACACATGTGCATTTCTTTTGTGAAATTGATAAACTTTCAAAAGAACGTGATTATCTTTCAAAGTAAATTTTGTACTGAGAAAAAAACAGTGATCTCAGTTCTAAAAATGCTTTCACATGTCGGAAACAACTGCTTGTCTTTACGAAGAAACGCATGTGCGTTTCTAACTAAAGCTTTCGTGAAATTAATAAACTTCCTAATGAACGCGATTATCTTTCAAAGTAAAGCTTGTACTGTAAAAAGCAACACTGATCTCAGTTTAAACAGTGCTTTCACTCGTAGCAAACAACTGCTTGTCTTTACAAAGAAACGCATGTGCGTTTCTTACTAAAGCTTTCGTGAAATTAAACTTTCGAAAGAACGCGATTCTTTTTCTAAGTAAAGCTTGTACTGAGAAAAGCAACACTGATCTCAGTTCTAACAGTGCTTTCACATGTAGCAAACAAGTGCTTGTCTTGACAAAGAAGCGCATGTGCGTTTCTTCCTAAAGCTTTCGTGAAATTAATTAACTTTCGAAAGAACGCAATTATCTTTCAAAGTAAAGCTTGTACTGAGAAAAGCAACACTGATGTCAGTTCTAACTGTGCGTTCACACGTAGCAAACAAGTGCTTGTCTTTACAAAGAAACGTATATGTGTTTCTTACTAAAGCTTTCGTGAAATTAATAAACTTCTAAAAGAACGCGATTATCTTTCAAAGGAAAGCTTGTACTGAGAAAAGCAACACTGATCTCAGTCCTAACATTGCTTTCACATGTAGCAAACAACTGCTTGTCTTTACAAAGAAACGCATGTGAGTTTCTTACTAATGCTTAGGAGAAATTAATAAACTTTTGAAAGTATGCGATTATCTTTCAAAGTAAAGCTTGTACTGAGAAAAGCAACACTGATCTCAGTTCTAACAGTGCTTTCACACGTAACAAACAACTGCTTGTCTTCACAAAGAAACGCATGTGCGTTTCTTACTAAAGCTTTCGTGAAATTAAACTTTCGAAAGAACGCGATTATCTTTCAAATAAAGCTTGTACTGAGAAAAGCAACACTGATCTCAGTTCTAACAGTGCTTTCACACGTAGCAAACACGTGCTTGTCTTTACGAAGAAACGCATGTGCGTTTCTAACTAAAGCTTTCGTGAAATTAATAAACTTTCAAAGAACGTGATTATCTTTCAAAGTAAAGCTTGTACTGAGAAAAGCAACACTGATCTCAGTTCTAACAGTGCTTTCACACGTAGCAAACAACTGCTTGTCTTTACAAAGAAACGCATGTGTGTTTCTTACTAAAGCTTTCATGAAATTAATAAACTCCTGAAAGAACGCGATTATCTTTCGAAGTAAAGCTTGTACTGTAAAAAGCAACACTGATCTCAGTTCTAACAGTGCTTTCACTCGTAGCAAACAAGTGCTTGTCTTTACATAGAAACGCATGTGCGTTTCTTTCTAAAGCTTTCGTGAAATTAATAAACTTTCGAAAGAACACGATTATCTTTCAAAGTAATGCTTGTACTGAGAAAAGCAACACTGATCTCAGTTCTAACAGTGCTTTCACACGTAGCAAACAAGTGCTTGTCTTTACATAGAAACGCATGTGCGTTTCTTTCTAAAGCTTTCGTGAAATTAATAAACTATCGAAAGAACACGATTATCTTTCAAGTAAAGCTTGTACTGCGAAAAGCAACACTGATCTCAGTTCTAACAGTGCTTTCACACGTAGCAAACAAGTGCTTGTCTTTACGAAGTAACGCATGTGCGTTTCTTACTAAAGCTTTCGTGAAATTAATAAACTTCCGACAGAACGCGATTATCTTTCAAAGTAAACTTCTACTGAGAAAAGCAACACTGATCTCAGTTCTAACAGTGCTTTCACACGTAGCAAACAACTGCTTGTCTTTACAAAGAAACGCAGGTGCGTTTCTTACTAAAGCTTTCGTGAAATTAATAAATTTCTGAAAGAACGCGATTATCTTTCAAAGGAAAGCTTGTACTGAGAAAAGCATCACTGATCTCAGTTCTAACTCTGCATTCACACGTCGCAAACAAGTGCTTGTCTTTACAAAGAAACGTATATGCGTTTCTTACTAAAGCTTTCATGAAATTAATAAACTTCTGAAAGAACACGATTATCTTTCAAAGTAAAGCTTGTACTGAGAAAAGCAACACTGATCTCAGTTCTAACAGTGCTTTAACACGTAGCAAACAACTGCTTGTCTTGACAAAGAAACGCATGTGCGTTTCTTACTAAAGATTTCGTGAAATTAATAGACTTCTGAAAGAACGCGATTATCTTTCAAAGTAAAGCTTGTACTGAGAAAAGCAACACTGATCACAGTCCTAACAGTGCTTTCACACGTAGCAAACAACTGCTTGTCTTTACGAAGAAATGCATGTGCGTTTCTTACTAAAGCTTTCGTGAAATTAATAAATTTCAGAAAGAACGCGATTATCTCTCAAAGTAAACTTGTACTGAGAAAAGCAACACTGATCTCAGTTCTAACAGTGCTTTCACACGTAGCAAACAACTGCTTGTCTTTACAAAGAAACGCATGTGCGTTTCTTACTAAAGCTTTCGTGAAATTAAACTTTCGAAAGAATGCGATTATCTTACAAATAAAGCTTGTACTGAGAAAAGCAACACTGATCTCAGTTCTAACAGTGCTTTCACTCGTAGCAAATAACTGCTTGTCTTGACAAAGAAACACATGTGCGTTTCTTACTAATGCTTTCGAGAAATTAATAAATTTCCGAAAGAACGCGATTATCTTTCAAAGGAAAGCTTGTACTGAGAAAAGCAACACTGATCTCTGTTCTAACCTTGCTTTCACACGTAGCAAACAAGTGTTTGTCTAACGAAGAAACGCATGTGCGTTTCTAACTAAAGCTTTCGTGAAATTAATAAACTTCCGAAAGAACGCGATTATCTTTCAAAGTAAAGCTTGTATTGAGAAAAGCAACACTGATCTCAGTTCTAACAGTGATTTTACATGTAGCAAACAACTGCTTGTCTTGACAAAGAAACGCATGTGCGTTTCTTACTAAAGCTTTCGTGAAATTAATAAACTTTCCACAGAACGCGATTATCTTTCAAAGTAAAGCTTGTACTGAGAAAAGCAACACTGATCTCAGTCCTAACAGTGCTTTCACACGAAGCAAATAAATGCTTGTCTTTACAAAGAAACGCACGTGCGTTTCTTAGTAAAGCTTTGGAGAAATTCATAAACTTTCGAAAGAACGCGATTATCTTTCAAAGTAAAGCTTGTACTGAGAAAAGCAACACTGATCTCAGTTCTAACAGTGCTTTCTCATGTAGCAAACAAGTGCTTGTTTTGACATAGACACGCATGTGCGTTTCTTACTAAAGCATTCGTGAAATTAATAAATTTTCGAAAGAACGCGATTATCATTCAAAGTAAACTTGTACTGAGAAAAGCAACACTGATCTCAGTTCTAACAGTGCTTTCACACGTAGCAAACAACTGCTTGTCTTGACAAAGAAACGAATGTGCGTTTCTTACTAAAGCTTTCGTGAAATTTATAAACTTCCGAAAGAACGCGATTATCTTTCAAAGGAAAGCTTGTACTGAGAAAAGCAACACTGATCTCAGTTCTAACAGTGCTTTCACATGTAGCAAACAACTGCTTGTCTTGACAAAGAAACGCATGTGCGTTTCTTACTAAAGCTTTCGTGAAATTAATAAACTTTCCAAAGAATGCGATTATCTTTCAAAGTAAAGCTTGTACTGAGAAAAGCAACACTGATCTCAGTCCTAACAGTGCTTTCACACGTAGCAAACAAATGCTTGTCTTTACAAAGAAACGCACGTGCGTTTCTTACTAATGCTTTGGAGAAATTAATAAACTTTCGAAAGAACGCGATTATATATCAAAGTAAAGCTTGTACTGAGAAAAGCAACACTGATCTCAGTTCTAACAGTGCTTTCTCATGTAGCAAACAAGTGCTTGTATTGACATAGAAACGCATGTGCGTTTCTTACTAAAGCTTTCGTGAAATTAATAAACTTTCGAAAGAACGCGATTATCTTTCAAAATAAAGCTTGTACTAAGAAAACCAACACTGATCTCAGTTCTAACAGTGCTTTCACAGGTAGCAAACAACTGCTTGTCTTGACAAAGAAACGCATGTGCGTTTCTTACTAAAGCTTTCGTGAAATTAATAAACTTCCAAAAGAACGCGAATATCTTTCAAAGGAAAGCTTGTACTGAGAAAAGCAACACTGATCTCAGTTCTAAGAGTGCTTTCACACGTAGCAAACAAGTGTTTGTCTAACGAAGAAACGCATGTGCGTTTCTAACTAAAGCTTTCCTGAAATTAATAAACTTCCGAACGAACGCGAATATCTTTCAAAGAAAGCTTGTACTGAGAAAAGCAACACTGATCTCAGTTCTAACAGTGCTTTCACACGTAGCAAACAAGTGCTTGTCATTACAAAGAAACGCATGTGCGTTTCTTACTAAAGCTTTCTTGATATTAATAAACTTTTGAAAGAACGCGATTATCTTTCAAAGTAAAGCTTGTACTGAGAAAAGCAACACTGATCTCAGTTCTAACAGTGCTTTCACACGTAGCAAACAACTGCTTGTCTTTACGAAGAAATGCATGTGCGTTTCTTACTAATGCTTTCGTGAAATTAATAAACTTCTGAAAGAACGCGATTATCTTTCAAAGTAAAGCTTGTACTGAGAAAAGCAACACTGATCTCAGTTCTAACAGTGCTTTCACACGTAGCAAACAAGTGTTTGTCTAACAAAGAAACGCATGTGCGTTTCTAACTAAAGCTTTCGTGAAATTAATAAACTTCCAAAAGAACGCGATTATCTTTCAAAGTAAAGCTTGTACTGAGAAAAGCAACACTGATCTCAGTTCTAATAGTGCTTTCACATGAAGCAAACAACTGCTTGTCTTGACAAAGAAGCGAATGTGCGTTTCTTACTAAAGCTTTCGTGAAATTAATAAACTTCCGAAAGAGAGCGATTATCTTTCAAAGTAAAGCTTGTATTGAGAAAAGCAACACTGATCTCAGTTCTAACAGTGATTTCACATGTAGCAAACAACTGCTTGTCTTGCCAAGAAACGCATGTGTGTTTCTTACTAAAGCTTTCGTGAAATTAATAAACTTTCCACAGAACGCGATTATCTTTCAATGTAAAGCTTGTACTGAGAAAAGCAACACTGATCTCAGTCCTAACAGAGCTTTCACACGTAGCAAATAAATGCTTGTCTTTACAAAGAAACGCACATGCGTTTCTTAGTAATGCTTTGGAGAAATTCATAAACTTTCGAAAGAATGCGATTATCTCTGAAAGTAAAGCTTGTACTGAGAAAAGCAACACTGATCTCAGTTCTAAGACTGCTTTCACACGTAGCAAACAAGTGTTTGTCTAACGAAGAAACGCATGTGCGTTTCTAACTAAAGCTTTCCTGAAATTAATAAACTTCCGAACGAACGCGAATATCTTTCAAAGGAATGCTTGTAGTGAGAAAAGCAACACTGATCTCAGTCCTAACAGTGCTTTCACACGTAGCAAACAAGTGTTTGTCTAACGAAGAAACGCATGTGCGTTTCTAACTAAAGCTTTCCTGAAATTAATAAACTTCCGAAAGAACGCGAATATCTTTCAAAGAAAGCTTGTACTGAGAAAAGCAACACTGATCTCAGTTCTAACAGTGCTTTCACACGTAGCAAACAAGTGTTTGTCTAACGAAGAAACGCATGTGCGTTTCTAACTAAAGCTTTCATGAAATTAATAAACTTCCGAAAGAACGCGATTATCTTTCAAAGTAAAGCTTGTACTGAGAAAAGCAACACTGATCTCAGTTCTAATACTGCTTTCACATGAAGCAAACAACTGCTTGTCTTGACAAAGAAACGAATGTGCGTTTCTTAATAAAGCTTTCGTGAAATTAATAAACTTTCGAAAGAACGCGATTATCTTTCAAAGTAAAGCTTGTACTGAGAAAAGCAACACTGATCTCAGTCTAACAGTGCCTTCTCATGTAGCAAACAAGTGCTTGTCTTGACATAGAAATGCATGTGCGTTTCTTACTAAAGCTTTCGTGAAATTAATAAACTTTTGAAAGAACGCGATTATCTTTCAAAGTAAAGCTTGTACTGTGAAAAGCAACACTGATCTCAGTTCTAACAGTGCTTTCACACGTAGCAAACAACTGCTTGTCTTTACGAAGAAATGCATGTGCGTTTCTTACTAATGCTTTCGTGAAATTAATAAACTTCTGAAAGAACGCGATTATCTTTCAAAGTAAAGCTTGTACTGAGAAAAGCAACACTGATCTCAGTTCTAACAGTGCTTTCACACGTAGCAAACAAGTGTTTGTCTAACGAAGAAACGCATGTGCGTTTCTAACTAAAGCTTTCGTGAAATTAATAAACTTCCGAAAGAACGCGATTATCTTTCAAAGTAAAGCTTGTATTGAGAAAAGCAACACTGATCTCAGTTCTAACAGTGACTTCACATGTAGCAAACAACTGCTTGTCTTGACAAAGAAACGCATGTGCGTTTCTTACTAAAGCTTTCGTGAAATTAATAAACTTTCCACAGAATGCGATTATCTTACAAAGTAAAGCTTGTACTGAGAAAAGCAACACTGATCTCAGTCCTAACAGTGCTTTCACAAGTAGCAAATAAATGCTTGTCTTTACAAAGAAACGCACGTGCGTTTCTTAGTAATGCTTTGGAGAAATTCATAAACTTTCGAAAGAACGCGATTATCTTTCAAAGTAAAGCTTGTACTGAGAAAAGCAACACTGATCTCAGTTCTAACAGATCTTTCTCATGTAGCAAACAAGTGCTTGTCTTGACATAGAAACGCATGTGCGTTTCTTACTAAAGCTTTCGTGAAATTAATAAACTTTCGAAAGAATGCGATTATCTTTCAAAATAAAGCTTGTACTAAGAAAAGCAATACTGATCTCAGTTCTAACAGTGCTTTCACAGGTAGCAAACAACTGCTTGTCTTGACAAAGTAACGCATGTGCGTTTCTTACTAAAGCTTTCGTGAAATTAATAAACTTCCATAAGAACGCGAATATCTTTCAAAGGAAAGCTTGTACTGAGAAAAGCAACACTGATCTCAGTTCTAAGAGTGCTTTCACACGTAGCAAACAAGTGTTTGTCTAACGAAGAAACGCATGTGCGTTTCTAACTAAAGATTTCCTGAAATTAATAAACTTCCGAACGAACGCGAATATCTTTCAAAGGAAAGCTTGTACTGAGAAAAGCAACACTGATCTCAGTTCTAACAGTGCTTTCACACGTAGCAAACAAGTGTTTGTCTAATGAAGAAACGCATGTGCGTTTCTAACTAAAGCTTTCGTGAAATTAATAAACTTCCGAAAGAACGCGATTATCTTTCAAAGTAAAGCTTGTACTGAGAAAAGCAACACTGATCTCAGTTCTAATAGTGCTTTCACATGAAGCAAACAACTGCTTGTCTTGACAAAGAAGCGAATGTGCGTTTCTTACTAAAGCTTTCGTGAAATTAATAAACTTTTGAAAGAACGCGATTATCTTTCAAAGTAAAGCTTGTACTGAGAAAAGCAACACTGATCTCAGTCCTAACAGTGCTTTCTCATGTAGCAAACCAGTGCTTGTCTTGACATAGAAACGGAAGTGCGTTTCTTACTAAAGCTTTCGTGAAATTAATAAAATTCCGAAAGAGAGCGATTATCTTTCAAAGTAAAGCTTGTACTGAGAAAAGCAACACTGATCTCAGTCCTAACAGTGCTTTCACACGTAGCAAATAAATGCTTGCCTTTACAAAGAAACGCACATGCGTTTCTTAGTAATGCTTTGGAGAAATTCATAAACTTTCGAAAGAATGCGATTATCTTTCAAAGTAAAGCTTGTACTGAGAAAAGCAACACTGATCTCAGTTCTAAGAGTGCTTTCACACGTAGCAAACAAGTGTTTGTCTAACGAAGAAACGCATGTGCGTTTCTAACTAAAGCTTTCCTGAAATTAATAAACTTCCGAACGAACGCGAATATCTTTCAAAGAAAAGCTTGTAGTGAGAAAAGCAACACTGATCTCAGTTCTAACAGTGCTTTCACACGTAGCAAACAAGTGTTTGTCTAACGAAGAAACGCATGTGCGTTTCTAACTAAAGCTTTCGTGAAATTAATAAACTTCCGAAAGAACGCGATTATCTTTCAAAGTAAAGCGTGTACTGAGAAAAGCAACACTGATCTCAGTTCTAATAGTGCTTTCACATGAAGCAAACAACTGCTTGTCTTGACAAAGAAACGAATGTGCGTTTCTTACTAAAGCTTTCGTGAAATTAATAAACTTTCGAAAGAACGCGATTATCTTTCAAAGTAAAGCTTGTACTGACAAAAGCAACACTGATCTCAGTCCTAACAGTGCTTTCTCATGTAGCAAACAAGTGCTTGTCTTGACATAGAAACGCATGTGCGTTTCTTACTAAAGCTTTCGTGAAATGAATAAACTTTTGAAAGAACGCGATTATCTTTCAAAGTAAAGCTTGTACTGAGCAAAGCAACACTGATCTCAGTTCTAAGAGTGCTTTCACACTTAGCAAACAAGTGTTTGTCTAACGAAGAAACGCATGTGCGTTTCTAACTAAAGCTTTCGTGAAATTAATAAACTTCCGAAAGAACGCGATTATCTTTCAAAGTAAAGCTTGTATTGAGAAAAGCAACACTGATCTCAGTTCTAACAGTGATTTCACATGTAGCAAACAACTGCTTGTCTTGACAAAGAAACGCATGTGCGTTTCTTACTAAAGCTTTCGTGAAATTAATAAACTTTCCACAGAATGCGATTATCTTACAAAGTAAAGCTTGTACTGAGAAAAGCAACACTGATCTCAGTCCTAACAGTGCTTTCACAAGTAGCAAATAAATGCTTGTCTTTACAAAGAAACGCACGTGCGTTTCTTAGTAATGCTTTGGAGAAATTCATAAACTTTCGAAAGAACGCGATTATCTTTCAAAGTAAAGCTTGTACTGAGAAAAGCAACACTGATCTCAGTTCTAACAGATCTTTTTCATGTAGCAAACAAGTGCTTGTCTTGACATAGAAACGCATGTGCGTTTCTTACTAAAGCTTTCGTGAAATTAATAAACTTTCGAAAGAATGCGATTATCTTTCAAAATAAAGCTTGTACTAAGAAAAGCAACACTGATCTCAGTTCTAACAGTGCTTTCACAGGTAGCAAACAACTGCTTGTCTTGACAAAGTAACGCATGTGCGTTTCTTACTAAAGCTTTCGTGAAATTAATAAACTTCCAAAAGAACGCGAATATCTTTCAAAGGAAAGCTTGTACTGAGAAAAGCAACACTGATCTCAGTTCTAACAGTGCTTTCACACGTAGCAAACAAGTGTTTGTCTAACGAAGAAACGCATGTGCGTTTCTAACTAAAGATTTCCTGAAATTAATAAACTTCCGAACGAACGCGAATATCTTTCAAAGGAAAGCTTGTACTGAGAAAAGCAACACTGATCTCAGTTCTAACAGTGCTTTCACACGTAGCAAACAAGTGTTTGTCTAATGAAGAAACGCATGTGCGTTTCTAACTAAAGCTTTCGTGAAATTAATAAACTTCCGAAAGAACGCGATTATCTTTCAAAGTAAAGCTTGTACTGAGAAAAGCAACACTGATCTCAGTTCTAATAGTGCTTTCACATGAAGCAAACAACTGCTTGTCTTGACAAAGAAGCGAATGTGCGTTTCTTACTAAAGCTTTCGTGAAATTAATAAACTTTTGAAAGATCGCGATTATCTTTCAAAGTAAAGCTTGTACTGAGAAAAGCAACACTGATCTCAGTCCTAACAGTGCTTTCTCATGTAGCAAACCAGTGCTTGTCTTGACATAGAAACGGAAGTGCGTTTCTTACTAAAGCTTTCGTGAAATTAATAAAATTCCGAAAGAGAGCGATTATCTTTCAAAGTAAAGCTTGTACTGAGAAAAGCAACACTGATCTCAGTCCTAACAGTGCTTTCACACGTAGCAAATAAATGCTTGCCTTTACAAAGAAACGCACATGCGTTTCTTAGTAATGCTTTGGAGAAATTCATAAACTTTCGAAAGAATGCGATTATCTTTCAAAGTAAAGCTTGTACTGAGAAAAGCAACACTGATCTCAGTTCTAAGAGTGCTTTCACACGTAGCAAACAAGTGTTTGTCTAACGAAGAAACGCATGTGCGTTTCTCACTAAAGCTTTCTTGAAATTAATAAACTTTCGAAAGAACGCGATTATCTTTCAAAGTAAAGCTTGTACTGAGAAAAGCAACACTGATCTCAGTTCTAACAGTGCTTTCACACGTAGCAAACAAGTGCTTGTCTTTACATAGAAACGCATGTGCGTTTCTTTCTAAAGCTTTCGTGAAATTAATAAACTTTCGAAAGAACACGATTATATTTCAAAGTAAAGCTTGTACTGCGAAAAGCAACACTGATCTCAGTTCTAACAGTGCTTTCACACATAGCAAACAAGTGCTTGTCTTTACGAAGAAACGCATGTACGTTTCTTACTAAAGCTTTCGTGAAATTAATAAACTTCCGAAAGAACGTGATGATCTTTCAGAGTAAACTTGTACTGAGAAAAGCAACACTGATCTCAGTTCTAACAGTGCTTTCACACGTAGCAAACAACTGCTTGTCTTCACAAAGAAACGCATTTGCATTTCTAACTAAAGCTTTCGTGAAATTAAACTTTCGAAAGAACGTGATTATCTTTCAAAGTAAAGCTTGTAATGAGAAAAGCAAAACTGATCTCAGTTCTAACAGTGCGTTCACAAGTAGCAAAAAACTTCTTGTCTTGACAAAGAAAGGCATGTGCTTTTCTTACTAAAGCTTTCGTGAAATTAATAAACTTCCGAAAGAACATGATTATCTTTCAAAGGAAAGCTTGTACTGAGAAAAGCAACACTGATATCAGTTCTAACAGTGCTTTCACATGTAGCAAACAACTGCTTGTCTTGACAAAGAAACGCATGTGCGTTTCTTACTAAAGCTTTCGTGAAATTAATAAACTTTCCAAAGAACGCGATTACCTTTCAAAGTAAAGCTTGTACTGAGAAAAGCAACACTGAACTCAGTCATAACAGTGCTTTCACACGTAGCAAACAAATGCTTGTCTTTACAAAGAAACGCACGTGCGTTTCTTACTAATGCTTTGGAGAAATTGATAAACTTTCGAAAGAACGCGATTATCTTTCAAAGTAAAGCTTGTACTGAGAAAAGCAACACTGATCTCAGTTCTAACAGTGCTTTCTCATATAGCAAACAAGTGCTTGTAATGACATAGAAACGCATGTGCGTTTCTTACTAAAGCTTTCGTGAAATTAATAAACTTTCGAAAGAACGCGATTATCTTTCAAAATAAAGCTTGTACTGAGAAAAACAACACTGATATCAGTTCTAACAGTGCTTTCACAGGTAGCAAACAACTGCTTGTCTTGACAAAGAAACGCATGTGCGTTTCTTACTAAAGCTTTCGTGAAATTAATAAACTTCCGAACGAACGCGAATATCTTTCAAAGGAAAGCTTGTACTGAGAAAAGCAACACTGATCTCAGTTCTAAGAGTGCTTTCACACGTAGCAAACAAGTGTTTGTCTAACGAAGAAACGCATGTGTGTTTCTAACTTAAGCTTTCCTGAAATTAATAAACTTCCGAAAGAACGCGAATATCTTTCAAAGTAAAGCTTGTACTGAGAAAAGCAACACTGATCTCAGTTCTAACAGTGCTTTCACCCGTAGCAAACAAGTGTTTGTCTAACGAAGAAACGCATGTGCGTTTCTAACTAAAGCTTTCGTGAAATTAATAATCTTCCGAAAGAACGCGATTATCTTTCAAAGTAAAGCTTGTACTGAGAAAAGCAACACTGATCTCAGTTCTAATACTGCTTTCACATGAAGCAAACAACTGCTTGTCTTGACAAAGAAACGAATGTGCGTTTCTTACTAAAGCTTTCGTGAAATTAATAAACTTCCGAAAGAACGCGATTATCCTTCAAAGTAAACTTGTCCTGAGAAAAGCAACACTGATCTCAGTTCTAACAGTGCTTTCACACGTAGCAAACAACTGCTTGTCTTTCCAAAGAAACGCATATGCATTTCTAACTAAAGCTTTCGTGAAATTAAACTTTCGAAAGAACGCGATTATCTTTCAAATAAAGCTTGTACTGAGAAAAGCAACACTGATCTCAGTTCTAACAGTGCTTTCACACGTAGCAAACAAGTGCTTGTCTTGACGAAGAAACGCATGGCCGTTTCTTAATAAAGCATTCGTGAAATTAATGAACTTCTGAAAGAACGCGATTATCTTTCAAAGGAAAGCTTGTACTGTAAAAAGCAACAGTGATCTCAGTTCTAATAGTGCTTTCACACGTAGCAAATAACTGCTTGTCTTGACAAAGAAACGCATGTGCATTTCTTACTAAAGCTTTCGTGAAATTAATAAACTTTCGAAAGAACACGATTATCTTTCAAAGTAAAGCTTGTACTGAGAAAAGCAACACTGATCTCAGTTCTAACAGTGCTTTCACACGTAGCAAACAAGTGCTTGTCTTTACATAAAAACGCATGTGCGTTTCTTACTACAGCTTTCGTGAAATTAATAAACTTTCGAAAGAACGCGATTATCTTTCAAAGTAAAGCTTGTAATGAGAAAAGCAACACTGATCTCAGTTCTAACAGTGCGTTCACAAGTAGCAAACAACTGCTTGTTTTGACAAAGAAAGGCATGTGCTTTTCTTACTAAAGCTTTCGTGAAATTAATAAACTTCCGAAAGAACATGATTATCTTTCAAAGGAAAGCTTGTACTGAGAAAAGCAACACTGATATCAGTTCTAACAGTGCTTTCACATGTAGCAAACAACTGCTTGTCTTGACAAAGAAACGCATGTGCGTTTCTTACTAAAGCTTTCGTGAAATTAATAAACTTTCCAAAGAACGCGATTATCTTTCAAAGTAAAGCTTGTACTGAGAAAAGCAACACTGATCTCAGTCATAACAGTGCTTTCACACGTAGCAAACAAATGCTTGTCTTTACAAAGAAACGCACGTGCGTTTCTTACTAATGCTTTGGAGAAATTAATAAACTTTCGAAAGAACGCGATTATCTTTCAAAGTAAAGCTTGTACTGAGAAAAGCAACACTGATCTCAGTTCTAACAGTGCTTTCACACGTAGCAAACAAGTGCTTTTCTTTCCGAAGAAACGCATGTGTGTTTCTTACTAAAGCTTTCGTGAAATTAATAAACTTCTAAAAGAACACGATTATCTCTCAAAGTAAAACTTGTTCTGAGAAAAGCAACACTGATCTCAGTTCTAACAGTGCTTTCACATGTAGCAAACAACTGCTTGTCTTGACAAAGAAAAGCATGTGCGTTTCTTACTAAAGCTTTTTTGAAATTAATAAACTTTCGAAAGAACGTGATTATCTTTCAAAGTAAAGCTTGTACTGAGAAAAGCAACACTGATCTCAGTTCTAACAGTGCTTTCACACATAGCAAACAAGTGCTTGTCTTTACATAAAAACGCATGTGCGTTTCTTACTACAGCTTTCGTGAAATTAATAAACTTTCGAAAGAACGCGATTATCTTTCAAAATTAAGCTTGTACTGAGAAAAGCAACACTGATCTCAGTTCTAACAGTGCTTTCACAGGTAGCAAACAACTGCTTTTCTTGACAAAGAAACGCATGTGCGTTTCTTACTAAAGCTTTCGTGAAATTAATAAACTTCCGAACGAACGTGAATATCTTTCAAAGGAAAGCTTGTACTGAGAAAAGCAACACTGATCTCAGTTCTAACAGTGCTTTCACCCGTAGCAAACAAGTGTTTGTCTAACGAAGAAACGCATGTGCGTTTCTAACTAAAGCTTTCGTGAAATTAATAAACTTCCGAAAGAACGCGATTATCTTTCAAAGTAAAGCTTGTACTGAGAAAAGCAACACTGATCTCAGTTCTAATACTGCTTTCACATGAAGCAAACAACTGCTTGTCTTGACAAAGAAACGAATGTGCGTTTCTTACTAAAGCTTTCGTGAAATTAATAAACTTTCGAAAGAACGCAATTATCTTTCAAAGTAAAGCTTGTACTGAGAAAAGCAACACTGATCTCAGTCCTAACAGTGCTTTCTCATGTAGCAACAAGTGCTTGTCTTGACATAGAAACGCATGTGCGTTTCTTACTAAAGCTTTCCTGAAATTAATAAACTTTAGAAAGAACGCGATTATCTTTCAAAGGAAAGCTTGTACTGAGAAAAGCAACACTGATCTCAGTTCTAACAGTGCTTTCACACGTAGCAAACAAGTGCTTTTCTTTCCGAAGAAACGCATGTGTGTTTCTTACTAAAGCTTTCGTGAAATTAATAAACTTCTAAAAGAACACGATTATCTCTCAAAGTAAAACTTGTTCTGAGAAAAGCAACACTGATCTCAGTTCTAACAGTGCTTTCACATGTAGCAAACAACTGCTTGTCTTGACAAAGAAAAGCATGTGCGTTTCTTACTAAAGCTTTTTTGAAATTAATAAACTTTCGAAAGAACGTGATTATCTTTCAAAGTAAAGCTTGTACTGAGAAAAGCAACACTGATCTCAGTTCTAACAGTGCTTTCACACATAGCAAACAAGTGCTTGTCTTTACATAAAAACGCATGTGCGTTTCTTACTACAGCTTTCGTGAAATTAATAAACTTTCGAAAGAACGCGATTATCTTTCAAAGTAAAGCTTGTAATGAGAAAAGCAACACTGATCTCAGTTCTAACAGTGCGTTCACAAGTAGCAAACAACTGCTTGTTTTGACAAAGAAAGGCATGTGCTTTTCTTACTAAAGCTTTCGTGAAATTAATAAACTTCCGAAAGAACATGATTATCTTTCAAAGAAAGCTTGTACTGAGAAAAGCAACACTGATATCAGTTCTAACAGTGCTTTCACATGTAGCAAACAACTGCTTGTCTTGACAAAGAAACGCATGTGCGTTTCTTACTAAAGCTTTCGTGAAATTAATAAACTTTCCAAAGAACGCGATTATCTTTCAAAGTAAAGCTTGTACTGAGAAAAGTAACACGGATCTCAGTCATAACAGTGCTTTCACACGTAGCAAACAAATGCTTGTCTTTACAAAGAAACGCACGTGCGTTTCTTACTAATGCTTTGGAGAAATTAATAAACTTTCGAAAGAACACGATTATCTTTCAAAGTAAAGCTTGTACTGAGAAAAGCAACACTGATCTCAGTTCTAACAGTGCTTTCACAGGTAGCAAACAACTGCTTGTCTTGACAAAGAAACGCATGTGCGTTTCTTACTAAAGCTTTCGTGAAATTAATAAACTTCCGAACGAACGTGAATATCTTTCAAAGGAAAGCTTGTACTGAGAAAAGCAACACTGATCTCAGTTCTAACAGTGCTTTCACACGTAGCAAACAAGTGTTTGTCTAACGAAGAAACGCATGTGCGTTTCTAACTAAAGCTTTCGTGAAATTAATAAACTTCCGAAAAAACGCGATTATCTTTCAAAGTAAAGCTTGTACTGAGAAAAGCAACACTGATCTCAGTTCTAATACTGCTTTCACATGAAGCAAACAACTGCTTGTCTTGACAAAGAAACGAATGTGCGTTTCTTACTAAAGCTTTCGTGAAATTAATAAACTTTCGAAAGAACGCAATTATCTTTCAAAGTAAAGCTTGTACTGAGAAAAGCAACACTGATCTCAGTCCTAACAGTGCTTTCTCATGTAGCAACAAGTGCTTGTCTTGACATAGAAACGCATGTGCGTTTCTTACTAAAGCTTTTGTGAAATTAATAAACTTTCGAAAGAACGCGATTATCTTTCAAAGTAAAGCTTGTACTGAGAAAAACAACACTGATCTCAGTTCTAACAGTGCTTTCAAACGTAGCAAACAACTGCTTGTCTTTACGAAGAAATGCATGTGCGTTTCTTACTAATGCTTTCGAGAAATTAATAAACTTCCGAAAGAACGGGATTATCTTTCAAAGGAAAGCTTGTACTGAGAAAAGCAACACTGATCTCAGTTCTAACAGTGCTTTCACACGTAGCAAACAAGTGATTGTCTAACGAAGAAACGCATGTGCGTTTCTAACTAAAGCTTTCTTGAATTTAATAAACTTCCGAAAGAACTCGATTATCTTTCAAAGTAAAGCTTGTATTGAGAAAAGCAACACTGATCTCAGTTCTAACAGTGCTTTCACATGTAGCAAACAACTGCTTGTCTTGACAAAGAAACGCATGTGCGTTTCTTACTAAAGCTTTCGTGAAATTAATAAACTTTCCACAGAACGCGATTATCTTTCAAAGTAAAGCTTGTACTGAGAAAAGCAACACTGATCTCAGTCCTAACAGTGCTTTCACATGTAGCAAATAAATGCTTGTCTTTACAAAGAAACGCACGTGCGTTTCTTAGTAATGCTTTGGAGAAATTCATAAACTTTCGAAAGAACGCGATTATCTTTCAAAGTAAAGCTTGTACTGAGAAAAGCAACACTGATCTCAGTTCTAACAGTGCTTTCTCATGTAGCAAACAAGTGCTTGTCTTGACATAGAAACGCAAGTGCGTTTCTTACTAAAGCTTTCGTGAAATTAATAAACTTTCGAAAGAACGTGATTATCTTTCAAAGTAAACTTGTACTGAGAAAAGCAACACTGATCTCAGTTCTAACAGTGCTTTCACACGTAGCAAACAACTGCTTGTGTTGACAAAGAAACGAATGTGCGTTTCTTACTAAAGCTTTCGTGAAATTAATAATCTTCCGAAAGAACGGGATTATCTTTCAAAGGAAAGCTTGTACTGAGAAAAGCAACACTGATCTCAGTTCTAACAGTGCTTTCACACGTAGCAAACAACTGCTTGTCTTTACGAAGAAACGCATGTGCGTTTCTTACTAATGCTTTCGAGAAATTAATAAAATTCCGAAAGAACGCGATTATCTTTCAAAGGAAAGCTTGTACTGAGAAAGGCAACAGTGATCTCAGTTCTAACAGTGCTTTCACACGTACCAAACAACTGCTTGTCTTGACAAAGAAACGCATGTGCGTTTCTTACTAAAGCATTCGTGAAATTAATAAACTTCTGAAAGAACGCGATTATCTTTCAAAAGAAAGCTTGTACTGAGAAAAGCAACACTGATCTCAGTTCTAACAGTGCTTTAACACGTAGTAAACAAGTGTTTGTCTAACGAAGAAACGCACGTGCGTTTCTAACTAAAGCTTTCGTGAAATTAATAAACTTCCGAAAGAACACGATTATCTTTCAAAGGAAAGCTTGTACTGAGAAAAGCAACACTGATCTCAGTTCTAACAGTGGTTTCACACGTAGCAAACAATTGCTTGACTTTACATAGAAACGCATTTGCGTTTCTTACTAAAGCTTTCGTGAAATTAATAAACTTTCGAAAGAACGCGATTATCTTTCAAAGTAAAGCTTGTACTGAGAAAAGCAACACTGATCTCAGTTCTAACAGTGCTTTCACACTTACCAAACAACTGCTTGTCTTGACAAAGAAACGCATGTGCGTTTCTTACTAAAGCTTTCTTGAAATAATAAACTTCCGAAAGAACGCGATTATATTTCAAAGGAAAGCTTGTACTGAGAAAAGCAACACTGATCTCAGTTCTAACTGTGCTTTCACACGTAGCAAACCACGGCTTGTCTTTCAAAGAAACGCCTACGCGTTTCTAACTAAAGCTTTCGTGAAATTAATAAACTTCCGAAAGAACACGATTATCTTTCAAAGAAAAGCTTGTACTGAGAAAAGCAACACTGATCTCAGTTCTAACCTTGCTTACACACATAGCAAACAACTTCTTGTCTTGACAAAGAAACGCATGTGCGTTTCTTACTAAAGCTTTCGTGAAATTAATAAACTCTCGAAAGAACGCGATTATCTTTCAAAGTAAAGCTTGTACTGAGAAAAGCAACTCTGATCTCAGTTCTAACAGTGCTTTCACACGTAGCAAACAACTGATTGTCTTGACAAAGAAACGCATGTGCGTTTCTTCCTAAAGCTTTCGTGAAATTAATCAACTCTCGAATGAACGCGATTATCCTTCAAAGTATAGCTTGTACTGAGAAAAGAAACACTGATCTCAATTCTAACGGTGCTTTCACACGTAGCAAACACCTGCTTCTCTTGACAAAGGAACGCATGTGCGTTTCTTACTAAAGCTTTCGTGAAATTAATAAACTTCCGAAACAACGCGATTATCTTTCAAGGTAAAGCTTGTACCGAGAAAAGCAACTCTGATCTCAGTTCTAACAGTGCTTTCACACGTAGCAAACAACTGATTGTCTTGACAAAGAAACACATGTGCGTTTCTTCTTAAAGCTTTCGTTAAATTAAAAAACTTCCAAAAGAACGCGATTATCTTTCAAAGTAAAGCTTGTACTGAGAAAAGCAACACTGATATCAGTTCTAACAGTGCTTTCACACGTAGCAAACACCTGCTTGTCTTGACAAAGAAACGCATGTGCGTTTCTTACTAAAGCTTTCATGAAATTAATAAAGTTCCGAAAGAACGCGATTATCTTTCAAAGTAAATCTTGTACTGAGAAAAGCAACACTGATCTCAGTTCTAACAGTGCTTTCACACATAGCAAACAACTGCTCCTCTTGATAAAGAAAGGCATGTGCGTTTCTTACTAAAGCTTTCGTGAAATTAATAAACTTTCAAAAGAATGCGATTATCTTTCAAAGTAAAGCTTGTACTGAGAAAAGCAACACTGATCTCAGTTCTAACAGTGCTTTCACACGTAGCAAACAATTGCTTGACTTTACATAGAAATGCATTTGCGTTTCCTACTAAAGCATTCGTGATATTAATAAACTTTCGAAAGAACGCGATTATCTTTCAAAGTAAAGCTTGTACTGAGAAAAGCAACACTGATCTCAATTCTAACAGTGCTTTCACACGTAGCAAACACCTGCTTGTCTTGACAAAGAAACGCATGTGCGTTTCTTACTAAAGCTTTCATGAAATTAATAAAGTTCCGAAAGAACGCGATTATCTTTCAAAGTAAAGCTTGTACTGAGAAAGGCAACAGTGATCTCAGTTCTAACAGTGCTTTCACACGTAGCAAACAAGTGTTTGTCTAACGAAGAAACGCATGTGCGTTTCTAACTAAAGCTTTCGTGAAATTAATAAACTTCCGAAAGAACGCGATTATCTTTCAAAGGAAAGCTTGTACTGAGAAAAGCAACACTGATCTCAGTTCTAACAGTGCTTTCACATGTAGCAAACCACTGCTTGTCTTGACAAAGAAACGCATGTGCGTTTCTTACTAAAGCTTTCGTGAAATTAATAAACTTCCGAAAGAACGCGATTATCTTTCAAAGTAAAGCTTGTACTGAGAAAAGCAACACTGATCTCAGTCCTAACAGTGCTTTCACACGTACCAAACAACTGCTTGTCTTGACATAGAAACGCATGTGCGTTTCTTACTAAAGCATTCGTGAAATTAATAAACTTCTGAAAGAACGCGATTATCTTTCAAAAGAAAGCTTGTACTGAGAAAAGCAACACTGATCTCAGTTCTAACAGTGCTTTAACACGTAGTAAACAAGTGTTTGTCTAACGAAGAAACGCACGTGCGTTTCTAACTAAAGCTTTCGTGAAATTAATAAACTTCCGAAAGAACGCGATTATCTTTCAAAGGAAAGCTTGTACTGAGAAAAGCAACACTGATCTCAGTTCTAACAGTGGTTTCACACGTAGCACACAATTGCTTGACTTTACATAGAAACGCATTTGCGTTTCTTACTAAAGCTTTCGTGAAATTAATAAACTTTCGAAAGAACGCGATTATCTTTCAAAGTAAAGCTTGTACTGAGAAAAGCAACACTGATCTCAGTTCTAACTGTGCTTTCACACGTAGCAAACCACGGCTTGTCTTTCAAAGAAACGCCTGCGCGTTTCTAACTAAAGCTTTCGTGAAATTAATAAACTTCCGAAAGAACACGATTATCTTTCAAAGAAAAGCTTGTACTGAGAAAAGCAACACTGATCTCAGTTCTAACCTTGCTTACACACGTAGCAAACAACTTCTTGTCTTGACAAAGAAACGCATGTGCGTTTCTTACTAAAGCTTTCGTGAAATTAATAAACTCTCGAAAGAACGCGATTATCTTTCAAAGTAAAGCTTGTACTGAGAAAAGCAACAGTGATCTCAGTTCTAACAGTGCTTTCACACGTAGCAAACAACAGCTTGTCTTGACAAAGAAACAAAAGTGCATTTCTTACTAAAGCTTTCGTAAATAGATAAACTTTCGAAAGAACGCGATTATCTTTCAAAGTAAAGCTTGTACTGACAAAAGCAACAGTGATCTCAGTTCTAACAGTGCTTTCACACGTAGCAAACAAGTGCTTGTCTTTACAAAGAAACGCATGTGCGTTACTTACTAAAGCTTTCGTGAAATTAATAAACTTCCGAAAGAACGCGATTATCTTTCAAAGTAAAGCTTGTACTGAGAAAAGCAACACCGATCTCAGTTCTAACAGTGCTTTCACACGTAGCAAACAACTGCTTGTCTTTACAAAGAAACGTATGTGCGTTTCTTACTAAAGCTTTCTTGAAATTAATAAACTTCCAAAAGAACGCGATTATCTTTCAAAGTAAAGCTTGTACTGAGAAAAGCAACACTGATCTCAGTTCTAACAGTGCTTTCACACGTAGCAAACACCTGCTTGTCTTGACAAAGAAACGCATATGCGTTTCTTACTAAAGCTTTCGTGAAATTAATAAACTTCCGAAAGAACGCGATTATCTTTCAAAGTAAAGCTTGTACTGAGAAAAGCAACTCTGATCTCAGTTCTAACAGTGCTTTCACACGTAGCAAACAACTGATTGTCTTGACAAAGAAACGCATGTGCGTTTCTTCCTAAAGCTTTCGTGAAATTAATCAACTCTCGAATGAACGCGATTATCCTTCAAAGTATAGCTTGTACTGAGAAAAGCAACACTGATCTCAATTCTAACGGTGCTTTCACACGTAGCAAACACCTGCTTCTCTTGACAAAGGAACGCATGTGCGTTTCTTACTAAAGCTTTCGTGAAATTAATAAACTTCCGAAACAACGCGATTATCTTTCAAGGTAAAGCTTGTACCGAGAAAAGCAACTCTGATCTCAGTTCTAACAGTGCTTTCACACGTAGCAAACAACTGATTGTCTTGACAAAGAAACACATGTGCGTTTCTTCTTAAAGATTTCGTTAAATTAATAAACTTCCAAAAGAACGCGATTATCTTTCAAAGTAAAGCTTGTACTGAGAAAAGCAACACTGATATCAGTTCTAACAGTGCTTTCACACGTAGCAAACACCTGCTCGTCTTGACAAAGAAACGCATGTGCGTTTCTTACTAAAGCTTTCGTGAAATTAATAAAGTCCCGAAAGAACGCGATTATCTTTCAAAGTAAATCTTGTACTGAGAAAAGCAACACTGATCTCAGTTCTAACAGTGCTTTCACACGTAGCAAACAATTGCTTGACTTTACAAAGAAATGCATTTGCGTTTCCTACTAAAGCATTCGTGAAATTAATAAACTTTCGAAAGAACGCGATTATCTTTCAAAGTAAAGCTTGTACTGAGAAAAGCAACACTGATCTCAGTTCTAAGAGTGCTTTCACATGAAGCAAACAACTGCTTGTCTTGACAAAGAAACGCATGTGCGTTTCTTACTAAAGCTTTCGTGAAATTAATAAACTTTCGAAAGAACGCGATTATCTTCCAAAGTAAAGCTGTACTGAGAAAAGCAACACTGATCTCAGTTCTAACAGTGCTTTCACACGTAGCAAACAACTGCTTGTCTTTAAGAAGAAACGCATGTGCGTTTCTTACTAATGCTTTCGAGAAATTAATAAAATTCCGAAAGAACGCGATTATCTTTCAAAGGAAAGTTTGTACTGAGAAAGGCAACACTGATCTCAGTTCTAACAGTGCTTTCCCACGTAGCAAACAAGTGTTTGTCTAACGAAGAAACGCATGTGCGTTTCTAACTAAAGCTTTCGTGAAATTAATAAACTTCCGAAAGAACGCGATTATCTTTCAAAGTAAAGCTTGTACTGAGAAAAGCAACACTGATCTCAGTTCTAACAGTGCTTTCACATGTAGCAAACCACTGCTTGTCATGACAAAGAAACGCATGTGCGTTTCTTACTAAAGCTTTCGTGAAATTAATAAACTTCCGAAAGAACGCGATTATCTTTCAAAGTAAAGCTTGTACTGAGAAAGCAACACTGATCTCAGTCCTAACAGTGCTTTCACACGTACCAAACAACTGCTTGTCTTGACAAAGAAACGCATGTGCGTTTCTTACTAAAGCTTTCGTGAAATTAATAAACTTCCGAAAGAACACGATTATCTATCAAAGGAAAGCTTGTACTGAGAAAAGCAACACTGATCTCAGTTCTAACAGTGCTTTAACACGTAGTAAACAAGTGTTTGTCTAACGAAGAAACGCATGTGCGTTTCTAACTAAAGCTTTCGTGAAATTAATAAACTTCCGAAAGAACGCGATTATCTTTCAAAGTAAAGATTGTACTGAGAAAAGCAACACTGATCCCATTCTAACAGTTTTTTCACACATAGCAAACAACTGCTTGTCTTGACAAAGAAACGCATGTGCGTATCTTACTAAAGCTTTCGTGAAATTAATAAACTTTCGAAAGAATGCGATTATCTTTCAAAGTAAAGCTTGTACTGAGAAAAGCAACACTGATCTCAGTTCTAACAGTGCTTTCACACGTAGCAAACAATTGCTTGACTTTACATAGAAATGCATTTGCGTTTCCTACTAAAGCATTCGTGAAATTAATAAACTTTCGAAAGAACGCGATTATCTTTCAAAGTAAAGCTTGTACTGAGAAAAGCAACACTGATCTCAGTTCTAACAGTGCTTTCACATGAAGCAAACAACTGCTTGTCTTGACAAAGAAACGCATGTGCGTTTCTTACTAAAGCTTTCGTGAAATTAATAAACTTTCGAAAGAACGCGATTATCTTCCAAAGTAAAGCTGTACTGAGAAAAGCAACACTGATCTCAGTTCTAACAGTGCTTTCACACGTAGCAAACAACTGCTTGTCTTTAAGAAGAAACGCATGTGCGTTTCTTACTAATGCTTTCGAGAAATTAATAAAATTCCGAAAGAACGCGATTATCTTTCAAAGGAAAGTTTGTACTGAGAAAGGCAACACTGATCTCAGTTCTAACAGTGCTTTCCCACGTAGCAAACAAGTGTTTGTCTAACGAAGAAACGCATGTGCGTTTCTAACTAAAGCTTTCGTGAAATTAATAAACTTCCGAAAGAACGCGATTATCTTTCAAAGTAAAGCTTGTACTGAGAAAAGCAACACTGATCTCAGTTCTAACAGTGCTTTCACATGTAGCAAACCACTGCTTGTCATGACAAAGAAACGCATGTGCGTTTCTTACTAAAGCTTTCGTGAAATTAATAAACTTCCGAAAGAACGCGATTATCTTTCAAAGTAAAGCTTGTACTGAGAAAGCAACACTGATCTCAGTCCTAACAGTGCTTTCACACGTACCAAACAACTGCTTGTCTTGACAAAGAAACGCATGTGCGTTTCTTACTAAAGCTTTCGTGAAATTAATAAACTTCCGAAAGAACACGATTATCTATCAAAGGAAAGCTTGTACTGAGAAAAGCAACACTGATCTCAGTTCTAACAGTGCTTTAACACGTAGTAAACAAGTGTTTGTCTAACGAAGAAACGCATGTGCGTTTCTAACTAAAGCTTTCGTGAAATTAATAAACTTCCGAAAGAACGCGATTATCTTTCAAAGTAAAGATTGTACTGAGAAAAGCAACACTGATCCCATTCTAACAGTTTTTTCACACATAGCAAACAACTGCTTGTCTTGACAAAGAAACGCATGTGCGTATCTTACTAAAGCTTTCGTGAAATTAATAAACTTTCGAAAGAATGCGATTATCTTTCAAAGTAAAGCTTGTACTGAGAAAAGCAACACTGATCTCAGTTCTAACAGTGCTTTCACACGTAGCAAACAATTGCTTGACTTTACATAGAAACGCGTTTGCGTTTCTTACTAAAGCTTTCGTGAAATTAATAAACTTTCGAAAGAACGCCATTATCTTTCAAAGTAAAGCTTGTACTGAGAAAAGCAACACTGACCTCAGTTCTAACAGTGCTTTCACACTTACCAAACAACTGCTTGTCTTGACAAAGAAACGCATGTGCGTTTCTTACTAAAGCTTTCGTGAAATTAATAAACTTCCGAAAGAACGCGATTATCTTTCAAAGGAAAGCTTGTACTGAGAAAAGCAACACTGATCTCAGTTCTAACAGTGCTTCCACACGTAGCAAACAATTGCTTGTCTTTACATAGAAACGCATGTGTGTTTCTTACTAAAGCTTTCGTGAAATTAATAAACTTTCGAAAGAACGCGATTATCTTTCAAAGTAAAGCTTGTACTGTGAAAATCAACACTGATCTCAGTTCTAACAGTGCTTTCACACGTAGCAAAGGAGTGCTTGTCTTTACGAAGAAACGCATGTGCGTTTCTTACTAAAGCTTTCATGAAATTAATAAACTTCTGAAAGAACGCGATTATATTACAAAGTAAAGCTTGTACTGAGAAAAGCAACACTGATCTCAGTTCTAACAGTGCTTTCACACGTAGCAAACCACTGCTTGTCTTTCAAAGAAACGCATCTGCGTTTCTAACTAAAGCTTTCATGAAATTAATAAACTTCCGAAAGAACGCGATTATCTTTCAAAGAAAAGCTTGTACTGAGAAAAGCAACACTGATCTCAGTTCTAACCTTGCTTACACACGTAGCAAACATCTTCTTGTCTTGACAAAGAAACGCATGTGCGTTTCTTACTAAAGCTTTCGTGAAATTAATAAACTCTCGAAAGAACGCGATTATCTTTCAAAGTAAAGCTTGTACTGAGAAAAGCAACACTGATCTCAGTTCTAACAGTGCTTTCACACGTAGCAAACAACAGCTTGTCTTGACAAGGAAACAAATGTGCGTTTCTTACTAAAGCTTTCGTGAAATAGATAAACTTTCGAAAGAACGCGATTATCTTTCAAAGTAAAGCTTGTACTGACAAAAGCAACACTGATCTCAGTTCTAACAGTGCTTTCACACGTAGCAAACAAGTGCTTGTCTTTACAAAGAAACGCATGTGCGTTTCTTACTAAAGCTTTCGTGAAATTTATAAACTTCCGAAAGAACGTGATCATCTTTCAAAGTAAAGCTTGTACTGAGAAAAGCAACACTGATCTCAGTTCTAACAGTGCTATCACACGTCCAAAAAAGTGCTTGTATTGACAAAGAACCGCATGTGCGTTTCTTACTAAAGCTTTCGTGAAATTAATAAACTTCCGAAAGAACGCGATTATCTTTCAAAGTAAAGCTTGTACTGAGAAAGCAACACTGATCTCAGTTCTAACTGTGCTTTAACACGTAGTAAACAAGTGTTTGTCTAACGAAGAAACGCATGTGCGTTTCTAACTAAAGATTTCGTAAATTAATAAACTTTCAAAAGAACGCGATTATCTTTCAAAGTAAAGCTTGTACTGAGAAAAGCAACACTGATCTCAGTTCTAACAGTGCTTTCACATGTAGCAAACAACTGCTTGTCTTGACAAAGAAACGCATGTGCGTTTCTTACTAAAGCTTTCGTGAAATTAATAAACTTTCCACAGAATGCGATTATCTTTCAAAGTAAAGCTTGTACTGAGAAAAGCAACACTGATCTCAGTTTGAACAGTGCTTTCATAAGTAGCAAACAACTGCTTGTCTTGACAAAGAAGCGCATGTGCGTTTCTTCCTAAAACTTTCGTGAAATTAATTAACTTTCGAAAGAACGCAATTATCTTTCAAAGTAAAGCTTGTACTGAGAAAAGCAACACTGATCTCAGTTCTAACAGTGCTTTCACACGTAGCAAACAACTGCTTGTCTTTACAAAGAAACGCATGTGCGTTTCTTACTAATGCTATCGTGGAATTAATAAATTTTCGAAAGAACGCGATTATCTTTCAAAGGAAAGCTTGTACTGAGAAAAGCAACACTGATCTCAGTTCTAACAGTGCTTTCACACGTAGCAAACACCTGCTTGTCTTGAAGAAGAAACGCATGTGCGTTTCTTACTAAAGCTTTCGTGAAATTAATAAACTTTCGAAAGAACGCGATTATCTTTCAAAGTAAAGCTTGTACCAAGAAAAGCAACTCTGATCTCAGTTCTAACAGTGCTTTCACACGTAGCCAACAACTTATTGTCTTGACAAAGATATGCATGTGCGTTTCTTCCTAAAGCTTTCGTGAAATTAATCAACTCTCGAGTGAACGCGATTATCCTTCAAAGTATAGCTTGTACCGAGAAAAGCAACTCTGATCTCAGTTCTAACAGTGCTTTCACACGTAGCAAACAAGCGCTTGTCTTGACAAAAAAACGCATGTGCGTTTCTTACTAAAGCTTTTATTGAAATTAATAAACTTTCGAAAGAACGCGATTATCTTTCAAAGTAAAGCTTGTACTGAAAAAGGAAACACTTATCTCAGTTCTAACAGTGCTTTCACACGTAGCAAAAAACTGCTTGTCTTGACAAAGAAACGCATGTGCGTTTTTTACTAAAGCTTTCATGAAATTAATAAACTTTCGAAAGAAAGCGATTATCTTTCAAAGTAAAGCTTGTTCTGAGAAAAGCAACACTGATCTCAGTTTTAACAGTGCTTTCAAACATAGCAAACAATTGCTTGTCTTTACATAGAAAGGCATGTGCGTTTCTTACTAAAGCTTTCGTGAAATTAATAAACTTTAAAAAGAACGCGATTCTCTTTCTAAGTAAAGCTTGTACTGAGAAAAGAAACACTGATCTCAGTTCTAACAGTGCTTTCACACGTAGCAAACAACTGCTTGTCTTGACAAAGAAACGCATGTGCGTTTCTCACTAAAGCTTTCTTGAAATTAATAAACTTTCGAAAGAACGCGATTATCTTTCAAAGTAAAGCTTGTACTGAGAAAAGCAACACTGATCTCAGTTCTAACAGTGCTTTCACACGTAGCAAACAAGTGCTTGTCTTGACAAAGAAACGCATGTGCATTTCTTACTAAAGCTTTCGTGAAATTAATAAACTTCCGAAAGAACGCGATTATCTTTCAAAGTAAAGCTTGTACTAAGAAAAGCAACACTGATCTCAGTTCTAACAGTGCTTTCACATGAAGCAAACAACTGCTTGTCTTGACAAAGAAACGCATGTGCGTTTCTCACTAAAGCTTTCGTGAAATTAATAAACTTTCGAAAGAACGCGATTATCTTTCAAAGGAAAGCTTGTACTGAGAAAAGCAACACTGATCTCAGTTCTAACAGTGCTTTCACACGTAGCAAACAACTGCTTGTCTTTACAAAGAAACACATGTGCGTTTCTTACTAATGCTTTCGAGAAATTAATAAAATTCCGAAAGAACGCGATTATCTTTCAAAGGAAAGCTTGTACTGAGAAAGGCAACACAGATCTCATTTCTAACAGTGCTTTCACATGTAGAAAACCACTGCTTGTCCCGACAAAGAAACGCATGTGCGTTTCTTACTAAAGCTTTCGTGAAATTAATAAACTTCCGAAAGAACGCGATTATCTTTCAAAGTAAAGCTTGTACTGAGAAAAGCAACACTGATCTCAGTTCTAACAGTGCTTTAACACGTAGTGAACAAGTGTTTGTCTAACGAAGAAACGCATGTGCGTTTCTAACAAAAGCTTTCGTGAAATTAATAAACTTCCGAAAGAACGCGATTATCTTTCAAAGGAAAGCTTGTACTGAGAAAAGCAACACTGATCTCAGTTCTAACAGTGCTTTCACATGTAGCAAATGAGTGGTGTCTTTACGAAGAAACGCATGTGCGTTTCTTACTAAAGCATTCATGAAATTAATAAACTTCCGAAAGAACACGATTATATTTCAAAGGAAAGCTTGTACTGAGAAAAGCAACACTGATCTCAGTTCTAACAGTGCTTTCACACGTAGCAAACCACTGCTTGTCTTTCAAAGAAACGCATGTGCGTTTCTAACTAAAGCTTTCGTGAAATTAATAAACTTCCGAAAGAACGCGATTATCTTTCAAAGAAAAGCTTGTACTGAGAAAAGCAACACTGATCTCAGTTCTAACAGTGCTTTCACACTTGGCAAACAACTGGTTGTCTTTACAAAGAAACGCATGTGCGTTTCTTACTAAAGCTTTCGTGAAATTTATAAACTTCCGAAAGAACGTGATCATCTTTCAAAGTAAAGCTTGTACTGAGAAAAGCAACACTGATCTCAGTTCTAACAGTGCTATCACACGTCCAAACAAGTGCTTGTCTTGACAAAGAACCGCATGTGCGTTTCTTACTAAAGCTTTCGTGAAATTAATAAACTTCCGAAAGAATGCGATTATCTTTCAAAGTAAAGCTTGTACTGAGAAAAGCAACACTGATCTCAGTTCTAACAGTGCTATCACACGTCCAAACAAGTGCTTGTCTTTACAAAGAAACGCATGTGCGTTTCTTACTAAAGCTTTCGTGAAATTAATAAACTTCCGAAAGAACGCGATTATCTTTCTAAGTAAAGCTTGTACTGACAAAAGCAACACTGATCTCAGTTCTAACAGTGCTATCACACGTCCAAACAAGTGCTTGTCTTGACAAAGAAACGCATGTGCGTTTCTTACTAAAGCTTTCGTGAAATTAATAAACTTCCGAAAGAACGCGATTATCTTTCAAAGTAAAGCTTGTACTGACAAAAGCAACACTGATCTCATTTCTAACAGTGCTTTCACATGAAGCAAACAACTGCTTGTCTTTACGAAGAAACGCATGTGCGTTTCTTACTAATGCTTTCGAGAAATTAATAAAATTCCGAAAGAACGCGATTATCTTTCAAAGGAAAGCTTGTACTGAGAAAGGCAACACTGATCTCAGTTCTAACAGTGCTTTGGCACGTAGCAAACAAGTGTTTGTCTAACGAAGAAACGCATGTGCGTTTCTAACTAAAGCTTTCGTGAAATTAATAAACTTCCGAAAGAACGCGATTATCTTTCAAAGTAAAGCTTGTACTGAGAAAAGCAACACTGATCTCAGTCCTAACAGTGCTATCACACGTCCAAACAAGTGCTTGTCTTGACAAAGAAACGCATGTGCGTTTCTTACTAAAGCTTTCGTGAAATTAATAAACTTCCGAAAGAACGCGATTATCTTTCAAAGTAAAGCTTGTACTGACAAAAGCAACACTGATCTCAGTTCTAACAGTGCTTTCACATGAAGCAAACAACTGCTTGTCTTTACGTAGAAACGCATGTGCGTTTCTTACTAATGCTTTCGAGAAATTAATAAAATTCCGAAAGAACGCGATTATCTTTCAAAGGAAAGCTTGTACTGAGAAAGGCAACACTGATCTCAGTTCTAACAGTGCTTTGCCACGTAGCAAACAAGTGTTTGTCTAACGAAGAAATGCATGTGCGTTTCTAACTAAAGCTTTCGTGAAATTAATAAACTTCCGAAAGAACGCGATTATCTTTCAAAGTAAAGCTTGTACTGAGAAAAGCAACACTGATCTCAGTCCTAACAGTGCTTTCACACGTACCAAACAACTGCTTGTCTTGACAAAGAAACGCATGTGCGTTTCTTACTAAAGCTTTCGTGAAATTAATAAACTTCCGAAAGAACGCTATTACCTTTCAAAGGAAAGCTTGTACTGAGAAAAGCAACACTGATCTCAGTTATAACAGTGCTTTAACACGTAGTTAACAAGTGTTTGTCTAACGAAGAAACGCATGTGTTTTTCTAACAAAAGCTTTCGTGAAATTAATAAACTTCCGAAAGAACGCGATTATCTTTCAAAGGAAAGCTTGTACTGAGAAAAGCAACACTGATCTCAGTTCTAACAGTGCTTTCACACGTAGCAAACAACTGCTTGTCTTGACAAAGAAACGCATGTGCGTTTCTCACTAAAGCTTTCTTGAAATTAATAAACTTTCCAAAGAACGAGATTATCTTTCAAAGTAAAGCTTGTACTGAGAAAAGCAACACTGATCTCAGTTCTAACAGTGCTTTCACACGTAGCAAACAAGTGCTTGTCTTGACAAAGAAACGCATGTGCGTTTCTTACTAAAGCTTTCGTGAAATTAATAAACTTCCGAAAGAACGCGATTATCTTTCAAAGTAAAGCTTGTACTGACAAAAGCAACACTGATCTCATTTCTAACAGTGCTTTCACATGAAGCAAACAACTGCTTGTCTTTACGAAGAAACGCATGTGCGTTTCTTACTAATGCTTTCGAGAAATTAATAAAATTCCGAAAGAACGCGATTATCTTTCAAAGGAAAGCTTGTACTGAGAAAAGCAACACTGATCTCAGTTCTAACAGTGCTTTCACACGTAGCAAACAACTGCTTGTCTTTACGAAGAAACACATGTGCGTTTCTTACTAATGCTTTCGAGAAATTAATAAAATTCCGAAAGAACGCGATTATCTTTCAAAGGAAAGCTTGTACTGAGAAAGGCAACACTGATCTCATTTCTAACAGTGCTTTCACATGTAGAAAACCACTGCTTGTCCCGACAAAGAAACGCATGTGCGTTTCTTACTAAAGCTTTCGTGAAATTAATAAACTTTCCAAAGAACGCGATTATCTTTCAAAGTAAAGCTTGTACTGAGAAAAGCAACACTGATCTCAGTCCTAACAGTGCTTTCACACGTAACAAACAACTGCTTGTCTTGGCAAAGAAACGCATGTGCGTTTCTTACTAAAGCTTTCGTGAAATTAATAAACTTCCGAAAGAACGCGATTATCTTTCAAAGTAAAGCTTGTACTGAGAAAAGCAACACTGATCTCAGTTCTAACAGTGCTTTCACACGTACAAAACAACTGCTTGTCTTGGCAAAGAAACGCATGTGCGTTTCTTACTAAAGCTTTCGTGAAATTAATAAACTTCCGAAAGAACGTGATTATCTTTCAAAGTAAAGCTTGTACTGAGAAAAGCAACACTGATCTCAGTCCTAACAGTGCTTTCACACGTAGCAAACAACTGCTTGTCTTGACAAAGAAACACATGTGCGTTTCTTACTAAAGCTTTCGTGAAATTAATAAACTTCCGAAAGAACGCGATTATCTTTCAAAGTAAAGCTTGTACTGAGAAAAGCAACACTGATCTCAGTTCTAACAGTGCTTTAACACGTAGTAAACAAGTGTTTGTCTAACGAAGAAACGCATGTGCGTTTCTAACAAAAGCTTTCGTGAAATTAATAAACTTCTGAAAGAACGCGATTATCTTTCAAAGGAAAGCTTGTACTGAGAAAAGCAACACTGATCTCAGTTCTAACAGTGCTTTCACATGTAGCAAAGGAGTGCTTGTCTTTACGAAGAAACGCATGTGCGTTTCTTACTAAAGCATTCATGAAATTAATAAACTTCCGAAAGAACACGATTATATTTCAAAGGAAAGCTTGTACTGAGAAAAGCAACACTGATCTCAGTTCTAACAGTGCTTTCACACGTAGCAAACAACAGCTTGTCTTGACAAAGAAACAAATGTGCGTTTCTTACTAAAGCTTTCGTGAAATAGATAAACTTTCTAAAGAACGCGATTATCTTTCAAAGTAAAGCTTGTACTGACAAAAGCAACACTGATCTCAGTTCTAACAGTGCTTTCACACGTAGCAAACAACTGCTTGTATTTACAAAGAAACGCATGTGCGTTACTTACTAAAGCTTTCGTGAAATTAATAAACTTCCGAAAGAACGCCATTATCTTTCAAAGTAAAGCTTGTACTGAGAAAAGCAACACTGATCTCAGTTCTAACAGTGCTTTCACACGTAGCAAACAACTGCTTGTCTTTACAAAGAAACACATGTGCGTTTCTTACTAAAGCTTTCGTGAAATTTATAAACTTCCGAAAGAACGTGATCATCTTTCAAAGTAAAGCTTGTACTGAGAAAAGCAACACTGATCTCAGTTCTAACAGTGCTATCACACGTCCAAACAAGTGCTTGTCTTGACAAAGAACCGCATGTGCGTTTCTTACTAAAGCTTTCGTGAAATTAATAAACTTCCGAAAGAACGCGATTACCTTTCAAAGGAAAGCTTGTACTGAGAAAAGCAACACTGATCTCAGTTCTAACAGTGCTTTAACACGTAGCTAACAAGTGTTTGTCTAACGAAGAAACGCATGTGTGTTTCTAACTAAAGCTTTCGTGAAATTAATAAACTTCCGAAAGAACGCGATTATCTTTCAAAGAGAAGCTTGTACTGAGAAAAGCAACACTGATCTCAGTTCTAACAGTGCTTTCACATGTAGCAAAGGAGTGCTTGTCTTTACGAAGAAACGCATGTGCGTTTCTTACTAAAGCATTCATGAAATTAATAAACTTCCGAAAGAACACGATTATATTTCAAAGGAAAGCTTGTACTGAGAAAAGCAACACTGATCTCAGTTCTAACAGTGCTTTCACACGTAGCAAACCACTGCTTGTCTTTCAAAGAAACGCATGTGCGTTTCTAACTAAATCTTTCGTGAAATTAATAAACTTCCGAAAGAACGCGATTATCTCTCAAAGTAAAGCTTGTACTGAGAAAAGCAACACTGATCTCAGTTCTAACAGTGCTTTCACACGTAGCAAACAATTGCTTGTCTTTACATAGAAACGCATGTGCGTTTCTTACTAAAGCTTTCGTGAAATTAATAAACTTTCAAAAGAACGCGATTCTCTTTCTAAGTAAAGCTTGTACTGAGAAAAGCAACACTGATCTCAGTCCTAACAGTGCTTTCACACGTAGCAAACAACTGCTTGTCTTGACAAAGAAACGCATGTGCGTTTCTCACTAAAGCTTTCTTGAAATTAATAAACTTCCGAAAGAACGCGATTATCTTTCAAAGTAAAGCTTGTACTGAGAAAAGCAACACTGATCTCAGTTCTAACAGTGCTTTCACACGTAGCAAACAACTGCTTGTCTTTACGAAGAAACGCATGTGTGTTTCTTACTAATGCTTTCGAGAAATTAATAAAATTCCGAAAGAACGCGATTATCTTTCAAAGGAAAGCTTGTACTGAGAAAGGCAACACTGATCTCAGTTCTACCAGTGCTTTCCCACATAGCAAACAAGTGTTTGTCTAACGAAGAAACGCATGTGCGTTTCTAACTAAAGCTTTCGTGAAATTAATAAACTTCCGAAAGAAAGCGATTATCTTTCAAAGTAAAGCATGTACTGAGAAAAGCAACACTGATCTCAGTTCTAACAGTGCTTTCACATGTAGCAAACCACTGCTTGTCTTGACAATGAAACGCATGTGCGTTTCTTACTAAAGCTTTCGTGAAATTAATAAACTTCCGAAAGAACGCGATTATCTTTCAAAGTAAAGCTCGTACTGAGAAAAGCAACACTGATCTCAGTTCTAACAGTGCTTTCACATGTAGCAAACCACTGCTTGTCTTGACAAAGAAACGCATGTGCGTTTCTTACTAAAGCATTCGTGAAATTAATAAACTTTCGAAAGAAAGCGATTATCTTTCAAAGTAAAGCTTGTACTGAGAAAAGCAACACTGATCTCAGTCGTAACAGTGCTTTCACACGTACCAAACAACTGCTTGTCTTGACAAAGAAACGCATGTGCGTTTCTTACTAAAGCTTTCGTGAAATTAATAAACTTCCGAAAGAACGCGATTATATTTCAAAGGAAAGCTTGTACTGAGAAAAGCAACACTGATCTCAGTTCTAACAGTGCTTTCACATGAAGCAAACAACTGCTTGTCTTGACAAAGAAACGCATGTGCGTTTCTTACTAAAGCTTTCGTGAAATTAGTAAACTTTCGAAAGAACGCGATTATCTTTCAAAGTAAAGCTTGTACTGAGAAAAGCAACACTGATCTCAGTTCTAACAGTGCTTTCACACGTAGCAAACAACGGCTTGTCTTTACGAAGAAACGCATGTGCCTTTTTACTAATGCTTTCGAGAAATTAATAAAATTCCGAAAGAACGCGATTATCTTTCAAAGGAAAGCTTGTACTGAGAAAGGCAACACTGATCTCAGTTCTAACAGTGCTTTCCCACGTAGCAAACAAGTGTTTGTCTAACGAAGAAACGCATGTGCGTTTCTAACTAAAGCTTTCGTGAAATTAATAAACTTCCGAAAGAACGCGATTATCTTTCAAAGTAAAGCTTGTACTGAGAAAAGCAACACTGATCTCAGTTCTAACAGTGCTTTCACATGTAGCAAACCACTGCTTGTCTTGACAAAGAAACGCATGTGCGTTTCTTACTAAAGCTTTCGTGAAATTAATAAACTTCCGAAAGAACGCGATTATCTTTCAAAGTAAAGCTTGTACTGAGAAAAGCAACACTGATCTCAGTCCTAACAGTGCTTTCACACGTACCAAACAACTGCTTGTCTTGACAAAGAAACGCATGTGCGTTTCTTACTAAAGCTTTCGTGAAATTAATAAACTTCCGAAGAAAGCGATTATCTTTCAAAGGAAAGCTTGTACTGAGAAAAGCAACACTGATCTCAGTTCTATCAGTGCTTTAACACGTAGTAAACAAGTGTTTGTCTAACGAAGAAACGCATGTGCATTTCTAACTAAAGCTTTCGTGAAATTAATAAACTTCCGAAAGAACGCGATTATCTTTCAAAGTAAAGCTTGTACTGAGAAAAGCAACACTGATCTCATTCTAACAGTGCTTTCACACATAGCAAACAACTGCTTGTCTTGACAAAGAAACACATGTGCGTTTCTTACTAAAGCCTTCGTGAAATTAATAAACTTTCGAAAGAATGCGATTATCTTTCAAAGTAAAGCTTGTACTGAGAAAAGCAACACTGATCTCAGTTCTAACAGTGCTTTCACACGTAGCAAACAATTGCTTGACTTTACATAGAAACGCATTTGCGTTTCTTACTAAAGCTTTCGTGAAATTAATAAACTTTCGAAAGAACGCGATTATCTTTCAAAGTAAAGCTTGTACTGAGAAAAGCAACACTGATCTCAGTTCTAACAGTGCTTTCACACTTACCAAACAACTGCTTGTCTTGACAAAAACGCATGTGCGTTTATTACTAAAGCTTTCTTGAAATTAATAAACTTCCGAAAGAACGCGATTATCTTTCAAAGTAAAGCTTGTACTGAGAAAAGCAACACTGATCTCAGTTCTAACAGTGCTTCCACACGTAGCAAACAATTGCTTGTCTTTACATAGAAACGCATGTGTGTTTCTTACTAAAGCTTTCGTGAAATTAATAAACTTTCGAAAGAACGCGATTATCTTTCAAAGAAAAGCTTGTACTGAGAAAGGAAACACTGATCTCAGTTCTAACCTTGCTTACACACGTAGCAAACAACTTCTTGTCTTGACAAAGAAACGCATGTGCGTTTCTTACTAAAGGTTTCGTGAAATTAATAAACTCTCGAAAGAACGCGATTATCTTTCAAAGTAAAGCTTGTACTGAGAAAAGCAACACTGATCTCAGTTCTAACAGTGCTTTCACACGTAGCAAACAACAGCTTGTCTCGACAAAGAAACAAATGTGTGTTTCTTACTAAAGCTTTTGTGAAATAGATAAACTTTCGAAAGAACGCGATTATCTTTCACAGTAAAGCTTGTACTGAGAAAAGCAACACTGATCTCAGTTCTAACAGTGCTTTCACACGTAGCAAACAAGTGCTTGTCTTTACAAAGAAACGCATGTGCGTTACTTACTAAAGCTTTCGTGAAATTAATAAACATCCGAAAGAACGCGATTATCTTTCAAAGTAAAGCTTGTACTGAGAAAAGCACCACTGATCTCAGTTCTAACAGTGCTTTAACACGTAGTAAACAAGTGTTTGTCTAATGAAGAAACGCCTGTGCGTTTCTTATTAAAGCTTTCGTGAAATTAATAAACTTCCGAAAGAACGCGATTATCTTTCAAAGTAAAGCTTGTACTGAGAAAAGCAACACTGATCTCATTCTAACAGTGCTTTCACACATAGCAAACAACTGCTTGTCTTGACAAAGAAACGCATGTGCGTTTCTTACTAAAGCTTTCGTGAAATTAATAAACTTTCGAAAGAATGCGATTATCTTTCAAAGTAAAGCTTGTACTGAGAAAAGCAACACTGATCTCAGTTCTAACAGTGCTTTCACACGTAGCAAACAATTGCTTGACTTTCCATTAAACGCATGTGTGTTTCTTACTAAAGCTTTCGTGAAATTTATAAACTTCCGAAAGAACGTGATCATCTTTCAAACTAAAGCTTGTACTGAGAAAAGCAACACTGATCTCAGTTCTAACAGTGCTATCACACGTCCAAACAAGTGCTTGTCTTGACAAAGAACCGCATATGCGTTTCTTACTAAAGCTTTCGTGAAATTAATAAACTTCCGAAAGAACGCGATTATCTTTCAAAGTAAAGCTTGTACTGAGAAAAGCAACACTGATCTCAGTTCTAACAGTGCTATCACACGTCCAAACAAGTGCTTGTCTTGACAAAGAAACGCATGTGCGTTTCTTACTAAAGCTTTCGTGAAATTAATAAACTTCCGAAAGAACGCGATTATCTTTCAAAGTAAAGCTTGTACTGAGAAAAGCAACACTGATCTCAGTTCTAACAGTGCTTTCACACGTAGCAAACAACTGCTTGTCTTTACGAAGAAACGCATGTGCGTTTCTTACTAATGCTTTCGCGAAATTAGTAAAATTCCGAAAGAACGCGATTATCTTTCAAAGGAAAGCTTGTACTGAGAAAGGCAACACTGATCTCAGTTCTAACAGAGCTTTCCCACGTAGCAAACAAGTGTTTGTCTAACGAAGAAACGCATTTGCGTTTCTAACTAAAGCTTTCGTGAAATTAATAAACTTCCGAAAGAACGCGATTATCTTTCAAAGTAAAGCTTGTACTGAGAAAAGCAACACTGATCTCAGTTCTAACAGTGCTTTCACATGAAGCAAACCACTGCTTGTCTTGACAAAGAAACGCATGTGCGTTTCTTACTAAAGCTTTCGTGAAATTAATAAACTTCCGAAAGAACGCGATTATCTTTCAAAGTAAAGCTTGTACTGAGAAAAGCAACACTGATCTCAGTCCTAACAGTGCTTTCACACGTACCAAACAACTGCTTGTCTTTACAAAGATACGCATGTGCGTTTCTTACTAAAGCTTTCGTGAAATTAATAAACTTCTGAAACAACGCGATTATCTTTCAAAGGAAAGCTTGTACTGAGAAAAGCAACACTGATCTCAGTTCTAACAGTGCTTTAACACGTAGTAAACAAGTGTTTGTCTAACGAAGAAACGCATGTGCGTTTCTAACTAAAGCTTTCGTGAAATTAATAAACTTCCGAAAGAACGCGATTATCTTTCAAAGTAAAGCTTGTACTGAGAAAAGCAACACTGATCTCATTCTAACAGTGCTTTCACACGTAGCAAACCACTGCTTGTCTTTCAAAGAAACGCATGTGCGTTTCTAACTAAAGCTTTCGTGAAATTAATAAACTTCCGAAAGAACGCGATTATCTTTCAAAGAAAAGCTTGTACTGAGAAAAGCAACACTGATCTCAGTTCTAACCTTCCTTACACACGTAGCAAACAACTTCTTGTCTTGACAAAGAAACGCATGTGCGTTTCTTACTAAAGCTTTCTTGAAATTAATAAACTCTCGAAAGAACGCGATTATCTTTCAAAGTAAAGCTTGTACTGAGAAAAGCAACACTGATCTCAGTTCTAACAGTGCTTTCACACGTAGCAAACAACAGCTTGTCTTGACAAAGAAACAAATGTGCGTTTCTTACTAAAGCTTTCGTGAAATAGATAAACTTTTGAAAGAACGGGATTATCTTTCAAAGTAAAGCTTGTACTGACAAAAGCAACACTGATCTCAGTTCTAACAGTGCTTTCACACGTAGCAAACAAGTGCTTGTCTTTACAAAGAAACGCATGTGCGTTTCTAACTAAAGCTTTCGTGAAATTAATAGACTTCCGAAAGAACGCGATTATCTTTCAAAGTAAAGCTTGTACTGAGAAAAGCAACACTGATCTCAGTTCTAACAGTGCTTTCACACGTAGCAAACAACTGCTTGTCTTTACAAAGAAACGCATGTGTGTTTCTTACTAAAGCTTTCGTGAAATTTATAAACTTCCGAAAGAACGTGATCATCTTTCAAAGTAAAGCTTGTACTGAGAAAAGCAACACTGATCTCAGTTCTAACAGTGCTATCACACGTCCAAACAAGTGCTTGTCTTGACAAAGAAAAGCATGTGCGTTTCTTACTAAAGCTTTCGTGAAATTAATAAACTTCCGAAAGAACGCGATTATCTTTCAAAGTAAAGCTTGTACTGAGAAAAGCAACACTGATCTCAGTTCTAACAGTGCTTTCACATGAAGCAAACAACTGCTTGTCTTGACAAAGAAACGCATGTGCGTTTCTTACTAAAGCTTTCGTGAAATTAATAAACTTTCGAAAGAACGCGATTATCTTTCAAAGTAAAGCTTGTACTGAGAAAAGCAACACTGATCTCAGTTCTAACAGTGCTTCCACACGTAGCAAACAATTGCTTGTCTTTACATAGAAACGCATGTGTGTTTCTTACTAAAGCTTTCGTGAAATTAATAAACTTTCGAAAGAACGCGATTATCTTTCAAAGTAAAGCTTGTACTGTGAAAAGCAACACTGATCTCAGTTCTAACAGTGCTTTCACACGTAGCAAAGGAGTGCTTGTCTTTACGAAGAAACGCATGTGCGTTTCTTACTAAAGCTTTCATGAAATTAATAAACTTCCGAAAGAACGCGATTATATTTCTAAGGAAAGCTTGTACTGAGAAAACCAACACTGATCTCAGTTCTAACAGTGCTTTCACACGTAGCAAACCACTGCTTGTCTTTCAAAGAAACGCATATGCGTTTCTAACTAAAGCTTTCGTGAAATTAATAAACTTCCGAAAGAACGCGATTATCTTTCAAAGAAAAGCTTGTACTGAGAAAAGCAACACTGATCTCAGTTCTAACCTTGCTTACACACGTAGCAAACAACTTCTTGTCTTGACATAGAAACGCATGTGCGTTTCTTACTAAAGCTTTCTTGAAATTAATAAACTCTCGAAAGAACGCGATTATCTTTCAAAGTAAAGCTTGTACTGAGAAAAGCAACACTGATCTCAGTTCTAACAGTGCTTTCACTCGTAGCAAACAACAGCTTGTCTTGACAAAGAAACAAATGTGCGTTTCTTACTAAAGCATTCGTGAAATAGATAAACTTTTGAAAGAACGTGATTATCTTTCAAAGTAAAGCTTGTACTGAGAAAAGCAACACTGATCTCAGTTCTAACAGTGCTTTCACACGTAGCAAACAACTGCTTGTCTTTACGAAGAAACGCATGTGCGTTTCTTACTAATGCTTTCGCGAAATTAATAAAATTCCGAAAGAACGCGATTATCTTTCAAAGGAACGCTAGTACTGAGAAAGGCAACACTGATCTCAGTCCTAACAGTGCTTTCCCACGTAGCAAACAAGTGTTTGTCTAACGAAGAAACGCAAGTGCGTTTCTAACTAAAGCTTTCGTGAAATTAATAAACTTCCGAAAGAACGCGATTATCTTTCAAAGTAAAGCTTGTACTGAGAAAAGCAACACTGATCTCAGTTCTAACAGTGCTTTCACACGTAGCAAACAATTGCTTGACTTTACATAGAAACGCATTTGCATTTCTTACTAAAGGTTTCGTGAAATTAATAAACTTTCGAAAGAACGCGATTATCTTTCAAAGTAAAGCTTGTACTGAGAAAAGCAACACTGATCTCAGTTCTAACAGTGCTTTCACATGTAGCAAACCACTCCTTGTCTTTACAAAGAAACGCATGTGCATTTCTTACTAAAGCTTTCGGGAAATTAATAAACTTCTGAAAGAACGCGATTATCTTTCAAAGTAAAGCTTGTACTGAGAAAAGCAACACTGATCTCAGTTCTAACAGTGCTTTCACACGTAGCAAACAACTGCTTGTCTTTACAAAGAAACGCATGTGTGTTTCTTACTAAAGCTTTCGTGAAATTTATAAACTTCCGAAAGAACGTGATCATCTTTCAAAGTAAAGCTTGTACTGAGAAAAGCAACACTGATCTCAGTTCTAACAGTGCTATCACACGTCCAAACAAGTGCTTGTCTTGACAAAGAACCGCATGTGCGTTTCTTACTAAAGCTTTCGTGAAATTAATAAACTTCCGAAAGAACGCGATTATCTTTCAAAGTAAAGCTTGTACTGAGAAAAGCAACACTGATCTCAGTTCTAACAGTGCTATCACACGTCCAAAAAAGTGCTTGTCTTGACAAAGATACGCATGTGCGTTTCTTACTAAAGCTTTCGTGAAATTAATAATCTTCAGAAAGAACGCGATTATCTTTCAAAGTAAAGCTTGTACTGAGAAAAGCAATACTGATCTCAGTTCTAACAGTGCTTTCACATGAAGCAAACAACTGCTTGTCTTGACAAAGAAACGCATGTGCGTTTCTTACTAAAGCTTTCGTGAAATTAATAAACTTTCGAAAGAACGCGATTATCTTTCAAAGTAAAGCTTGTACTGAGAAAAGCAACACTGATCTCAGTTCTAACAGTGCTTTCACACGTAGCAAACAACTGCTTGTCTTAACGAAGAAACGCATGTGCGTTTCTTACTAATGCTTTCGCGAAATTAATAAAATTCCGAAAGAACGCGATTATCTTTCAAAGGAAAGCTTGTACTGAGAAAGGCAACACTGATCTCAGTTCTAACAGTGCTTTCCCACGTAGCAAACAAGTGTTTGTCTAACGAAGAAACGCATGTGCGTTTCTTACTAAAGCTTTCGTGAAATTAATAAACTTCCGAAAGAACGCGATTATCTTTCAAAGTAAAGCTTGTACTGAGAAAAGCAACACTGATCTCAGTTCTAACAGTGCTTTCACATGTAGCAAACCACAGCTAGTCTTGACAAAGAAACGCATGTGCGTTTCTTACTAAAGCTTTCGTGAAATTAATCAACTTCCGAAAGAACGCGATTATCTTTCAAAGTAAAGCTTGTACTGAGAAAAGCAACACTGATCTCAGTCCTAACAGTGCTTTCACACGTACCAAACAACTGCTTGTCTTGACAAAGAAACGCATGTGCGTTTCTTACTAAAGCTTTCGTGAAATTAATAAACTTCCGAAACAACGCGATTATCTTTCAAAGGAAAGCTTGTACTGAGAAAACCAACACTGATCTCAGTTCTAACAGTGCTTTACCACGTAGTAAACAAGTGTTTGTCTAACGAAGAAACGCATGTGCGTTTCTAACTAAAGCTTTCGTGAAATTAATAAACTTCCGTAAGAACGCGATTATCTTTCAAAGTAAAGCTTGTACTGAGAAAAGCAACACTGATCTCATTCTAACAGTGCTTTCACACATAGCAAACAACTGCTTGTCTTGACAAAGAAACGCATGTGCGTTTCTTACTAAAGGTTTCGTGAAATTAATAAACTTTCGAAAGAATGCGATTATCTTTCAAAGTAAAGCTTGTACTGAGAAAAATAACACTGATCTCAGTTCTAACAGTGCTTTCACACGTAGCAAACAATTGCTTGACTTTACATAGAAACGCATTTGCGTTTCTTACTAAAGCTTTCGTGAAATTAATAAACTTTCGAAAGAACGCGATTATCTTTCAAAGTAAAGCTTGTACTGAGAAAAGCAACACTGATCTCAGTTCTAACAGTGCTTTCACACGTAGCAAACCACTGCTTGTCTTGACAAAGAAACGCATGTGCGTTTCTTACTAAAGCTTTCGTGAAATTAATAAACTTCCGAAAGAACGCGATTATCTTTCAAAGTAAAGCTTGTACTGAGAAAAGCAATACTGATCTCAGTTCTAACAGTGCTTTCACATGAAGCAAACAACTGCTTGTCTTGACAAAGAAACGCATGTGCGTTTCTTACTAAAGCTTTCGTGAAATTAATAAACTTTCGAAAGAACGCGATTATCTTTCAAAGTAAAGCTTGTACTGAGAAAAGCAACACTGATCTCAGTTCTAACAGTGCTTTCACACGTAGCAAACAACTGCTTGTCTTTACGAAGAAACGCATGTGCGTTTCTTACTAATGCTTTCGCGAAATTAATAAAATTCCGAAAGAACGCGATTATCTTTCAAAGGAAAGCTTGTACTGAGAAAGGCAACACTGATCTCAGTTCTAACAGTGCTTTCCCACATAGCAAACAAGTGTTTGTCTAACGAAGAAACGCATGTGCGTTTCTAACTAAAGCTTTCGTGAAATTAATAAACTTCCGAAAGAACGCGATTATCTTTCAAAGTAAAGCTTGTACTGAGAAAAGCAACACTGATCTCAGTTCTAACAGTGCTTTCACACGTAGCAAACAACTGCTTGTCTTTACGAAGAAACGCATGTGCGTTTCTTACTAATGCTTTCGCGAAATTAATAAAATTCCGAAAGAACGCGATTATCTTTCAAAGGAAAGCTTGTACTGAGAAAGGCAACACTGATCTCAGTTCTAACAGTGCTTTCCCACGTAGCAAACAAGTGTTTGTCTAACGAAGAAACGCATGTGCGTTTCTAACTAAAGCTTTCGTGAAATTAATAAACTTCCGAAAGAACGCGATTATCTTTCAAAGTAAAGCTTGTACTGAGAAAAGCAACACTGATCTCAGTTCTAACAGGGCTTTCACATGTAGCAAACCACTGCTAGTCTTGACAAAGAAACGCATGTGCGTTTCTTACTAAAGCTTTCGTGAAATTAATCAACTTCCGAAAGAACGCGATTATCTTTCAAAGTAAAGCTTGTACTGAGAAAAGCAACACTGATCTCAGTCCTAACAGTGCTTTCACACGTACCAAACAACTGCTTGTCTTGACAAAGAAACGCATGTGCGTTTCTTACTAAAGCTTTCGTGAAATTAATAAACTTCCGAAACAACGCGATTATCTTTCAAAGGAAAGCTTGTACTGAGAAAACCAACACTGATCTCAGTTCTAACAGTGCTTTAACACGTAGTAAACAAGTGTTTGTCTAACGAAGAAACGCATGTGCGTTTCTAACTAAAGCTTTCGTGAAATTAATAAACTTCCGAAAGAACGCGATTATCTTTCAAAGTAAAGCTTGTACTGAGAAAAGCAACACTGATCTCATTCTAACAGTGCTTTCACACATAGCAAACAACTGCTTGTCTTGACAAAGAAACGCATGTGCGTTTCTTACTAAAGCTTTCGTGAAATTAATAAACTTTTGAAAGAATGCGATTATCTTTCAAAGTAAAGATTGTACTGAGAAAAGCAACACTGATCTCAGTTCTAACCGTGCTTTCACAGGTAGCAAACAATTGCTTGACTTTACAAAGAACCGCATGTGCGTTTCTTACTAAAGCTTTCGTGAAATTAATAAACTTCCGAAAGAACGCGATTATCTTTCAAAGTAAAGCTTGTACTGAGAAAAGCAACACTGATCTCAGTTCTAACAGTGGTATCACACGTCCAAACAAGTGCTTGTCTTGACAAAGAAACGCATGTGCGTTTCTTACTAAAGCTTTCGTGAAATTAATAAACTTCCGAAAGAACGCGATTATCTTTCAAAGGAAAGCTTGTACTGAGAAAAGCAACACTGATCTCAGTTCTAACAGTGCTTTCCCACGTAGCAAACAAGTGTTTGTCTAACGAAGAAACGCATGTGCGTTTCTAACTAAAGCTTTCGTGAAATTAATAAACTTCCGAAAGAACGCGATTATCTTTCAAAGTAAAGCTTGTACTGAGAAAAGAAACACTGATCTCAGTTCTAACAGTGCTTTCACATGTAGCAAACCACTGCTTGTCTTGACAAAGAAACGCATGTGCGTTTCTTACTAAAGCTTTCGTGAAATTAATAAACTTCCGAAAGAACGCGATTATCTTTCAAAGGAAAGCTTGTACTGAGAAAAGCAACACTGATCTCAGTTCTAACAGTGCTTTAACACGTAGTAAACAAGTGTTTGTCTAACGAAGAAACGCATGTGCGTTTCTTACTAAAGCTTTCGTGAAATTAATAAACTTACGAAAGAACGCGATTATCTTTCAAAGTAAAGCTTGTACTGAGAAAAGCAACACTGATCTCATTCTAACAGTGCTTTCACACATAGCAAACAACTGCTTGTCTTGACAAAGAAACGCATGTGCGTTTCTTACTAAAGCTTTCGTGAAATTAATAAACTTTCGAAAGAACGCGATTATCTTTCAAAGTAAAGCTTGTACTGAGAAAAGCAACACTGATCTCAGTCCTAACAGTGCTTTCACACGTACCAAACAACTGCTTGTCTTGACAAAGAAACGCATGTGCGTTTCTTACTAAAGCTTTCGTGAAATTAATAAACTTCCAAAAGAACGCGATTATCTTCCAAAGGAAAGCTTGTACTGAGAAAAGCAACACTGATCTCAGTTCTAACAGTGCTTTAACACGTAGTAAACAAGTGTTTGTCTAACGAAGAAACGAATGTGCGTTTCTTACTAAAGCTTTCGTGAAATTAATAAACTTACGAAAGAACGCGATTATCTTTCAAAGTAAAGCTTGTACTGAGAAAAGCAACACTGATCTCATTCTAACACTGCTTTCACACATAGCAAACAACTGCTTGTCTTGACAAAGAAACAAATGTGCGTTTCTTACTAAAGCTTTCGTGAAATTAATAAACTTTCGAAAGAATGCAATTATCTTTCAAAGTAAAGCTTGTACTGAGAAAAGCAACACTGATCTCAGTTCTAACAGTGCTTTCACACGTAGCAAACAATTGCTTGACTTTACATAAAAACGCATTTGCGTTTCTTACTAAAGCTTTCGTGAAATTAATAAACTTTCGAAAGAACACGATTATCTTTCAAGGTAAAGCTTGTACTGAGAAAAGCAACACTGATCTCAGTTCTAACAGTGCTTTCACACTTACCAAACAACTGCTTGTCTTGACAAAGAAACGCATGTGCGTTTCTTACTAAAGCTTTCGTGAAATTAATAAACTTCCGAAAGAAAGCGATTATCTTTCAAAGTAAAGCTTGTACTGAGAAAAGCAACACTGATCTCAGTTCTAACAGTGCTTCCACACGTAGCAAAGAATTGCTTGTCTTTACATAGAAACGCATGTGTGTTTCTTACTAAAGCTTTCATGAAATTAATAAACTTTCGAAAGAACGCGATTATCTTTCAAAGGAAAGCTTGTACTGTGAAAAGCAACACTGATCTCAGTTCTAACAGTGCTTTCACACGTAGCAAAGGAGTGCTTGTCTTTACGAAGAAACGCATGTGCGTTTCTTACTAAAGCTTTCATGAAATTAATAAACTTCCGAAAGAACGCGATTATATTTCAAAGGAAAGCTTGTACTGAGAAAAGCAACACTGATCTCAGTTCTAACAGTGCTTTCACACGTAGCAAACCACTGCTTGTCTTTCAAAGAAACGCATGTGCGTTTCTAACTAAAGCTTTCGTGAAATTAATAAACTTCCGAAAGAACGCGATTATCTTTCAAAGAAAAGCTTGTACTGAGAAAAGCAACACTGATCTCAGTTCTAACGTTGCTTACACACGTAGAAAACAACTTCTTGTCTTGACAAAGAAACGCATGTGCGTTTCTTACTAAAGCTTTCGTGAAATTAATAAACTTCCGAAAGAACGCGATTATCTTTCAAAGTAAAGCTTGTACTGAGAAAAGCAACACTGATCTCAGTTCTAACAGTGCTTTCACACGTAGCAAACAACAGCTTGTCTTGACAAAGAAACAAATGTGAGTTTCTTACTAAAGCTTTCGTGAAATAGATAAACTTTCGAAAGAACGTGATTATCTTTCAAAGTAAAGCTTGTACTGACAAAAGCAACACTGATCTCAGTTCTAACAGTGCTTCCACACGTAGCAAACAATTCCTTGTCTTTACATAGAAACGCATGTGTGTTTCTTACTAAAGCTTTCGTGAAATTAATAAACTTTCGAAAGAACGCGATTATCTTTCAAAGTAAAGCTTGTACTGTGAAAAGCAACAGTGATCTCAGTTCTAACAGTGCTTTCACACGTAGCAAAGGAGTGCTTGTCTTTACGAAGAAACGCATGTGCGTTTCTTACTAAAGCTTTCATGAAATTAATAAACTTCCGAAAGAACGCGATTATATTTCAAAGGAAAGCTTGTACTGAGAAAAGCAACACTGATCTCAGTTCTAACAGTGCTTTCACACGTAGCAAACCACTGCTTGTCTTTCAAAGAAACGCATGTGCGTTTCTAACTAAAGCTTTCGTGAAATTAATTAACTTCCGAAAGAACGCGATTAGCTTTCAAAGAAAAGCTTGTACTGAGAAAAGCAACACTGATCTCAGTTCTAACCTTGCTTACACACGTAGCAAACAACTTCTTGTCTTGACAAAGAAACGCATGTGCGTTTCTTACTAAAGCTTTCTTGAAATTAATAAACTTCCGAAATAACGCGATTATCTTACAAAGGAAAGCTTGTACTGAGAAAAGCAACACTGATCTCAGTTCTAACAGTGCTTTCACACGTAGCAAACAACAGCTTGTCTTGACAAAGTAACAAATGTGCGTTTCTTACTAAAGCTTTCGTGAAATAGATAAACTTTCGAAAGAATGTGATTATCTTTCAAAGTAAAGCTTGTACTGACAAAAGCAACACTGATCTCAGTTCTAACAGTGCTTTCACACGTAGCAAACAAGTGCTTGTCTTTACAAAGAAACGCATGTGCGTTTCTTACTAAAGCTTTCGTGAAATTAATAAACTTCCGAAAGAACGCGATTATCTTTCAAAGTAAAGCTTGTACTGAGAAAAGCAACACTGATCTCAGTTCTAACAGTGCTTTCACACGTAGCAAACAACTGCTTGTCTTTACAAATAAACGCATGTGTGTTTCTTACTAAAGCTTTCGTGAAATTTATAAACTTCCGAATGAACGTGATCATCTTTCAAAGTAAAGCTTGTACTGAGAAAAGCAACACTGATCTCAGTTCTAACAGTGCTATCACACGTCCAAACAAGTGGTTGTCTTGACAAAGAACCGCATGTGCGTTTCTTACTAAAGCTTTCGTGAAATTAATAAACTTCCGAAAGAACGCGATTATCTTTCAAAGTAAAGCTTCTACTGAGAAAAGCAACACTGATCTCAGTTCTAACAGTGCTATCACACGTCCAAACAAGTGCTTGTCTTGACAAAGAAAAGCATGTGCGTTTCTTACTAAAGCTTTCGTGAAATTAATAAACTTTCGAAAGAACGCGATTATCTTTCAAAGTAAAGCTTGTACTGAGAAAAGCAACACTGATCTCAGTTCTAACAGTGCTTTCACACGTAGCAAACAACTGCTTGTCTTTACGAAGAAACGCATGTGCGTTTCTTACTAATGCTTTCGCGAAATTAATAAAATTCCGAAAGAACGCGATTATCTTTCAAAGGAAAGCTTGTACTGAGAAAGGCAACACTGATCTCAGTCCTAACAGTGCTTTCCCACGTAGCAAACAAGTGTTTGTCTAACGAAGAAACGCAAGTGCGTTTCTAACTAAAGCTTTCGTGAAATTAATAAACTTCCGAAAGAACGCGATTATCTTTCAAAGTAAAGCTTGTACTGAGAAAAGCAACACTGATCTCAGTTCTAACAGTGCTTTCACACGTAGCAAACAATTGCTTGACTTTACATAGAAACGCATTTGCGTTTCTTACTAAAGGTTTCGTGAAATTAATAAACTTTCGAAAGAACGCGATTATCTTTCAAAGTAAAGCTTGTACTGAGAAAAGCAACACTGATCTCAGTTCTAACAGTGCTTTCACACTTACCAAACAACTGCTTGTCTTGACAAAGAAACGCATGTGCGTTTCTTACTAAAGCTTTCGTGAAATTAATAAACTTCCGAAAGAAAGCGATTATCTTTCAAAGTAAAGCTTGTACTGAGAAAAGCAACAGTGATCTCAGTTCTAACAGTGCTTCCACACGTAGCAAAGAATTGCTTGTCTTTACATAGAAACGCATGTGTGTTTCTTACTAAAGCTTTCATGAAATTAATAAACTTTCGAAAGAACGCGATTATCTTTCAAAGTAAAGCTTGTACTGTGAAAAGCAACACTGATCTCAGTTCTAACAGTGCTTTCACACGTAGCAAAGGAGTGCTTGTCTTTACGAAGAAACGCATGTGCGTTTCTTACTAAAGCTTTCATGAAATTAATAAACTTCCGAAAGAACGCGATTATATTTCAAAGGAAAGCTTGTACTGAGAAAAGCAACACTGATCTCAGTTCTAACAGTGCTTTCACACGTAGCAAACCACTGCTTGTCTTTCAAAGAAACGCATGTGCGTTTCTAACTAAAACTTTCGTGAAATTAATAAACTTCCGAAAGAACGCGATTATCTTTCAAAGAAAAGCTTGTACTGAGAAAAGCAACACTGATCTCAGTTCTAACCTTGCTTACACACGTAGCAAACAACTTCTTGTCTTGACAAAGAAACGCATGTGCGTTTCTTACTAAGGCTTTCGTGAAATTAATAAACTTCCGAAAGAACGCGATTATCTTTCAAAGTAAAGCTTGTACTGAGAAAAGCAACACTGATCTCAGTTCTAACAGTGCTTTCACACGTAGCAAACAACAGCTTGTCTTGACAAAGAAACAAATGTGCGTTTCTTACTAAAGCTTTCGTGAAATAGATAAACTTTCGAAAGAACGTGATTATCTTTCAAAGTAAAGCTTGTACTGACAAAAGCAACACTGATCTCAGTTCTAACAGTGCTTCCACACGTAGCAAACAATTCCTTGTCTTTACATAGAAACGCATGTGTGTTTCTTACTAAAGCTTTCGTGAAATTAATAAACTTTCGAAAGAACGCGATTATCTTTCAAAGTAAAGCTTGTACTGTGAAAAGCAACAGTGATCTCAGTTCTAACAGTGCTTTCACACGTAGCAAAGGAGTGCTTGTCTTTACGAAGAAACGCATGTGCGTTTCTTACTAAAGCTTTCATGAAATTAATAAACTTCCGAAAGAACGCGATTATATTTCAAAGGAAAGCTTGTACTGAGAAAAGCAACACTGATCTCAGTTCTAACAGTGCTTTCACACGAAGCAAACAAGTGCTTGTCTTTACAAAGAAACGCATTTGCGTTTCTTACTAATGCTATCGAGAAATTAATAAACTTCCTAAAGTACGCGATTATCTTTCAAAGGATACCTTGTACTGAGAAAAGCAACACTGATCTCGGTTCTAACAGTGCTTTCACACGTAGCAAACAAGTGCTTGTCTTTACAATGAAACGCATGTGCGTTTCTTACTAAACCTTTCGTCCAATTAATAAACTTCCGAAAGAATGCGATTATCTTTCAAAGTAAAGCTTGTACTGAGAAAAGCAACACTGATCTTAGTTTTAACAGTGCTTTCACACGTAGCAAACAACTGCTTGTCTGCACAAAGAAATGCATGTGCGTTTCTTACTAAAGCTTTCGTGAAATTAATAAACTTCTGAAAGAACGCGATTATCTTTCAAAGTAAAGATTGTACTGAGAAAAGCAACACTGATCTCAGTTCTAACAATGCTTTCACACGTAGCAAACAAGTACTTGTCTTTACTAAGAATCGCATGTGCGTTTCTTACTAAAGCTTTCGTGAAATTAATAAACTTCCGAAAGACCGCGATTATCTTTCAAAGAAAAGCTTGTACTGAGAAAAGCAACACTGATCTCAGTTCTAACAGTGCTTTTACACGTAGCAAACAAGTGCTTGTCTTTACAAAGAAACGCATGTGCGTTTCTTACTAAAGCTTTCGTCAAATTAATAAACTTCTGAAAGAACGCGATTATCTTTCAAAGTAAAGCATGTACTGAGAAAAGCAACACTGATCTCAGTTCTAACAGTGCTTTCACACGTAGCAAACAACTGCTTGTCTTCACCAAGAAAGGCGTGTGCGTTTCTCACTAAAGCTTACGTGAAATTAATGAAATTTCAAATGAACGCGATTATCTTTCAAAGTAAAGCTTGTACTGAGAAAAGCAACACTGATCTCAGTTCTAACAGTGCTTTCACGTGTAGCAAACAACTGCTTGTCTTGACAAAGAAACGCATGTGCGTTTCTTACTAAAGCTTTCGTGAAATTAATAAACTATCCAAAGAACGCGATTATCTTTCAAAGTAAAGCTTGTACTGAGAAAAGCAACACTGATCTCAGTTCTACCAGTGCTTTCACACGTAGCAAACAAGTGCTTGTCTTTACTAAGAATCGCATGTGCGTTTCTTACTAAAGCTTTCGTGATATTAATAAACTTCCAAAGACCGCGATTATCTTTCAAAGAAAAGCTTGTACTGAGAAAAGCAACACTGATCTCAGTTCTAACAGTGCTTTCACACGAAGCAAACAAGTGCTTGTCTTTACAAAGAAATGCATTTGCATTTCTTACTAATGCTATCGAGAAATTAGTAAACTTCCGAAAGTACGCGATAATCTTTCAAAGGAAACCTTGTACTGAGAAAAGCAACACTGATCTCGGTTCTAACAGTGCTTTCACACGTAGCAAACAAGTGCTTGTCTTTACAATGAAACGCATGTGCGTTTCTTACTAAACATTTCGTCAAATTAATAAACTTCCGAAAGAATGCGATTATCTTTCAAAGTAAAGCTTGTACTGAGAAAAGCAACACTGATCTAAGTTCTAACAGTGCTTTCACACGTAGCAAACAAGTGCTTGTCTTTATGAAGAAAAGCATGTGCGTTTCTTACTAAAGCTTTCGGGAAATTAATAAACTTCCAAACGACCGCGATTATCTTTCAAAGAAAACTTGTACTGAGAAAAGCAACACTGATCTCAGTTCTAACAGTGCTTTCACACGTAGCAAACAACTGCTTGTCTTTACAAAGAAACGCATGTGCGTTTCTTACTAATGCTTTCGAGAAATTAATAAACTTCGGAAAGAACGCGATTATCTTTCAACGGAAAGCTTGTACTGAGAAAAGCAACACTGATCTCAGTTCTAACAGTGCTTTCACACGTAGCAAACAAATGCTTGTCTTTACAATGTAACTCATGTGCGTTTCTTACTAAAGCTTTCCTCAAATTAATAAACTTTTGAAAGAACGCGATTATCTTTCAAAGTAAAGCTTGTACTGAGAAAAGCAACACTGATCTCAGTTCTGACAGTGCTTTCACACGTATCAAACAAGTGCTTGTCTTTACAAAGAAACGCATGTGCGTTTCTTTTCTAAAGCTTTCGTCAAATTAATAAACTTCCGAAAGAACGCGATTATCTTTCAAAGTAAAGCTTGTACTGAGAAAAGCAACACTGATCTCAGTTCTAACAGTGCTTTAACGCATAGCAAAGAAGTGCTTGTCTTGACAAAGAAACGCCTGTGCGTTTCTTACTAATGCTTCGGAGAAATTAATAAACTTTCGAAAGAACGCGATTATCTTTCAAAGTAAAGCTTGTACTGAGAAAAGCAACACTGATCTCAGTTCTAACAGTGCTTTCACACGTAGCAAACAACTGCTTGTCTTCACCAAGAAACTCGTGTGCGTTTCTCACTAAAGCTTTCGTGAAATTAATAAACTTCCGAAAGAACGCGATTGTCTTTCAAAGGAAAGCTTGTACTGAGAAAAGCAACACTGATCTCAGTTCTAACAGTGCTTTCACACGTAGCAAACAACTGCTTGTCTTTATAAAGAAACGCATGTGCGTTTCTTACTAAAGCTTTCGTGAAATTAATAAACTTCTGAAAGAACGCGATTATCTTTCAAAGTAAAGCTTGTACTGAGAAAAGCAACACTGATTTCAGTTCTAACAGTGCTTTCACACGTAGCAAACAAGTACTTGTCTTTACTAAGAAACGCATGTGCGTTTCTTACTAAAGCTTTCGTGAAATTAATAAACTTCCGAAAGAACCTGATTATCTTTCAAAGGAAAGCTTGTACTGAGAAAAGCAACACTGATCTCAGTTCTAACAGTGCTTTCACACGTAGCAAACAAGTGCTTGTCTTTACAAAGAAACGCATGTGTGTTTCTTACTAAACCTTTCGTCCAATTAATAAACTTCCGAAAGAATGCGATTATCTTTCAAAGTAAAGCTTGTACTGAGAAAATCAACACTGATCTTAGTTTTAACAGTGCTTTCACACGTAGCAAACAACTGCTTGTCTGCACAAAGAAATGCATGTGCGTTTCTTACTAAAGCTTTCGTGAAATTAATAAACTTCTGAAAGAACGCGATTATCTTTCAAAGTAAAGATTGTACTGAGAAAAGCAACACTGATCTCAGTTCTAACAATACTTTCACACGTAGCAAACAAGTACTTGTCTTTACTAAGAATCGCATGTGCGTTTCTTACTAAAGCTTTCGTGAAATTAATAAACTTCCGAAAGACCGCGATTATCTTTCAAAGAAAAGCTTGTTCTGAGAAAAGCAACACTGATCTCAGTTCTAACAGTGCTTTCAGACGTAGCAAACAAGTGCTTGTCTTTACAAAGAAACACATGTGCGTTTCTTACTATACCTTTCGAGAAATTAATAAACTTCCGAAAGAACGCGATTATCTTTCAAAGTAAAGCTTGTACTGAGAAAAGCAACACTGATCTCAGTTCTAACAGTGCTTTCACACGTAGCAAACAAGTGCTTGTCTTTACAAAGAAACGCATGTGCGTTTCTTACTAAAGCTTTCGTCAAATTAATAAACTTCTGAAAGAACGCGATTATCTTTCAAAGTAAAGCATGTACTGAGAAAAGCAACACTGATCTCAGTTCTAACAGTGCTTTCACACGTAGCAAACAACTGCTTGTCTTCACCAAGAAAGGCGTGTGCGTTTCTCACTAAAGCTTACGTGAAATTAATGAAATTTCAAATGAACGCGATTATCTTTCAAAGTAAAGCTTGTACTGAGAAAAGCAACACTGATCTCAGTTCTAACAGTGCTTTCACGTGTAGCACAACTGCTTGTCTTGACAAAGAAACGCATGTGCGTTTTTTACTAAAGCTTTCGTGAAATTAATAAACTATCCAAAGAACGCGATTATCTTTCAAAGTAAAGCTTGTACTGAGAAAAGCAACACTGATCTCAGTTCTACCAGTGCTTTCACACGTAGCAAACAAGTGCTTGTCTTTACTAAGAATCGCATGTGCGTTTCTTACTAAAGCTTTCGTGATATTAATAAACTTCCAAAGACCGCGATTATCTTTCAAAGAAAAGCTTGTACTGAGAAAAGCAACACTGATCTCAGTTCTAACAGTGCTTTCACACGAAGCAAACAAGTGCTTGTCTTTACAAAGAAATGCATTTGCATTTCTTACTAATGCTATCGAGAAATTAGTAAACTTCCGAAAGTACGCGATTATCTTTCAAAGGAAACCTTGTACTGAGAAAAGCAACACTGATCTCGGTTCTAACAGTGCTTTCACACGTAGCAAACAAGTGCTTGTCTTTACAATGAAACGCATGTGCGTTTCTTACTAAACCTTTCGTCAAATTAATAAACTTCCGAAAGAATGCGATTATCTTTCAAAGTAAAGCTTGTACTGAGAAAAGAAACACTGATCTTAGTTTTAACAGTGCTTTCACACGTAGCAAACAACTGCTTGTCTGCACAAAGAAATGCATGTGCGTTTCTTACTAAAGCTTTCGTGAAATTAATAAACTTCTGAAAGAACGCGATTATCTTTCAAAGTAAAGATTGTACTGAGAAAAGCAACACTGATCTCAGTTCTAACAATGCTTTCACACGTAGCAAACAAGTACTTGTCTTTACTAAGAATCGCATGTGCGTTTCTTACTAAAGCTTTCGTGAAATTAATAAACTTCCGAAAGACCGCGATTATCTTTCAAAGAAAAGCTTGTCCTGAGAAAAGCAACACTGATCTCAGTTCTAACAGTGCTTTCAGACGTAGCAAACAAGTGCTTGTCTTTACAAAGAAACACATGTGCGTTTCTTACTATACCTTTCGAGAAATTAATAAACTTCCGAAAGAACGCGATTATCTTTCAAAGGAAAGCTTGTACTGAGAAAAGCAACACTGATCTCAGTTCTAACAGTGCTTTCACACGTAGCAAACAAGTGCTTGTCTTTACAAAGAAACGCATGTGCGTTTCTTACTAAAGCTTTCGTCAAATTAATAAACTTCTGAAAGAACGCGATTATCTTTCAAAGTAAAGCATGTACTGAGAAAAGCAACACTGATCTCAGTTCTAACAGTGCTTTCACACGTAGCAAACAACTGCTTGTCTTCACCAAAAAAGGCGTGTGTGTTTCTCACTAAAGCTTACGTGAAATTAATGAAATTTCAAATGAATGCGATTATCTTTCAAAGTAAAGCTTGTACTGAGAAAAGCAACACTGATCTCAGTTCTAACAGTGCTTTCACGTGTAGCAAACAAGTGCTTGTCTTGACAAAGAAACGCATGTGCGTTTCTTACTAAAGCTTTCGTGAAATTAATAAACTATCCAAAGAACGCGATTATCTTTCAAAGTAAAGCTTGTACGGAGAAAAGCAACACTGATCTCAGTTCTAACAGTGCTTTCACACGTAGCAAACAAGTACTTGTCTTTACTAAGAATCGCATGTGCGTTTCTTACTAAAGCTTTCGTGATATTAATAAACTTCCAAAGACCGCGATTATCTTTCAAAGAAAAGCTTGTACTAAGAAAAGCAACACTGATCTCAGTTCTAACAGTGCTTTCACACGTAGCAAACAAGTGTTTGTCTTTACAAAGAAACGCATGTGCGTTTCTTACTAAAGCTTTCGTCAAATTAATAAACTTCTGAAAGAACGCGATTATCTTTCAAAGTAAAGCTTGTACTGAGAAAAGCAACACTGATCTCAGTTCTAACAGTGCTTTCACACGTAGCAAACAACTGCTTGTCTTCACCAAGAAAGGCGTGTGCGTTTCCAACTAAAGCTTTCGTGAAATTAATAAACTTCAGAAAGAACGCGATTATCTTTCAAAGGAAAGCTTGTACTGAGAAAAGCAACACTGATCTCAGTTCTAACAGTGCTTTCACGCGTAGCAAACAAGTGCTTGTCTTGACAAAGAAACGCATGTGCGTTTCTTACTAAAGCTTTCGTGAAATTAATAAACTTCGTAACGAACGCGATTATCTTTCAAAGTAATGCTTGTACTGAGAAAAGCAACACTGATCTCAGTTCTAACAGTGCTTTCCCACGTAGCAAACAAGTGCTTGTCTTTACATAGAAACCCATGTGCGTTTCTTACTAAAGCTTTCGTGAAATTAATAAACTTTCTAAAGAATGCGATTATCTTTCAAAGGAAAGCTTGTACTGAGAAAAGCAACACTGATCTCAGTTCTAACAGTGCTTTCACACGTAGCAAACAAGTGCTTGTCTTTACATAGAAACACATGTGCGTTTCTTACTAAAGCTTTCGTGATATTAATAAACTTCCAAAGACCACGATTATCTTTCAAAGAAAAGCTTGTACTAAGAAAAGCAACACTGATCTCAGTTCTAACAGTGCTTTCACACGTAGCAAACAACTGCTTGTCTTACAGAGAAACGCATGTGCGTTTCTTACTAATGCTTTCGAGAAATTAATAAACTTCCAAAAGAACGCGATTATCTTTCAAAGTAAAGCTTGTACTGAGAAAAGCAACACTGATCTCAGTTCTACCAGTGCTTTCACACGTAGCAAACAAGTGCTTGTCTTTACAAAGAAACGCATGTGTGTTTCTTACTAAAGCTTTCTTGATATTAATAAACTTTCTAAAGAACGCGATTATCTTTCAAAGTAAAGCTTGTACTGAGAAAAGCAACACTGATCTCAGTTCTAACAGTGCTTTCACACGTAGCAAACAACTGCTTGTCTTTACAAAGAAACGCATGTGCATTTCTTACTAAAGCTTTCGTCAAAATAATAAACTTCTGAAAGAACGCGATTATCTTCAAAGTAAAGCTTGTACTGAGAAAAGCAACACTGATCTCAGTTCTAACGGTGCTTTCACATGTAGCAAACAACTGCTTGTCTTCACCAAGAAATGCGTGTGCGTTTCTCACTAAAGCATTCGTGAAATTAATAAACTTCCGAAAGAACGTGATTATCTTTCAAAGTAAAGCTTGTACTGAGAAAAGAAACAATGATCTCAGTTCTAACAGTGCTTTCACGCGTAGCAAACAAGTGCTTGTTTTGACAAAGAAACGCATGTGCGTTTCTTACTAAAGCTTTCGTGAAAACAATAAACTTCGGAATGAACGCGATTATCTTTCAAAGTAAAGCTTGTACTGAGAAAAGCAACACTGAACTCAGTTCTAACAGTGCTTTCTCACGTAGCAAAAAAGTGCTTGTCTTTACATAGAAACACATGTGCGTTTCTTACTAAAGATTTCGTGAAATTAATAAACTTTCTAAAGAACGCGATTATCTTTCAAAGTAAAGCTTGTACTGAGAAAAGCAACACTGATCTCAGTTCTAACAGTGCTTTCACACGTAGCAAACAAGTGCTTGTCTTTACGAAGAAACGCATGTGCGTTTCTTACTAAAGCTTTCGTGAAATTCATAAATTTCCGAAAGAACGCGATTATCTTTCAAAGGAAAGCTTGTACTGAGAAAAGCAACACTGATCTCAGTTCTAACAGTGCTTTCACACGTAGAAAAAGTGCTTGTCTTTACAAAGAAACGCATGTGCGTTTCTTACTAAAGCTTTCGTGAAATTAATAAACTTTCGAAAGAACGCGATTATCTTTCAAAGTAAAGCTTGTACCGAGAAAAGCAACTCTGATCTCAGTTCTAACAGTGCTTTCACACGTAGCAAACAACTGCTTTTCGTTACAAAGAAACGCAAGTGCGTTTCTTACTAATGCTTTCGAGAAATTCATAAACTTTCGAAAGAATGCGATTATCTTTCAAAGTAAAGCTTGTACTGAGAAAAGCAACACTGATCTTAGTTTTAACAGTGCTTTCACACGTAGCAAACAACTACTTGTCTGCACAAAGAAATGCATGTGCGTTTCTTACTAAAGCTTTCGTGAAATTAATAAACTTCTGAAAGAACGCGATTATCTTTCAAAGTAAAGATTGTACTGAGAAAAGCAACACTGATCTCAGTTCTAACAATGCTTTCACACGTAGCAAACAAGTACTTGTCTTTACTAAGAATCGCATGTGCGTTTCTTACTAAAGCTTTCGTGAAATTAATAAACTTCCGAAAGACCGCGATTATCTTTCAAAGAAAAGCTTGTACTGAGAAAAGCAACACTGATCTCAGTTCTAACAGTGCTTTCAGACGTAGCAAACAAGTGCTTGTCTTTACAAAGAAACACATGTGCGTTTCTTACTATACCTTTCGAGAAATTAATAAACTTCCGAAAGAACGCGATTATCTTTCAAAGTAAAGCTTGTACTGAGAAAAGCAACACTGATCTCAGTTCTAACAGTGCTTTCACACGTAGCAAACAAGTGCTTGTCTTTACAAAGAAACGCATGTGCGTTTCTTACTAAAGCTTTCGTCAAATTAATAAACTTCTGAAAGAACGCGATTATCTTTCAAAGTAAAGCATGTACTGAGAAAAGCAACACTGATCTCAGTTCTAACAGTGCTTTCACACGTAGCAAACAACTGCTTGTCTTCACCAAGAAAGGCGTGTGCGTTTCTCACTAAAGCTTACGTGAAATTAATGAAATTTCAAATGAACGCGATTATCTTTCAAAGTAAAGCTTGTACTGAGAAAAGCAACACTGATCTCAGTTCTAACAGTGCTGTCACGTGTAGCAAACAAGTGCTTGTCTTGACAAAGAAACGCATGTGCGTTTCTTACTAAAGCTTTCGTGAAATTAATAAACTATCCAAAGAACGCGATTACCTTTCAAAGTAAAGCTTGTACTGAGAAAAGCAACACTGATCTCAGTTCTACCAGTGCTTTCACACGTAGCAAACAAGTGCTTGTCTTTACTAAGAATCGCATGTGCGTTTCTTACTAAAGCTTTCGTGATATTAATAAACTTCCAAAGACCGCGATTATCTTTCAAAGAAAAGCTTGTACTGAGAAAAGCAACACTGATCTCAGTTCTAACAGTGCTTTCACACGTAGCAAACAAGTGTTTGTCTTTACAAAGAAACGCATGTGCGTTTCTTACTAAAGCTTTCGTCAAATTAATAAACTTCCGAAAGAATGCGATTATCTTTCAAAGTAAATCTTGTACTGAGAAAAGCAATACTGATCTCAGTTCTAACAGTGCTTTAACACGAAGCAAACAAGTGCTTGTCTTTACAAAGAAATGCATTTGCATTTCTTACTAATGCTATCGAGAAATTAGTAAACTTCTGAAAGTACGCGATTATCTTTCAAAGGAAACCTTGTACTGAGAAAAGCAACACTGATCTCGGTTCTAACAGTGCTTTCACACGTAGCAAACAAGTGCTTGTCTTTACAATGAAACACATGTGCGTTTCTTACTAAACCTTTCGTCAAATTAATAAACTTCCGGAAGATTGCGATTATCTTTCAAAGTAAAGCTTGTACTGAGAAAAGCAACACTGATCTCAGTTCTAACAATGCTTTCACACGTAGCAAACAAGTACATGTCTTTACTAAGAATCGCATGTGCGTTTCTTACTAAAGCTTTCGTGAAATTAATAAACTTCCGAAAGACCGCGATTATCTTTCAAAGAAAAGCTTGTCCTGAGAAAAGCAACACTGATCTCAGTTCTAACAGTGCTTTCAGACGTAACAAACAAGTGCTTGTCTTTACAAAGAAACACATGTGCGTTTCTTACTATACCTTTCGAGAAATTAATAAACTTCCGAAAGAACGCGATTATCTTTCAAAGGAAAGCTTGTACTGAGAAAAGCAACACAAATCTCAGTTCTAACAGTGCTTTCACACGTAGCAAACAAGTGCTTGTCTTTACAAAGAAACGCATGTGCGTTTCTTACTAAAGCTTTCGTCAAATTAATAAACTTCTGAAAGAACGCGATTATCTTTCAAAGTAAAGCATGTACTGAGAAAAGCAACACTGATCTCAGTTCTAACAGTGCTTTCACACGTAGCAAACAACTGCTTGTCTTCACCAAGAAAGGCGTGTGCGTTTCTCACTAAAGCTTACGTGAAATTAATGAAATTTCAAATGAACGCGATTATCTTTCAAAGTAAAGCTTGTACTGAGAAAAGCAACACTGATCTCAGTTCTAACAGTGCTTTCACGTGTAGCAAGCAAGTGCTTGTCTTGACAAAGAAACGCATGTGCGTTTCTTACTAAAGCTTTCGTGAAATTAATAAACTATCCAAAGAACGCGATTATCTTTCAAAGTAAAGCTTGTACGGAGAAAAGCAACACTGATCTCAGTTCTAACAGTGCTTTCACAAGTAGCAAACAAGTACTTGTCTTTACTAAGAATCGCATGTGCGTTTCTTACTAAAGCTTTCGTGATATTAATAAACTTCCAAAGACCGCGATTATCTTTCAAAGAAAAGCTTGTACTAAGAAAAGCAACACTGATCTCAGTTCTAACAGTGCTTTCACACGTAGCAAACAAGTGCTTGTCTTTACAAAGAAACGCATGTGCGTTTCTTACTAAAGCTTTCGTCAAATTAATAAACTTCTGAAAGAACGCGATTATCTTTCAAAGTAAAGCTTGTACTGAGAAAAGCAACACTGATCTCAGTTCTAACAGTGCTTTCACACGTAGCAAACAACTGCTTGTCTTCACCAAGAAAGGCGTGTGCGTTTCCAACTAAAGCTTTCGTGAAATTAATAAACTTCCGAAAGAACGCGATTATCTTTCAAAGGAAAGCTTGTACTGAGAAAAGCAACACTGATCTCAGTTCTAACAGTGCTTTCACACGTAGCAAACAAGTGCTTGTCTTGACAAAGAAACGCATGTGCGTTTCTTACTAAAGCTTTCATGAAATTAATAAACTTCGTAACGAACGCGATTATCTTTCAAAGTAAAGCTTGTACTGAGAAAAGCAACACTGATCTCAGTTCTAACAGTGCTTTCACACGTCCAAACAAGTGCTTGTCTTTACAAAGAAACGCATGTGCGTTTCTTACTAAAGCTTTCGTCAAATTAATAAACTTCTGAAAGAACGCGATTATCTTTCAAAGTAAAGCTTGTACTGAGAAAAGCAACACTGATCTCAGTTCTACCAGTGCTTTCACACGTAGCAAACAACTGCTTGTCTTTACAAAGAAACGCATGTGCGTTTCTTACTAAAGCTTTCGTCAAATTAATAAACTTCTGAAAGAACGCGATTATCTTCAAAGTAAAGCTTGTACTGAGAAAAGCAACACTGATCTCAGTTCTAATGGTGCTTTCACATGTACCAAACAACTGCTTGTCTTCACCAAGAAATGCGTGTGCGTTTCTCACTAAAGCATTCGTGAAATTAATAAACTTCCGAAAGAACGTGATTATCTTTCAAAGTAAAGCTAGTACTGAGAAAAGAAACACTGATCTCAGTTCTAACAGTGCTTTCACGCGTAGCAAACAAGTGCTTGTTTTGACAAATAAACGCATGTGCGTTTCTTACTAAAGCTTTCGTGAAAACAATAAACTTCGGAATGAACGCGATTATCTTTCAAAGTAAAGCTTGTACTGAGAAAAGCAACACTGAACTCAGTTCTAACAGTGCTTTCTCACGTACCAAAAAAGTGCTTGTCTTTACATAGAAACACATGAGCGTTTCTTACTAAAGATTTCGTGAAATTAATAAACTTTCTAAAGAACGCGATTATCTTTCAAATTAAAGCTTGTACTGAGAAAAGCAACACTGATCTCAGTTCTAACAGTGCTTTCACACGTAGCAAACAAGTGCTTGTCTTTACGAAGAAACGCATGTGCGTTTCTTACTAAAGCTTTCGTGAAATTAATAAACTTCGTAACGAACGCGATTTCTTTCAAAGGAAAGCTTGTACTGAGAAAAGCAACACTGATCTCAGTTCTAACAGTGCTTTCACACGTAGAAAAAGTGCTTGTCTTTACAAAGAAACGCATGTGCGTTTCTTACTAAAGCTTTCGTGAAATTAATATACTTCGAAAGAACGTGATTATCTTTAAAGTAAAGCTTCTACTGAGAAGAGCAACACGGATCTCAGTTCTAACAGTGCTTTCACACGTAGCAAACAACTGCTTTTCGTTACAAAGAAACGCAAGTGCGTTTCTTACTAATGCTTTCGAGAAATTCATAAACTTTCGAAAGAATGCGATTATCTTTCAAAGTAAAGCTTGTACTGAGAAAAGCAACACTGATCTCAGTTCTAACAGTGCTTTCACCCGTAGCAAACAAGTACTTGTCTTTACTAAGGAACGCATGTGCGTTTCTTACTAAAGCTTTCGTGAAATTAATAAACTTCCGAAAGACCGCGATTATCTTTCAAAGAAAAGCTTGTACTGAGAAAAGCAACACTGATCTCAGTTCTAACAGTGCTTTCACGCGTAGCAAACAAGTGCTTGTCTTGACAAAGAAACGCATGTGCGTTTCTTACTAAAGCTTTGGTGAAAATAATAAACTTCGGAATGAACGCGATTATCTTTCAAAGTAAAGCTTGTACTGAGAAAAGCAACACTGAAGTCAGTTCTAACAGTGCTTTCACACGTAGCAAAAAAGTGCTTGTCTTTACATAGAAGCACATGTGCGTTTCTTACTAAAGCTTTCGTGAAATTAATAAACTTTCTAAAGAACGCGATTATCTTTCAAAGGAAAGCTTGTACTGAGAAAAGCAACACTGATCTCAGTTCTAACAGTGCTTTCACACGTAGCAAACAACTGCTTGTCTTCAAAAAGAAACGCATGTGCGTTTCTTACTAAAGCTTTCGTGAAATTAATAAACATCCGAAGAAAGTGATTATGTTTCAAAGTAAAGCTTGTACTGAGAAAAGCAACACTGATCTCAGTTCTAACAGTGCTTTCACACGTAGCAAACAAGTGCTTGTCTTTACAAAGAAACGCATGTGCGTTTCTTACTAAAGCTTTCGTCAAATTAATAAACTTCCGAAAGAACGCGATTATCTTTCAAAGTAAAGCTTGTACTGAGAAAAGCAACACTGATCTCAGTTCTAACAGTGCTTTCACACTTAGCAAACAACTGCTTTTCTTTACAAAGAAACGCACGTGTGATTCTTACTAATGCTTTCGAGAATTTAATAAACTTCCAAAAGCACGCGATTATCTTTCAAAGTAAAGCTTGTACTGAGAAAGGCAACACTGATCTCAGTTCTAACAGTGCTTTCACACGTAGCAAACAACTGCTTGTCTTTACAAAGAAACGCATGTGCGTTTCTTACTAAAGCTTTCTTGATATTAATAAACTTCCGAAAGAACGCGATTATCTTTCAAAGTCAAGCTTGTACTGAGAAAAGCAACACTGATCTCAGTTCTAACAGTGCTTTCACGCGTAGCAAACAAGTGCTTGTCTTTTCAAAGAAACGCATGAGGGTTTCTTACTAAAGCTTTGGTGAAAATAATAAACTTCGGAATGAACGCGATTATCTTTCAAAGTAAAGCTCGTACTGAGAAAAGCAACACTGATCTCAGTTCTAACAGTGCTTTCACACGTAGCCAACAAGTGCTTGTCTTGACAAAGAAACGCATGTGCGTTTCTTACTAAAGCTTTGGTGAAAATAATAAACTTCGGAATGAACGCGATTATCTTTCAAAGTAAAGCTTGTACTGAGAAAAGCAACACTGAACTCAGTTCTAACAGTGCTTTTACACGTAGCAAAAAAGTGCTTGTCTTTACATAGAAACACATGTGCGTTTCTTACTAAAGCTTTCGTGAAATTAATAAACTTTCTAAAGAACGCGATTATCTTTCAAAGGAAAGCTTGTACTGAGAAAAGCAACACTGAACTCAGTTCTAACAGTGCTTTCTCACGTACCAAAAAAGTGCTTGTCTTTACATAGAAACACATGAGCGTTTCTTACTAAAGATTTCGTGAAATTAATAAACTTTCTAAAGAACGCGATTATCTTTCAAATTAAAGCTTGTACTGAGAAAAGCAACACTGATCTCAGTTCTAACAGTGCTTTCACACGTAGCAAACAAGTGCTTGTCTTTACGAAGAAACGCATGTGCGTTTCTTACTAAAGCTTTCGTGAAATTAATAAACTTCGTAACGAACGCGATTTCTTTCAAAGGAAAGCTTGTACTGAGAAAAGCAACACTGATCTCAGTTCTAACAGTGCTTTCACACGTAGAAAAAGTGCTTGTCTTTACAAAGAAACGCATGTGCGTTTCTTACTAAAGCTTTCGTGAAATTAATATACTTCGAAAGAACGTGATTATCTTTAAAGTAAAGCTTCTACTGAGAAGAGCAACACGGATCTCAGTTCTAACAGTGCTTTCACACGTAGCAAACAACTGCTTTTCGTTACAAAGAAACGCAAGTGCGTTTCTTACTAATGCTTTCGAGAAATTCATAAACTTTCGAAAGAATGCGATTATCTTTCAAAGTAAAGCTTGTACTGAGAAAAGCAACACTGATCTCAGTTCTAACAGTGCTTTCACCCGTAGCAAACAAGTACTTGTCTTTACTAAGGAACGCATGTGCGTTTCTTACTAAAGCTTTCGTGAAATTAATAAACTTCCGAAAGACCGCGATTATCTTTCAAAGAAAAGCTTGTACTGAGAAAAGCAACACTGATCTCAGTTCTAACAGTGCTTTCACGCGTAGCAAACAAGTGCTTGTCTTGACAAAGAAACGCATGTGCGTTTCTTACTAAAGCTTTGGTGAAAATAATAAACTTCGGAATGAACGCGATTATCTTTCAAAGTAAAGCTTGTACTGAGAAAAGCAACACTGAAGTCAGTTCTAACAGTGCTTTCACACGTAGCAAAAAAGTGCTTGTCTTTACATAGAAGCACATGTGCGTTTCTTACTAAAGCTTTCGTGAAATTAATAAACTTTCTAAAGAACGCGATTATCTTTCAAAGGAAAGCTTGTACTGAGAAAAGCAACACTGATCTCAGTTCTAACAGTGCTTTCACACGTAGCAAACAACTGCTTGTCTTCAAAAAGAAACGCATGTGCGTTTCTTACTAAAGCTTTCGTGAAATTAATAAACATCCGAAGAAAGTGATTATGTTTCAAAGTAAAGCTTGTACTGAGAAAAGCAACACTGATCTCAGTTCTAACAGTGCTTTCACACGTAGCAAACAAGTGCTTGTCTTTACAAAGAAACGCATGTGCGTTTCTTACTAAAGCTTTCGTCAAATTAATAAACTTCCGAAAGAACGCGATTATCTTTCAAAGTAAAGCTTGTACTGAGAAAAGCAACACTGATCTCAGTTCTAACAGTGCTTTCACACTTAGCAAACAACTGCTTGTCTTTACAAAGAAACGCACGTGTGATTCTTACTAATGCTTTCGAGAATTTAATAAACTTCCAAAAGCACGCGATTATCTTTCAAAGTAAAGCTTGTACTGAGAAAGGCAACACTGATCTCAGTTCTAACAGTGCTTTCACACGTAGCAAACAACTGCTTGTCTTTACAAAGAAACGCATGTGCGTTTCTTAGTAAAGCTTTCTTGATATTAATAAACTTCCGAAAGAACGCGATTATCTTTCAAAGTAAAGCTTGTACTGAGAAAAGCAACACTGATCTCAGTTCTAACAGTGCTTTCACCCGTAGCAAACAAGTACTTGTCTTTACTAAGGAACGCATGTGCGTTTCTTACTAAAGCTTTCGTGAAATTAATAAACTTCCGAAAGACCGCGATTATCTTTCAAAGAAAAGCTTGTACTGAGAAAAGCAACACTGATCTCAGTTCTAACAGTGCTTTCACGCGTAGCAAACAAGTGCTTGTCTTTTCAAAGAAACGCATGTGCGTTTCTTACTAAAGCTTTGGTGAAAATAATAAACTTCGGAATGAACGCGATTATCTTTCAAAGTAAAGCTCGTACTGAGAAAAGCAACACTGATCTCAGTTCTAACAGTGCTTTCACACGTAGCCAACAAGTGCTTGTCTTGACAAAGAAACGCATGTGCGTTTCTTACTAAAGCTTTGGTGAAAATAATAAACTTCGGAATGAACGCGATTATCTTTCAAAGTAAAGCTTGTACTGAGAAAAGCAACACTGAACTCAGTTCTAACAGTGCTTTTACACGTAGCAAAAAACTGCTTGTCTTTACATAGAAACACATGTGCGTTTCTTACTAAAGATTTCGTGAAATTAATAAACTTTCTAAAGAACGCGATTATCTTTCAAAGGAAAGCTTCTACTGAGAAAAGCAACACTGATATCAGTTCTAACAGTGCTTTTACACGTAGCAAACAGGTGCTTGTCTTTACGAAGAAACGCATGTGCGTTTCTTACTAAAGCTTTTGTGAAATTAATAAACATCCGAAGAATGTGATTATGTTTCAAAGTAAAGCTTGTACTGAGAAAAGCAACACTGATCTCAGTCCTAACAGTGCTTTCACACGTAGCAAACAACTGCTTGTCTTCACAAAGAAACGCATGTGCGTTTCTTACTAAAGCTTTCGTGAAATTAATAAACATCCGAAGAATGTGATTATGTTTCAAAGTAAAGCTTGTACTGAGAAAAGCAACACTGATCTCAGTCCTAACAGTGCTTTCACACGTAGCAAACAAGTGCTTGTCTTTACAAAGAAACGCATGTGCGTTTCTTACTAAAGCTTTCGTCAAATTAATAAACTTCCGAAAGAACGCGATTATCTTTCAAAGTAAAGCTTGTACTGAGAAAAGCAACACTTATCTCAGTCCTAACAGTGCTTTCACACGTAGCAACAAAGTGCTTGTCTTTACAAAGAAACGCACGTGCGATTCTTACTAATGCTTTCGAGAATTTAATAAACTTCCGAAAGAACGCGATTATCTTTCAAAGTAAAGCTTGTACTGAGAAAAGCAACACTGATCTCTGTTCTAACAGTGCTTTCACACGTAGCAAACAAGTGCTTGTCTTTACAAAGAAACGCATGTGCGTTTCTTACTAAAGCTTTCCTCAAATTAATAAACTTCCGAAAGAACGCGAATATCTTTCAAAGTAAATCTTGTACTGAGAAAAGCAACACTGATCTCAGTTCTAACAGTTCTTTCACACGTAGCAAACAACTGCTTGTCTTTACAGAGAAACGCATGTGCGTTTCTTACTAATGCTTTCGAGAAATTAATAAACTTCGGAAAGAACGCGATTATCTTTCAATGTAAAGCTTGTACTGAGAAAGGCAACACTGATCTCAGTTCTAACAGTGCTATCACACGTAGCAAACAACTGCTTGTCTTTACAAAGAAACGCATGTGCATTTCTTACTAATGCTTTCGAGAAATTAATAAACTTCTGAAAGAACGCGATTATCTTTCAAAGTAAAGCTTGTACTGAGAAAAGCAACACTGATCTCAGTTCTAACAGTGCTTTCACACGTAGCAAAAAAGTGCTTGTCTTGACAAAGAAACGCATGTGCGTTTCTTACTAAAGCTTTGGTGAAAATAATAAACTTCGGAATGAACGCGATTATCTTTCAAAGTAAAGCTTGTACTGAGAAAAGCAACACTGAACTCAGTTCTAACAGTGCGTTCACACGTAGCAAAAAAGTGCTTGTCTTTACATAGAAACACATGTGCGTTTCTTACTAAAGCTTTCGTGAAATTAATAAACTTCTGAAAGAACGTGATTATCTTTCAAAGTAAAGCTTGTACTGAGAAAAGCAACACTGATCTCAGTTCTAACAGTCCTTTCACACGTAGCAAACAAGTGCTTGTCTTTACAACGAAACGCATGTGCGTTTCTTACTAATGCTTTCGAGAAATTAATAAACTTCCGAAAGAACGCTATTATCTTTCAAAGGAAAGCTTGTACTGAGAAAAGCAACACTGATCTCAGTTCTAACAGTGCTTTCACACGTAGCAAACAAGTGTTTGTCTTTACAAAGAAACGCATGTGCGTTTCATACTAAATCTTTCGTCAAATTAATAAACTTCTGAAAGAACGCGATTATCTTTCAAAGTAAAGCTTGTACTGAGAAAACCAACACTGATCCTAGTTCTAACAGTGCTTTCACACGTAGCAAACAACTGCTTGTCTTCACCAAGAAAGACGTGTGCGTTTCCAACTAAAGCTTTCGTGAAATTAATAAACTTCCGAAAGAACGCGATTATCTTTCAAAGTAAAGCTTGTACTGAGAAAAGCAACACTGATCTCAGTTCTAACAGTGCTTTCACGCGTAGCAAACAAGTGCTTGTCTTGACAAAGAAACGCATGTGCGTTTCTTACTAAAGCTTTCGTGAAATTAATAAACTATCCAAAGAACGCGATTATCTTTCAAAGTAAAGCTTGTACTGAGAAAAGCAGCACTGATCTCAGTTCTAACAGTGCTTTCACACGTAGCAAACAACTGCTTGTCTTACAGAGAAACGCATGTGCGTTTCTTACTAATGCTTTCGAGAAATTAATAAACTTCCAAGAGAACGCGATTATCTTTCAAAGTAAAGCTTGTACTGAGAAAAGCAACACTGATCTCAGTTCTAACAGTGCTTTCACACGTAGCAAACAAGTGCTTGTCTTTACAAAGAAACGCATGTGCGTTTCTTACTAAAGCTTTCTTGATATTAATAAACTTTCTAAAGAACGCGATTATCTTTCAAAGTAAAGCTTGTACTGAGAAAAGCAACACTGATCTCAGTTCTAACGGTGCTTTCACACGTAGCAAACAACTGCTTGTCTTTACAAAAAACGCAAGAGCGTTTCTTACTAAAGCTTTCCTCAAATTAATAAACTTCCGAAAGAACGCGATTATCTTTCAAAGTAAATCTTGTACTGAGAAAAGCAACACTGATCTCAGTTCTAACAGTGCTTTCACACGTAGCAAACAACTGCTTGTCTTTACAGAGAAACGCATGTGCGTTTCTTACTAATGCTTTCGAGAAATTAATAAACTTCCGAAAGAAGGCGATTATCTTTCAAAGTAAAGCTTGTACTGAGAAAGGCAACACTGATCTCAGTTCTAACAGTGCTTTCACACGTAGCAAACAACTGCTTGTCTTTACAAAGAAACGCTTGTGCATTTCTTACTAATGCTTTCGAGAAATTAATAAACTTTCTAAAGAACGCGATTATCTTTCAAAGTAAAGCTTGTACTGAGAAAAGCAACACTGATCTCAGTTCTAACAGTGCTTTCACACGTAGCAAACACCTGTTTGTCTTCACAAAGAAACGCATGTGCGTTTCTTAGTAAGGTTTCGTTAAATTAATAAACTTTCTAAAGAACGCGATTATCTTTCAAAGGAAAGCTTGTACTGAGAAAAGCAACACTGATCTCAGTTCTACCAGTGCTTTCACATGTAGCAAACAAGTGCTTGTCTTTACAAAGAAACACATGTGCGTTTCTTACTAAAGCTTTCTTGATATTAATAAACTTCCGAAAGAACGCGATTATCTTTCAAAGTAAAGCTTGTACTGAGAAAAGCAACACTGATCTCAGTTCTAACAGTGCTTTCACACGTAGCCAACAAGTGCTTGTCTTGACAAAGAAACGCATGTGCGTTTCTTACTAAAGCTTTTGTGAAAATAATAAACTTCGGAATGAACGCGATTATCTTTCAAAGTAAAGCTTGTACTGAGAAAAGCAACACTGATCTCAGTTCTAACAGTGCTTTCACATGTAGCAAACAACTGCTTGTCTTCACCAAGAAAGGCGTGTGCGTTTCTCACTAAAGCTTTCGTGAAATTAATAAACTTCCGAAAGAACGCGATTATCTTTTAAAGTAAAGCTTGTACTGAGAAAAGCAACACTGATCTCAGTTCTAACAGTGCTTTCACACGTAGCAAACAAGTGCTTGTCTTTACAACGAAACGCATGTGCGTTTCTTACTAATGCTTTCGAGAAATTAATAAACTTCCGAAAGAACGCGTTATCTTTCAAAGGAAAGCTTGTACTGAGAAAAGCAACACTGATCTCAGTTCTAACAGTGATTTCACACGTAGCAAACAAGTGTTTGTCTTTACAAAGAAACGCATGTGCGTTTCTTACTAAAGCTTTCGTCAAATTAATAAACTTCTGAAAGAACGCGATTATCTTTCAAAGTAAAGCTTGTATTGAGAAAAGCAACACTGATCCTAGTTCTAACAGTGCTTTCACACGTAGCAAATAACTGCTTGTCTTCACCAAGAAAGGCGTGTGCGTTTCCAACTAAAGCTTTCGTGAAATTAATAAACTTCCGAAAGAACGCGATTATCTTTCAAAGTAAAGCTTGTACTGAGAAAAGCAACACTTATCTCAGTTCTAACTGTGCTTTCACACGTAGCAACAAAGTGCTTGTCTTTACAAAGAAACGCACGTGCGATTCTTACTAATGCTTTCGAGAATTTAATAAACTTCCGAAAGAACGCGATTATCTTTCAAAGTAAAGCTTGTACTGAGAAAAGCAACACTGATCTCAGTTCTACCAGTGCTTTCACACGTAGCAAACAAGTGCTTGTCTTTACAAAGAAACGCATGTGCGTTTCTTACTAAAGCTTTCTTGATATTAATAAACTTCCGAAAGAACGCGATTATCTTTCAAAGGAAAGCTGGTACTGAGAAAAGCAACACTGATCTCAGTTCTAACAGTGCTTTCACACGTAGCAAACAACTGCTTGTCTTTACAAAGAAACGCATGTGCGTTTCTTACTAAAGCTTTCGTCAAATTAATAAACTTCTAAAAGAACGCGATTATCTTTCAAAGTAAAGCTTGTACTGAGAAAAGCAACACTGATCTCAGTTCTAACGGTGCTTTCACACGTAGCAAACAACTGCTTGTCTTCACCAAGAAATGCGTGTGCGTTTCTCACTAAAGCATTCGTGAAATTAATAAACTTCCGAAAGAACGTGATTATCTTTCAAAGTAAAGCTTGTACTGAGAAAAGAAACACTGATCTCAGTTCTAACAGTGCTTTCACGCGTAGCAAACAAGTGCTTGTCTTGACAAAGAAACGCATGTGCGTTTCTTACTAAAGCTTTCGTCAAAACAATAAACTTCGGAATGAACGCGATTATCTTTCAAAGTAAAGCTTGTACTGAGAAAAGCAACACTGAACTCAGTTCTAACAGTGCTTTCACACGTAGCAAAAAAGTGCTTGTCTTTACATAGAAACACATGTGCGTTTCTTACTAAAGATTTCGTGAAATTAATAAACTTCGGAAAGAACGCGATTATCTTTCCAAGTAAAGCTTGTAATGAGAAAAGCAACACTGATCTCAGTTCTAACATTGCTTTCACACGTAGCAAACAAGTGCTTGTCTTTACGAAGAAACGCATGTGCGTTTCTTACTAAAGCTTTCGTGAAATTCATAAACTTCCGAAAGAACGCGATTATCTTTCAAAGGAAAGCTTGTACTGAGAAAAGCAACACTGATCTCAGTTCTAACAGTGCTTTCACACGGAGAAAAAAGTGCTTGTCTTTACACAGAAACGCATGTGCGTTTCTTACTAAAGCTTTCGTGAAATTAATATACTTCGAAAGAACGTGATTATCTTTAAAGTAAAGCTTCTACTGAGAAGAGCAACACGGATCTCAGTTCTAACAGTGCTTTTACACGTAGCAAACAACTGCTTTTCGTTACAAAGAAACGCAAGTGCGTTTCTTACTAATGCTTTCGAGAAATTCAAAAACTTTCGAAAGAATGCGATTATCTTTCAAAGTAAAGCTTGTACTGAGAAAAGCAACACTGATCTCAGTTCTAATAGTGCTTTCACCCGTAGCAAACAAGTACTTGTCTTTACTAAGGAACGCATGTGCGTTTCTTACTAAAGCTTTCGTGAAATTAATAAACTTCCAAAAGACCGCGATTATCTTTCAAAGAAAAGCTTGTACTGAGAAAAGCAACACTGATCTCAGTTCTAACAGTGCTTTCACACGTAGCAAAAAAGTGCTTGTCTTGACAAAGAAACGCATGTGCGTTTCTTACTAAAGCTTTGGTGAAAATAATAAACTTCGGAATGAACGCGATTATCTTTCAAAGTAAAGCTTGTACTGAGAAAAGCAACACTGAACTCAGTTCTAACAGTGCTTTCACACGTAGCAAAAAAGTGCTTGTCTTTACATAGAAGCACATGTGCGTTTCTTACTAAAGCTTTCGTGAAATTAATAAACTTTCTAAAGAACGCGATTATCTTTCAAAGGAAAGCTTGTACTGAGAAAAGCAACACTGATCTCAGTTCTAACAGTGCTTTCACACGTAGCAAACAGGTGCTTGTCTTTACGAAGAAACGCATGTGCGTTTCTTACTAAAGCTTTCGTGAAATTCATAAACTTCCGAAAGAACGCGATTATCTTTCAAAGGAAAGCTTGTACTGAGAAAAGCAACACTGATCTCAGTTCTAACAGTGCTTTCACACGTAGCAAACAACTGCTTGTCTTCACAAAGAAACGCATGTGCGTTTCTTACTAAAGCTTTCGTGAAATTAATAAACATCCGAAGAATGTGATTATGTTTCAAAGTAAAGCTTGTACTGAGAAAAGCAACGCTGATCTCAGTTCTAACAGTCCTTTCACAGATAGCAAACAAGTGCTTGTCTTTACAAAGAAACGCATGTGCGTTTCTTACTAAAGCTTTCGTCAAATTAATAAACTTCCGAAAGAATGCGATTATCTTTCAAAGTAAAGCTTGTACTGAGAAAAACAACACTTATCTCAGTCTAACAGTGCTTTCACACGTAGCAAAAAAGTGCTTGTCTTTACAAAGAAACGCACGTGCGATTCTTACTAATGCTTTCGAGAATTTAATAAACTTCCGAAAGCACGCGATTATCTTTCAAAGTAAAGCTTGTACTGAGAAAGGCAACACTGATCTCAGTTCTAACAGTGCTTTCACACGTAGCAAACAACTGTTTGTCTTTACAAAGAAACGCATGTGCGTTTCTTACTAAAGCTTTCTTGATATTAATAAACTTCCGAAAGAACGCGATTATCTTTCAAAGTAAAGCTTGTACTGAGAAAAGCAACACTGATCTCAGTTCTAACAGTGCTTTCACACGTAGCAAACAACTGCTTGTCTTCACCAATAAAGGCGTGTGCGTTTCTCACTAAAGCTTTCATGAAATTAATAAACTTCCGAAAGAACGCGATTATCTTTCAAAGTAAAGCTTGTACTGAGAAAAGCAACACTGATCTCAGTTCTAACAGTGCTTTCACGTGTAGCAAACAAGTGCTTGTCTTGACAAAGAAACGCATGTGCGTTTCTTACTAAAGCTTTGGTGAAAATAATAAACTTCAGAATGAACGCGATTATCTTTCAAAGTAAAGCTTGTACTGAGAAAAGCAACACTGAACTCAGTTCTAACAGTGCTTTTACACGTAGCAAAAAAGTGCTTGTCTTTACATAGAAACACATGTGCGTTTCTAACTAAAGCTTTTGTGAAATTAATAAACTTTCTAAAGAACGCGATTATCTTTCAAAGGAAAGCTTGTACTGAGAAAGGCAACACTGATCTCAGTTCTAACAGTGCTTTCACACGTAGCATACAACTGCTTGTCTTTACAAAGAAACGCATGTGCGTTTCTTATTAAAGCTTTCTTGATATTAATAAACTTCCGAAAGAACGCGATTATCTTTCAAAGTAAAGCTTGTACTGAGAAAGGCAACACTGATCTCACTTCTAACAGTGCTATCACACGTAGCAAACAACTGCTTGTCTTTACAAAGAAACGCATGTGCATTTCTTACTAATGCTTTCGAGAAATTAATAAACTTCCGAAAGAACGCGATTATCTTTCAAAGTAAAGCTTGTACTGAGAAAAGCAACACTGATCTCAGTTCTGACGGTGCTTTCACACGTAGCAAACAACTGCTTGTCTTCACCAAGAAATGCGTGTGCGTTTCTCACTAAAGCATTCGTGAAATTAATAAACTTCCGAAAGAACGTGATTATCTTTCAAAGTAAAGCTTGTACTGAGAAAAGAAACACTGATCTCAGTTCTAACAGTGCTTTCACGCGTAGCAAACAAGTGATTGTCTTGACAAAGAAACGCATGTGCGTTTCTTACTAAAGCTTTCGTGAAAACAATAAACTTCGGAATGAACGCGATTATCTTTCAAAGTAAAGCTTGTACTGAGAAAAGCAACACTGAACTCAGTTCTAACAGTGCTTTCACACGTAGCAAAAAAGTGCTTGTCTTTACATAGAAACACATGTGCGTTTCTTACTAAAGATTTCGTGAAATTAATAAACTTCGGAAAGAACGCGATTATCTTTCAAAGTAAAGCTTGTACTGAGAAAAGCAACACTGATCTCAGTTCTGACGGTGCTTTCACACGTAGCAAACAACTGCTTGTCTTCACCAAGAAATGCGTGTGCGTTTCTCACTAAAGCATTCGTGAAATTAATAAACTTCCGAAAGAACGTGATTATCTTTCAAAGTAAAGCTTGTACTGAGAAAAGAAACACTGATCTCAGTTCTAACAGTGCTTTCACGCGTAGCAAACAAGTGCTTGTCTTGACAAAGAAACGCATGTGCGTTTCTTACTAAAGCTTTCGTGAAAACAATAAACTTCGGAATGAACGCGATTATCTTTCAAAGTAAAGCTTGTACTGAGAAAAGCAACACTGATGTCAGTTCTAACAGTGCTTTCACACGTAGCAAAAAAGTGCTTGTCTTTACATAGAAACACATGTGCGTTTCTTACTAAAGATTTCGTGAAATTAATAAACTTCGGAAAGAACGCGATTATCTTTCCAAGTAAAGCTTGTACTGAGAAAAGCAACACTGATCTCAGTTCTAACATTGCTTTCACACGTAGCAAACAAGTGCTTGTCATTACGAAGAAACGCATGTGCGTTTCTTACTAAAGCTTTCGTGAAATTCATAAACTTCCGAAAGAACGCGATTATCTTTCAAAGGAAAGCTTGTACTGAGAAAAGCAACACTGATCTCAGTTCTAACAGTGCTTTCACACGGGGAAAAAAGTGCTTGTCTTTACACAGAAACGCATGTGCGTTTCTTACTAAAGCTTTCGTGAAATTAATATACTTCGAAAGAACGTGATTATCTTTAAAGTAAAGCTTCTACTGAGAAGAGCAACACGGATCTCAGTTCTAACAGTGCTTTCACACGTAGCAAACAACTGCTTTTCGTTACAAAGAAACGCAAGTGCGTTTCTTACTAATGCTTTCGAGAAATTCAATAACTTTCGAAAGAATGCGATTATCTTTCAAAGTAAAGCTTGTACTGAGAAAAGCAACACTGATCTCAGTTCTAATAGTGCTTTCACCCGTAGCAAACAAGTACTTGTCTTTACTAAGGAACGCATGTGCGTTTCTTACTAAAGCTTTCGTGAAATTAATAAACTTCCAAAAGACCGCGATTATCTTTCAAAGAAAAGCTTGTACTGAGAAAAGCAACACTGATCTCAGTTCTAACAGTGCTTTCACACGTAGCAAAAAAGTGCTTGTCTTGACAAAGAAACGCATGTGCGTTTCTTACTAAAGCTTTTGTGAAAATAATAAACTTCGGAATGAACGCGATTATCTTTCAAAGTAAAGCTTGTACTGAGAAAAGCAACACTGAACTCAGTTCTAAAAGTGCTTTCACACGTAGCAAAAAAGTGCTTGTCTTTACATAGAAGCACATGTGCGTTTCTTACTAAAGCTTTCGTGAAATTAATAAACTTTCTAAAGAACGCGATTATCGTTCAAAGGAAAGCTTGTACTGAGAAAAGCAACACTGATCTCAGTTCTAACAGTGCTTTCACACGTAGCAAACAGGTGCTTGTCTTTACGAAGAAACGCATGTGCGTTTCTTACTAAAGCTTTCGTGAAATTCATAAACTTCCGAAAGAACGCGATTATCTTTCAAAGGAAAGCTTGTACTGAGAAAAGCAACACTGATCTCAGTTCTAACAGTGCTTTCACACGTAGCAAACAACTGCTTGTCTTCACAAAGAAACGCATGTGCGTTTCTTACTAAAGCTTTCGTGAAATTAATAAACATCCGAAGAATGTGATTATGTTTCAAAGTAAAGCTTGTACTGAGAAAAGCAACACTGATCTCAGTTCTAACAGTGCTTTCACACGTAGCAAAAAAGTGCTTGTCTTTACAAAGAAACGCATGTGCGATTCTTTCTAATGCTTTCGAGAATTTAATAAACTTCCGAAAGCTCGCGATTATCTTTCAAAGTAAAGCTTGTACTGAGAAAGGCAACACTGATCTCAGTTCTAACAGTGCTTTCACACGTATCAAACAACTGCTTGTCTTTACAAAGAAACGCATGTGCGTTTCTTACTAACGCTTTCTTGATATTAATAAACTTCCGAAAGAACGCGATTATCTTTCAAAGTAAAGCTTGTACTGAGAAAAGCAACACTGATCTCAGTTCTAACAGTGCTTTCACACGTAGCAAACAACTGCTTGTCTTCACCAATAAAGGCGTGTGCGTTTCTCACTAAAGCTTTCATGAAATTAATAAACTTCCGAAAGAACGCGATTATCTTTCAAAGTAAAGCTTGTACTGAGAAAAGCAACACTGATCTCAGTTGTAACAGTGCTTTCACGTGTAGCAAACAAGTGCTTGTCTTGACAAAGAAACGCATGTGCGTTTCTTACTAAAGCTTTCGTGAAATTAATAAACTTCGGAAAGAACGTGATTATCTTTCAAAGTAAAGCTTGTACTGAGAAAAGCAACACTGATGTCAGTTCTAACAGTGCTTTCACACGTAGCAAACAAGTGCTTTTCGTTACAAAGAAATGCATGGGCGTTTCTTACTAATGCTTTCGAGAAATTCATAAACTTCCGAAAGAACGCGATTATCTTTCAAAGTAAAGCTTGTACTGAGAAAAGCAACACTGATCTCAGTTCTAACAGTGCTTTCACACGTAGCAAACAAGTGCTTGTCTTTACATAGAAACACATGTGCGTTTCTTACTAAAGCTTTCGTGAAATTAATAAACTTTCTAAAGAACGCGATTATCTTTCAAAGTAAAGCTTGTACTGAGAAAAGCAACACTGATCTCTGTTCTAACAGTGCTTTCACACGTAGCAAACAAGTGCTTGTCTTTACAAAGAAACGCATGAGCGTTTCTTACTAAAGCTTTCCTCAAATTAATAAACTTCCGAAAGAACGCGATTATCTTTCAAAGTAAATCTTGTACTGAGAAAAGCAACACTGATCTCAGTTCTAACATTGCTTTCACACGTAGCAAACAACTGCTTGTCTTTACAGAGAAACGCATGTGCGTTTCTTACTAATGCTTTGGAGAAATTAATAAACTTCCGAAAGAAGGCGATTATCTTTCAAAGTAAAGCTTGTACTGAGAAAGGCAACACTGATCTCAGTTCTAACAGTGCTTTCACACGTAGCAAACCACTGCTTGTCTTTACAAAGAAACGCATGTGCATTTCTTACTAATGCTTTCGAGAAATTAATAAACTTTCGAAAGAACGGGATTATCTTTCAAAGTAAAGCTTGTACTGAGAAAAGCAACACTGATCTCATTTCTAACAGTGCTTTCACACGTAGCAAACAACTGTTTGTCTTCACAAAGAAACGCATGTGCGTTTCTTACTAACGCTTTCTTGATATTAATAAACTTCCGAAAGAACGCGATTATCTTTCAAAGTAAAGCTTGTACTGAGAAAAACAACACTTATCTCAGTCTAACAGTGCTTTCACACGTAGCAAAAAAGTGCTTGTGTTTACAAAGAAACGCACGTGCGATTCTTACTAATGCTTTCGAGAATTTAATAAACTTCCGAAAGCACGCGATTATCTTTCAAAGTAAAGCTTGTACTGAGAAAGGCAACACTGATCTCAGTTCTAACAGTGCTTGCACACGTAGCAAACAACTGCTTGTCTTTACAAAGAAACGCATGTGCGTTTCTTACTAAAGCTTTCTTGATATTAATAAACTTCTGAAAGAACGCGATTATCTTTCAAAGTAAAGCTTGTACTGAGAAAAGCAACACTGATCTCAGTTCTAACAGTGCTTTCACACGTAGCAAACAACTGCTTGTCTTCACCAATAAAGGCGTGTGCGTTTATTACTAAAGCATTCATGAAATTAATAAACTTCCGAAAGAACGCGATTATCTTTCAAAGTAAAGCTTGTACTGAGAAAAGCAACACTGATCTCAGTTCTAACAGTGCTTTCACACGTAGCCAACAAGTGCTTGTCTTGACAAAGAAACGTATGTGCGTTTCTTACTAAAGCTTTGGTGAAAATAATAAACTTCGGAATGAACGTGATTATCTTTCAAAGTAAAGTTTGTACTGAGAAAAGCAACACTGAACTCAGTTCTAACAGTGCTTTCACACGTAGCAAAAAAGTGCTTGTCTTTACGTAGAAACACATGTGCGTTTCTTACTAAAGCTTTCGAGAATTTAATAAACTTCCAAAAGAACGCGATTATCTTTCAAAGTAAAGCTTGTACTGAGAAAGGCAACACTGATCTCAGTTCTAACAGTGCTTTCACACGTAGCAAACAAAGCTTGTCTTCACAAAGAAACGCATGTGCGTTTCTTACTAAAGCTTTCTTGATTTTAATAAACTTCCGAAAGAACGCGATTATCTTTCAAAGTAAAGCTTGTACTGAGAAAAGCAACACTGATCTCAGTTGTAACAGTGCTTTCACATGTAGCAAACAACTGCTTGTCTTCACCAAGAAAGGCGTGTGCGTTTCTCACTAAAGCTTTCGTGAAATTAATAAACTTCCGAAAGAACGCGATTATCTTTCAAAGTAAAGCTTGTACTGAGAAAAGCAACACTGATCTTAGTTCTAACAGTGCTTTCACGTGTAGCAAACAAGTGCTTGTCTTGACAAAGAAACGCATGTGCGTTTCTTACTAAAGCTTTCGTGAAATTAATAAACTTCGGAAAGAACGTGATTATCTTTCAAAGTAAAGCTTGTACTGAGAAAAGCAACACTGATGTCAGTTCTAACAGTGCTTTCACACGTAGCAAACAACTGCTTTTCGTTACAAAGAAACGCATGTGCGTTTCTTACTAATGCTTTCGAGAAATTAATAAACTTTCTAAAGAACGCGATTATCTTTCAAAGTAAAGCTTGTACTGAGAAAAGCAACACTGATCTCTGTTCTAACAATGCTTTCACACGTAGCAAACAAGTGCTTGTCTTTACAAAGAAACGCATGAGCGTTTCTTACTAAAGCTTTCCTCAAATTAATAAACTTCCGAAAGAACGCGATTATCTTTCAAAGTAAATCTTGTACTGAGAAAAGCAACACTGATCTCAGTTCTAACAGTGCTTTCACACGTAGCAAACAACTGCTTGTCTTTACAGAGAAACGCATGTGCGTTTCTTACTAATGCTATCGAGAAATTAATAAACTTCCGAAAGAAGGCGATTATCTTTCAAAGGAAAGCTTGTACTGAGAAAGGCAACACTGATCTCAGTTGTAACAGTGCTTTCACACGTAGCAAACAAGTGCTTGTCTTTACAAAGAAACGCATGTGCGTTTCTTACTAAAGCTTTCTTGATTTTAATAAACTTCCGAAAGAACGCGATTATCTTTCAAAGTAAAGCTTGTACTGAGAAAAGCAACACTGATCTCAGTTGTAACAGTTCTTTCACACATAGCAAACAACTGCTTGTCTTCACCAAGATAGGCGTTTGCGTTTCTTACTAAAGCTTTCGTGAAATTAATATACTTCGAAAGAACGTGATTATCTTTAAAGTAGAGCTTCTACTGAGAAGAGCAACACGGATCTCAGTTCTAACAGTGCTTTCACAAGTAGCAAACAACTGCTTTTCGTTACAAAGAAACGCAAGTACGTTTCTTACTAATGCTTTCGAGAAATTCATAAACTTTCGAAAGAATGCGATTATCTTTCAAAGTAAAGCTTGTACTGAGAAAAGCAACACTGATCTCAGTTCTAACAGTGCTTTCACCCGTAGCAAACAAGTACTTGTCTTTACTAAGTAACGCATGTGCGTTTCTTACTAAAGCTTTCGTGAAATTAATAAACTTCCAAAAGACCGCGATTATCTTTCAAAGAAAAGCTTGTACTGAGAAAAGCAAAACTGATCTCAGTTCTAACTGTGCTTTCACGCGTAGCAAACAAGTGCTTGTCTTGACAAAGAAACGCATGTGCGTTTCTTACTAAAGCTTTGGTGAAAATAATAAACTTCGGAATGAACGCGATTATCTTTCAAAGTAAAGCTTGTACTGAGAAAAGCAACACTGAACTCAGTTCTAACAGTGCTTTCACACGTAGCAAAAAAGTGATTGTCTTTACATAGAAGCACATGTGCGTTTTTTACTAAAGCTTTCGTGAAATTAATAAACTTTCTAAAGAACATGATTATCTTTCAAAGGAAAGCTTGTCCTGAGAAAAGCAACACTGATCTCAGTTCTAACAGTGCTTTCACACGTAGCAAACAGGTGCTTGTCTTTACGAAGAAACGCATGTGCGTTTCTTACTAAAGCTTTCGTGAAATTCATAAACTTCCGAAAGAACGCGATTATCTTTCAAAGGAAAGCTTGTACTGAGAAAAGCAACACTGATCTCAGTTCTAACAGTGCTTTCACACGTAGCAAACAACTGCTTGTCTTCACAAAGAAACGCATGTGCGTTTCTTACTAAAGCTTTCTTGAAATTAATAAACATCCGCAGAATGTGATTATGTTTCAAAGTAAAGCTTGTACTGAGAAAAGCAACACTGATCTCAGTTCTAACAGTGCTTTCACACGTAGCAAACAAGTGCTTGTCTTTACAAAGAAACGCATGTGCGATTCTTTCTAATGCTTTCGAGAATTTAATAAACTTCCGAAAGCTCGCGATTATCTTTCAAAGTAAAGCTTGTACTGAGAAAGGCAACACTGATCTCAGTTCTAACAGTGCTTTCACACGTAGCAAACAACTGCTTGTCTTTACAAAGAAACGCATGTGCGTTTCTTACTAAAGCTTTCTTGATATTAACAAACTTCCGAAAGAACGCGATTATCTTTCAAAGTAAAGCTTGTACTGAGAAAAGCAACACTGATCTCAGTTCTAACAGTGCTTTCACACGTAGCAAACAACTGCTTGTCTTCACCAATAAAGGCGTGTGCGTTTCTCACTAACGCTTTCATGAAATTAATAAACTTCCGAAAGAACGCGATTATCTTTCAAAGTAAAGCTTGTACTGAGAAAAGCAACACTGATCTCAGTTCTAACAGTGCTTTCACGTGTAGCAAACAAGTGCTTGTCTTGACAAAGAAACGCATGTGCGTTTCTTACTAAAGCTTTCGTGAAATTAATAAACTTCGGAAAGAACGTGATTATCTTACAAAGTAAAGCTTGTACTGAGAAAAGCAACACTGATGTCAGTTCTAACAGTGCTTTCACACGTAGCAAACAACTGCTTTTCGTTACAAAGAAACGCATGTGCGTTTCTTACTAATGCTTTCGAGAAATTAATAAACTTTCTAAAGAACGCGATTATCTTTCAAAGTAAAGCTTGTACTGAGAAAAGCAACACTGATCTCTGTTCTAACAATGCTTTCACACGTAGCAAACCAGTGCTTGTCTTTACAAAGAAACGCATGAGCGTTTCTTACTAAAGCTTTCCTCAAATTAATAAACTTCCGAAAGAACGCGATTATCTTTCAAAGTAAATCTTGTACTGAGAAAAGCAACACTGATCTCAGTTCTAACAGTGCTTTCACACGTAGCAAACAACTGCTTGTCTTTACAGAGAAACGCATGTGCGTTTCTTACTAATGCTATCGAGAAATTAATAAACTTCCGAAAGAAGGCGATTATCTTTCAAAGGAAAGCTTGTACTGAGAAAGGCAACACTGATCTCAGTTGTAACAGTGCTTTCACACGTAGCAAACAAGTGCTTGTCTTTACAAAGAAACGCATGTGCGTTTCTTACTAAAGCTTTCTTGATTTTAATAAACTTCCGAAAGAACGCGATTATCTTTCAAAGTAAAGCTTGTACTGAGAAAAGCAACACTGATCTCAGTTGTAACAGTGCTTTCACACATAGCAAACAACTGCTTGTCTTCACCAAGATAGGCGTTTGCGTTTCTTACTAAAGCTTTCGTGAAATTAATATACTTCGAAAGAACGTGATTATCTTTAAAGTAAAGCTTCTACTGAGAAGAGCAACACGGATCTCAGTTCTAACAGTGCTTTCACAAGTAGCAAACAACTGCTTTTCGTTACAAAGAAACGCAAGTACGTTTCTTACTAATGCTTTCGAGAAATTCATAAACTTTCGAAAGAATGCGATTATCTTTCAAAGTAAAGCTTGTACTGAGAAAAGCAACACTGATCTCAGTTCTAACAGTGCTTTCACCCGTAGCAAACAAGTACTTGTCTTTACTAAGTAACGCATGTGCGTTTCTTACTAAAGCTTTCGTGAAATTAATAAACTTCCAAAAGACCGCGATTATCTTTCAAAGAAAAGCTTGTACTGAGAAAAGCAAAACTGATCTCAGTTCTAACTGTGCTTTCACGCGTAGCAAACAAGTGCTTGTCTTGACAAAGAAACGCATGTGCGTTTCTTACTAAAGCTTTGGTGAAAATAATAAACTTCGGAATGAACGCGATTATCTTTCAAAGTAAAGCTTGTACTGAGAAAAGCAACACTGAACTCAGTTCTAACAGTGCTTTCACACGTAGCAAAAAAGTGATTGTCTTTACATAGAAGCACATGTGCGTTTTTTACTAAAGCTTTCGTGAAATTAATAAACTTTCTAAAGAACATGATTATCTTTCAAAGGAAAGCTTGTCCTGAGAAAAGCAACACTGATCTCAGTTCTAACAGTGCTTTCACACGTAGCAAACAGGTGCTTGTCTTTACGAAGAAACGCATGTGCGTTTCTTACTAAAGCTTTCGTGAAATTCATAAACTTCCGAAAGAACGCGATTATCTTTCAAAGGAAAGCTTGTACTGAGAAAAGCAACACTGATCTCAGTTCTAACAGTGCTTTCACACGTAGCAAACAACTGCTTGTCTTCACAAAGAAACGCATGTGCGTTTCTTACTAAAGCTTTCTTGAAATTAATAAACATCCGCAGAATGTGATTATGTTTCAAAGTAAAGCTTGTACTGAGAAAAGCAACACTGATCTCAGTTCTAACAGTGCTTTCACACGTAGCAAACAAGTGCTTGTCTTTACAAAGAAACGCATGTGCGATTCTTTCTAATGCTTTCGAGAATTTAATAAACTTCCGAAAGCTCGCGATTATCTTTCAAAGTAAAGCTTGTACTGAGAAAGGCAACACTGATCTCAGTTCTAACAGTGCTTTCACACGTAGCAAACAACTGCTTGTCTTTACAAAGAAACGCATGTGCGTTTCTTACTAAAGCTTTCTTGATATTAACAAACTTCCGAAAGAACGCGATTATCTTTCAAAGTAAAGCTTGTACTGAGAAAAGCAACACTGATCTCAGTTCTAACAGTGCTTTCACACGTAGCAAACAACTGCTTGTCTTCACCAATAAAGGCGTGTGCGTTTCTCACTAACGCTTTCATGAAATTAATAAACTTCCGAAAGAACGCGATTATCTTTCAAAGTAAAGCTTGTACTGAGAAAAGCAACACTGATCTCAGTTCTAACAGTGCTTTCACGTGTAGCAAACAAGTGCTTGTCTTGACAAAGAAACGCATGTGCGTTTCTTACTAAAGCTTTCGTGAAATTAATAAACTTCGGAAAGAACGTGATTATCTTTCAAAGTAAAGCTTGTACTGAGAAAAGCAACACTGATGTCAGTTCTAACAGTGCTTTCACACGTAGCAAACAAGTGCTTTTCGTTACAAAGAAATGCATGTGCGTTTCTTACTAATGCTTTCGAGAAATTAATAAACTTCCGAAAGAACGCGATTATCTTTCAAAGTAAAGCTTGTACTGAGAAAAGCAACACTGATCTCAGTTCTAACAGTGCTTTCACACGTAGCAAACAAGTGCTTGTCTTTACATAGAAACACATGTGCGTTTCTTACTAAAGCTTTCGTGAAATTAATAAACTTTCTAAAGAACGCGATTATCTTTCAAAGTAAAGCTTGTACTGAGAAAAGCAACACTGATCTCTGTTCTAACAGTGCTTTCACACGTAGCAAACAAGTGCTTGTCTTTACAAAGAAACGCATGAGCGTTTCTTACTAAAGCTTTCCTCAAATTAATAAACTTCCGAAAGAACGCGATTATCTTTCAAAGTAAATCTTGTACTGAGAAAAGCAACACTGATCTCAGTTCTAACAGTGCTTTCACACGTAGCAAACAACTGCTTGTCTTTACAGAGAAACGCATGTGCGTTTCTTACTAAAGCTTTCGAGAATTTAATAAACTTCCAAAAGAACGCGATTATCTTTCAAAGTAAAGCTTGTACTGAGAAAGGCAACACTGATCTCAGTTCTAACAGTGCTTTCACACGTAGCAAACAAAGCTTGTCTTTACAAAGAAACGCATGTGCGTTTCTTACTAAAGCTTTCTTGATTTTAATAAACTTCCGAAAGAACGCGATTATCTTTCAAAGTAAAGCTTGTACTGAGAAAAGCAACACTGATCTCAGTTGTAACAGTGCTTTCACATGTAGCAAACAACTGCTTGTCTTCACCAAGAAAGGCGTGTGCGTTTCTCACTAAAGCTTTCGTGAAATTAATAAACTTCCGAAAGAACGCGATTATCTTTCAAAGTAAAGCTTGTACTGAGAAAAGCAACACTGATCTTAGTTCTAAGAGTGCTTTCACGTGTAGCAAACAAGTGCTTGTCTTGACAAAGAAACGCATGTGCGTTTCTTACTAAAGCTTTCGTGAAATTAATAAACTTCGGAAAGAACGTGATTATCTTACAAAGTAAAGCTTGTACTGAGAAAAGCAACACTGATGTCAGTTCTAACAGTGCTTTCACACGTAGCAAACAACTGCTTTTCGTTACAAAGAAACGCATGTGCGTTTCTTACTAATGCTTTCGAGAAATTAATAAACTTTCTAAAGAACGCGATTATCTTTCAAAGTAAAGCTTGTACTGAGAAAAGCAACACTGATCTCTGTTCTAACAATGCTTTCACACGTAGCAAACCAGTGCTTGTCTTTACAAAGAAACGCATGAGCGTTTCTTACTAAAGCTTTCCTCAAATTAATAAACTTCCGAAAGAACGCGATTATCTTTCAAAGTAAATCTTGTACTGAGAAAAGCAACACTGATCTCAGTTCTAACAGTGCTTTCACACGTAGCAAACAACTGCTTGTCTTTACAGAGAAACGCATGTGCGTTTCTTACTAATGCTATCGAGAAATTAATAAACTTCCGAAAGAAGGCGATTATCTTTCAAAGGAAAGCTTGTACTGAGAAAGGCAACACTGATCTCAGTTGTAACAGTGCTTTCACACGTAGCAAACAAGTGCTTGTCTTTACAAAGAAACGCATGTGCGTTTCTTACTAAAGCTTTCTTGATTTTAATAAACTTCCGAAAGAACGCGATTATCTTTCAAAGTAAAGCTTGTACTGAGAAAAGCAACACTGATCTCAGTTGTAACAGTGCTTTCACACATAGCAAACAACTGCTTGTCTTCACCAAGATAGGCGTTTGCGTTTCTTACTAAAGCTTTCGTGAAATTAATATACTTCGAAAGAACGTGATTATCTTTAAAGTAAAGCTTCTACTGAGAAGAGCAACACGGATCTCAGTTCTAACAGTGCTTTCACAAGTAGCAAACAACTGCTTTTCGTTACAAAGAAACGCAAGTACGTTTCTTACTAATGCTTTCGAGAAATTCATAAACTTTCGAAAGAATGCGATTATCTTTCAAAGTAAAGCTTGTACTGAGAAAAGCAACACTGATCTCAGTTCTAACAGTGCTTTCACCCGTAGCAAACAAGTACTTGTCTTTACTAAGTAACGCATGTGCGTTTCTTACTAAAGCTTTCGTGAAATTAATAAACTTCCAAAAGACCGCGATTATCTTTCAAAGAAAAGCTTGTACTGAGAAAAGCAAAACTGATCTCAGTTCTAACTGTGCTTTCACGCGTAGCAAACAAGTGCTTGTCTTGACAAAGAAACGCATGTGCGTTTCTTACTAAAGCTTTGGTGAAAATAATAAACTTCGGAATGAACGCGATTATCTTTCAAAGTAAAGCTTGTACTGAGAAAAGCAACACTGAACTCAGTTCTAACAGTGCTTTCACACGTAGCAAAAAAGTGATTGTCTTTACATAGAAGCACATGTGCGTTTTTTACTAAAGCTTTCGTGAAATTAATAAACTTTCTAAAGAACATGATTATCTTTCAAAGGAAAGCTTGTCCTGAGAAAAGCAACACTGATCTCAGTTCTAACAGTGCTTTCACACGTAGCAAACAGGTGCTTGTCTTTACGAAGAAACGCATGTGCGTTTCTTACTAAAGCTTTCGTGAAATTCATAAACTTCCGAAAGAACGCGATTATCTTTCAAAGGAAAGCTTGTACTGAGAAAAGCAACACTGATCTCAGTTCTAACAGTGCTTTCACACGTAGCAAACAACTGCTTGTCTTCACAAAGAAACGCATGTGCGTTTCTTACTAAAGCTTTCTTGAAATTAATAAACATCCGCAGAATGTGATTATGTTTCAAAGTAAAGCTTGTACTGAGAAAAGCAACACTGATCTCAGTTCTAACAGTGCTTTCACACGTAGCAAACAAGTGCTTGTCTTTACAAAGAAACGCATGTGTGATTCTTTCTAATGCTTTCGAGAATTTAATAAACTTCCGAAAGCTCGCGATTATCTTTCAAAGTAAAGCTTGTACTGAGAAAGGCAACACTGATCTCAGTTCTAACAGTGCTTTCACACGTAGCAAACAACTGCTTGTCTTTACAAAGAAACGCATGTGCGTTTCTTACTAAAGCTTTCTTGATATTAATAAACTTCCGAAAGAACGCGATTATCTTTCAAAGTAAAGCTTGTACTGAGAAAAGCAACACTGATCTCAGTTCTAACAGTGCTTTCACACGTAGCAAACAACTGCTTGTCTTCACCAATAAAGGCGTGTGCGTTTCTCACTAACGCTTTCATGAAATTAATAAACTTCCGAAAGAACGCGATTATCTTTCAAAGTAAAGCTTGTACTGAGAAAAGCAACACTGATCTCAGTTCTAACAGTGCTTTCACGTGTAGCAAACAAGTGCTTGTCTTGACAAAGAAACGCATGTGCGTTTCTTACTAAAGCTTTCGTGAAATTAATAAACTTCGGAAAGAACGTGATTATCTTTCAAAGTAAAGCTTGTACTGAGAAAAGCAACACTGATGTCAGTTCTAACAGTGCTTTCACACGTAGCAAACAAGTGCTTTTCGTTACAAAGAAATGCATGTGCGTTTCTTACTAATGCTTTCGAGAAATTAATAAACTTCCGAAAGAACGCGATTATCTTTCAAAGTAAAGCTTGTACTGAGAAAAGCAACACTGATCTCAGTTCTAACAGTGCTTTCACACGTAGCAAACAAGTGCTTGTCTTTACATAGAAACACATGTGCGTTTCTTACTAAAGCTTTCGTGAAATTAATAAACTTTCTAAAGAACGCGATTATCTTTCAAAGTAAAGCTTGTACTGAGAAAAGCAACACTGATCTCTGTTCTAACAGTGCTTTCACACGTAGCAAACAAGTGCTTGTCTTTACAAAGAAACGCATGAGCGTTTCTTACTAAAGCTTTCCTCAAATTAATAAACTTCTGAAAGAACGCGATTATCTTTCAAAGTAAATCTTGTACTGAGAAAAGCAACACTGATCTCAGTTCTAACAGTGCTTTCACACGTAGCAAACAACTGCTTGTCTTTACAGAGAAACGCATGTGCGTTTCTTACTAATGCTTTGGAGAAATTAATAAACTTCCGAAAGAAGGCGATTATCTTTCAAAGTAAAGCTTGTACTGAGAAAGGCAACACTGATCTCAGTTCTAACAGTGCTTTCACACGTAGCAAACCACTGCTTGTCTTTACAAAGAAACGCATGTGCATTTCTTACTAATGCTTTCGAGAAATTAATAAACTTTCGAAAGAACGCGATTATCTTTCAAAGTAAAGCTTGTACTGAGAAAAGCAACACTGATCTCATTTCTAACAGTGCTTTCACACGTAGCAAACAACTGTTTGTCTTCACAAAGAAACGCATGTTCGTTTCTTACTAACGCTTTCTTGATATTAATAAACTTCCGAAAGAACGCGATTATCTTTCAAAGTAAAGCTTGTACTGAGAAAAACAACACTTATCTCAGTCTAACAGTGCTTTCACACGTAGCAAAAAAGTGCTTGTGTTTACAAAGAAACGCACGTGCGATTCTTACTAATGCTTTCGAGAATTTAATAAACTTCCGAAAGCACGCGATTATCTTTCAAAGTAAAGCTTGTACTGAGAAAGGCAACACTGATCTCAGTTCTAACAGTGCTTTCACACGTAGCAAACAACTGCTTGTCTTTACAAAGAAACGCATGTGCGTTTCTTACTAAAGCTTTCTTGATATTAATAAACTTCTGAAAGAACGCGATTATCTTTCAAAGTAAAGCTTGTACTGAGAAAAGCAACACTGATCTCAGTTCTAACAGTGCTTTCACACGTAGCAAACAACTGCTTGTCTTCACCAATAAAGGCGTGTGCGTTTATTACTAAAGCTTTCATGAAATTAATAAACTTCCGAAAGAACGCGATTATCTTTCAAAGTAAAGCTTGTACTGAGAAAAGCAACACTGATCTCAGTTCTAACAGTGCTTTCACACGTAGCCAACAAGTGCTTGTCTTGACAAAGAAACGCATGTGCGTTTCTTACTAAAGCTTTGGTGAAAATAATAAACTTCGAAATGAACGTGATTATCTTTCAAAGTAAAGTTTGTACTGAGAAAAGCAACACTGAACTCAGTTCTAACAGTGCTTTCACACGTAGCAAAAAAGTGCTTGTCTTTACGTAGAAACACATTTGCGTTTCTTACTAAAGCTTTCGAGAATTTAATAAACTTCCGAAAGAACGCGATTATCTTTCAAAGTAAAGCTTGTACTGAGAAAGGCAACACTGATCTCAGTTTTAACAGTGCTTTCACACGTAGCAAACAAAGCTTGTCTTTACAAAGAAACGCATGTGCGTTTCTTACTAAAGCTTTCTTGATTTTAATAAACTTCCGAAAGAACGCGATTATCTTTCAAAGTAAAGCTTGTACTGAGAAAAGCAACACTGATCTCAGTTGTAACAGTGCTTTCACATGTAGCAAACAACTGCTTGTCTTCACCAAGAAAGGCGTGTGCGTTTCTCACTAAAGCTTTCGTGAAATTAATAAACTTCCGAAAGAACGCGATTATCTTTCAAAGTAAAGCTTGTACTGAGAAAAGCAACACTGATCTTAGTTCTAACAGTGCTTTCACGTGTAGCAAACAAGTGCTTGTCTTGACAAAGAAATGCATGTGCGTTTCTTACTAAAGCTTTCGTGAAATTAATAAACTTCGGAAAGAACGTGATTATCTTACAAAGTAAAGCTTGTACTGAGAAAAGCAACACTGATGTCAGTTCTAACAGTGCTTTCACACGTAGCAAACAACTGCTTTTCGTTACAAAGAAACGCATGTGCGTTTCTTACTAATGCTTTCGAGAAATTAATAAACTTCCGAAAGAACGCGATTATCTTTCAAAGTAAAGCTTGTACTGAGAAAAGCAACACTGATCTCAGTTCTAACAGTGCTTTCACACGTAGCAAACAAGTGCTTGTCTTTACATAGAAACACATGTGCGTTTCTTACTAAAGCTTTCGTGAAATTAATAAACTTTCTAAAGAACGCGATTATCTTTCAAAGTAAAGCTTGTACTGAGAAAAGCAACACTGATCTCTGTTCTAACAATGCTTTCACACGTAGCAAACAAGTGCTTGTCTTTACAAAGAAACGCATGAGCGTTTCTTACTAAAGCTTTCCTCAAATTAATAAACTTCCGAAAGAACGCGATTATCTTTCAAAGTAAATCTTGTACTGAGAAACGCAACACTGATCTCAGTTCTAACAGTGCTTTCACACGTAGCAAACAACTGCTTGTCTTTACAGAGAAACGCATGTGCGTTTCTTACTAATGCTATCGAGAAATTAATAAACTTCCGAAAGAAGGCGATTATCTTTCAAAGGAAAGCTTGTACTGAGAAAGGCAACACTGATCTCAGTTCTAACAGTGCTATCACACGTAGCAAACAACTGCTTGTCTTTACAAAGAAACGCATGAGCATTTCTTACTAATGCTTTCGAGAAATTAATAAACTTCCGAAAGAACGCGATTATCTTTCAAAATAAAGCTTGTACTGAGAAAAGCAACACTGATCTCAGTTCTAACAGTGCTTTCACACGTAGCAAACAAGTGCTTGTCTTTACAAAGAAACGCATGTGCGTTTCTTACTAAAGCTTTCTTGATTTTAATAAACTTCCGAAAGAACGCGATTATCTTTCAAAGTAAAGCTTGTACTGAGAAAAGCAACACTGATCTCAGTTGTAACAGTGCTTTCACACGTAGCAAACAACTGCTTGTCTTCACCAAGATAGGCGTTTGCGTTTCTTACTAAAGCTTTCGTGAAATTAATATACTTCGAAAGAACGTGATTATCTTTAAAGTAAAGCTTCTACTGAGAAGAGCAACACGGATCTCAGTTCTAACAGTGCTTTCACAAGTAGCAAACAACTGCTTTTCGTTACAAAGAAACGCAAGTACGTTTCTTACTAATGCTTTCGAGAAATTCATAAACTTTCGAAAGAATGCGATTATCTTTCAAAGTAAAGCTTGTACTGAGAAAAGCAACACTGATCTCAGTTCTAACAGTGCTTTCACCCGTAGCAAACAAGTACTTGTCTTTACTAAGTAACGCATGTGCGTTTCTTACTAAAGCTTTCGTGAAATTAATAAACTTCCAAAAGACCGCGATTATCTTTCAAAGAAAAGCTTGTACTGAGAAAAGCAAAACTGATCTCAGTTCTAACTGTGCTTTCACGCGTAGCAAACAAGTGCTTGTCTTGACAAAGAAACGCATGTGCGTTTCTTACTAAAGCTTTGGTGAAAATAATAAACTTCGGAATGAACGCGATTATCTTTCAAAGTAAAGCTTGTACTGAGAAAAGCAACACTGAACTCAGTTCTAACAGTGCTTTCACACGTAGCAAAAAAGTGATTGTCTTTACATAGAAGCACATGTGCGTTTTTTACTAAAGATTTCGTGAAATTAATAAACTTTCTAAAGAACATGATTATCTTTCAAAGGAAAGCTTGTCCTGAGAAAAGCAACACTGATCTCAGTTCTAACAGTGCTTTCACACGTAGCAAACAAGTGCTTGTCTTTACGAAGAAACGCATGTGCGTTTCTTACTAAAGCTTTCGTGAAATTCATAAACTTCCGAAAGAACGCGATTATCTTTCAAAGGAAAGCTTGTACTGAGAAAAGCAACACTGATCTCAGTTCTAACAGTGCTTTCACACGTAGCAAACAACTGCTTGTCTTCACAAAGAAACGCATGTGCGTTTCTTACTAAAGCTTTCTTGAAATTAATAAACATCCGCAGAATGTGATTATGTTTCAAAGTAAAGCTTGTACTGAGAAAAGCAACACTGATCTCAGTTCTAACAGTGCTTTCACACGTAGCAAACAAGTGCTTGTCTTTACAAAGAAACGCATGTGCGATTCTTACTAATGCTTTCGAGAATTTAATAAACTTCCGAAAGCACGCGATTATCTTTCAAAGTAAAGCTTGTACTGAGAAAGGCAACACTGATCTCAGTTCTAACAGTGCTTTCACACGTAGCAAACAACTGCTTGTCTTTACAAAGAAACGCATGTGCGTTTCTTACTAACGCTTTCTTGATATTAATAAACTTCCGAAAGAACGCGATTATCTTTCAAAGTAAAGCTTGTACTGAGAAAAGCAACACTGATCTCAGTTCTAACAGTGCTTTCACACGTAGCAAACAACTGCTTGTCTTCACCAATAAAGGCGTGTGCGTTTCTCACTAAAGCTTTCAAGAAATTAATAAACTTCCGAAAGAACGCGATTATCTTTCAAAGTAAAGCTTGTACTGAGAAAAGCAACACTGATCTCAGTTCTAACAGTGCTTTCACGTGTAGCAAACAAGTGCTTGTCTTGACAAAGAAACGCATGTGCGTTTCTTACTAAAGCTTTCGTGAAATTAATAAACTTCAGAAAGAACGTGATTATCTTTCAAAGTAAAGCTTGTACTGAGAAAAGCAACACTGATGTCAGTTCTAACAGTGCTTTCACACGTAGCAAACAAGTGCTTTTCGTTACAAAGAAACGCATGTGCGTTTCTTACTAATGCTTTCGAGAAATTAATAAACTTCCGAAAGAACGCGATTATCTTTCAAAGTAAAGCTTGTACTGAGAAAAGCAACACTGATCTCAGTTCTAACAGTGCTTTCACACGTAGCAAACAAGTGCTTGTCTTTACATAGAAACACATGTGCGTTTCTTACTAAAGCTTTCGTGAAATTAATAAACTTTCTAAAGAACGCGATTATCTTTCAAAGTAAATCTTGTACTGAGAAAAGCAACACTGATCTCTGTTCTAACAGTGCTTTCACACGTAGCAAACAACTGCTTGTCTTTACAGAGAAACGCATGTGCGTTTCTTACTAATGCTTTGGAGAAATTAATAAACTTCCGAAGGAAGGCGATTATCTTTCAAAGTAAAGCTTGTACTGAGAAAGGCAACACTGATCTCAGTTCTAACAGTGCTTTCACACGTAGCAAACAACTGCTTGTCTTTACAAAGAAACGCATGTGCATTTCTTACTAATGCTTTCGAGAAATTAATAAACTTTCGAAAGAACGCGATTATCTTTCAAAGTAAAGCTTGTACTGAGAAAAGCAACACTGATCTCAGTTGTAACAGTGCTTTCACACGTAGCAAACAACTGCTTGTCTTCACCAAGATAGGCGTTTGCGTTTCTTACTAAAGCTTTCGTGAAATTAATATACTTCGAAAGAACGTGATTATCTTTAAAGTAAAGCTTCTACTGAGAAGAGCAACACGGATCTCAGTTCTAACAGTGCTTTCACAAGTAGCAAACAACTGCTTTTCGTTACAAAGAAACGCAAGTACGTTTCTTACTAATGCTTTCGAGAAATTCATAAACTTTCGAAAGAATGCGATTATCTTTCAAAGTAAAGCTTGTACTGAGAAAAGCAACACTGATCTCAGTTCTAACAGTGCTTTCACCCGTAGCAAACAAGTACTTGTCTTTACTAAGTAACGCATGTGCGTTTCTTACTAAAGCTTTCGTGAAATTAATAAACTTCCAAAAGACCGCGATTATCTTTCAAAGAAAAGCTTGTACTGAGAAAAGCAAAACTGATCTCAGTTCTAACTGTGCTTTCACGCGTAGCAAACAAGTGCTTGTCTTGACAAAGAAACGCATGTGCGTTTCTTACTAAAGCTTTGGTGAAAATAATAAACTTCGGAATGAACGCGATTATCTTTCAAAGTAAAGCTTGTACTGAGAAAAGCAACACTGAACTCAGTTCTAACAGTGCTTTCACACGTAGCAAAAAAGTGATTGTCTTTACATAGAAGCACATGTGCGTTTTTTACTAAAGCTTTCGTGAAATTAATAAACTTTCTAAAGAACATGATTATCTTTCAAAGGAAAGCTTGTCCTGAGAAAAGCAACACTGATCTCAGTTCTAACAGTGCTTTCACACGTAGCAAACAGGTGCTTGTCTTTACGAAGAAACGCATGTGCGTTTCTTACTAAAGCTTTCGTGAAATTCATAAACTTCCGAAAGAACGCGATTATCTTTCAAAGGAAAGCTTGTACTGAGAAAAGCAACACTGATCTCAGTTCTAACAGTGCTTTCACGTGTAGCAAACAAGTGCTTGTCTTGACAAAGAAACGCATGTGCGTTTCTTACTAAAGCTTTCGTGAAATTAATAAACTTCGGAAAGAACGTGATTATCTTTCAAAGTAAAGCTTGTACTGAGAAAAGCAACACTGATGTCAGTTCTAACAGTGCTTTCACACGTAGCAAACAAGTGCTTTTCGTTACAAAGAAATGCATGTGCGTTTCTTACTAATGCTTTTGAGAAATTAATAAACTTCCGAAAGAACGCGATTATCTTTCAAAGTAAAGCTTGTACTGAGAAAAGCAACACTGATCTCAGTTCTAACAGTGCTTTCACACGTAGCAAACAAGTGCTTGTCTTTACATAGAAACATGTGCGTTTCTTACTAAAGCTTTCGTGAAATTAATAAACTTTCTAAAGAACGCGATTATCTTTCAAAGTAAAGCTTGTACTGAGAAAAGCAACACTGATCTCTGTTCTAACAGTGCTTTCACACGTAGCAAACAAGTGCTTGTCTTTACAAAGAAACGCATGAGCGTTTCTTACTAAAGCTTTCCTCAAATTAATAAACTTCCGAAAGAACGCGATTATCTTTCAAAGTAAATCTTGTACTGAGAAAAGCAACACTGATCTCAGTTCTAACAGTGCTTTCACACGTAGCAAACAACTGCTTGTCTTTACAGAGAAACGCATGTGCGTTTCTTACTAATGCTTTGGAGAAATTAATAAACTTCCGAAAGAAGGCGATTATCTTTCAAAGTAAAGCTTGTACTGAGAAAGGCAACACTGATCTCAGTTCTAACAGTGCTTTCACTCGTAGCAAACAACTGCTTGTCTTTACAAAGAAACGCATGTGCATTTCTTACTAATGCTTTCGAGAAATTAATAAACTTTCGAAAGAACGCGATTATCTTTCAAAGTAAAGCTTGTACTGAGAAAAGCAACACTGATCTCATTTCTAACAGTGCTTTCACACGTAGCAAACAACTGTTTGTCTTCACAAAGAAACGCATGTGCGTTTCTTACTAACGCTTTCTTGATATTAATAAACTTCCGAAAGAACGCGATTATCTTTCAAAGTAAAGCTTGTACTGAGAAAAACAACACTTATCTCAGTCTAACAGTGCTTTCACACGTAGCAAAAAAGTGCTTGTCTTTACAAAGAAACGCACGTGCGATTCTTACTAATGCTTTCGAGAATTTAATAAACTTCTGAAAGCACGCGATTATCTTTCAAAGTAAAGCTTGTACTGAGAAAGGCAACACTGATCTCAGTTCTAACAGTGCTTTCACACGTAGCAAACAACTGCTTGTCTTTACAAAGAAACGCATGTGCGTTTCTTACTAAAGCTTTCTTGATATTAATAAACTTCTGAAAGAACGCGATTATCTTTCAAAATAAAGCTTGTACTGAGAAAAGCAACACTGATCTCAGTTCTAACAGTGCTTTCACACGTAGCAAACAACTGCATGTCTTGACAAAGAAACGCATGTGCGTTTCTTACTAAAGCTTTCGTGAAATTAATAAACTTCGGAAAGAACGTGATTATCTTACAAAGTAAAGCTTGTACTGAGAAAAGCAACACTGATGTCAGTTCTAACAGTGCTTTCACACGTAGCAAACAACTGCTTTTCGTTACAAAGAAACGCATGTGCGTTTCTTACTAATGCTTTGGAGAAATTAATAAACTTCCGAAAGAACGCGATTATCTTTCAAAGTAAAGCTTGTACTGAGAAAAGCAACACTGATCTCAGTTCTAACAGTGCTTTCACACGTAGCAAACAAGTGCTTGTCTTTACAAAGAAACGCATGTGCGTTTCTTACTAAAGCTTTCTTGATTTTAATAAACTTCCGAAAGAACGCGATTATCTTTCAAAGTAAAGCTTGTACTGAGAAAAGCAACACTGATCTCAGTTCTAACAGTGCTTTCACACGTAGCAAACAAGTGCTTGTCTTTACAAAGAAACGCATGTGCGTTTCTTACTAAAGCTTTCGTCAAATTAATAAACTTCTGAAAGAACGCGATTATCTTTCAAAGTAAAGCTTGTACTGAGAAAAGCAACACTGATCTCAGTTCTAACAGTGCTTTCACACGTAGCAAACAACTGCTTGTCTTCACCAAGAAAGGCGTGTGCGTTTCTCACTAAAGCTTTCGTGAAATTAATAAACTTCCGAAAGAACATGATTATCTTTCAAAGTAAAGCTTGTACTGAGAAAAGCAACACTGATCTCAGTTCTCACAGTGCTTTCACACGTAGCAAACAAGTGCTTGTCTTTACAAAGAAACGCATGTGCGTTTCTTACTAAAGCTTACTTGATATTAATAAACTTCCAAAAAAAACGCGATTATCTTTCAAAGGAAAGCTTGTACTGAGAAAAGCAACACTGATCTCAGTTCTAACACTGCTTTCACACGTAGCAAACAACTGCTTGTCTTCACAAAGAAACGCATGTGCGTTTCTTACTAAAGCTTTCGTGAAATTAATAAACATCCGAAGAATGTGATTATGTTTCAAATTAAAGCTTGTACTGAGAAAAGCAACACTGATCTCAGTTCTAACAGTGCTTTCACACGTAGCAAACAAGTGCTTGTCTTTACAAAGAAACGCATGTGCGTTTCTTACTAAAGCTTTCGTCAAATTAATAAACTTCCGAAAGAACGCGATTATCTTTCAAAGTAAAGCTTGTACTGAAAAAAGCAACACTTATCTCAGTTCTAACAGTGCTTTCACAAGTAGCAAAAAAGTGCTTGTCTTTAAAAAGAAACGCACGTGCGATTCTTACTAATGCTTTCGAGAATTTAATAAACTTCAGAAAGAACGCGATTATCTTTCAAAGTAAAGCTTGTACTGAGAAAGGCAACACTGATCTCAGTTCTAACAGTGCTTTCACACGTAGCAAACAACTGCTTGTCTTCACCAAGAAAGGCGTGTGCGTTTCTTACTAAAGCTTTCTTGATTTTAATAAACTTCCGAAAGAACGCGATTATCTTTCAAAGTAAAGCTTGTACTGAGAAAAGCAACACTGATCTCAGTTGTAACAGTGCTTTCACACGTAGCAAACAACTGCTTGTCTTCACCAAGAAAGGCGTGTGCGTTTCTTACTAAAGCTTTCGTGAAATTAATATACTTCGAAAGAACGTGATTATCTTTAAAGTAAAGCTTCTACTGAGAAGAGCAACACGGATCTCAGTTCTAACAGTGCTTTCACAAGTAGCAAACAACTGCTTTTCGTTACAAAGAAACGCAAGTACGTTTCTTACTAATGCTTTCGAGAAATTCATTATCTTTCGAAAGAATGCGATTATCTTTCAAAGTAAAGCTTGTACTGAGAAAAGCAACACTGATCTCAGTTCTAACAATGCTTTCACCCGTAGCAAACAAGTACTTGTCTTTACTAAGTAACGCATGTGCGTTTCTTACTAAACCTTTCGTGAAATTAATAAACTTCCAAAAGACCGCGATTATGTTTCAAAGAAAAGCTTGTACTGAGAAAAGCAACACTGATCTCAGTTCTAACTGTGCTTTCACGCGTAGCAAACAAGTGCTTGTCTTGACAAAGAAACGCATGTGCGTTTCTTACTAAAGCTTTGGTGAAAATAATAAACTTCGGAATGAACGCGATTATCTTTCAAAGTAAAGCTTGTACTGAGAAAAGCAACACTGAACTCAGTTCTAACAGTGCTTTCACACGTAGCAAAAAAGTGATTGTCTTTACATAGAAGCACATGTGCGTTTTTTACTAAAGCTTTCGTGAAATTAATAAACTTTCTAAAGAACGCGATTATCTTTCAAAGGAAAGCTTGTACTGAGAAAAGCAACACTGATCTCAGTTCTAACAGTGCTTTCACACGTAGCAAACAGGTGCTTGTCTTTACGAAGAAACGCTTGTGCGTTTCTTACTAAAGCTTTCGTGAAATTCATAAACTTCCGAAAGAACGCGATTATCTTTCAAAGGAAAGCTTGTACTGAGAAAAGCAACACTGATCTCAGTTCTAACAGTGCTTTCACACGTAGGAAACAACTGCTTGTCTTCACAAAGAAACGCATGTGCGTTTCTTACTAAAGCTTTCGTCAAATTAATAAACTTCTGAAAGAACGCGATTATCTTTCAAAGTAAAGCTTGTACTGAGAAAAGCAACACTGATCTCAGTTCTAACAGTGCTTTCACACGTAGCAAACAACTGCTTGTCTTCACCAAGAAAGGCGTGTGCGTTTCTCACTAAAGCTTTCGTGAAATTAATAAACTTCCGAAAGAACGTGATTATCTTTCAAAGTAAAGCTTGTACTGAGAAAAGCAACACTGATCTCAGTTCTAACAGTGCTTTCACACGTAGCAAACAAGTGCTTGTCTTTACAAAGAAACGCATGTGCGTTTCTTACTAAAGCTTACTTGATATTAATAAACTTCCAAAAAAACGCGATTATCTTTCAAAGGAAAGCTTGTACTGAGAAAAGCAACACTGATCTCAGTTCTAACACTGCTTTCACACGTAGCAAACAACTGCTTGTCTTCACAAAGAAACGCATGTGCGTTTCTTACTAAAGCTTTCGTGAAATTAATAAACTTCCGAAGAATGTGATTATGTTTCAAATTAAAGCTTGTACTGAAAAAGCAACACTGATCTCAGTTCTAACAGTTCTTTCACACGTAGCAAACAAGTGCTTGTCTTTACAAAGAAACGCACGTGCGATTCTTACTAATGCTTTCGAGAATTTAATAAACTTCAGAAAGAACGCGATTATCTTTCAAAGTAAAGCTTGTACTGAGAAAGGCAACACTGATCTCAGTTCTAACAGTGCTTTCACACGTAGCAAACAACTGCTTGTCTTTACAAAGAAACGCATGTGCGTTTCTTACTAAAGCTTTCTTGATTTTAATAAACTTCCGAAAGAACGCGATTATCTTTCAAAGTAAAGGTTGTACTGAGAAAAGCAACACTGATCTCAGTTGTAACAGTGCTTTCACACGTAGCAAACAACTGCTTGTCTTCACCAAGAAAGGCGTGTGCGTTTCTTACTAAATCTTTCGTGAAATTAATATACTTCGAAAGAACGTGATTATCTTTAAAGTAAAGCTTCTACTGAGAAGAGCAACACGGATCTCAGTTCTAACAGTGCTTTCACACGTAGCAAACAACTGCTTTTCGTTACAAAGAAACGCAAGTACGTTTCTTACTAATGCTTTCGAGAAATTCATAATCTTTCGAAAGAATGCGATTATCTTTCAAAGTAAAGCTTGTACTGAGAAAAGCAACACTGATCTCAGTTCTAACAGTGCTTTCACCCGTAGCAAACAAGTACTTGTCTTTACTAAGTAACGCATGTGCGTTTCTTACTAAAGCTTTCGTGAAATTAATAAACTTCCAAAAGACCGCGATTATGTTTCAAAGAAAAGCTTGTACTGAGAAAAGCAACACTGATCTCAGTTCTAACTGTGCTTTCACGCGTAGCAAACAAGTGCTTGTCTTGACAAAGAAACGCATGTGCGTTTCTTACTAAAGCTTTGGTGAAAATAATAAACTTCGGAATGAACGCGATTATCTTTCAAAGTAAAGCTTGTACTGAGAAAAGCAACACTGAACTCAGTTCTAACAGTGCTTTCACACGTAGCAAAAAAGTGATTGTCTTTACATAGAAGCACATGTGCGTTTTTTACTAAAGCTTTCGTGAAATTAATAAACTTTCTAAAGAACGCGATTATCTTTCAAAGGAAAGCTTGTACTGAGAAAAGCAACACTGATCTCAGTTCTAACAGTGCTTTCACACGTAGCAAACAGGTGCTTGTCTTTACGAAGAAACGCTTGTGCGTTTCTTACTAAAGCTTTCGTGAAATTCATAAACTTCCGAAAGAACGCGATTATCTTTCAAAGGAAAGCTTGTACTGAGAAAAGCAACACTGATCTCAGTTCTAACAGTGCTTTCACACGTAGCAAACAACTGCTTGTCTTCACAAAGAAACGCATGTGCGTTTCTTACTAAAGCTTTCTTGAAATTAATAAACATCCGAAGAATGTGATTATGTTTCAAAGTAAAGCTTGTACTGAGAAAAGCAACACTGATCTCAGTTCTAACAGTGCTTTCACACGTAGCAAACAACTGCTTGTCTTCACCAATAAAGGCGTGTGCGTTTCTCACTAAAGCTTTCATGAAATTAATAAACTTCCGAAAGAACGCGATTATCTTTCAAAGTAAAGCTTGTACTGAGAAAAGCAACACTGATCTCAGTTCTAACAGTGCTTTCACGTGTAGCAAACAAGTGCTTGTCTTGACAAAGAAACGCATGTGCGTTTCTTACTAAAGCTTTCGTGAAATTAATAAACTTCGGAAAGAACGTGATTATCTTTCAAAGTAAAGCTTCTACTGAGAAAAGCAACACTGATGTCAGTTCTAACAGTGCTTTCACACATAGCAAACAAGTGCTTTTCGTTACAAAGAAACGCATGTGCGTTTCTTACTAATGCTTTGGAGAAATTAATAAACTTCCGAAAGAACGCGATTATCTTTCAAAGTAAAGCTTGTACTTAGAAAAGCAACACTGATCTCAGTTCTAACAGTGCTTTCACACGTAGCAAACAAGTGCTTGTCTTTACATAGAAACACATGTGTGTTTCTTACTAAAGCTTTCGTGAAATTAATAAACTTTCTAAAGAACGCGATTATCTTTCAAAGTAAAGCTTGTACTGAGAAAAGCAACACTGATCTCTGTTCTAACAGTGCTTTCACACGTAGCAAACAAGTGCTTGTCTTTACAAAGAAACGCATGAGCGTTTCTTACTAAAGCTTTCCTCAAATTAATAAACTTCCGAAAGAACGCGATTATCTTTCAAAGTAAATATTGTACTGAGAAAAGCAACACTGATCTCAGTTCTAACAGTGCTTTCACACGTAGCAAACAACTGCTTGTCTTTACAGAGAAACGCATGTGCGTTTCTTACTAATGCTTTGGAGAAATTAATAAACTTCCGAAAGAAGGCGATTATCTTTCAAAGTAAAGCTTTTACTGAAAAAGGCAACACTGATCTCAGTTCTAACAGTGCTTTCACGTGTAGCAAACAAGTGCTTGTCTTTACAAAGAAACGCACGTGCGATTCTTACTAATGCTTTCGAGAATTTAATAAACTTCCGAAAGCACGCGATTATCTTTCAAAGTAAAGCTTGTACTGAGAGAGGCAACACTGATCTCAGTTCTAACAGTGATTTCACACGTAGCAAACAACTGCTTGTCTTTACAAAGAAACGCATGTGCGTTTCTTACTAAAGCTTTCTTGATATTAATAAACTTCCGAAAGAACACGATTATCTTTCAAAGTAAAGCTTGTACTGAGAAAAGCAACACTGATCTCAGTTCTAACAGTGCTTTCACACGTAGCAAACAACTGCTTGTCTTCACCAATAAAGGCGTGCGCGTTTCTTACTAAAGCTTTCATGAAATTAATAAACTTCCGAAAGAACGCGATTATCTTTCAAAGTAAAGCTTGTACTGAGAAAAGCAACACTGATCTCAGTTCTAACAGTGCTTTCACGTGTAGCAAACAAGTGCTTGTCTTGACAAAGAAACGCATGTGCGTTTCTTACTAAAGCTTTCGTGAAATTAATAAACTTCGGAGAGAACGTGATTATCTTTCAAAGTAAAGCTTGTACTGAGAAAAGCAACACTGATCTCAGTTCTAACAGTGCTTTCACGTGTAGCAAACAAGTGCTTGTCTTGACAAAGAAACGCATGTGCGTTTCTTACTAAAGCTTTCGTGAAATTAATAAACTTCCGAAACAACGCGATTATCTTTCAAAGTAAAGCTTGTACTGAGAAAAACAACACTGATCTCAGTTCTAACAGTGCTTTCACACGTAGCAAACAAGTGCTTGTCTTTACAAAGAAACGCATGAGCGTTTCTTACTAAAGCTTTCCTCAAATTAATAAACTTCCGAAAGAACGCGATTATCTTTCAAAGTAAATCTTGTACTGAGAAAAGCAACACTGATCTCAGTTCTAACAGTGCTTTCACACGTAGCAAACAACTGCTTGTCTTTACAGAGAAACGCATGTGCGTTTCTTACTAATGCTTTGGAGAAATTAATAAACTTCCGAAAGAAGGCGATTATCTTTCAAAGTAAATCTTGTACTGAGAAAGGCAACACTGATCTCAGTTCTAACAGTGCTTTCACACGTAGCAAACAACTGCTTGTCTTTACAAAGAAACGCATGTGCATTTCGTACAAATGCTTTCGAGAAATTAATAAACTTTCGAAAGAACGCGATTATCTTTCAAAGTAAAGCTTGTACTGAGAAAAGCAACACTGAACTCAGTTCTAACAGTGCTTTCACACGTAGCAAAAAAGTGATTGTCTTTACATAGAAGCACATGTGCGTTTTTTACTAAAGCTTTCGTGAAATTAATAAACTTTCTAACGAACGCGATTATCTTTCAAAGGAAAGCTTTTACTGAGAAAAGCAACACTGATCTCAGTTCTAACAGTGCTTTCACACGTAGCAAACAGGGGTTGTCTTTCCGAAGAAACGCATGTGCGTTTCTTACTAAAGCTTTCGTGAAATTCATAAACTTCCGAAAGAACGCGATTATCTTTCAAAGGAAAGCTTGTACTTAGAAAAGCAACACTGATCTCAGTTCTAACAGTGCTTTCACGTGTAGCAAACAAGTGCTTGTCTTGACAAAGAAACGCATGTGCGTTTCTTACTAAAGCTTTCGTGAAATTAATAAACTTCGGAAAGAACGTGATTATCTTTCAAAGTAAAGCTTGTACTGAGAAAAGCAACACTGATCTCAGTTCTAACAGTGCTTTCACACGTAGCAAACAACTGCTTTTCGTTACAAAGAAACGCATGTGCGTTTCTTACTAATGCTTTCGAGAAATTAATAAACTTCCGAAAGAACGCGATTATCTTTCAAAGTAAAGCTTGTACTGAGAAAAGCAACCCTGATCTCAGTTCTAACAGTGCTTTCACACGTAGCAAACAAGTGCTTGTCTTTACATAGAAACACATGTGCGTTTCTTACTAAAGCTTTCGTGAAATTAATAAACTTTCTAAAGAACGCGATTATCTTTCAAAGTAAAGCTTGTACTGAGAAAAGCAACACTGATCTCTGTTCTAACAATGCTTTCACACGTAGCAAACAAGTGCTTGTCTTTACAAAGAAACGCATGAGCGTTTCTTACTAAAGCTTTCCTCAAATTAATAAACTTCCGAAAGAACGCGATTATCTTTCAAAGTAAATCTTGTACTGAGAAAACAACACTGATCTCAGTTCTAACAGTGCTTTCACACGTAGCAAACAACTGCTTGTCTTTACAGAGAAACGCATGTGCGTTTCTTACTAATGCTATCGAGAAATTAATAAACTTCCGAAAGAAGGCGATTATCTTTCAAAGGAAAGCTTGTACTGAGAAAGGCAACACTGATCTCAGTTCTAACAGTGCTATCACACGTAGCAAACAACTGCTTGTCTTCACCAATAAAGGCGTGTGCGTTTCTCACTAAAGCTTTCATGAAATTAATAAACTTCCGAAAGAACGCGATTATCTTTCAAAGTAAAGCTTGTACTGAGAAAAGCAACACTGATCTCAGTTCTAACAGTGCTTTCACGTGTAGCAAACAAGTGCTTGTCTTGACAAAGAAACGCATGTGCGTTTCTTACTAAAGCTTTCGTGAAATTAATAAACTTCGGAAAGAACGTGATTATCTTTCAAAGTAAAGCTTCTACTGAGAAAAGCAACACTGATGTCAGTTCTAACAGTGCTTTCACACATAGCAAACAAGTGCTTTTCGTTACAAAGAAACGCATGTGCGTTTCTTACTAATGCTTTGGAGAAATTAATAAACTTCCGAAAGAACGCGATTATCTTTCAAAGTAAAGCTTGTACTTAGAAAAGCAACACTGATCTCAGTTCTAACAGTGCTTTCACACGTAGCAAACAAGTGCTTGTCTTTACATAGAAACACATGTGTGTTTCTTACTAAAGCTTTCGTGAAATTAATAAACTTTCTAAAGAACGCGATTATCTTTCAAAGTAAATATTGTACTGAGAAAAGCAACACTGATCTCAGTTCTAACAGTGCTTTCACACGTAGCAAACAACTGCTTGTCTTTACAGAGAAACGCATGTGCGTTTCTTACTAATGCTTTGGAGAAATTAATAAACTTCCGAAAGAAGGCGATTATCTTTCAAAGTAAAGCTTGTACTGAAAAAGGCAACACTGATCTCAGTTCTAACAGTGCTTTCACGTGTAGCAAACAAGTGCTTGTCTTTACAAAGAAACGCACGTGCGATTCTTACTAATGCTTTCGAGAATTTAATAAACTTCCGAAAGCACGCGATTATCTTTCAAAGTAAAGCTTGTACTGAGAGAGGCAACACTGATCTCAGTTCTAACAGTGATTTCACACGTAGCAAACAACTGCTTGTCTTTACAAAGAAACGCATGTGCGTTTCTTACTAAAGCTTTCTTGATATTAATAAACTTCCGAAAGAACGCGATTATCTTTCAAAGTAAAGCTTGTACTGAGAAAAGCAACACTGATCTCAGTTCTAACAGTGCTTTCACACGTAGCAAACAACTGCTTGTCTTTACCAATAAAGGCGTGCGCGTTTCTTACTAAAGCTTTCATGAAATTAATAAACTTCCGAAAGAACGCGATTATCTTTCAAAGTAAAGCTTGTACTGAGAAAAGCAACACTGATCTCAGTTCTAACAGTGCTTTCACGTGTAGCAAACAAGTGCTTGTCTTGACAAAGAAACGCATGTGCGTTTCTTACTAAAGCTTTCGTGAAATTAATAAACTTCGGAGAGAACGTGATTATCTTTCAAAGTAAAGCTTGTACTGAGAAAAGCAACACTGATCTCAGTTCTAACAGTGCTTTCACGTGTAGCAAACAAGTGCTTGTCTTGACAAAGAAACGCATGTGCGTTTCTTACTAAAGCTTTCGTGAAATTAATAAACTTCCGAAACAACGCGATTATCTTTCAAAGTAAAGCTTGTACTGAGAAAAGCAACACTGATCTCAGTTCTAACAGTGCTTTCACACGTAGCAAACAAGTGCTTGTCTTTACAAAGAAACGCATGAGCGTTTCTTACTAAAGCTTTCCTCAAATTAATAAACTTCCGAAAGAACGCGATTATCTTTCAAAGTAAATCTTGTACTGAGAAAAGCAACACTGATCTCAGTTCTAACAGTGCTTTCACACGTAGCAAACAACTGCTTGTCTTTACAGAGAAACGCATGTGCGTTTCTTACTAATGCTTTGGAGAAATTAATAAACTTCCGAAAGAAGGCGATTATCTTTCAAAGTAAAGCTTGTACTGAGAAAGGCAACACTGATCTCAGTTCTAACAGTGCTTTCACACGTAGCAAACAACTGCTTGTCTTTACAAAGAAACGCATGTGCATTTCTTACTAATGCTTTCGAGAAATTAATAAACTTTCGAAAGAACGCGATTATCTTTCAAAGTAAAGCTTGTACTGAGAAAAGCAACGCTGAACTCAGTTCTAACAGTGCTTTCACACGTAGCAAAAAAGTGATTGTCTTTACATAGAAGCACATGTGCGTTTTTTACTAAAGCTTTCGTGAAATTAATAAACTTTCTAACGAACGCGATTATCTTTCAAAGGAAAGCTTTTACTGAGAAAAGCAACACTGATCTCAGTTCTAACAGTGCTTTCACACGTAGCAAACAGGGGTTGTCTTTCCGAAGAAACGCATGTGCGTTTCTTACTAAAGCTTTCGTGAAATTCATAAACTTCCGAAAGAACGCGATTATCTTTCAAAGGAAAGCTTGTACTTAGAAAAGCAACACTGATCTCAGTTCTAACAGTGCTTTCACACGTAGCAAACAACTGCTTGTCTTCACAAAGAAACGCATGTGCGTTTCTTACTAAAGCTTTCTTGAAATTAATAAACATCCGAAGAATGTGATTATGTTTCAAAGTAAAGCTTGTACTGAGAAAAGCAACACTGATCTCAGTTCTAACAGTGCTTTCACACGTAGCAAACAACTGCTTTTCGTTACAAAGAAACGCATGTGCGTTTCTTACTAATGCTTTCGAGAAATTAATAAACTTCCGAAAGAACGCGATTATCTTTCAAAGTAAAGCTTGTACTGAGAAAAGCAACCCTGATCTCAGTTCTAACAGTGCTTTCACACGTAGCAAACAAGTGCTTGTCTTTACATAGAAACACATGTGCGTATCTTACTAAAGCTTTCGTGAAATTAATAAACTTTCTAAAGAACGCGATTATCTTTCAAAGTAAAGCTTGTACTGAGAAAAGCAACACTGATCTCTGTTCTAACAATGCTTTCACACGTAGCAAACAAGTGCTTGTCTTTACAAAGAAACGCATGAGCGTTTCTTACTAAAGCTTTCCTCAAATTAATAAACTTCCGAAAGAACGCGATTATCTTTCAAAGTAAATCTTGTACTGAGAAAACAACACTGATCTCAGTTCTAACAGTGCTTTCACACGTAGCAAACAACTGCTTGTCTTTACAGAGAAACGCATGTGCGTTTCTTACTAATGCTATCGAGAAATTAATAAACTTCCGAAAGAAGGCGATTATCTTTCAAAGTAAAGCTTGTACTGAGAAAGGCAACACTGATCTCAGTTCTAACAGTGCTTTCACACGTAGCAAACAACTGCTTGTCTTTACAAAGAAACGCATGTGCATTTCTTACTAATGCTTTCGAGAAATTAATAAACTTTCGAAAGAACGCGATTATCTTTCAAAGTAAAGCTTGTACTGAGAAAAGCAACGCTGAACTCAGTTCTAACAGTGCTTTCACACGTAGCAAAAAAGTGATTGTCTTTACATAGAAGCACATGTGCGTTTTTTACTAAAGCTTTCGTGAAATTAATAAACTTTCTAACGAACGCGATTATCTTTCAAAGGAAAGCTTTTACTGAGAAAAGCAACACTGATCTCAGTTCTAACAGTGCTTTCACACGTAGCAAACAGGGGTTGTCTTTCCGAAGAAACGCATGTGCGTTTCTTACTAAAGCTTTCGTGAAATTCATAAACTTCCGAAAGAACGCGATTATCTTTCAAAGGAAAGCTTGTACTTAGAAAAGCAACACTGATCTCAGTTCTAACAGTGCTTTCACACGTAGCAAACAACTGCTTGTCTTCACAAAGAAACGCATGTGCGTTTCTTACTAAAGCTTTCTTGAAATTAATAAACATCCGAAGAATGTGATTATGTTTCAAAGTAAAGCTTGTACTGAGAAAAGCAACACTGATCTCAGTTCTAACAGTGCTTTCACACGTAGCAAACAACTGCTTTTCGTTACAAAGAAACGCATGTGCGTTTCTTACTAATGCTTTCGAGAAATTAATAAACTTCCGAAAGAACGCGATTATCTTTCAAAGTAAAGCTTGTACTGAGAAAAGCAACCCTGATCTCAGTTCTAACAGTGCTTTCACACGTAGCAAACAAGTGCTTGTCTTTACATAGAAACACATGTGCGTATCTTACTAAAGCTTTCGTGAAATTAATAAACTTTCTAAAGAACGCGATTATCTTTCAAAGTAAAGCTTGTACTGAGAAAAGCAACACTGATCTCTGTTCTAACAATGCTTTCACACGTAGCAAACAAGTGCTTGTCTTTACAAAGAAACGCATGAGCGTTTCTTACTAAAGCTTTCCTCAAATTAATAAACTTCCGAAAGAACGCGATTATCTTTCAAAGTAAATCTTGTACTGAGAAAACAACACTGATCTCAGTTCTAACAGTGCTTTCACACGTAGCAAACAACTGCTTGTCTTTACAGAGAAACGCATGTGCGTTTCTTACTAATGCTATCGAGAAATTAATAAACTTCCGAAAGAAGGCGATTATCTTTCAAAGGAAAGCTTGTACTGAGAAAGGCAACACTGATCTCAGTTCTAACAGTGCTATCACACGTAGCAAACAACTGCTTGTCTTTACAGAGAAACGCATGAGCATTTCTTACTAATGCTTTCGAGAAATTAATAAACTTCCGAAAGAAGGCGATTATCTTTCAAAGGAAAGCTTGTACTGAGAAAGGCAACACTGATCTCAGTTCTAACAGTGCTATCACACGTAGCAAACAAGTGCTTGTCTTTACAAAGAAACGCATGTGCGTTTCTTACTAAAGCTTTCGTCAAATTAATAAACTTCCGAAAGAACGCGATTATCTTTCAAAGTAAAGCTTCTACTGAAAAAAGCAACACTTATCTCAGTTCTAACAGTGCTTTCACAAGTAGCAAAAAAGTGCTTGTCTTTACAAAGAAACGCACGTGCGATTCTTACTAATGCTTTCGAGAATTTAATAAACTTCCGAAAGAACGCGATTATCTTTCAAAGTAAAGCTTGTACTGAGAAAAGCAACACTGATCTCAGTTCTAACAGTGCTTTCACACGTAGCAAACAACTGTTTGTCTTCACCAAGAAAGGCATGTGCGTTTCTTACTAAAGCTTTCGTGAAATTAATATACTTCGAAAGAACGTGATTATCTTTAAAGTAAAGCTTCTACTGAGAAGAGCAACACGGATCTCAGTTCTAACAGTGCTTTCACAAGTAGCAAACAACTGCTTTTCGTTACAAAGAAACGCAAGTACGTTTCTTACTAATGCTTTCGAGAAATTCATAATCTTTCGAAAGAATGCGATTATCTTTCAAAGTAAAGCTTGTACTGAGAAAAGCAACACTGATCTCAGTTCTAACAATGCTTTCACCCGTAGCAAACAAGTACTTGTCTTTACTAAGTAACGCATGTGCGTTTCTTACTAAAGCTTTCGTGAAATTAATAAACTTCCAAAAGACCGCGATTATGTTTCAAAGAAAAGCTTGTACTGAGAAAAGCAACACTGATCTCAGTTCTAACTTTGCTTTCACGCGTAGCAAACAAGTGCTTGTCTTGACAAAGAAACGCATGTGCGTTTCTTACTAAAGCTTTGGTGAAAATAATAAACTTCGGAATGAACGCGATTATCTTTCAAAGTAAAGCTTGTACTGAGAAAAGCAACACTGAACTCAGTTCTAACAGTGCTTTCACACGTAGCAAAAAAGTGATTGTCTTTACATAGAAGCACATGTGCGTTTTTTACTAAAGCTTTCGTGAAATTAATAAACTTTCTAAAGAACGCGATTATCTTTCAAAGGAAAGCTTGTACTGAGAAAAGCAACACTGATCTCAGTTCTAACAGTGCTTTCACACGTAGCAAACAGGTGCTTGTCTTTACGAAGAAACGCTTGTGCGTTTCTTACTAAAGCTTTCGTGAAATTCATAAACTTCCGAAAGAACGCGATTATCTTTCAAAGGAAAGCTTGTACTGAGAAAAGCAACACTGATCTCAGTTCTAACAGTGCTTTCACACGTAGCAAACAACTGCTTGTCTTCACAAAGAAACGCATGTGCGTTTCTTACTAAAGCTTTCGTGAAATTAATAAACTTCCGAAAGAACGTGATTATCTTTCAAAGTAAAGCTTGTACTGAGAAAAGCAACACTGATCTCAGTTCTAACAGTGCTTTCACACGTAGCAAACAAGTGCTTGTCTTTACAAAGAAACGCATGTGCGTTTCTTACTAAAGCTTACTTGATATTAATAAACTTCCAAAAAAACGCGATTATCTTTCAAAGGAAAGCTTGTACTGAGAAAAGCAACACTGATCTCAGTTCTAACACTGCTTTCACACGTAGCAAACAACTGCTTGTCTTCACAAAGAAACGCATGTGCGTTTCTTACTAAAGCTTTCGTGAAATTAATAAACTTCCGAAGAATGTGATTATGTTTCAAATTAAAGCTTGTACTGAGAAAAGCAACACTGATCTCAGTTCTAACAGTGCTTTCACACGTAGCAAACAAGTGCTTGTCTTTACAAAGAAACGCACGTGCGATTCTTACTAATGCTTTCGAGAATTTAATAAACTTCAGAAAGAACGCGATTATCTTTCAAAGTAAATCTTGTACTGAGAAAGGCAACACTGATCTCAGTTCTAACAGTGCTTTCACACGTAGCAAACAACTGCTTGTCTTTACAAAGAAACGCATGTGCGTTTCTTACTAAAGCTTTCTTGATTTTAATAAACTTCTGAAAGAACGCGATTATCTTTCAAAGTAAAGCTTGTACTGAGAAAAGCAACACTGATCTCAGTTGTAACAGTGCTTTCACACGTAGCAAACAACTGCTTGTCTTCACCAAGAAAGGCGTGTGCGTTTCTTACTAAAGCTTTCGTGAAATTAATATACTTCGAAAGAACGTGATTATCTTTAAAGTAAAGCTTCTACTGAGAAGAGCAACACGGATCTCAGTTCTAACAGTGCTTTCACACGTAGCAAACAACTGCTTTTCGTTACAAAGAAACGCAAGTACGTTTCTTACTAATGCTTTGAGAAATTCATAATCTTTCGAAAGAATGCGATTATCTTTCAAAGTAAAGCTTGTACTGAGAAAAGCAACACTGATCTCAGTTCTAATAGTGCTTTCACCCGTAGCAAACAAGTACTTGTCTTTACTAAGTAACGCATGTGCGTTTCTTACTAAAGCTTTCGTGAAATTAATGAACTTCCAAAAGACCGCGATTATGTTTCAAAGAAAAGCTTGTACTGAGAAAAGCAACACTGATCTCAGTTCTAACTGTGCTTTCACGCGTAGCAAACAAGTGCTTGTCTTGACAAAGAAACGCATGTGCGTTTCTTACTAAAGCTTTGGTGAAAATAATAAACTTCGGAATGAACGCGATTATCTTTCAAAGTAAAGCTTGTACTGAGAAAAGCAACACTAAACTCAGTTCTAACAGTGCTTTCACACGTAGCAAAAAAGTGATTGTCTTTACATAGAAGCACATGTGCGTTTTTTACTAAAGCTTTCGTGAAATTAATAAACTTTCTAAAGAACGCGATTATATTTCAAAGGAAAGCTTGTACTGAGAAAAGCAACACTGATCTCAGTTCTAACAGTGCTTTCACACGTAGCAAACAGGTGCTTGTCTTTACGAAGAAACGCTTGTGCGTTTCTTACTAAAGCTTTCGTGAAATTCATAAACTTCCGAAAGAACGCGATTATCTTTCAAAGGAAAGCTTGTACTGAGAAAAGCAACACTGATCTCAGTTCTAACAGTGCTTTCACACGTAGCAAACAACTGCTTGTTTTCACAAAGAAACGCATGTGCGTTTCTTACTAAAGCTTTCTTGAAATTAATAAACATCCGAAGAATGTGATTATGTTTCAAAGTAAAGCTTGTACTGAGAAAAGCAACACTGATCTCAGTTCTAACAGTGCTTTCACACGTAGCAAACAAGTGCTTGTCTTTACAAAGAAACGCATGTGCGTTTCTTACTAAAGCTTTCGTCAAATTAATAAACTTCCGAAAGAACGCGATTATCTTTCAAAGTAAAGCTTGTACTGAGAAAAACAACACTTATCTCAGTCTAACAGTGCTTTCACACGTAGCAAAAAAGTGCTTGTCTTTACAAAGAAACGCACGTGCGATTCTTACTAATGCTTTCGAGAATTTAATAAACTTCCGAAAGCACGCGCTTATCTTTCAAAGTAAAGCTTGTACTGAGAAAGGCAACACTGATCTCAGTTCTAACAGTGCTTTCACACGTAGCAAACAACTGCTTGTCTTTACAAAGAAACGCATGTGCGTTTCTTACTAAAGCTTTCTTGATATTAATAAACTTCCGAAAGAACGCGATTATCTTTCAAAGAAAATCTTGTACTGAGAAAAGCAACACTGATCTCAGTTCTAACAGTGCTTTCACACGTAGCAAACAACTGCTTGTCTTTACAGAAAAACGCATGTGCGTTTCTTACTAATGCTTTGGAGAAATTAATAAACTTCCGAAAGAAGGCGATTATCTTTCAAAGTAAAGCTTGTACTGAGAAAGGCAACACTGATCTCAGTTCTAACAGTGCTTTAACACGTAGCAAAAAAGTGCTTGTCTTTACAAAGAAACGCACGTGCGATTCTTACTAATGCTTTCGAGAATTTAATAAACTTCCGAAAGCACGCGATTATCTTTCAAAGTAAAGCTTGTACTGAGAGAGGCAACACTGATCTCAGTTCTAACAGTGATTTCACACGTAGCAAACAACTGCTTGTCTTCACCAATAAAGGCGTGTGCGTTTCTTACTAAAGCTTTCATGAAATTAATAAACTTCCGAAAGAACGCGATTATCTTTCAAAGTAAAGCTTGTACTGAGAAAAGCAACACTGATCTCAGTTCTAACAGTGCTTTCACGTGTAGCAAACAAGTGCTTGTCTTGACAAAGAAACACATGTGCGTTTCTTACTAAAGCTTTCGTGAAATTAATAAACTTCGGAGAGAACGTGATTATCTTTCAAAGTAAAGCTTGTACTGAGAAAAGCAACACTGATCTCAGTTCTAACAGTGCTTTCACGTGTAGCAAACAAGTGCTTGTCTTGACAAAGAAACGCATGTGCGTTTCTTACTAAAGCTTTCGTGAAATTAATAAACTTCCGAAACAACGCGATTATCTTTCAAAGTAAAGCTTGTACTGAGAAAAGCAACACTGATCTCAGTTCTAACAGTGCTTTCACACGTAGCAAACATGTGCTTGTCTTTACATAGAAACACATGTGCGTTTCTTACTAAAGCTTTCGTGAAATTAATAAACTTTCTAAAGAACGCGATTATCTTTCAAAGTAAAGCTTGTACTGAGAAAAGCAACACTGATCTCTGTTCTAACAGTGCTTTCACACGTAGCAAACAAGTGCTTGTCTTTACAAAGAAACGCATGAGCGTTTCTTACTAAAGCTTTCCTCAAATTAATAAACTTCCGAAAGAACGCGATTATCTTTCAAAGTAAATCTTGTACTGAGAAAACAACACTGATCTCAGTTCTAACAGTGCTTTCACACGTAGCAAACAACTGCTTGTCTTTACAGAGAAACGCATGTGCGTTTCTTACTAATGCTATCGAGAAATTAATAAACTTCCGAAAGAAGGCGATTATCTTTCAAAGGAAAGCTTGTACTGAGAAAGGCAACACTGATCTCAGTTCTAACAGTGCTATCACACGTAGCAAACAACTGCTTGTCTTCACCAATAAAGGCGTGTGCGTTTCTCACTAAAGCTTTCATGAAATTAATAAACTTCCGAAAGAACGCGATTATCTTTCAAAGTAAAGCTTGTACTGAGAAAAGCAACACTGATCTCAGTTCTAACAGTGCTTTCACGTGTAGCAAACAAGTGCTTGTCTTGACAAAGAAACGCATGTGCGTTTCTCACTAAAGCTTTCGTGAAATTAATAAACTTCGGAAAGAACGTGATTATCTTTCAAAGTAAAGCTTCTACTGAGAAAAGCAACACTGATGTCAGTTCTAACAGTGCTTTCACACATAGCAAACAAGTGCTTTTCGTTACAAAGAAACGCATGTGCGTTTCTTACTAATGCTTTGGAGAAATTAATAAACTTCCGAAAGAACGCGATTATCTTTCAAAGTAAAGCTTGTACTTAGAAAAGCAACACTGATCTCAGTTCTAACAGTGCTTTCACACGTAGCAAACAAGTGCTTGTCTTTACATAGAAACACATGTGTGTTTCTTACTAAAGCTTTCGTGAAATTAATAAACTTTCTAAAGAACGCGATTATCTTTCAAAGTAAAGCTTGTACTGAGAAAAGCAACACTGATCTCTGTTCTAACAGTGCTTTCACACGTAGCAAACAAGTGCTTGTCTTTACAAAGAAACGCATGAGCGTTTGTTACTAAAGCTTTCCTCAAATTAATAAACTTCCGAAAGAACGCGATTATCTTTCAAAGTAAATATTGTACTGAGAAAAGCAACACTGATCTCAGTTCTAACAGTGCTTTCACACGTAGCAAACAACTGCTTGTCTTTACAGAGAAACGCATGTGCGTTTCTTACTAATGCTTTGGAGAAATTAATAAACTTCCGAAAGAAGGCGATTATCTTTCAAAGTAAAGCTTGTACTGAAAAAGGCAACACTGATCTCAGTTCTAACAGTGCTTTCACGTGTAGCAAACAAGTGCTTGTCTTTACAAAGAAACGCACGTGCGATTCTTACTAATGCTTTCGAGAATTTAATAAACTTCCGAAAGCACGCGATTATCTTTCAAAGTAAAGCTTGTACTGAGAGAGGCAACACTGATCTCAGTTCTAACAGTGATTTCACACGTAGCAAACAACTGCTTGTCTTTACAAAGAAACGCATGTGCGTTTCTTACTAAAGCTTTCTTGATATTAATAAACTTCCGAAAGAACGCGATTATCTTTCAAAGTAAATCTTGTACTGAGAAAAGCAACACTGATCTCAGTTCTAACAGTGCTTTCACACGTAGCAAACAACTGCTTGTCTTCACCAATAAAGGCGTGCGCGTTTCTTACTAAAGCTTTCGTGAAATTAATAAACTTCCGAAAGAACGCGATTATCTTTCAAAGTAAAGCTTGTACTGAGAAAAGCAACACTGATCTCAGTTCTAACAGTGCTTTCACGTGTAGCAAACAAGTGCTTGTCTTGACAAAGAAACGCATGTGCGTTTCTTACTAAAGCTTTCGTGAAATTAATAAACTTCGGAGAGAACGTGATTATCTTTCAAAGTAAAGCTTGTACTGAGAAAAGCAACACTGATCTCAGTTCTAACAGTGCTTTCACGTGTAGCAAACAAGTTCTTGTCTTGACAAAGAAACGCATGTGCGTTTCTTACTAAAGCTTTCGTGAAATTAATAAACTTCCGAAACAACGCGATTATCTTTCAAAGTAAAGCTTGTACTGAGAAAAGCAACACTGATCTCAGTTCTAACAGTGCTTTCACACGTAGCAAACAAGTGCTTGTCTTTACAAAGAAACGCATGAGCGTTTCTTACTAAAGCTTTCCTCAAATTAATAAACTTCCGAAAGAACGCGATTATCTTTCAAAGTAAATCTTGTACTGAGAAAAGCAACACTGATCTCAGTTCTAACAGTGCTTTCACACGTAGCAAACAACTGCTTGTCTTTACAGAGAAACGCATGTGCGTTTCTTACTAATGCTTTGGAGAAATTAATAAACTTCCGAAAGAAGGCGATTATCTTTCAAAGTAAAGCTTGTACTGAGAAAGGCAACACTGATCTCAGTTCTAACAGTGCTTTCACACGTAGCAAACAACTGCTTGTCTTTACAAAGAAACGCATGTGCATTTCTTACTAATGCTTTCGAGAAATTAATAAACTTTCGAAAGAACGCGATTATCTTTCAAAGTAAAGCTTGTACTGAGAAAAGCAACACTGAACTCAGTTCTAACAGTGCTTTCACACGTAGCAAAAAAGTGATTGTCTTTACATAGAAGCACATGTGCGTTTTTTACTAAAGCTTTCGTGAAATTAATAAACTTTCTAACGAACGCGATTATCTTTCAAAGGAAAGCTTTTACTGAGAAAAGCAACACTGATCTCAGTTCTAACAGTGCTTTCACACGTAGCAAACAGGGGTTGTCTTTCCGAAGAAACGCATGTGCGTTTCTTACTAAAGCTTTCGTGAAATTCATAAACTTCCGAAAGAACGCGATTATCTTTCAAAGGAAAGCTTGTACTTAGAAAAGCAACACTGATCTCAGTTCTAACAGTGCTTTCACACGTAGCAAACAACTGCTTGTCTTCACAAAGAAACGCATGTGCGTTTCTTACTAAAGCTTTCTTGAAATTAATAAACATCCGAAGAATGTGATTATGTTTCAAAGTAAAGCTTGTACTGAGAAAAGCAACACTGATCTCAGATCTAACAGTGCTTTCACACGTAGCAAACAACTGCTTTTCGTTACAAAGAAACGCATGTGCGTTTCTTACTAATGCTTTCGAGAAATTAATAAACTTCCGAAAGAACGCGATTATCTTTCAAAGTAAAGCTTCTACTGAGAAAAGCAACCCTGATCTCAGTTCTAACAGTGCTTTCACACGTAGCAAACAAGTGCTTGTCTTTACATAGAAACACATGTGCGTTTCTTACTACAGCTTTCGTGAAATTAATAAACTTTCTAAAGAACGCGATTATCTTTCAAAGTAAAGCTTGTACTGAGAAAAGCAACACTGATCTCTGTTCTAACAATGCTTTCACACGTAGCAAACAAGTGCTTGTCTTTACAAAGAAACGCATGAGCGTTTCTTACTAAAGCTTTCCTCAAATTAATAAACTTCCGAAAGAACGCGATTATCTTTCAAAGTAAATCTTGTACTGAGAAAACAACACTGATCTCAGTTCTAACAGTGCTTTCACACGTAGCAAACAACTGCTTGTCTTTACAGAGAAACGCATGTGCGTTTCTTACAAATGCTATCGAGAAATTAATAAACTTCCGAAAGAAGGCGATTATCTTTCAAAGGAAAGCTTGTACTGAGAAAGGCAACACTGATCTCAGTTCTAACAGTGCTATCACACGTAGCAAACAACTGCTTGTCTTTACAGAGAAACGCATGAGCATTTCTTACTAATGCTTTCGAGAAATTAATAAACTTCCGAAAGAAGGCGATTATCTTTCAAAGGAAAGCTTGTACTGAGAAAGGCAACACTGATCTCAGTTCTAACAGTGCTTTCACAAGTAGCAAAAAAGTGCTTGTCTTTACAAAGAAACGCACGTGCGATTCTTACTAATGCTTTCGAGAATTTAATAAACTTCAGAAAGAACGCGATTATCTTTCAAAGTAAAGCTTGTACTGAGAAAGGCAACACTGATCTCAGTTCTAACAGTGCTTTCACACGTAGCAAACAACTGTTTGTCTTTACAAAGAAACGCATGTCCGTTTCTTACTAAAGCTTTCTTGATTTTAATAAACTTCCGAAAGAACGCGATTATCTTTCAAAGTAAAGCTTGTACTGAGAAAAGCAACACTGATCTCAGTTGTAACAGTGAATTCACACGTAGCAAACAACTGCTTGTCTTCACCAAGAAAGGCGTGTGCGTTTCTTACTAAAGCTTTCGTGAAATTAATATACTTCGAAAGAACGTGATTATCTTTAAAGTAAAGCTTCTACTGAGAAGAGCAACACGGATCTCAGTTCTAACAGTGCTTTCACAAGTAGCAAACAACTGCTTTTCGTTACAAAGAAACGCAAGTACGTTTCTTACTAATGCTTTCGAGAAATTCATAATCTTTCGAAAGAATGCGATTATCTTTCAAAGTAAAGCTTGTACTGAGAAAAGCAACACTGATCTCAGTTCTAACAATGCTTTCACCCGTAGCAAACAATTACTTGTCTTTACTAAGTAACGCATGTGCGTTTCTTACTAAAGCTTTCGTGAAATTAATAAACTTCCAAAAGACCGCGATTATGTTTCAAAGAAAAGCTTGTACTGAGAAAAGCAACACTGATCTCAGTTCTAACTTTGCTTTCACGCGTAGCAAACAAGTGCTTGTCTTGACAAAGAAACGCATGTGCGTTTCTTACTAAAGCTTTGGTGAAAATAATAAACTTCGGAATGAACGCGATTATCTTTCAAAGTAAAGCTTGTACTGAGAAAAGCAACACTGAACTCAGTTCTAACAGTGCTTTCACACGTAGCAAAAAAGTGATTGTCTTTACATAGAAGCACATGTGCGTTTTTTACTAAAGCTTTCGTGAAATTAATAAACTTTCTAAAGAACGCGATTATCTTTCAAAGGAAAGCTTGTACTGAGAAAAGCAACACTGATCTCAGTTCTAACAGTGCTTTCACACGTAGCAAACAGGTGCTTGTCTTTACGAAGAAACGCTTGTGCGTTTCTTACTAAAGCTTTCGTGAAATTCATAAACTTCCGAAAGAACGCGATTATCTTTCAAAGTAAAGCTTGTACTGAGAAAAGCAACACTGATCTCAGTTCTAACAGTGCTTTCACACGTAGCAAACAACTGCTTGTCTTCACAAAGAAACGCATGTGCGTTTCTTACTAAAGCTTTCGTGAAATTAATAAACTTCCGAAAGAACGTGATTATCTTTCAAAGTAAAGCTTGTACTGAGAAAAGCAACACTGATCTCAGTTCTAACAGTGCTTTCACACGTAGCAAACAAGTGCTTGTCTTTACAAAGAAACGCATGTGCGTTTCTTGCTAAAGCTTACTTGATATTAATAAACTTCCAAAAAAACGCGATTATCTTTCAAAGGAAAGCTTGTACTGAGAAAAGCAACACTGATCTCAGTTCTAACACTGCTTTCACACGTAGCAAACAACTGCTTGTCTTCACAAAGAAACGCATGTGCGTTTCTTACTAAAGCTTTCGTGAAATTAATAAACTTCCGAAGAATGTGATTATGTTTCAAATTAAAGCTTGTACTGAGAAAAGCAACACTGATCTCAGTTCTAACAGTGCTTTCACACGTAGCAAACAAGTGCTTGTCTTTACAAAGAAACGCACGTGCGATTCTTACTAATGCTTTCGAGAATTTAATAAACTTCAGAAAGAACGCGATTATCTTTCAAAGTAAATCTTGTACTGAGAAAGGCAACACTGATCTCAGTTCTAACAGTGCTTTCACACGTAGCAAACAACTGCTTGTCTTTACAAAGAAACGCATGTGCGTTTCTTACTAAAGCTTTCTTGATTTTAATAAACTTCTGAAAGAACGCGATTATCTTTCAAAGTAAAGCTTGTACTGAGAAAAGCAACACTGATCTCAGTTGTAACAGTGCTTTCACACGTAGCAAACAACTGCTTGTCTTCACCAAGAAAGGCGTGTGCGTTTCTTACTAAAGCTTTCGTGAAATTAATATACTTCGAAAGAACGTGATTATCTTTAAAGTAAAGCTTCTACTGAGAAGAGCAACACGGATCTCAGTTCTAACAGTGCTTTCACACGTAGCAAACAACTGCTTTTCGTTACAAAGAAACGCAAGTACGTTTCTTACTAATGCTTTGAGAAATTCATAATCTTTCGAAAGAATGCGATTATCTTTCAAAGTAAAGCTTGTACTGAGAAAAGCAACACTGATCTCAGTTCTAATAGTGCTTTCACCCGTAGCAAACAAGTACTTGTCTTTACTAAGTAACGCATGTGCGTTTCTTACTAAAGCTTTCGTGAAATTAATGAACTTCCAAAAGACCGCGATTATGTTTCAAAGAAAAGCTTGTACTGAGAAAAGCAACACTGATCTCAGTTCTAACTGTGCTTTCACGCGTAGCAAACAAGTGCTTGTCTTGACAAAGAAACGCATGTGCGTTTCTTACTAAAGCTTTGGTGAAAATAATAAACTTCGGAATGAACGCGATTATCTTTCAAAGTAAAGCTTGTACTGAGAAAAGCAACACTAAACTCAGTTCTAACAGTGCTTTCACACGTAGCAAAAAAGTGATTGTCTTTACATAGAAGCACATGTGCGTTTTTTACTAAAGCTTTCGTGAAATTAATAAACTTTCTAAAGAACGCGATTATCTTTCAAAGGAAAGCTTGTACTGAGAAAAGCAACACTGATCTCAGTTCTAACAGTGCTTTCACACGTAGCAAACTGGTGCTTGTCTTTACGAAGAAACGCTTGTGCGTTTCTTACTAAAGCTTTCGTGAAATTCATAAACTTCCGAAAGAACGCGATTATCTTTCAAAGGAAAGCTTGTACTGAGAAAAGCAACACTGATCTCAGTTCTAACAGTGCTTTCACACGTAGCAAACAACTGCTTGTCTTCACAAAGAAACGCATGTGCGTTTCTTACTAAAGCTTTCGTGAAATTAATACACTTTCGAAAGAACGCGATTATCTTTCAAATTAAAGCTTGTACTGAGAAAAGCAACACTGATCTCAGTTCTAACAGTGCTTTCACACGTAGCAAAAAAGTGCTTGTCTTTACAAAGAAACGCACGTGCGATTCTTACTAATGCTTTCGAGAATTTAATAAACTTCCGAAAGCACGCGCTTATCTTTCAAAGTAAAGCTTGTACTGAGAAAGGCAACACTGATCTCAGTTCTAACAGTGCTTTCACACGTAGCAAACAACTGCTTGTCTTTACAAAGAAATGCATGTGCGTTTCTTACTAAAGCTTTCTTGATATTAATAAACTTCCGAAAGAACGCGATTATCTTTCAAAGAAAATCTTGTACTGAGAAAAGCAACACTGATCTCAGTTCTAACAGTGCTTTCACACGTAGCAAACAACTGCTTGTCTTTACAGAAAAACGCATGTGCGTTTCTTACTAATGCTTTGGAGAAATTAATAAACTTCCGAAAGAAGGCGATTATCTTTCAAAGTAAAGCTTGTACTGAGAAAGGCAACACTGATCTCAGTTCTAACAGTGCTTTAACACGTAGCAAAAAAGTGCTTGTCTTTACAAAGAAACGCACGTGCGATTCTTACTAATGCTTTCGAGAATTTAATAAACTTCCGAAAGCACGCGATTATCTTTCAAAGTAAAGCTTGTACTGAGAGAGGCAACACTGATCTCAGTTCTAACAGTGATTTCACACGTAGCAAACAACTGTTTGTCTTCACCAATAAAGGCGTGTGCGTTTCTTACTAAAGCTTTCATGAAATTAATAAACTTCCGAAAGAACGCGATTATCTTTCAAAGTAAAGCTTGTACTGAGAAAAGCAACACTGATCTCAGTTCTAACAGTGCTTTCACGTGTAGCAAGCAAGTGCTTGTCTTGACAAAGGAACGCATGTGCGTTTCTTACTAAAGCTTTCGTGAAATTAATAAACTTCGGAGAGAACGTGATTATCTTTCAAAGTAAAGCTTGTACTGAGAAAAGCAACACTGATCTCAGTTCTAACAGTGCTTTCACGTGTAGCAAACAAGTGCTTGTCTTGACAAAGAAACGCATGTGCGTTTCTTACTAAAGCTTTCGTGAAATTCATAAACTTCCGAAAGAACGCGATTATCTTTCAAAGGAAAGCTTGTACTGAGAAAAGCAACACTGATCTCAGTTCTAACAGTGCTTTCACACGTAGCAAACAACTGCTTGTCTTCACAAAGAAACGCATGTGCGTTTCTTACTAAAGCTTTCGTGAAATTAATAAACTTCCGAAAGAACGTGATTATCTTTCAAAGTAAAGCTTGTACTGAGAAAAGCAACACTGATCTCAGTTCTAACAGTGCTTTCACACGTAGCAAACAAGTGCTTGTCTTTACAAAGAAACGCATGTGCGTTTCTTACTAAAGCTTACTTGATATTAATAAACTTCCAAAAAAACGCGATTATCTTTCAAAGGAAAGCTTGTACTGAGAAAAGCAACACTGATCTCAGTTCTAACACTGCTTTCACACGTAGCAAACAACTGCTTGTCTTCACAAAGAAACGCATGTGCGTTTCTTACTAAAGCTTTCGTGAAATTAATAAACTTCCGAAGAATGTGATTATGTTTCAAATTAAAGCTTGTACTGAGAAAAGCAACACTGATCTCAGTTCTAACAGTGCTTTCACACGTAGCAAACAAGTGCTTGTCTTTACAAAGAAACGCACGTGCGATTCTTACTAATGCATTCGAGAATTTAATAAACTTCAGAAAGAACGCGATTATCTTTCAAAGTAAATCTTGTACTGAGAAAGGCAACACTGATCTCAGTTCTAACGGTGCTTTCACACGTAGCAAACATGTGCTTGTCTTTACATAGAAACACATGTGCGTTTCTTACTAAAGCTTTCGTGAAATTAATAAACTTTCTAAAGAACGCGATTATCTTTCAAAGTAAAGCTTGTACTGAGAAAAGCAACACTGATCTCTGTTCTAACAGTGCTTTCACACGTAGCAAACAAGTGCTTGTCTTTACAAAGAAACGCATGAGCGTTTCTTACTAAAGCTTTCCTCAAATTAATAAACTTCCGAAAGAATGCGATTATCTTTCAAAGTAAATCTTGTACTGAGAAAAGCAAAACTGATCTCAGTTCTAACAGTGCTTTCACACGTAGCAAACAACTGCTTGTCTTTACAGAGAAACGCATGTGCGTTTCTTACTAATGCTTTGGAGAAATTAATAAACTTCCGAAAGAAGGCGATTATCTTTCAAAGTAAAGCTTGTACTGAGAAAGGCAACACTGATCTCAGTTCTAACAGTGCTTTCACACGTAGCAAACAACTGCTTGTCTTTACAAAGAAACGCATGTGCATTTCTTACTAATGCTTTCGAGAAATTAATAAACTTTCAAAAGAACGCGATTATCTTTCAAAGTAAAGCTTGTACTGAGAAAAGCAACACTGAACTCAGTTCTAACAGTGCTTTCACACGTAGCAAAAAAGTGATTGTCTTTACATAGAAGCCCATGTGCGTTTTTTACTAAAGCTTTCGTGAAATTAATAAACTTTCTAACGAACGCGATTATCTTTCAAAGGAAAGCTTGTACTGAGAAAAGCAACACTGATCTCAGTTCTAACAGTGCTTTCACACGTAGCAAACAGGGGTTGTCTTTCCGAAGAAACGCATGTGCGTTTCTTACTAAAGCTTTCGTGAAATTCATAAACTTCCGAAAGAACGCGATTATCTTTCAAAGGAAAGCTTGTACTTAGAAAAGCAACACTGATCTCAGTTCTAACAGTGCTTTCACACGTAGCAAACAACTGCTTGTCTTCACAAAGAAACGCATGTGCGCTTCTTACTAAAGCTTTCTTGAAATTAATAAACATCCGAAGAATGTGATTATGTTTCAAAGTAAAGCTTGTACTGAGAAAAGCAACACTGATCTCAGTTCTAACAGTGCTTTCACGTGTAGCAAACAAGTGCTTGTCTTGACAAAGAAACGCACGTGCGTTTCTTACTAAAGCTTTCGTGAAATTAATAAACTTCGGAAAGAACGTGATTATCTTTCAAAGTAAAGCTTGTACTGAGAAAAGCAACACTGATCTCAGTTCTAACAGTGCTTTCATGTGTAGCAAACAAGTGCTTGTCTTGACAAAGAAACGCATGTGCGTTTCTTACTAAAGTTTTCGTCAAATTAATAAACTTCTGAAAGAACGCGATTATCTTTCAAAGTAAAGCTTGTACTGAGAAAAACAACACTTATCTCAGTCTAACAGTGCTTTCACACGTAGCAAAAAAGTGCTTGTCTTTAAAAAGAAACGCATGTGCGTTTCTTACTAAAGCTTTCTTGATATTAATAAACTTCCGAAAGAACGCGATTATCTTTCAAAGTAAAGCTTGTACTGAGAAAAGCAACACTGATCTCAGTTCTAACAGTGCTTTCACACGTAGCAAACAACTGCTTGTCTTCACCAATAAAGGCGTGTGCGTTTCTCACTAAAGCTTTCATGAAATTAATAAACTTCCGAAAGAACGCGATTATCTTTCAAAGTAAAGCTTGTACTGAGAAAAGCAACACTGATCTCAGTTCTAACAGTTCTTTCACGTGTAGCAAACAAGTGCTTGTCTTGACAAAGAAACGCATGTGCGTTTCTTACTAAAGCTTTCGTGAAATTAATAAACTTCGGGAAGAACGTGATTATCTTTCAAAGTAAAGCTTGTACTGAGAAAAGCAACACTGATGTCAGTTCTAACAGTGCTTTCACACGTAGCAAACAAGTGCTTTTCGTTACAAAGAAACGCATGTGCGTTTCTTACTAATGCTTTCGAGAAATTAATAAACTTCCGAAAGAACGCGATTATCTTTCAAAGTAAAGCTTGTACTGAGAAAAGCAACACTGATCTCAGTTCTAACAGTGCTTTCATGTGTAGCAAACAAGTGCTTGTCTTGACAAAGAAACGCATGTGCGTTTCTTACTAAAGTTTTCGTCAAATTAATAAACTTCTGAAAGAACGCGATTATCTTTCAAAGTAAAGCTTGTACTGAGAAAAACTACACTTATCTCAGTCTAACAGTGCTTTCACACGTAGCAAAAAAGTGCTTGTCTTTACAAAGAAACGCATGTGCGTTTCTTACTAAAGCTTTCTTGATATTAATAAACTTCCGAAAGAACGCGATTATCTTTCAAAGTAAAGCTTGTACTGAGAAAAGCAACACTGATCTCAGTTCTAACAGTGCTTTCACACGTAGCAAACAACTGCTTGTCTTCACCAATAAAGGCGTGTGCGTTTCTCACTAAAGCTTTCATGAAATTAATAAACTTCCGAAAGAACGCGATTATCTTTCAAAGTAAAGCTTGTACTGAGAAAAGCAACACTGATCTCAGTTCTAACAGTTCTTTCACGTGTAGCAAACAAGTGCTTGTCTTGACAAAGAAACGCATGTGCGTTTCTTACTAAAGCTTTCGTGAAATTAATAAACTTCGGGAAGAACGTGATTATCTTTCAAAGTAAAGCTTGTACTGAGAAAAGCAACACTGATGTCAGTTCTAACAGTGCTTTCACACGTAGCAAACAAGTGCTTTTCGTTACAAAGAAACGCATGTGCGTTTCTTACTAATGCTTTCGAGAAATTAATAAACTTCCGAAAGAACGCGATTATCTTTCAAAGTAAAGCTTGTACTGAGAAAAGCAACACTGATCTCAGTTCTAACAGTGCTTTCACACGTAGCAAACAAGTGCTTGTCTTTACAAAGAAACGCATGAGCGTTTCTTACTAAAGCTTTCCTCAAATTAATAAACTTCCGAAAGAACGCGATTATCTTTCAAAGAAAATCTTGTACTGAGAAAAGCAACACTGATCTCAGTTCTAACAGTGCTTTCACACGTAGCAAACAACTGCTTGTCTTTACAGAGAATCGCAAGTGCGTTTCTTACTAATGCTTTGGAGAAATTAATAAACTTCCGAAAGAAGGCGATTATCTTTCAAAGTAAAGCTTGTACTGAGAAAGGCAACACTGATCTCAGTTCTAACAGTGCTTTCACACGTAGCAAACAACTGCTTGTCTTTACAAAGAAACGCATGTGCATTTCTTAGTAATGCTTTCGAGAAATTAATAAACTTTCGAAAGAACGCGATTATCTTTCAAAGTAAAGCTTGTACTGAGAAAAGCAACACTGATCTCATTTCTAACAGTGCTTTCACACGTAGAAAACAACTGTTTGTCTTCACAAAGAAACGCATGTGCGTTTCTTACTAAAGCTTTCTTGATATTAATAAACTTCCGAAAGAACGCGATTATCTTTCAAAGTAAAGCTTGTACTGAGAAAAACAACACTTATCTCAGTCTAACAGTGCTTTCACACGTAGCAAAAAAGTGCTTGTCTTTACAAAGAAACGCACGTGCGATTCTTACTAATGCTTTCGAGAATTTAATAAACTTCCGAAAACACGCGATTATCTTTCAAAGTAAAGCTTGTACTGAGAAAAGCAACACTGATCTCAGTTCTAACAGTGCTTTCACACGTAGCAAACAACTGCTTGTCTTTACAAAGAAACGCATGTGCGTTTCTTACTAAAGCTTTCTTGATATTATTAAACTTCCGAAAGAACGCGATTATCTTTCAAAGTAAAGCTTGTACTGAGAAAAGCAACACTGATCTCAGTTCTAACAGTGCTTTCACACGTAGCAAACAACTGCTTGTCTTCACCAATAAAGGCGTGCGCGTTTCTTACTAAAGGTTTCATGAAATTAATAAACTTCCGAAAGAACGCGATTATCTTTCAAAGTAAAGCTTGTACTGAGAAAAGCAACACTGATCTCAGTTCTAACAGTGCTTTCACGTGTTGCAAACAAGTGCTTGTCTTGACAAAGAAACGCATGTGCGTTTCTTACTAAAGCTTTCGTGAAATTAATAAACTTCGGAAAGAACGTGATTATCTTTCAAAGTAAAGCTTGTACTGAGAAAAGCAACACTGATCTCAGTTCTAACAGTGCTTTCACGTGTAGCAAACAAGTGCTTGTCTTGACAAAGAAACGCATGTGCGTTTCTTACTAAAGCTTTCGTGAAATTAATAAACTTCCGAAAGAACGCGATTATCTTTCAAATTAAAGCTTGTACTGAGAAAAGCAACACTGATCTCAGTTCTTACAGTGCTTTCACATGTAGCAAACAAGTGCTTGTCTTTACATAGAAACACATGTGCGTTTCTTACTAAAGCTTTCGTGAAATTAATAAACTTTCTAAAGAACGCGATTATCTTTCAAAGTAAAGCTTGTACTGAGAAAAGCAACACTGAACTCTGTTCTAACAGTGCTTTCACACGTAGCAAACAAGTGCTTGTCTTTACAAAGAAACGCATGAGCGTTTCTTACTAAAGCTTTCCTCAAATTAATAAACTTCCGAAAGAACGCGATTATCTTTCAAAGTAAATCTTGTACTGAGAAAAGCAACACTGATCTCAGTTCTAACAGTGCTTTCACACGTAGCAAACAACTGCTTGTCTTTACGGAGAAACGCATGTGCGTTTCTTACTAATGCTTTGGAGAAATTAATAAACTTCCGAAAGAAGGCGATTATCTTTCAAAGTAAAGCTTGTACTGAGAAAGGCAACACTGATCTCAGTTCTAACAGTGCTTTCACACGTAGCAAACAACTGCTTGTCTTTACAAAGAAACGCATGTGCATTTCTTACTAATGCTTTCGAGAAATTAATAAACTTTCGAAAGAACGCGATTATCTTTCAAAGTAAAGCTTGTACTGAGAAAAGCAACACTGATCTCATTTCTAACAGTGCTTTCACACGTAGCAAACATCTGTTTGTCTTCACAAAGAAACGCATGTGCGTTTCTTACTAAATCTTTCTTGATATTAATAAACTTCCGAAAGAACGCGATTATCTTTCAAAGAAAAGCTTGTACTGAGAAAAGCAAAACTGATCTCAGTTCTAACAGTGCTTTCACACGTAGCCAACAAGTGCTTGTCTTGACAAAGAAACGCATGTGCGTTTCTTACTAAAGCTTTGGTGAAAATAATAAACTTCGGAATGAACGTGATTATCTTTCAAAGTAAAGTTTGTACTGAGAAAAGCAACACTGAACTCAGTTCTAACAGTGCTTTCACACGTAGCAAAAAAGTGCTTGTCTTTACATAGAAACACATGTGCGTTTCTTACTAAAGCTTTCGTGAAATTAATAAACTCTAAAGAACGCGATTATCTTTCAAAGGAAAGCTTGTACTGAGAAAAGCAACACTGATATCAGTTCTAACAGTGCTTTCACACGTAGCAAACAGGTGCTTTTCTTTACGAAGAAACGCATGTGCGTTTCTTACTAAAGCTTTCGTGAAATTCATAAACTTCGGAAAGAATGCGATTATCTTTCAAAGGAAAGCTTGTACTGAGAAAAGCAACACTGATCTCAGTTCTAACAGTGCTTTCACATGTAGCAAACAACTGCTTGTCTTCACAAAGAAACGCATGTGCGTTTCTTACTAAAGCTTTCGTGAAATTAATAAACATCCGAAGAATGTGATTATGTTTCAAAGCAAAGATTTTACTGAGAAAAGCAACACTGATCTCAGTTCTAACAGTGCTTTCACACGTAGCAAACAAGTGCTTGTCTTTACAAAGAAACGCATGTGCGTTTCTTACTAAAGCTTTCGTCAAATTAATAAACTTCCGAAAGAACGCGATTATCTTTCAAAGTAAAGCTTGTACTGAGAAAAGCAACACTTATCTCAGTTCTAACAGTGCTTTCACAAGTAGCAAAAAAGTGCTTGTCTTTACAAAGAAACGCACGTGCGATTCTTACTAATGCTTTCGAGAATTTAATAAACTTCCGAAAGAACGCGATTATCTTTCAAAGTAAAGCTTGTACTGAGAAAGGCAACACTGATCTCAGTTCTAACAGTGCTTTCACACGTAGCAAACAACTGCTTGTCTTTACAAAGAAACGCATGTGCGTTTCTTACTAAAGCTTTCGTGAAATTAATAAACTTCCGAAAGAACGCGATTATCTTTCAAAGGAAAGCTTGTACTGAGAAAAGCAACACTGATCTCAGTTCTAACAGTGCTTTCACATGTAGCAAACAACTGCTTGTCTTCACCAAGAAAGGCGTGTGCGTTTCTCACTAAAGCTTTCGTGAAATTAATAAACTTCCGAAAGAACGCGATTATCTTTCAAAGTAAAGCTTGTACTGAGAAAAGCAACACTGATCTCAGTTCTAACAGTGCTTTCACGTGTAGCAAACAAGTGCTTGTCTTGACAAAGAAACGCATGTGCGTTTCTTACTAAAGCTTTCGTGAAATTAATAAACTTCGGAAAGAACGTGATTATCTTTCAAAGTAAAGCTTGTACTGAGAAAAGCAACACTGATGTCAGTTCTAACAGTGCTTTCACACGTAGCAAACAACTGCTTTTCGTTACAAAGAAACGCATGTGCGTTTCTTACTAATGCTTTCGAGAAATTAATAAACTTCCAAAAAAACGCGTTTATCTTTCAAAGGAAAGCTTGTACTGAGAAAAGCAACACTGATCTCAGTTCTAACACTGCTTTCACACGTAGCAAACAACTGCTTGTCTTCACAAAGAAACGCATGTGCGTTTCTTACTAAAGCTTTCGTGAAATTAATAAACATCTGAAGAATGTGATTATGTTTCAAATTAAAGCTTGTACTGAGAAAAGCAACACTGATCTCAGTTCTAACAGTGCTTTCACACGTAGCAAACAAGTGCTTGTCTTTACAAAGAAACGCATGTGTGTTTCTTACTAATGCTTTCGAGAAATTAATAAACTTCCAAAAGAACGCGATTATCTTTCAAAGGAAAGCTTGTACTGAGAAAAGCAACACTGATCTCAGTTCTAACACTGCTTTCTCACGTAGCAAACAACTGCTTGTCTTCACAAAGAAACGCATGTGCGTTTCTTACAAAGCTTTCGTGAAATTAATAAACATCCGAAGAATGTGATTATGTTTCAAAGTAAAGCTTGTACTGAGAAAAGCAACACTGATCTCAGTTCTAACAGTGCTTTCACACGTAGCAAAAAAGTGCTTGTCTTTACAAAGAAACGCATGTGCGTTTCTTACTAAAGCTTTCGTCAAATTAAAAACTTCCGAAAGAACGCGATTATCTTTCAAAGTAAAGCTTGTACTGAGAAAAGCAACACTGATCTCAGTTCTAACAGTGCTTTCACACGTAGCAAACAACTGCTTGTCTTCACAAAGAAACGCATGTGCGTTTCTTACTAAAGCTTTTGTGAAATTAATAAACTTTCGAAAAACGCGATTGTCTTTCAAAGTAAAGCTTGTACTGAGAAAAGCAACACTGATCTCAGTTCTAACAGTGCTTTCACACGTAGCAAACAACTGCTTGTCTTTACTAAGGAATGCATGTGCGTTTCTTACTAAAGCTTTCGTGAAATTAATAAACTTCCGAAAACCCGCGATTATCTTTCAAAGTAAAGCTTGTACTGAGAAAAGCAACACTGATCTCAGTTCTAACAGTGCTTTCACACGTAGCAAACAACTGCTTGTCTTCACCAATAAAGGCGTGCGCGTTTCTTACTAAAGGTTTCATGAAATTAATAAACTTCCGAAAGAACGCGATTATCTTTCAAAGTAAAGCTTGTACTGAGAAAAGCAACACTGATCTCAGTTCTAACAGTGCTTTCACGTGTAGCAAACAAGTGCTTGTCTTGACAAAGAAACGCACGTGCGTTTCTTACTAAAGCTTTCGTGAAATTAATAAACTTCGGAAAGAACGTGATTATCTTTCAAAGTAAAGCTTGTACTGAGAAAAGCAACACTGATCTCAGTTCTAACAGTGCTTTCATGTGTAGCAAACAAGTGCTTGTCTTGACAAAGAAACGCATGTGCGTTTCTTACTAAAGCTTTCGTGAAATTAATAAACTTCCGAAAGAACGCGATTATCTTTCAAAGTAAAGCTTGTACTGAGAAAAGCAACACTGATCTCAGTTCTAACAGTGCTTTCACACGTAGCAAACAAGTGCTTGTCTTTACATAGAAAAACATGTGCGTTTCTTACTAAAGCTTTCGTGAAATTAATAAACTTTCTAAAGAACGCGATTATCTTTCAAAGTAAAGCTTGTACTGAGAAAAGCAACACTGAACTCTGTTCTAACAGTGCTTTCACACGTAGCAAACAAGTGCTTGTCTTTACAAAGAAACGCATGAGCGTTTCTTACTAAAGCTTTCCTCAAATTAATAAACTTCCGAAAGAACGCAATTATCTTTCAAAGTAAATCTTGTACTGAGAAAAGCAACACTGATCTCAGTTCTAACAGTGCTTTCACACGTAGCAAACAACTGCTTGTCTTTACGGAGAAACGCATGTGCGTTTCTTACTAATGCTTTGGAGAAATTAATAAACTTCCGAAAGAAGGCGATTATCTTTCAAAGTAAAGCTTGTACTGAGAAAGGCAACACTGATCTCAGTTCTAACAGTGCTTTCACACGTAGCAAACATCTGTTTGTCTTCACAAAGAAACGCATGTGCGTTTCTTACTAAATCTTTCTTGATATTAATAAACTTCCGAAAGAACGCGATTATCTTTCAAAGAAAAGCTTGTACTGAGAAAAGCAAAACTGATCTCAGTTCTAACAGTGCTTTCACACGTAGCCAACAAGTGCTTGTCTTGACAAAGAAACGCATGTGCGTTTCTTACTAAAGCTTTGGTGAAAATAATAAACTTCGGAATGAACGTGATTATCTTTCAAAGTAAAGTTTGTACTGAGAAAAGCAACACTGAACTCAGTTCTAACAGTGCTTTCACACGTAGCAAAAAAGTGCTTGTCTTTACATAGAAACACATGTGCGTTTCTTACTAAAGCTTTCGTGAAATTAATAAACTCTAAAGAACGCGATTATCTTTCAAAGGAAAGCTTGTACTGAGAAAAGCAACACTGATATCAGTTCTAACAGTGCTTTCACACGTAGCAAACAGGTGCTTTTCTTTACGAAGAAACGCATGTGCGTTTCTTACTAAAGCTTTCGTGAAATTCATAAACTTCGGAAAGAATGCGATTATCTTTCAAAGGAAAGCTTGTACTGAGAAAAGCAACACTGATCTCAGTTCTAACAGTGCTTTCACATGTAGCAAACAACTGCTTGTCTTCACAAAGAAACGCATGTGCGTTTCTTACTAAAGCTTTCGTGAAATTAATAAACATCCGAAGAATGTGATTATGTTTCAAAGCAAAGATTTTACTGAGAAAAGCAACACTGATCTCAGTTCTAACAGTGCTTTCACACGTAGCAAACAAGTGCTTGTCTTTACAAAGAAACGCATGTGCGTTTCTTACTAAAGCTTTCGTCAAATTAATAAACTTCCGAAAGAACGCGATTATCTTTCAAAGTAAAGCTTGTACTGAGAAAAGCAACACTTATCTCAGTTCTAACAGTGCTTTCACAAGTAGCAAAAAAGTGCTTGTCTTTACAAAGAAACGCACGTGCGATTCTTACTAATGCTTTCGAGAATTTAATAAACTTCCGAAAGAACGCGATTATCTTTCAAAGTAAAGCTTGTACTGAGAAAGGCAACACTGATCTCAGTTCTAACAGTGCTTTCACACGTAGCAAACAACTGCTTGTCTTTACAAAGAAACGCATGTGCGTTTCTTACTAAAGCTTTCGTGAAATTAATAAACTTCCGAAAGAACGCGATTATCTTTCAAAGGAAAGCTTGTACTGAGAAAAGCAACACTGATCTCAGTTCTAACAGTGCTTTCACATGTAGCAAACAACTGCTTGTCTTCACCAAGAAAGGCGTGTGCGTTTCTCACTAAAGCTTTCGTGAAATTAATAAACTTCCGAAAGAACGCGATTATCTTTCAAAGTAAAGCTTGTACTGAGAAAAGCAACACTGATCTCAGTTCTAACAGTGCTTTCACGTGTAGCAAACAAGTGCTTGTCTTGACAAAGAAACGCATGTGCGTTTCTTACTAAAGCTTTCGTGAAATTAATAAACTTCGGAAAGAACGTGATTATCTTTCAAAGTAAAGCTTGTACTGAGAAAAGCAACACTGATGTCAGTTCTAACAGTGCTTTCACACGTAGCAAACAACTGCTTTTCGTTACAAAGAAACGCATGTGCGTTTCTTACTAATGCTTTCGAGAAATTAATAAACTTCCAAAAAAACGCGTTTATCTTTCAAAGGAAAGCTTGTACTGAGAAAAGCAACACTGATCTCAGTTCTAACACTGCTTTCACACGTAGCAAACAACTGCTTGTCTTCACAAAGAAACGCATGTGCGTTTCTTACTAAAGCTTTCGTGAAATTAATAAACATCTGAAGAATGTGATTATGTTTCAAATTAAAGCTTGTACTGAGAAAAGCAACACTGATCTCAGTTCTAACAGTGCTTTCACACGTAGCAAACAAGTGCTTGTCTTTACAAAGAAACGCATGTGTGTTTCTTACTAATGCTTTCGAGAAATTAATAAACTTCCAAAAGAACGCGATTATCTTTCAAAGGAAAGCTTGTACTGAGAAAAGCAACACTGATCTCAGTTCTAACACTGCTTTCTCACGTAGCAAACAACTGCTTGTCTTCACAAAGAAACGCATGTGCGTTTCTTACAAAGCTTTCGTGAAATTAATAAACATCCGAAGAATGTGATTATGTTTCAAAGTAAAGCTTGTACTGAGAAAAGCAACACTGATCTCAGTTCTAACAGTGCTTTCACACGTAGCAAAAAAGTGCTTGTCTTTACAAAGAAACGCATGTGCGTTTCTTACTAAAGCTTTCGTCAAATTAAAAACTTCCGAAAGAACGCGATTATCTTTCAAAGTAAAGCTTGTACTGAGAAAAGCAACACTGATCTCAGTTCTAACAGTGCTTTCACACGTAGCAAACAACTGCTTGTCTTCACAAAGAAACGCATGTGCGTTTCTTACTAAAGCTTTTGTGAAATTAATAAACTTTCGAAAAACGCGATTGTCTTTCAAAGTAAAGCTTGTACTGAGAAAAGCAACACTGATCTCAGTTCTAACAGTGCTTTCACACGTAGCAAACAACTGCTTGTCTTTACTAAGGAATGCATGTGCGTTTCTTACTAAAGCTTTCGTGAAATTAATAAACTTCCGAAAACCCGCGATTATCTTTCAAAGTAAAGCTTGTACTGAGAAAAGCAACACTGATCTCAGTTCTAACAGTGCTTTCACACGTAGCAAACAACTGCTTGTCTTCACCAATAAAGGCGTGCGCGTTTCTTACTAAAGGTTTCATGAAATTAATAAACTTCCGAAAGAACGCGATTATCTTTCAAAGTAAAGCTTGTACTGAGAAAAGCAACACTGATCTCAGTTCTAACAGTGCTTTCACGTGTAGCAAACAAGTGCTTGTCTTGACAAAGAAACGCACGTGCGTTTCTTACTAAAGCTTTCGTGAAATTAATAAACTTCGGAAAGAACGTGATTATCTTTCAAAGTAAAGCTTGTACTGAGAAAAGCAACACTGATCTCAGTTCTAACAGTGCTTTCATGTGTAGCAAACAAGTGCTTGTCTTGACAAAGAAACGCATGTGCGTTTCTTACTAAAGCTTTCGTGAAATTAATAAACTTCCGAAAGAACGCGATTATCTTTCAAAGTAAAGCTTGTACTGAGAAAAGCAACACTGATCTCAGTTCTAACAGTGCTTTCACACGTAGCAAACAAGTGCTTGTCTTTACATAGAAAAACATGTGCGTTTCTTACTAAAGCTTTCGTGAAATTAATAAACTTTCTAAAGAACGCGATTATCTTTCAAAGTAAAGCTTGTACTGAGAAAAGCAACACTGAACTCTGTTCTAACAGTGCTTTCACACGTAGCAAACAAGTGCTTGTCTTTACAAAGAAACGCATGAGCGTTTCTTACTAAAGCTTTCCTCAAATTAATAAACTTCCGAAAGAACGCAATTATCTTTCAAAGTAAATCTTGTACTGAGAAAAGCAACACTGATCTCAGTTCTAACAGTGCTTTCACACGTAGCAAACAACTGCTTGTCTTTACGGAGAAACGCATGTGCGTTTCTTACTAATGCTTTGGAGAAATTAATAAACTTCCGAAAGAAGGCGATTATCTTTCAAAGTAAAGCTTGTACTGAGAAAGGCAACACTGATCTCAGTTCTAACAGTGCTTTCACACGTAGCAAACAACTGCTTGTCTTTACAAAGAAACGCATGTGCATTTCTTACTAATGCTTTCGAGAAATTAATAAACTTTCGAAAGAACGCGATTATCTTTCAAAGTAAAGCTTGTACTGAGAAAAGCAACACTGATCTCATTTCTAACAGTGCTTTCACACGTAGCAAACATCTGTTTGTCTTCACAAAGAAACGCATGTGCGTTTCTTACTAAAGCTTTCTTGATATTAATAAACTTCCGAAAGAACGCGATTATCTTTCAAAGAAAAGCTTGTACTGAGAAAAGCAACACTGATCTCAGTTCTAACAGTGCTTTCACACGTAGCCAACAAGTGCTTGTCTTGACAAAGAAACGCATGTGCGTTTCTTACTAAAGCTTTGGTGAAAATAATAAACTTCGGAATGAACGTGATTATCTTTCAAAGTAAAGTTTGTACTGAGAAAAGCAACACTGAACTCAGTTCTAACAGTGCTTTCACACGTAGCAAAAAAGTGCTTGTCTTTACATAGAAACACATGTGCGTTTCTTACTAAAGCTTTCGTGAAATTAATAAACTCTAAAGAACGCGATTATCTTTCAAAGGAAAGCTTGTACTGAGAAAAGCAACACTGATATCAGTTCTAACAGTGCTTTCACACGTAGCAAACAGGTGCTTTTCTTTACGAAGAAACGCATGTGCGTTTCTTACTAAAGCTTTCGTGAAATTCATAAACTTCGGAAAGAATGCGATTATCTTTCAAAGGAAAGCTTGTACTGAGAAAAGCAACACTGATCTCAGTTCTAACAGTGCTTTCACATGTAGCAAACAACTGCTTGTCTTCACAAAGAAACGCATGTGCGTTTCTTACTAAAGCTTTCGTGAAATTAATAAACATCCGAAGAATGTGATTATGTTTCAAAGCAAAGATTTTACTGAGAAAAGCAACACTGATCTCAGTTCTAACAGTGCTTTCACACGTAGCAAACAAGTGCTTGTCTTTACAAAGAAACGCATGTGCGTTTCTTACTAAAGCTTTCGTCAAATTAATAAACTTCCGAAAGAACGCGATTATCTTTCAAAGTAAAGCTTGTACTGAGAAAAGCAACACTTATCTCAGTTCTAACAGTGCTTTCACAAGTAGCAAAAAAGTGCTTGTCTTTACAAAGAAACGCACGTGCGATTCTTACTAATGCTTTCGAGAATTTAATAAACTTCCGAAAGAACGCGATTATCTTTCAAAGTAAAGCTTGTACTGAGAAAGGCAACACTGATCTCAGTTCTAACAGTGCTTTCACACGTAGCAAACAACTGCTTGTCTTTACAAAGAAACGCATGTGCGTTTCTTACTAAAGCTTTCGTGAAATTAATAAACTTCCGAAAGAACGCGATTATCTTTCAAAGGAAAGCTTGTACTGAGAAAAGCAACACTGATCTCAGTTCTAACAGTGCTTTCACATGTAGCAAACAACTGCTTGTCTTCACCAAGAAAGGCGTGTGCGTTTCTCACTAAAGCTTTCGTGAAATTAATAAACTTCCGAAAGAACGCGATTATCTTTCAAAGTAAAGCTTGTACTGAGAAAAGCAACACTGATCTCAGTTCTAACAGTGCTTTCACGTGTAGCAAACAAGTGCTTGTCTTGACAAAGAAACGCATGTGCGTTTCTTACTAAAGCTTTCGTGAAATTAATAAACTTCGGAAAGAACGTGATTATCTTTCAAAGTAAAGCTTGTACTGAGAAAAGCAACACTGATGTCAGTTCTAACAGTGCTTTCACACGTAGCAAACAACTGCTTTTCGTTACAAAGAAACGCATGTGCGTTTCTTACTAATGCTTTCGAGAAATTAATAAACTTCCAAAAAAACGCGTTTATCTTTCAAAGGAAAGCTTGTACTGAGAAAAGCAACACTGATCTCAGTTCTAACACTGCTTTCACACGTAGCAAACAACTGCTTGTCTTCACAAAGAAACGCATGTGCGTTTCTTACTAAAGCTTTCGTGAAATTAATAAACATCTGAAGAATGTGATTATGTTTCAAATTAAAGCTTGTACTGAGAAAAGCAACACTGATCTCAGTTCTAACAGTGCTTTCACACGTAGCAAACAAGTGCTTGTCTTTACAAAGAAACGCATGTGCGTTTCTTACTAATGCTTTCGAGAAATTAATAAACTTCCAAAAGAACGCGATTATCTTTCAAAGGAAAGCTTGTACTGAGAAAAGCAACACTGATCTCAGTTCTAACACTGCTTTCTCACGTAGCAAACAACTGCTTGTCTTCACAAAGAAACGCATGTGCGTTTCTTACAAAGCTTTCGTGAAATTAATAAACATCCGAAGAATGTGATTATGTTTCAAAGTAAAGCTTGTACTGAGAAAAGCAACACTGATCTCAGTTCTAACAGTGCTTTCACACGTAGCAAAAAAGTGCTTGTCTTTACAAAGAAACGCATGTGCGTTTCTTACTAAAGCTTTCGTCAAATTAAAAACTTCCGAAAGAACGCGATTATCTTTCAAAGTAAAGCTTGTACTGAGAAAAGCAACACTGATCTCAGTTCTAACAGTGCTTTCACACGTAGCAAACAACTGCTTGTCTTCACAAAGAAACGCATGTGCGTTTCTTACTAAAGCATTTGTGAAATTAATAAACTTTCGAAAAACGCGATTGTCTTTCAAAGTAAAGCTTGTACTGAGAAAAGCAACACTGATCTCAGTTCTAACAGTGCTTTCACACGTAGCAAACAACTGCTTGTCTTTACTAAGGAATGCATGTGCGTTTCTTACTAAAGCTTTCGTGAAATTAATAAACTTCCGAAAACCCGCGATTATCTTTCAAAGTAAAGCTTGTACTGAGAAAAGCAACACTGATCTCAGTTCTAACAGTGCTTTCACACGTAGCAAACAACTGCTTGTCTTCACCAATAAAGGCGTGCGCGTTTCTTACTAAAGGTTTCATGAAATTAATAAACTTCCGAAAGAACGCGATTATCTTTCAAAGTAAAGCTTGTACTGAGAAAAGCAACACTGATCTCAGTTCTAACAGTGCTTTCACGTGTAGCAAACAAGTGCTTGTCTTGACAAAGAAACGCACGTGCGTTTTTTACTAAAGCTTTCGTGAAATTAATAAACTTCGGAAAGAACGTGATTATCTTTCAAAGTAAAGCTTGTACTGAGAAAAGCAACACTGATCTCAGTTCTAACAGTGCTTTCATGTGTAGCAAACAAGTGCTTGTCTTGACAAAGAAACGCATGTGCGTTTCTTACTAAAGCTTTCGTGAAATTAATAAACTTCCGAAAGAACGCGATTATCTTTCAAAGTAAAGCTTGTACGGAGAAAAGCAACACTGATCTCAGTTCTAACAGTGCTTTCACACGTAGCAAACAAGTGCTTGTCTTTACATAGAAAAACATGTGCGTTTCTTACTAAAGCTTTCGTGAAATTAATAAACTTTCAAAGAACGCGATTATCTTTCAAAGTAAAGCTTGTACTGAGAAAAGCAACACTGAACTCTGTTCTAACAGTGCTTTCACACGTAGCAAACAAGTGCTTGTCTTTACAAAGAAACGCATGAGCGTTTCTTACTAAAGCTTTCCTCAAATTAATAAACTTCCGAAAGAACGCAATTATCTTTCAAAGTAAATCTTGTACTGAGAAAAGCAACACTGATCTCAGTTCTAACAGTGCTTTCACAAGTAGCAAACAACTGCTTGTCTTTACGGAGAAACGCATGTGCGTTTCTTACTAATGCTTTGGAGAAATTAATAAACTTCCGAAAGAAGGCGATTATCTTTCAAAGTAAAGCTTGTACTGAGAAAGGCAACACTGATCTCAGTTCTAACAGTGCTTTCACACGTAGCAAACAACTGCTTGTCTTTACAAAGAAACGCATGTGCATTTCTTACTAATGCTTTCGAGAAATTAATAAACTTTCGAAAGAACGCGATTATCTTTCAAAGTAAAGCTTGTACTGAGAAAAGCAACACTGATCTCATTTCTAACAGTGCTTTCACACGTAGCAAACATCTGTTTGTCTTCACAAAGAAACGCATGTGCGTTTCTTACTAAAGCTTTCTTGATATTAATAAACTTCCGAAAGAACGCGATTATCTTTCAAAGAAAAGCTTGTACTGAGAAAAGCAACACTGATCTCAGTTCTAACAGTGCTTTCACACGTAGCCAACAAGTGCTTGTCTTGACAAAGAAACGCATGTGCGTTTCTTACTAAAGCTTTGGTGAAAATAATAAACTTCGGAATGAACGTGATTATCTTTCAAAATAAAGTTTGTACTGAGAAAAGCAACACTGAACTCAGTTCTAACAGTGCTTTCACACGTAGCAAAAAAGTGCTTGTCTTTACATAGAAACACATGTGCGTTTCTTACTAAAGCTTTCGTGAAATTAATAAACTCTAAAGAACGCGATTATCTTTCAAAGGAAAGCTTGTACTGAGAAAAGCAACACTGATATCAGTTCTAACAGTGCTTTCACACGTAGCAAACAGGTGCTTTTCTTTACGAAGAAACGCATGTGCGTTTCTTACTAAAGCTTTCGTGAAATTCATAAACTTCGGAAAGAATGCGATTATCTTTCAAAGGAAAGGTTGTACTGAGAAAAGCAACACTGATCTCAGTTCTAACAGTGCTTTCACATGTAGCAAACAACTGCTTGTCTTCACAAAGAAACGCATGTGCGTTTCTTACTAAAGCTTTCGTGAAATTAATAAACATCCGAAGAATGTGATTATGTTTCAAAGCAAAGATTTTACTGAGAAAAGCAACACTGATCTCAGTTCTAACAGTGCTTTCACACGTAGCAAACAAGTGCTTGTCTTTACAAAGAAACGCATGTGCGTTTCTTACTAAAGCTTTCGTCAAATTAATAAACTTCCGAAAGAACGCGATTATCTTTCAAAGGAAAGATTGTACTGAGAAAAGCAACACTGATCTCAGTTCTAACAGTGCTTTCACATGTAGCAAACAACTGCTTGTCTTCACCAAGAAAGGCGTGTGCGTTTCTCACTAAAGCTTTCGTGAAATTAATAAACTTCCGAAAGAACGCGATTATCTTTCAAAGTAAAGCTTGTACTGAGAAAAGCAACACTGATCTAAGTTCTAACAGTGCTTTCACGTGTAGCAAACAAGTGCTTGTCTTGACAAAGAAACGCATGTGAGTTTCTTATTAATGCTTTCGTGAAATTAATAAACTTCGGAAAGAACGTGATTATCTTTCAAAGTAAAGCTTGTACTGAGAAAAGCAACACTGATGTCAGTTCTAACAGTGCTTTCACACGTAGCAAACAACTGCTTTTCGTTACAAAGAAACGCATGTGCGTTTCTTACTAATGCTTTCGAGAAATTAATAAACTTCCGAAAGAACGCGATTATCTTTCAAAGTAAAGCTTGTACTGAGAAAAGCAACACTGATCTCAGTCCTAACAGTGCTTTCACACGTAGCAAACAAGTGCTTGTCTTTACATAGAAACACAAGTGCGTTTCTTACTAAAGCTTTCGTGAAATTAATAAACTTTCTAAAGAACGCGATTATCTTTCAAAGTAAAGCTTGTACTGAGAAAAGCAACACTGATCTCTGTTCTAACAATGCTTTCACACGTAGCAAACAAGTGCTTGTCTTTACAAAGAAACGCATGAGCGTTTCTTACTAAAGCTTTCCTCAAATTATTAAACTTCCGAAATAACGCGATTATCTTCCAAGTAAATCTTGTACTGAGAAAAGCAACACTGATCTCAGTTCTAACAGTGCTTTCACACGTAGCAAACAACTGCTTGTCTTTACAGAGAAACGCATGTGCGTTTCTTACTAATGCTATCGAGAAATTAATAAACTTCCGAAAGAAGGCGATTATCTTTCAAAGTAAAGCTTGTACTGAGAAAGGCAACACTGATCTCAGTTCTAACGGTGCTATCACACGTAGCAAACAACTGCTTGTCTTTACAAAGAAACGCATGTGCATTTCTTACTAATGCTTTCGAGAAATTAATAAACTTCCGAAAGAACGCGATTATCTTTCAAAGTAAAGCTTGTACTGAGAAAAGCAACACTGATCTCAGTTCTAACAGTGCTTTCACACGTAGCAAACAAGTGCTTGTCTTTACAAAGAAACGCATGTGCGTTTCTTACTAAAGCTTTCGTCAAATTAATAAACTTCTGAAAGAACGCGATTATCTTTCAAAGTAATGCTTGTACTGAGAAAAGCAACACTGATCTCAGTTCTAACAGTGCTTTCACACGTAGCAAACAACTGCTTGTCTTCACCAAGAAAGGCGTGTGCGTTTCTCACTAAAGCTTTCGTGAAATTAATAAACTTCCGAAAGAACGTGATTATCTTTCAAAGTAATGCTTTTACTGAGAAAAGCAACACTGATCTCAGTTCTAACAGTGCTTTCACACGTAGCAAACAAGTGCTTGTCTTTACAAAGAAACGCATGTGCGTTTCTTACTAAAGCTTACTTGATATTAATAAACTTCCAAAAAAACGCGTTTATCTTTCAAAGGAAAGCTTGTACTGAGAAAAGCAACACTGATCTCAGTTCTAACACTGCTTTCACACGTAGCAAACAACTGCTTGTCTTCACAAAGAAACGCATGTGCGTTTCTTACTAAAGCTTTCGTGAAATTAATAAACATCTGAAGAATGTGATTATGTTTCAAATTAAAGCTTGTACTGAGAAAAGCAACACTGATCTCAGTTCTAACAGTGCTTTCACACGTAGCAAACAAGTGCTTGTCTTTACAAAGAAACGCATGTGCGTTTCTTACTAATGCTTTCGAGAAATTAATAAACTTCCAAAAGAACGCGATTATCTTTCAAAGGAAAGCTTGTACTGAGAAAAGCAACACTGATCTCAGTTCTAACACTGCTTTCTCACGTAGCAAACAACTGCTTGTCTTCACAAAGAAACGCATGTGCGTTTCTTACAAAGCTTTCGTGAAATTAATAAACATCCGAAGAATGTGATTATGTTTCAAAGTAAAGCTTGTACTGAGAAAAGCAACACTGATCTCAGTTCTAACAGTGCTTTCACACGTAGCAAAAAAGTGCTTGTCTTTACAAAGAAACGCATGTGCGTTTCTTACTAAAGCTTTCGTCAAATTAATAAACTTCCGAAAGAACGCGATTATCTTTCAAAGTAAAGCTTGTACTGAGAAAAGCAACACTGATCTCAGTTCTAACAGTGCTTTCACACGTAGCAAACAACTGCTTGTCTTCACAAAGAAACGCATGTGCGTTTCTTACTAAAGCTTTTGTGAAATTAATAAACTTTCGAAAAACGCGATTGTCTTTCAAAGTAAAGCTTGTACTGAGAAAAGCAACACTGATCTCAGTTCTAACAGTGCTTTCACACGTAGCAAACAACTGCTTGTCTTTACTAAGGAATGCATGTGCGTTTCTTACTAAAGCTTTCGTGAAATTAATAAACATCCGAAGAATGTGATTATGTTTCAAAGTAAAGCTTGTACTGAGAAAAGCAACACTGATCTCAGTTCTAACAGTGCTTTCACAGGTAGCAAACACCTGCTTGTCTTGCTAAAGAAACGCATGTGCGTTTCTTACTAAAGCTGTCGTGAAATTAAACTTTCGAAAGAACGCGATTATGTTTCAAAGTAAAGCTTGTACTGAGAAAAGGAATACTGATCTCAGTTCTAACAGTGCTTTCACACGTAGCAAACAACTGCTTGTCTTTACAAAGAAACGCATTTGCGTTTCTTACTAAAGCTTTTGTGAAATTAATAAACTTCCGAAAGAACGCGATATCTTTCAAAGTAAAGCTTGTACTGAGAAAAGCAACACTGATCTCAGTCCTAACAGTGCTTTCACACCTAGCAAACTAGTGCTTGTCTTTACATAGAAACGCATGTGCATTTCTTACTAAAGCTTTCGTGAAATTAATAAACTTTTGAAAGAACGCGATTATCTTTCAAAGTAAAGCTTGTACTGAGAAAGCAACACTGATCTCAGTTCTAACAGAGCTTTAACTCGTAGCAAACTAGTGCTTGTCTTTACACGGAAAGACATGTGCGTTTCTTACTAAAGCTTTCGTGAAATTAATAAACTTCTGAAAGAACGCGATTATCTTTCAAAGTAAAGCTTGTACTGACAAAAGCAACATTGATCTCAGTCCTAACAGTGCTTTCACACGTAGCAAACTAGTGCTTGTCTTTACATAGAAACACATGTGCGTTTCTTGCTAAAGCTTTCGTGAAATTAATAAACTTTTGAAAGAACGCGATTATCTTTCAAAGTAAAGCTTGTACTGAGAAAAGCAACACTGATCTCAGTTCTAACAGTGCTTTCACCCGTAGCAAACAAGTGCTTGTCTTGACAAATAAACGCATGTGCGTTTCTTAATAAGCTTTCGTGAAATTAATAAACTTCCGAAAAAACGCGATTATCTTTCAAAGTAAAGCTTTTACTGAGAAAAGCATCACTGATCTCAGTTCTAACGGTGCTTTCACACGTAGCACACAAGTGCTTGTCTTGACAAAGAAACACATGTGCGTTTCTTACTAAAGCTTTCACAAAATTAATAAACATCCGAAAGAACGCGATTATCTTTCAAAGTAAAGCTTGTACTGAGAAAGCAACACTGATCTCAGTTCTAACAGAGCTTTCACACGTAGCAAACTAGTGCTTGTCTTTACATAGAAACACATGTGCGTTTCTTACTAAAGCTTTCGTGAAATTAATGAACTTTTGAAAGAACGCGATTATCTTTCAAAGTAAAGCTTGTACTGAGAAAAGCAACACTGATCTCAGTTCTAACAGTGCTTTCACTCGTAGCAAACAAGTGCTTGTCTTGACAAATAAACGCATGTGCGTTTCTTAATAAGCTTTCGTGAAATTAATAAACTTCGGAAAAACGCAATTATCTTTCAAAGTAAAGCTTTTACTGAGAAAAGCATCACTGATCTCAGTTCTAACCGTGCTTTCACACGTCCAAACAAGTGCTTGTCTTGAGAAAGAAACGCATGTGCGTTTCTTACTAAAGGTTTCGTGAAATTAATAAATTTTCGAAAGAACGTGATTATCTTTCAAAGTAATGCTTGTAATGAGAAAAGCAACACTGATCTCAGTTCTAACAGTGCTTTCACACGTAGCAAAAAACTGCTTGTCTTTACTAAGAAATGCATGTGCGTTTCTTACTAAAGCTTTCGTGAAATTAATAAACTTCCGAAAGAACGCGATTATCTTTCAAAGTAAACTTGTACTGAGAAAAGCAACACTGATCTCAGTTCTAACAGTGCTTTCACACGTAGCAAACAACTGCTTGTCTTGACAAAGAAATGCATGTGCGTTTCTTACTAAAGCTTTCGTGAAATTAATAAACTTCCGAAAGAACGCGATTATCTTTCAAAGTAAAGCTTGTACTGAGAAAAGCAACACTGATCTCAGTTCTAACAGTGCTTTCACACGTAGCAAACAAATGCTTGCCTTTACGAAGAAACGCATGTGCGTTTCTTACTAAAGCTTTCTTGAAATTAATAAACTTTCGAAAGAACGCGATTATCTTTCAAAGTAAATCTTGTACTGAGAAAAGCAACACTGATCTCAGTTCTAACAGTGGTGTCACACGTACCAAACAACTGCTTGTCTTTTCAAAGAAACGCATGTGCATTTCTTACTAATGCTTTCGAGAAATTAATCAACTTCCGAAAGAACACGATTATCTTTCAAAGTAAAGCTTGTACTAAGAAAAGCAACACTGATCTCAGTTCTAAGAGTGCTTTCACACGTGGCAAACTATTGCTTGTCTTCACAAAGAAACGCATGTGCCTTTCTTACTAATGCTTTCGAGAAATTATTAAACTTCCGAAAGAACGCGATTATCTTTCAAAGTAAAGCTTGTACTGAGAAAAGCAACACTGATCTCAGTTCTTACAGTGCTTTCACACGTAGCAAACAAGTGCTTGTCTTGACAAAGAAACGCATGTGCGTTTCTTACTAAAGCTTTCGTGAAATTAATAAACTTTCGAAAGAACGCGATTATCTTTCAAAGTAAAGCTTGTACTGAGAAAAGCAACACTGATGTCAGTTCTAACAGTGCTTTCACACGTAGCAAACATTTGCTTGTTTTTACATAGTAACGCATGTGCGTTTCTTACTAAAGCTTTGGTGAAATTAATAAACTTGCGAAAGGACGCGATTATCTTTCAAAAGAAAACTTGTACTGAGAAAAGCAACACTGATCTCAGTTCTAACAGTGCTTTCACAGGTAGCAAACAAGTGCTTGTCTTGACAAAGAAACGCATGTGCGTTTCTTACTAAAGCTTTCGTGAAATTAATAAACTTCTGAAAGTTCGTGATTATCTTTCAAAGGAAAGCTTGTACTGAGAAAAGCAACACTGACCTCAGTTCTAACAGTGCTTTCACACATAGCAAACAACTGCATGTCTTGACAAAGAAAAGCATGTGGATTTCTTACTAAAGCTTTCGTGAAATTAATAAACTTACGAAGAACGCGATTATCTTTCAAAGGAAGCTTGTACTGAGAAAAGCAACACTGATCTCAGTTCTAACAGTGCTTTCACACATAGCAAACAACTGCTTGTCTTGACAAAGAAACTCATGTGTGTTTGTTACTAAAGCTTTCGTGAAGTTAATAAACTTTCGAAAGAACGCGATTATCTTTCAAAGTAAAGCTTGTACTGAGAAAAGCAACACTGATCTCAGTTCTAACAGTGCTTTCACACGTAGCAAACAACTGCTTGTCTTCACAAAGAAACGCATGTGTGTTTCTTACTAAAGCTTTCGTGAAATTAATAAACTTCCGAAAGAACGCGATTATCTTTCAAAGTAAAGCTTGTACTGAGAAAAGCAACACTGATCTCAGTTCTAACAGTGCTTTCACACGTAACAAACAATTGCTTTTCTTGACAAAGATACGCATGTGCGTTTCTTACTAAAGCTTTCGTGAAATTAATAAATTTTCGAAAGAACGTGATTATCTTTCAAAGTAATGCTTGTAATGAGAAAAGCAACACTGATCTCAGTTCTAACAGTGCTTTCACACGTAGCAAAAAACTGCTTGTCTTTACTAAGAAATGCATGTGCGTTTCTTACTAAAGCTTTCGTGAAATTAATAAACTTCCGAAAGAACGCGATTATCTTTCAAAGTAAACTTGTACTGAGAAAAGCAACACTGATCTCAGTTCTAACAGTGCTTTCACACGTAGCAAACAACTGCTTGTCTTGACAAAGAAATGCATGTGCGTTTCTTACTAAAGCTTTCGTGAAATTAATAAACTTTTGAAAGAACGCGATTATCTTTCAAAGTAAAGCTTGTACTGAGAAAAGCAACACTGATCTCAGTTCTAACAGTGCTTTCACCCGTAGCAAACAAGTGCTTGTCTTGACAAAAAAACGCATGTGCTTTCTTAATAAGCTTTCGTGAAATTAATAAACTTCCGAAAGAACGCGATTATCTTTCAAAGTAAAGCTTGTACTGAGAAAAGCAACACTGATCTCAGTTCTAACAGTGCTTTCACACGTAGCAAACAAATGCTTGCCTTTACGAAGAAACGCATGTGCGTTTCTTACTAAAGCTTTCTTGAAATTAATAAACTTTCGAAAGAACGCGATTATCTTTCAAAGTAAATCTTGTACTGAGAAAAGCAACACTGATCTCAGTTCTAACACTGCTTTAACACGTACCAAACAACTGCTTGTCTTTTCAAAGAAACGCATGTGCATTTCTTACTAATGCTTTCGAGAAATTAATAAACTTCCGAAAGAACACGATTATCTTTCAAAGTAAAGCTTGTACTAAGAAAAGCAACACTGATCTCAGTTAGAAGAGTGCTTTCACATGTGGCAAACAACTGCTTGTCTTCACAAAGAAACGCATGTGCCTTTCTTACTAATGCTTACGAGAAATTATTAAACTTCCGAAAGAATGCGATTATCTTTCAAAGTAAAGCTTGTACTGAGAAAAGCAACACTTATCTCAGTTCTTACAGTGCTTTCACACATAGCAAACAAGTGCTTGTCTTGACAAAGAAACGCATGTGCGTTTCTTACTAAAGCTTTCGTGAAATTAATAAACTTTCGAAAGAACGCGATTATCTTTCAAAGTAAAGCTTGTACTGAGAAAAGCAACACTGATGTCAGTTCTAACAGTGCTTTCACACGTAGCAAACATTTGCTTGTTTTTACATAGTAACGCATGTGCGTTTCTTACTAAAGCTTTGGTGAAATTAATAAACTTGCGAAAGGACGTGATTATCTTTCAAAAGAAAACTTGTACTGAGAAAAGCAACACTGATCTCAGTTCTAACAGCGCTTTCACAGGTAGCAAACAAGTGCTTGTCTTGACAAAGAAACGCATGTGCGTTTCTTACTAAAGCTTTCGTGAAATTAATAAACTTCTGAAAGTACGTGATTATCTTTCAAAGGAAAGCTTGTACTGAGAAAAGCAACACTGATCTCAGTTCTAACACTGCTTTCACTCGTAGCAAACAACTGCTTGTCTTCACAAAGAAACGCATGTGCGTTTCTTACTAAAGCTTTCGTGAAATTAATAAACATCCGAAGAATGTGATTATGTTTCAAATTAAAGCTTGTACTGAGAAAAGCAACACTGATCTCAGTTCTAACAGTGCTTTCACACGTAGCAAACAAGTGCTTGTCTTTACAAAGAAACGCATGTGCGTTTCTTACTAATGCTTTCGTGAAATTAATAAACATCCGAAGAATGTGATTATGTTTCAAAGTAAAGCTTGTACTGAGAAAAGCAACACTGATCGCAGTTCTAACAGTGCTTTCACACGTAGCAAAAAAGTGCTTGTCTTTACAAAGAAACGCATGTGCGTTTCTTACTAAAGCTTTCGTCAAATTAATAAACTTCCGAAAGAACGCGATTATCTTTCAAAGTAAAGCTTGTACTGAGAAAAGCAACACTGATCTCAGTTCTAACAGTGCTTTCACACGTAGCAAAAAAGTGCTTGTCTTTACAAAGAAACGCATGTGCGTTTCTTACTAAAGCTTTCGTCAAATTAAAAACTTCCGAAAGAACGCGATTATCTTTCAAAGTAAAGCTTGTACTGAGAAAAGCAACACTGATCTCAGTTCTAACAGTGCTTTCACACGTAGCAAACAACTGCTTGTCTTCACAAAGAAACGCATGTGCGTTTCTTACTAAAGCTTTTGTGAAATTAATAAACTTCCGAAAGAACGCGATTGTCTTTCAAAGTAAAGCTTGTACTGAGAAAAGCAACACTGATCTCAGTTCTAACAGTGCTTTCACACATAGCAAACAACTGCTTTTCTTTACTAAGGAATGCATGTGCGTTTCTTACTAAAGCTTTCGTGAAATTAATAAACTTCCGAAAACCCGCGATTATCTTTCAAAGTAAAGCTTGTACTGAGAAAAGCAACATTGATCTCAGCTCTAACATTGCTTTCACACGTAGCAAACAACTGCTTGTCTTCACCAAGAAAGGCGTGTGCGTTTCTCACTAAAGCTTTCGTGAAATTAATAATCTTCCGAAAGAACGCGATTATCTTTCAAAGTAAAGCTTATACTATGAAAAGCAACACTGATCTCAGTTCTAACAGTGCTTTCACGCATAGCAAACAAGTGCTTGTCTTGACAAATAAACGCATGTGCGTTTCTTCCTAAACCTTTCGTGAAATTAATAAACTTCTGAAAGAACGCGATTATCTTTCAAAGGAAAGCTTGTACTGAGAAAAGGAACACTGATATCAGTTCTAACAGTGCTTTCACACGTAGCAAACAACTGCTTGTCTTCACCAAGAAAGGCGTGTGCGTTTCTCACTAAAGCTTTCGTGAAATTAATAAATTTCCGAAAGAACGTGATTATCTTTCAAAGTAAAGCTTGTACTGAGAAAAACAACACTGGTCTCAGTTCTAACAGTGCTTTCACACGTAGCAAACAAGTGCTTGTCTTTACAAAGAAACGCATGTGCGTTTCTTACTAAAGCTTACTTGATATTAATAAACTTCCAAAAAAACGCGATTATCTTTCAAAGGAAAGCTTGTACTGAGAAAAGCAACACTGATCTCAATTCTAACAGTGCTTTCACACGTAGCAAAAAAGTGCTTGTCTTTACATAGAAACACACGTGCGTTTCTTACTAAAGCTTTCGTGAAATTAATAAACTTTCTAAAACGCGATTATCTTTCAAAGTAAAGCTTGTACTGAGAAAAGCAACACTGATCTCAGCTCTAACATTGCTTTCACACGTAGCAAACAACTGCCTCTCTTCACCATGAAAGGCGTGTGCGTTTCTCACTAAAGCTTTCGTGAAATTAATAAACTTCCGAAAGAACGCGATTATCTTTCAAAGTAAAGCTTATACTGAGAAAAGCAACACTGATCTCAGTTCTAACAGTGCTTTCAGGCATAGCAAACAAGTGCTTGTCTTGACAAATAAACGCATGTGCGTTTGTTCCTAAACCTTTCGTGAAATTAATAAACTTCGGAAAGAACGCGATTATCTTTCAAAGGAAAGCTTGTAATGAGAAAAGGAACACTGATCTCAGTTCTAACAGTGCTTTCACACGTAGCAAACAACTGCTTGTCTTTACAAAGAAACGCATGTGCGTTTCTTACTAATGCTTTCGAGAAATTAATAAAATTTCGAAAGAACGCGATTATCTTTCAAAGTAAAGCTTGTACTGAGAAAAGCAACACTGATCTCAGTTCTAACAGTGCTTTCAAACGTAGCAAACAACTGTTTGTCTTGACATAGAAACGCATGTGCGTTTCTTTAAAGCTTTCGTGAAATTAATAAACATCCGAAGAATGTGATTATGTTTCAAAGTAAAGCTTGTACTGAGAAAAGCAACACTGATCTCAGTTCTAACAGTGCTTTCACAGGTAGCAAACACCTGCTTGTCTTGCTAAAGAAACGCATGTGCGTTTCTTACTAAAGCTGTCGTGAAATTAAACTTTCGAAAGAACGCGATTATGTTTCAAAGTAAAGCTTGTACTGAGAAAAGGAATACTGATCTCAGTTCTAACAGTGCTTTCACACGTAGCAAACAACTGCTTGTCTTTACAAAGAAACGCATTTGCGTTTCTTACTAAAGCTTTTGTGAAATTAATAAACTTCCGAAAGAACGCGATATCTTTCAAGGTAAAGCTTGTACTGAGAAAAGCAACACTGATCTCAGTCCTAACAGTGCTTTCACACCTAGCAAACTAGTGCTTGTCTTTACATAGAAACGCATGTGCGTTTCTTACTAAAGCTTTCGTGAAATTAATAAACTTTTGAAAGAACGCGATTATCTTTCAAAGTAAAGCTTGTACTGAGAAAGCAACACTGATCTCAGTTCTAACAGAGCTTTAACTCGTAGCAAACTAGTGCTTGTCTTTACACGGAAAGACATGTGCGTTTCTTACTAAAGCTTTCGTGAAATTAATAAACTTCTGAAAGAACGCGATTATCTTTCAAAGTAAAGCTTGTACTGACAAAAGCAACATTGATCTCAGTCCTAACAGTGCTTTCACACGTAGCAAACTAGTGCTTGTCTTTACATAGAAACACATGTGCGTTTCTTGCTAAAGCTTTCGTGAAATTAATAAACTTTTGAAAGAACGCGATTATCTTTCAAAGTAAAGCTTGTACTGAGAAAAGCAACACTGATCTCAGTTCTAACAGTGCTTTCACCCGTAGCAAACAAGTGCTTGTCTTGACAAATAAACGCATGTGCGTTTCTTAATAAGCTTTCGTGAAATTAATAAACTTCCGAAAAAACGCGATTATCTTTCAAAGTAAAGCTTTTACTGAGAAAAGCATCACTGATCTCAGTTCTAACGGTGCTTTCACACGTAGCACACAAGTGCTTGTCTTGACAAAGAAACACATGTGCGTTTCTTACTAAAGCTTTCGTGAAATTAATAAACTTACGAAGAACGCGATTATCTTTCAAAGGAAGCTTGTACTGAGAAAAGCAACACTGATCTCAGTTCTAACAGTGCTTTCACACATAGCAAACAACTGCTTGTCTTGACAAAGAAACTCATGTGTGTTTGTTACTAAAGCTTTCGTGAAGTTAATAAACTTCGGAAAGAACGTGATTATCTTTCAAAGTAAAGCTTGTACTGAGAAAAGCAACACTGATCTCAGTTCTAACAGTGCTTTCACACGTAGCAAACAACTGCTTGTCTTCACAAAGAAACGCATGTGTGTTTCTTACTAAAGCTTTCGTGAAATTAATAAACTTCCGAAAGAACGCGATTATCTTTCAAAGTAAAGCTTGTACTGAGAAAAGCAACACTGATCTCAGTTCTAACAGTGCTTTCACACGTAACAAACAATTGCTTTTCATGACAAAGATACGCATGTGCGTTTCTTACTAAAGCTTTCGTGAAATTAATAAATTTTCGAAAGAACGTGATTATCTTTCAAAGTAATGCTTGTAATGAGAAAAGCAACACTGATCTCAGTTCTAACAGTGCTTTCACACGTAGCAAAAAACTGCTTGTCTTTACTAAGAAATGCATGTGCGTTTCTTACTAAAGCTTTCGTGAAATTAATAAACTTTTGAAAGAACGCGATTATCTTTCAAAGTAAAGCTTGTACTGAGAAAAGCAACACTGATCTCAGTTCTAACAGTGCTTTCACCCGTAGCAAACAAGTGCTTGTCTTGACAAAAAAACGCATGTGCTTTCTTAATAAGCTTTCGTGAAATTAATAAACTTCCGAAAGAACGCGATTATCTTTCAAAGTAAAGCTTGTACTGAGAAAAGCAACACTGATCTCAGTTCTTACAGTGCTTTCACACATAGCAAACAAGTGCTTGTCTTGACAAAGAAACGCATGTGCGTTTCTTACTAAAGCTTTCGTGAAATTAATAAACTTTCGAAAGAACGCGATTATCTTTCAAAGTAAAGCTTGTACTGAGAAAAGCAACACTGATGTCAGTTCTAACAGTGCTTGCACACGTAGCAAACATTTGCTTGTTTTTACATAGTAACGCATGTGCGTTTCTTACTAAAGCTTTGGTGAAATTAATAAACTTGCGAAAGGACGTGATTATCTTTCAAAAGAAAACTTGTACTGAGAAAAGCAACACTGATCTCAGTTCTAACAGCGCTTTCACAGGTAGCAAACAAGTGCTTGTCTTGACAAAGAAACGCATGTGCGTTTCTTACTAAAGCTTTCGTGAAATTAATAAACTTCTGAAAGTACGTGATTATCTTTCAAAGGAAAGCTTGTACTGAGAAAAGCAACTCTGATCTCAGTTCTAACACTGCTTTCACTCGTAGCAAACAACTGCTTGTCTTCACAAAGAAACGCATGTGCGTTTCTTACTAAAGCTTTCGTGAAATTAATAAACATCCGAAGAATGTGATTATGTTTCAAATTAAAGCTTGTACTGAGAAAAGCAACACTGATCTCAGTTCTAACAGTGCTTTCACACGTAGCAAACAAGTGCTTGTCTTTACAAAGAAACGCATGTGCGTTTCTTACTAATGCTTTCGTGAAATTAATAAACATCCGAAGAATGTGATTATGTTTCAAAGTAAAGCTTATACTGAGAAAAGCAACACTGATCTCAGTTCTAACAGTGCTTTCACACGTAGCAAAAAAGTGCTTGTCTTTACAAAGAAACGCATGTGCGTTTCTTACTAAAGCTTTCGTCAAATTAATAAACTTCCGAAAGAACGCGATTATCTTTCAAAGTAAAGCTTGTACTGAGAAAAGCAACACTGATCTCAGTTCTAACAGTGCTTTCACACGTAGCAAACAACTGCTTGTCTTCACAAAGAAACGCATGTGCGTTTCTTAATAAAGCTTTTGTGAAATTAATAAACTTTCGAAAAACGCGATTGTCTTTCAAAGTAAAGCTTGTACTGAGAAAAGCAACACTGATCTCAGTTCTAACAGTGCTTTCACACGTAGCAAACAACTGCTTGTCTTTACTAAGGAATGCATGTGCGTTTCTTACTAAAGCTTTCGTGAAATTAATAAACTTCCGAAAACCCGCGATTATCTTTCAAAGTAAAGCTTGTACTGAGAAAAGCAACTCTGATCTCAGTTCAAACAGTGCTTTCACACGTAGCAAACAACTGTTTGTCTTCACAAAGAAACGCATGTGCGTTTCTTACTAAAGCTTTTGTCAAATTAATAAACTTCCGAAAGAACGCGATTATCTTTCAAAAAAAAGCTTGTACTGAGAAAAGCAACACTGATCTCAATTCTAACAGTGCTTTCACACGTAGCAAAAAAGTGCTTGTCTTTACATAGAAACACACGTGCGTTTCTTACTAAAGCTTTCGTGAAATTAATAAACTTTCTAAAACGCGATTATCTTTCAAAGTAAAGCTTGTACTGAGAAAAGCAACACTGATCTCAGCTCTAACATTGCTTTCACACGTAGCAAACAACTGCTTGTCTTCACCAAGAAAGGCGTGTGCGTTTCTCACTAAAGCTTTCGTGAAATTAATAAACTTCCGAAAGAACGCGATTATCTTTCAAAGTAAAGCTTATACTGAGAAAAGCAACACTGATCTCAGTTCTAACAGTGCTTTCACGCATAGCAAACAAGTGCTTGTCTTGACAAATAAACGCATGTGCGTTTCTTCCTAAACCTTTCGTGAAATTAATAAACTTCGGAAAGAACGCGATTATCTTTCAAAGGAAAGCTTGTACTGAGAAAAGGAACACTGATCTCAGTTCTAACAGTGCTTTCACACGTAGCAAACAACTGCTTGTCTTTACAAAGAAACGCATGTGCGTTTCTTACTAATGCTTTCGAGAAATTAATAAAATTTCGAAAGAACGCGATTATCTTTCAAAGTAAAGCTTGTACTGAGAAAAGCAACACTGATCTCAGTTCTAACAGTGCTTTCAAACGTAGCAAACAACTGTTTGTCTTGACAAAGAAACGCATTTGCGTTTCTTTCTAAAGCTTTCGTGAAATTAATAAACATCCGAAGAATGTGATTATGTTTCAAAGTAAAGCTTGTACTGAGAAAAGCAACACTGATCTCAGTTCTAACAGTGCTTTCACAGGTAGCAAACACCTGCTTGTCTTGCTAAAGAAACGCATGTGCGTTTCTTACTAAAGCTTTCACAAAATTAATAAACATCCGAAAGAACGCGATTATCTTTCAAAGTAAAGCTTGTACTGAGAAAGCAACACTGATCTCAGTTCTAACAGAGCTTTCACACGTAGCAAACTAGTGCTTGTCTTTACATAGAAACACATGTGCGTTTCTTACTAAAGCTTTCGTGAAATTAATGAACTTTTGAAAGAACGCGATTATCTTTCAAAGTAAAGCTTGTACTGAGAAAAGCAACACTGATCTCAGTTCTAACAGTGCTTTCTCTCGTAGCAAAAAACTGCTTGTCTTTACTAAGAAATGCATGTGCGTTTCTTACTAAAGCTTTCGTGAAATTAATAAACTTCCGAAAGAACGCGATTATCTTTCAAAGTAAACTTGTACTGAGAAAAGCAACACTGATCTCAGTTCTAACAGTGCTTTCACACGTACCAAACAACTGCTTGTCTTTTCAAAGAAACGCATGTGCATTTCTTACTAATGCTTTCGAGAAATTAATAAACTTCCGAAAGAACACGATTATCTTTCAAAGTAAAGCTTGTACTAAGAAAAGCAACACTGATCTCAGTTCTAAGAGTGCTTTCACACGTGGCAAACAACTGCTTGTCTTCACAAAGAAACGCATGTGCCTTTCTTACTAATGCTTTCGAGAAATTATTAAACTTCCTAAAGAACGCGATTATCTTTCAAAGTAAAGCTTGTACTGAGAAAAGCAACACTGATCTCAGTTCTTACAGTGCTTTCACACGTAGGAAACAAGTGCTTGTCTTGACAAAGAAACGCATGTGCGTTTCTTACTAAAGCTTTCGTGAAATTAATAAACTTTCGAAAGAACGCGATTATCTTTCAAAGTAAAGCTTGTACTGAGAAAAGCAACACTGATGTCAGTTCTAACAGTGCTTTCACACGTAGCAAACATTTGCTTGTTTTTACATAGTAACGCATGTGCGTTTCTTACTAAAGCTTTGGTGAAATTAATAAACTTGCGAAAGGACGCGATTATCTTTCAAAAGAAAACTTGTACTGAGAAAAGCAACACTGATCTCAGTTCTAACAGTGCTTTCACAGGTAGCAAACAAGTGCTTGTCTTGACAAAGAAACGCATGTGCGTTTCTTACTAAAGCTTTAGTGAAATTAATAAACTTCTGAAAGTTCGTGATTATCTTTCAAAGGAAAGCTTGTACTGAGAAAAGCAACACTGACCTCAGTTCTAACAGTGCTTTCACACATAGCAAACAACTGCATGTCTTGACAAAGAAAAGCATGTGGATTTCTTACTAAAGCTTTCGTGAAATTAATAAACTTACGAAGAACGCGATTATCTTTCAAAGGAAGCTTGTACTGAGAAAAGCAACACTGATCTCAGTTCTAACAGTGCTTTCACACATAGAAAACAACTGCTTGTCTTGACAAAGAAACTCATGTGTGTTTGTTACTAAAGCTTTCGTGAAGTTAATAAACTTTCGAAAGAACGCGATTATCTTTCAAAGTAAAGCTTGTACTGAGAAAAGCAACACTGATCTCAGTTCTAACAGTGCTTTCACACGTAGCAAACAACTGCTTGTCTTCACAAAGAAACGCATGTGTGTTTCTTACTAAAGCTTTCGTGAAATTAATAAACTTCCGAAAGAACGCGATTATCTTTCAAAGTAAAGCTTGTACTGAGAAAAGCAACACTGATCTCAGTTCTAACAGTGCTTTCACACGTAACAAACAATTGCTTTTCTTGACAAAGATACGCATGTGCGTTTCTTACTAAAGCTTTCGTGAAATTAATAAATTTTCGAAAGAACGTGATTATCTTTCAAAGTAATGCTTGTAATGAGAAAAGCAACACTGATCTCAGTTCTAACAGTGCTTTCACACGTAGCAAAAAACTGCTTGTCTTTACTAAGAAATGCATGTGCGTTTCTTACTAAAGCTTTCGTGAAATTAATAAACTTCCGAAAGAACGCGATTATCTTTCAAAGTAAAGCTTGTACTGAGAAAAGCAACACTGATCTCAGTTCTAACAGTGCTTTCACACGTAGCAAACAACTGCTTGTCTTGACAAAGAAAAGCATGTGCGTTTCTTACTAAAGCTTTCGTGAAATTAATAAACTTTTGAAAGAACGCGATTATCTTTCAAAGTAAAGCTTGTACTGAGAAAAGCAACACTGATCTCAGTTCTAACAGTGCTTTCACCCGTAGCAAACAAGTGCTTGTCTTGACAAAAAAACGCATGTGCTTTCTTAATAAGCTTTCGTGAAATTAATAAACTTCCGAAAGAACGCGATTATCTTTCAAAGTAAAGCTTGTACTGAGAAAAGCAACACTGATCTCAGTTCTAACAGTGCTTTCACACGTAGCAAACAAATGCTTGCCTTTACGAAGAAACGCATGTGCGTTTCTTACTAAAGCTTTCTTGAAATTAATAAACTTTCGAAAGAACGCGATTATCTTTCAAAGTAAATCTTGTACTGAGAAAAGCAACACTGATCTCAGTTCTAACACTGCTTTCACACGTACCAAACAACTGCTTGTCTTTTCAAAGAAACGCATGTGCATTTCTTACTAATGCTTTCGAGAAATTAATAAACTTCTGTAAGAACACGATTATCTTTCAAAGTAAAGCTTGTACTAAGAAAAGCAACACTGATCTCAGTTCTAAGAGTGCTTTCACATGTGGCAAACAACTGCTTGTCTTCACAAAGAAACGCATGTGCCTTTCTTACTAATGCTTACGAGAAATTATTAAACTTCCGAAAGAATGCGATTATCTTTCAAAGTAAAGCTTGTACTGAGAAAAGCAACACTGATCTCAGTTCTTACAGTTCTTTCACACGTAGCAAACAAGTGCTTGTCTTGACAAAGAAACGCATGTGCGTTTCTTACTAAAGCTTTCGTGAAATTAATAAACTTTCGAAAGAACGCGATTATCTTTCAAAGTAAAGCTTCTACTGAGAAAAGCAACACTGATGTCAGTTCTAACAGTGCTTTCACACGTAGCAAACATTTGCTTGTTTTTACATAGTAACGCATGTGCGTTTCTTACTAAAGCTTTGGTGAAATTAATAAACTTGCGAAAGGACGTGATTATCTTTTAAAATAAAACTTGTACTGAGAAAAGCAACACTGATCTCAGTTCTAACAGTGCTTTCACAGGTAGCAAACAAGTGCTTGTCTTGACAAAGAAACGCATGTGCGTTTCTTCCTAAAGCTTTCGTGAAATTAATAAACTTCTGAAAGTACGTGATTATCTTTCAAAGGAAAGCTTGTACTGAGAAAAGCAACACTGATCTCAGTTCTAACACTGCTATCACTCGTAGCAAACAACTGCTTGTCTTCACAAAGAAACGCATGTGCGTTTCTTACTAAAGCTTTCGTGAAATTAATAAACATCCGAAGAATGTGATTATGTTTCAAATTAAAGCTTGTACTGAGAAAAGCAACACTGATCTCAGTTCTAACAGTGCTTTCACACGTAGCAAACAAGTGCTTGTCTTTACAAAGAAACGCATGTGCGTTTCTTACTAATGCTTTCGAGAAATTAATAAACTTCCAAAAGAAAGCGATTATCTTTCAAAGGAAAGCTTGTACTGAGAAAAGCAACACTGATCTCAGTTCTAACAGGGCTTTCACACGTAGCAAACAACTGCTTGTCTTCACAAAGAAACGCATGTGCGTTTCTTACAAAGCTTTCGTGAAATTAATAAACATCCGAAGAATGTGATTATGTTTCAAAGTAAAGCTTGTACTGAGAAAAGCAACACTGATCTCAGTTCTAACAGTGCTTTCACACGTAGCAAAAAAGTGCTTGTCTTTACAAAGAAACGCATGTGTGTTTCTTACTAGAGCTTTCGTCAAATTAATAAACTTCCGAAAGAACGCGATTATCTTTCAAAGTAAAGCTTGTACTGAGAAAAGCAACACTGATCTCAGTTCTAACAGTGCTTTCACACGTAGCAAACAACTGCTTGTCTTCACAAAGAAACGCATGTGCGTTTCTTACTAAAGCTTTTGTGAAATTAATACTTTCGAAAAACGCGATTGTCTTTCAAAGTAAAGCTTGTACTGAGAAAAGCAACACTGATCTCAGTTCTAACAGTGCTTTCACACGTAGCAAACAACTGCTTGTCTTTACTAAGGAATGCATGTGCGTTTCTTACTAAAGCTTTCGTGAAATTAATAAACTTCCGAAAACCCGCGATTATCTTTCAAAGTAAAGCTTGTACTGAGAAAAGCAACTCTGATCTCAGTTCAAACAGTGCTTTCACACGTAGCAAACAAATGCTTGCCTTTACGAAGAAACGCATGTGCGTTTTACTAAAGCTTTCTTGAAATTAATAAACTTTCGAAAGAACGCGATTATCTTTCAAAGTAAATCTTGTACTGAGAAAAGCAACACTGATCTCAGTTCTAACACTGCTTTCACACGTACCAAACAACTGCTTGTCTTTTCAAAGAAACACATGTGCATTTCTTACTAATGCTTTCGAGAAATTAATAAACTTCCGAAAGAACACGATTATCTTTCAAAGGAAAGCTTGTACTAAGAAAAGCAACACTGATCTCAGTTCTAAGAGTGCTTTCACATGTGGCAAACAACTGCTTGTCTTCACAAAGAAACGCATGTGCCTTTCTTACTAATGCTTACGAGAAATTATTAAACTTCCGAAAGAACGCGATTATCTTTCAAAGTAAAGCTTGTACTGAGAAAAGCAACACTGATCTCAGTTCTTACAGTGCTTTCACACGTAGCAAACAAGTGCTTGTCTTGACAAAGAAACGCATGTGCGTTTCTTACTAAAGCTTTCGTGAAATTAATAAACTTTCGAAAGAACGCGATTATCTTTCAAAGTAAAGCTTGTACTGAGAAAAGCAACACTGATGTCAGTTCTAACAGTGCTTTCACACGTAGCAAACATTTGCTTGTTTTTACATAGTAACGCATGTGCGTTTCTTACTAAAGCTTTGGTGAAATAAATAAACTTGCGAAAGGACGTGATTATCTTTCAAAAGAAAACTTGTACTGAGAAAAGCAAAACTGATCTCAGTTCTAACAGTGCTTTCACAGGTAGCAAACAAGTGCTTGTCTTGACAAAGAAACGCATGTGCGTTTCTTACTAAAGCTTTCGTGAAATTAATAAACTTCTGAAAGTACGTGATTATCTTTCAAAGGAAAGCTTGTACTGAGAAAAGCAACACTGACCTCAGTTCTAACAGTGCTTTCACACATAGCAAACAACTGCTTGTCTTGACAAAGAAACGCATGTGGATTTCTTACTAAAGCTTTCGTGAAATTAATAAACTTCCGAAGAACGCGATTATCTTTCAAAGGAAGCTTGTACTGAGAAAAGCAACACTGATCTCAGTTCTAACAGTGCTTTCACACATAGCAAACAACTGCTTGTCTTGACAAAGAAACTCATGTGTGTTTGTTACTAAAGCTTTCGTGAAGTTAATAAACTTTCGAAAGAATGCGATTATCTTTCAAAGTAAAGCTTGTACTGAGAAAAGCAACACTGATCTCAGTTCTAACAGTGCTTTCACACGTAGAAAACAACTGCTTGTCTTCACAAAGAAACGCATGTGTGTTTCTTACTAAAGATTTCGTGAAATTAATAAACTTCCGAAAGAACGCGATTATCTTTCAAAGTAAAGCTTGTACTGAGAAAAGCAACACTGATCTCAGTTCTAACAGTGCTTTCACACGTAACAAACAATTGCTTTTCTTGACAAAGAAACGCATGTGCGTTTCTTACTAAAGCTTTCATGAAATTAACAAACTTTCGAAAGAACCGATTATCTTTCAAAGTAAAGCTTGTACTGAGAAAAGCAACACTGATCAGTTCTAACAGTGCTTTCTCACGTAGCAAACAACTGCTTGTCTTTACAAAGAAACGCATGTGCATTTCTTACTAAAGCTTTTTGAAATTAATAAACTTTCGAAAGAACGCGATTATCTTTCAAAGTAAAGCTTGTACTGAGAAAAGCAACACTGATCTCAGTTCTAACAGTGCTTTCACCCGTAGCAAACAACTGCATGTCTTTACAAAGAAACGCATGTGCGTTTCATACTAATGTTTTCGAGAAATTAATAAACTTCCAAAAGAACGCGAATATCTTTCAAAGTAAAGCTTGTACTGAGAAAGCAACACTGATCTCAGTTCTAACAGTGCTCTCACACGTAGCAAACAACTTCTTGTCTTCACAAAGAAACGCATGTGCGTTTCTTACTAGAGGTTCAGTGAAAATAATAAACTTTCGAAAGAACGCGATTATCTTTCAAAGTAAAGCTTGTACTGAGAAAAGCAACACTGATCTCAGTTCTAACAGTGCTTTCACACGTAGCAAACAACTGCTTGTCTTCACAAAGAAACGCATGTGCGTTTCTTACTAAAGCTTTCGTGAAATTAATAAACTTTCGAAAGAAAGCAATAATCTTTCAAAGTAAAGCTTGTACTGAGAAAAGCAACAATGATCTCAGTTCTAACGGTGCTTTCACACGTAGCAAACAACTGCTTGTCTTTCCATAGAAACTTATGTGCGTTTCTTACTAAAACTTTCTTGAAATTAATAAACTTTCGAAAGAACGCGATTATCTTTCAAAGTAAATTTGTACTGAGAAAAGCCACACTGATCTCAGTTCTAACAGTGCTTTCACACGTAGCAAACAAGTGCATGTCTTGACAAAGTAACGCATTTGCGTTTCTTACTAAACCTTTCGTGAAAATAAAAAACTTTTGAAAGAACGGGATTATCTTTCAAAGTAAAGCTTGTACTGAGAAAAGCAACACTGATCTCAGTTCTAACAGTGCTTTCACACGTAGCAAACAACGGCTTGTTTTTCCATAGAAACGCATGTGCGTTTCTTACTAAAGCTTTCTTGAAATTAATAAACTTTCGAAAGAACGTGATTATCTTTCAAAGTAAATTTGTACTGAGAAAAGCAACACTGATCTCAGTTCTAACAGTGCTTTCACACGTAGCAAACAACTGCTTGTCTTTACAAAAAAACGCATGTGCGTTTCTTACTAAAGCTTTCGTGAAATTAATAAACTTTTGAAAGAACGGGATTATCTTTCAAAGTAAAGCTTGTACTGAGAAAAGCAACACTGATCTCAGTTCTAACAGTGCTTTCACACGTAGCAAACAACTGCTTGTCTTTACAAAGAAACGCATGTTCGTTTCTTACTAAAGCTTTCTTGAAATTAATAAACGTTCGAAAGAATGCGATTATCTTTCAAAGTAAATCTTGTACTGAGAAAAGCAACACTGATCTCAGTTCTAACAGTGCTTTCACACGTACCAAATAACTGCTTGTCTTTTCAAAGAAACGCATGTGCATTTCTTACTAATGTTTTCGAGAAATTAATAAACTTCCAAAGAACGCGAATATCTTTCAAAGTAAAGCTTGTACTGGGAAAAGAAACACTGATCTCAATTCTAACAGTGCTTTCACACGTAGCAAACAACTGCTTGTCTTTACAAAGAAACGCATGTGCGTTTCTGACTAATGCTATCGAGAAATTAATAAACTTCTGAAAGAACGCGATTATCTTTCAAAGTAAAGCTTGTCCTGAGAAAAGCAACACTAATCTCAGTTCTAACAGTGCTTTCACACGTAGCAAACAACTGATTGTCTTTAAAGAAACGCATGTGCGTTTCTTACTAAAGATTTCGTGAAATTAATAAACTTCCGAAAGAACGCGATTATCTTTCAAAGGAAAACTTGTACTGAAAAAAGCAACACTGATATCAGTTCTAACAGTGCTTTCACACGTAGCAAACAACTGCTTGTCTTTCCATAGAAACGCATGTGCGTTTCTTACTAAAACTTTCTTGAAATTAATAAACTTTCGAAAGAACGCGATTATCTTTCAAAGTAAATTTGTACTGAGAAAAGCAACACTCATCTCAGTTCTAACAATTCTTTCACACGTAGCAAACAACTGCTTGTCTTTACAAAAAAAACGCATGTGCGTTTCTTACTAAAGCTTTTGTGAAATTAATAACCTTTTGAAAGAACGGGATTATCTTTCAAAGTAAAGCTTGTACTGAGAAAAGCAACACTGATCTCAGTTCTAACAGTGCTTTCACACGTAGCAAACAACTGCTTGTCTTCACAAAGAAACGCATGTGTGTATCTTACTAAAGCTTTCGTGAAATTAATAAACTTCCGAAAGAACGCGATTATCTTTCAAAGTAAAGCTTGTACTGAGAAAAGCAACACTGATCTCAGTTCTAACAGTGCTTTCACACGTAACAAACAATTGCTTTTCTTGACAAAGATACACATGTGCGTTTCTTACTAAAGCTTTCGTGAAATTAATAAATTTTCGAAAGAACGTGATTATCTTTCAAAGTAATGCTTGTAATGAGAAAAGCAACACTGATCTCAGTTCTAACAGTGCTTTCACACGTAGCAAAAAACTGCTTGTCTTTACTAAGAAATGCATGTGCGTTTCTTACTAAAGCTTTCGTGAAATTAATAAACTTCCGAAAGAACGCGATTATCTTTCAAAGTAAACTTGTACTGAGAAAAGCAACACTGATCTCAGTTCTAACAGTGCTTTCACACGTAGCAAACAACTGCTTGTCTTGACAAAGAAATGCATGTGCGTTTCTTACTAAAGCTTTCGTGAAATTAATAAACTTTTGAAAGAACGCGATTATCTTTCAAAGTAAAGCTTGTACTGAGAAAAGCAACACTGATCTCAGTTCTAACAGTGCTTTCACCCGTAGCAAACAAGTGCTTGTCTTGACAAAAAAACGCATGTGCTTTCTTAATAAGCTTCCGTGAAATTAATAAACTTCCGAAAGAACGCGATTATCTTTCAAAGTAAAGCTTGTACTGAGAAAAGCAACACTGATCTCAGTTCTAACAGTGCTTTCACACGTAGCAAACAAATGCTTGCCTTTACGAAGAAACGCATGTGCGTTTCTTACTAAAGCTTTCTTGAAATTAATAAACTTTCGAAAGAACGCGATTATCTTTCAAAGTAAATCTTGTACTGAGAAAAGCAACACTGATCTCAGTTCTAACACTGCTTTCACACGTACCAAACAACTGCTTGTCTTTTCAAAGAAACGCATGTGCATTTCTTACTAATGCTTTCGAGAAATTAATAAACTTCCGAAAGAACACGATTATCTTTCAAAGTAAAGCTTGTACTAAGAAAAGCAACACTGATCTCAGTTTTAAGAGTGCTTTCACATGTGGCAAACAACTGCTTGTCTTCACAAAGAAACGCATGTGCCTTTCTTACTAATGCTTACGAGAAATTATTAAACTTCCGAAAGAATGCGATTATCTTTCAAAGTAAAGCTTGTACTGAGAAAAGCAACACTGATCTCAGTTCTTACAGTGCTTTCACACGTAGCAAACAAGTGCTTGTCTTGACAAAGAAACGCATTTGCGTTTCTTACTAAAGCTTTCGTGAAATTAATAAACTTTCGAAAGAACGCGATTATCTTTCAAAGTAAAGCTTGTACTGAGAAAAGCAACACTGATGTCAGTTCTAACAGTGCTTTCACACGTAGCAAACATTTGCTTGTTTTTACATAGTAACGCATGTGCGTTTCTTACTAAAGCTTTGGTGAAATTAATAAACTTGCGAAAGGACGTGATTATCTTTTAAAAGAAAACTTGTACTGAGAAAAGCAACACTGATCTCAGTTCTAACAGTGCTTTCACAGGTAGCAAACAAGTGCTTGTCTTGACAAAGAAACGCATGTGCGTTTCTTACTAAAGCTTTCGTGAAATTAATAAACTTCTGAAAGTACGTGATTATCTTTCAAAGGAAAGCTTGTACTGAGAAAAGCAACACTGATCTCAGTTCTAACACTGCTTTCACACGTAGCAAACAACTGCTTGTCTTCACAAAGAAACGCATGTGCGTTTCTTACTAAAGCTTTCGTGAAATTAATAAACATCCGAAGAATGTGATTATGTTTCAAATTAAAGCTTGTACTGAGAAAAGCAACACTGATCTCAGTTCTAACAGTGCTTTCACATGTAGCAAACAAGTGCTTGTCTTTACAAAGAAACGCATGTGCGTTTCTTACTAATGCTTTCGAGAAATTAATAAACTTCCAAAAGAAAGCGATTATCTTTCAAAGGAAAGCTTGTACTGAGAAAAGCAACACTGATCTCAGTTCTAACAGGGCTTTCACACGTAGCAAACAACTGCTTGTCTTCACAAAGAAACGCATGTGCGTTTCTTACAAAGCTTTCGTGAAATTAATAAACATCCGAAGAATGTGATTATGTTTCAAAGTAAAGCTTGTACTGAGAAAAGCAACACTGATCTCAGTTCTAACAGTGCTTTCACACGTAGCAAAAAAGTGCTTGTCTTTACAAAGAAACGCATGTGTGTTTCTTACTAGAGCTTTCGTAAAATTAATAAACTTCCGAAAGAACGCGATTATCTTTCAAAGTAAAGCTTGTACTGAGAAAAGCAACACTGATCTCAGTTCTAACAGTGCTTTCACACGTAGCAAACAACTGCTTGTCTTCACAAAGAAACGCATGTGCGTTTCTTACTAAAGCTTTTGTGAAATTAATAAACTTTCGAAAAACGCGATTGTCTTTCAAAGTAAAGCTTGTACTGAGAAAAGCAACACTGATCTCAGTTCTAACAGTGCTTTCAAACGTAGCAAACAACTGCTTGTCTTTACTAAGGAATGCATGTGCGTTTCTTACTAAAGCTTTCGTGAAATTAATAAACTTCCGAAAACCCGCGATTATCTTTCAAAGTAAAGCTTGTACTGAGAAAAGCAACTCTGATCTCAGTTCAAACAGTGCTTTCACACGTAGCAAACAAATGCTTGCCTTTACGAAGAAACGCATGTGCGTTTCTTACTAAAGCTTTCTTGAAATTAATAAACTTTCGAAAGAACGCGATTATCTTTCAAAGTAAATCTTGTACTGAGAAAAGCAACACTGATCTCAGTTCTAACACTGCTTTCACACGTAGCAAACAACTGCTTGTCGTTACAAAGAAACGCATGTGCATTTCTTACTAATGCTTTCGAGAAATTAATAAACTTCCGAAAGAACACGATTATCTTTCAAAGTAAAGCTTGTACTAAGAAAAGCAACACTGATCTCAGTTCTAAGAGTGCTTTCACATGTGGCAAACAACTGCTTGTCTTCACAAAGAAACGCATGTGCCTTTCTTACTAATGCTTACGAGAAATTATTAAACTTCCCAAAGAACGCGATTATCTTTCAAAGTAAAGCTTGTACTGAGAAAAGCAACACTGATGTCAGTTCTAACAGTGCTTTCACACGTAGCAAACATTTGCTTGTTTTTACATAGTAACGCATGTGCGTTTCTTACTAAAGCTTTGGTGAAATTAATAAACTTGCGAAAGGACGTGATTATCTTTCAAAAGAAAACTTGTACTGAGAAAAGCAACACTGATCTCAGTTCTAACAGTGCTTTCACAGGTAGCAAACAAGTGCTTGTCTTGACAAAGAAACGCATGTGCGTTTCTTACTAAAGCTTTCGTGAAATTAATAAACTTCTGAAAGTACGTGATTATCTTTCAAAGGAAAGCTTGTACTGAGAAAAGCAACACTGACCTCAGTTCTAACAGTGCTTTCACACATAGCAAACAACTGCTTGTCTTGACAAAGAAACGCATGTGGATTTCTTACTAAAGCTTTCGTGAAATTAATAAACTTCCGAAGAACGCGATTATCTTTCAAAGGAAGCTTGTACTGAGAAAAGCAACACTGATCTCACTTCTAACAGTGCTTTCACACATAGCAAACAACTGCTTGTCTTGACAAAGAAACTCATGTGTGTTTGTTACTAAAGCTTTCGTGAAGTTAATAAACTTTCGAAAGAATGCGATTATCTTTCAAAGTAAAGCTTGTACTGAGAAAAGCAACACTGATGTCAGTTCTAACAGTGCTTTCACACGTAGCAAACAACTGCTTGTCTTCACAAAGAAACGCATGTGTGTTTCTTACTAAAGCTTTCGTGAAATTAATAAACTTCCGAAAGAACGCAATTATCTTTCAAAGTAAAGCTTGTACTGAGAAAAGCAACACTGATCTCAGTTCTAACAGTGCTTTCACACGTAACAAACAATTGCTTTTCTTGACAAAGAAACGCATGTGCGTTTCTTACTAAAGCTTTCATGAAATTAACAAACTTTCGAAAGAACCGATTATCTTTCAAAGTAAAGCTTGTACTGAGAAAAGCAACACTGATCAGTTCTAACAGTGCTTTCTCACGTAGCAAACAACTGCTTGTCTTTACAAAGAAACGCATGTGCGTTTCTTACTAAAGCTTTCTTGAAATTAATAAACTTTCGAAAGAACGCGATTATCTTTCAAAGTAAAGCTTGTACTGAGAAAAGCAACACTGATCTCAGTTCTAACAGTGCTTTCACCCGTAGCAAACAACTGCATGTCTTTACAAAGAAACACATGTGCGTTTCATACTAATGTTTTCGAGAAATTAATAAACTTCCAAAAGAACGCGAATATCTTTCAAAGTAAAGCTTGTACTGAGAAAGCAACACTGATCTCAGTTCTAACAGTGCTCTCACACGTAGCAAACAACTTCTTGTCTTCACAAAGAAACGCATGTGCGTTTCTTACTAGAGGTTCAGTGAAAATAATAAACTTTCGAAAGAACGCGATTATCTTTCAAAGTAAAGCTTGTACTGAGAAAAGCAACACTGATCTCAGTTCTAACAGTGCTTTCACACGTAGCAAACAACTGCTTGTCTTCACAAAGAAACGCATGTGCGTTTCTTACTAAAGCTTTCGTGAAATTAATAAACTTTTGAAAGAACGGGATTATCTTTCAAAGTAAAGCTTGTACTGAGAAAAGCAACACTGATCTCAGTTCTAACAGTGCTTTCACACGTAGCAAACAACTGCTTGTCTTTACAAAGAAACGCATGTTCGTTTCTTACTAAAGCTTTCTTGAAATTAATAAACGTTCGAAAGAATGCGATTATCTTTCAAAGTAAATCTTGTACTGAGAAAAGCAACACTGATCTCAGTTCTAACAGTGCTTTCACACGTACCAAATAACTGCTTGTCTTTTCAAAGAAACGCATGTGCATTTCTTACTAATGTTTTCGAGAAATTAATAAACTTCCAAAGAACGCGAATATCTTTCAAAGTAAAGCTTGTACTGGGAAAAGAAACACTGATCTCAATTCTAACAGTGCTTTCACACGTAGCAAACAACTGCTTGTCTTTACAAAGAAACGCATGTGCGTTTCTGACTAATGCTATCGAGAAATTAATAAACTTCTGAAAGAACGCGATTATCTTTCAAAGTAAAGCTTGTCCTGAGAAAAGCAACACTAATCTCAGTTCTAACAGTGCTTTCACACGTAGCAAACAACTGATTGTCTTTAAAGAAACGCATGTGCGTTTCTTACTAAAGATTTCGTGAAATTAATAAACTTCCGAAAGAACGCGATTATCTTTCAAAGGAAAACTTGTACTGAAAAAAGCAACACTGATATCAGTTCTAACAGTGCTTTCACACGTAGCAAACAACTGCTTGTCTTTCCATAGAAACGCATGTGCGTTTCTTACTAAAACTTTCTTGAAATTAATAAACTTTCGAAAGAACGCGATTATCTTTCAAAGTAAATTTATACTGAGAAAAGCAACACTCATCTCAGTTCTAACAATTCTTTCACACGTAGCAAACAACTGCTTGTCTTTACAAAAAAACGCATGTGCGTTTCTTACTAAAGCTTTTGTGAAATTAATAACCTTTTGAAAGAACGGGATTATCTTTCAAAGTAAAGCTTGTACTGAGAAAAGCAACACTGATCTCAGTTCTAACAGTGCTTTCACACGTAGCAAACAACTGCTTGTCTTCACAAAGAAACGCATGTGTGTATCTACTAAAGCTTTCGTGAAATTAATAAACTTCCGAAAGAACGCGATTATCTTTCAAAGTAAAGCTTGTACTGAGAAAAGCAACACTGATCTCAGTTCTAACAGTGCTTTCACACGTAACAAACAATTGCTTTTCTTGACAAAGATACGCATGTGCGTTTCTTACTAAAGCTTTCGTGAAATTAATAAATTTTCGAAAGAACGTGATTATCTTTCAAAGTAATGCTTGTAATGAGAAAAGCAACACTGATCTCAGTTCTAACAGTGCTTTCACACGTAGCAAAAAACTGCTTGTCTTTACTAAGAAATGCATGTGCGTTTCTTACTAAAGCTTTCGTGAAATTAATAAACTTCCGAAAGAACGCGATTATCTTTCAAAGTAAACTTGTACTGAGAAAAGCAACACTGATCTCAGTTCTAACAGTGCTTTCACACGTAGCAAACAACTGCTTGTCTTGACAAAGAAATGCATGTGCGTTTCTTACTAAAGCTTTCGTGAAATTAATAAACTTTTGAAAGAACGCGATTATCTTTCAAAGTAAAGCTTGTACTGAGAAAAGCAACACTGATCTCAGTTCTAACAGTGCTTTCACCCGTAGCAAACAAGTGCTTGTCTTGACAAAAAAACGCATGTGCTTTCTTAATAAGCTTTCGTGAAATTAATAAACTTCCGAAAGAACGCGATTATCTTTCAAAGTAAAGCTTGTACTGAGAAAAGCAACACTGATCTCAGTTCTAACAGTGCTTTCACACGTAGCAAACAAATGCTTGCCTTTACGAAGAAACGCATGTGCGTTTCTTACTAAAGCTTTCTTGAAATTAATAAACTTTCGAAAGAACGCGATTATCTTTCAAAGTAAATCTTGTACTGAGAAAAGCAACACTGATCTCAGTTCTAACACTGCTTTCACACGTACCAAACAACTGCTTGTCTTTACAAAGAAACGCATGTGCATTTCTTACTAATGCTTTCGAGAAATTAATAAACTTCCGAAAGAACACGATTATCTTTCAAAGTAAAGCTTGTACTAAGAAAAGCAACACTGATCTCAGTTTTAAGAGTGCTTTCACATGTGGCAAACAACTGCTTGTCTTCACAAAGAAACGCATGTGCCTTTCTTACTAATGCTTACGAGAAATTATTAAACTTCCGAAAGAATGCGATTATCTTTCAAAGTAAAGCTTGTACTGAGAAAAGCAACACTGATCTCAGTTCTTACAGTGCTTTCACACGTAGCAAACAAGTGCTTGTCTTGACAAAGAAACGCATGTGCGTTTCTTACTAAAGCTTTCGTGAAATTAATAAACTTTCGAAAGAACGCGATTGTCTTTCAAAGTAAAGCTTGTACTGAGAAAAGCAACACTGATGTCAGTTCTAACAGTGCTTTCACACGTAGCAAACATTTGCTTGTTTTTACATAGTATCGCATGTGCGTTTCTTACTAAAGCTTTGGTGAAATTAATAAACTTGCGAAAGGACGTGATTATCTTTTAAAAGAAAACTTGTACTGAGAAAAGCAACACTGATCTCAGTTCTAACAGTGCTTTCACAGGTAGCAAACAAGTGCTTGTCTTGACAAAGAAACGCATGTGCGTTTCTTACTAAAGCTTTCGTGAAATTAATAAACTTCTGAAAGTACGTGATTATCTTTCAAAGGAAAGCTTGTACTGAGAAAAGCAACACTGATCTCAGTTCTAACACTGCTTTCACACGTAGCAAACAACTGCTTGTCTTCACAAAGAAACGCATGTGCGTTTCTTACTAAAGCTTTCGTGAAATTAATAAACATCCGAAGAATGTGATTATGTTTCAAATTAAAGCTTGTACTGAGAAAAGCAACACTGATCTCAGTTCTAACAGTGCTTTCACACGTAGCAAACAAGTGCTTGTCTTTACAAAGAAACGCATGTGCGTTTCTTACTAATGCTTTCGAGAAATTAAAAAACTTCCAAAAGAAAGCGATTATCTTTCAAAGGAAAGCTTGTACTGAGAAAAGCAACACTGATCTCAGTTCTAACAGGGCTTTCACACGTAGCAAACAACTGCTTGTCTTCACAAAGAAACGCATGTGCGTTTCTTACAAAGCTTTCGTGAAATTAATAAACATCCGAAGAATGTGATTATGTTTCAAAGTAAAGCTTGTACTGAGAAAAGCAACACTGATCTCAGTTCTAACAGTGCTTTCACACGTAGCAAAAAAGTGCTTGTCTTTACAAAGAAACGCATGTGCGTTTCTTACTAAAGCTTTGGTGAAATTAATAAACTTGCGAAAGGACGTGATTATCTTTCAAAAGAAAACTTGTACTGAGAAAAGCAACACTGATCTCAGTTCTAACAGTGCTTTCACAGGTAGCAAACAAGTGCTTGTCTTGACAAAGAAACGCATGTGCGTTTCTTACTAAAGCTTTCGTGAAATTAATAAACTTCTGAAAGTACGTGATTATCTTTCAAAGGAAAGCTTGTACTGAGAAAAGCAACACTGACCTCAGTTCTAACAGTGCTTTCACACATAGCAAACAACTGCTTGTCTTGACAAAGAAACGCATGTGGATTTCTTACTAAAGCTTTCGTGAAATTAATAAACTTCCGAAGAACGCGATTATCTTTCAAAGGAAGCTTGTACTGAGAAAAGCAACACTGATCTCAGTTCTAACAGTGCTTTCACACATAGCAAACAACTGCTTGTCTTGACAAAGAAACTCATGTGTGTTTGTTACTAAAGCTTTCGTGAAGTTAATAAACTTTCGAAAGAATGCGATTATCTTTCAAAGTAAAGCTTGTACTGAGAAAAGCAACACTGATGTCAGTTCTAACAGTGCTTTCACACGTAGCAAACAACTGCTTGTCTTCACAAAGAAACGCATGTGTGTTTCTTACTAAAGCTTTCGTTAAATTAATAAACTTCCGAAAGAACGCAATTATCTTTCAAAGTAAAGCTTGTACTGAGAAAAGCAACACTGATCTCAGTTCTAACAGTGCTTTCACACGTAACAAACAATTGCTTTTCTTGACAAAGAAACGCATGTGCGTTTCTTACTAAAGCTTTCATGAAATTAACAAACTTTCGAAAGAACCGATTATCTTTCAAAGTAAAGCTTGTACTGAGAAAAGCAACACTGATCAGTTCTAACAGTGCTTTCTCACGTAGCAAACAACTGCTTGTCTTTACAAAGAAACGCATGTGCGTTTCTTACTAAAGCTTTCTTGAAATTAATAAACTTTCGAAAGAACGCGATTATCTTTCAAAGTAAAGCTTGTACTGAGAAAAGCAACACTGATCTCAGTTCTAACAGTGCTTTCACCCGTAGCAAACAACTGCATGTCTTTACAAAGAAACACATGTGCGTTTCATACTAATGTTTTCGAGAAATTAATAAACTTCCAAAAGAACGCGAATATCTTTCAAAGTAAAGCTTGTACTGAGAAAGCAACACTGATCTCAGTTCTAACAGTGCTCTCACACGTAGCAAACAACTTCTTGTCTTCACAAAGAAACGCATGTGCGTTTCTTACTAGAGGTTCAGTGAAAATAATAAACTTTCGAAAGAACGCGATTATCTTTCAAAGTAAAGCTTGTACTGAGGAAAGCAACACTGATCTCAGTTCTAACAGTGCTTTCACACGTAGCAAACAACTGCTTGTCTTCACAAAGAAACGCATGTGCGTTTCTTACTAAAGCTTTCGTGAAATTAATAAACTTTTGAAAGAACGGGATTATCTTTCAAAGTAAAGCTTGTACTGAGAAAAGCAACACTGATCTCAGTTCTAACAGTGCTTTCACACGTAGCAAACAACTGCTTGTCTTTACAAAGAAACGCATGTTCGTTTCTTACTAAAGCTTTCTTGAAATTAATAAACGTTCGAAAGAATGCGATTATCTTTCAAAGTAAATCTTGTACTGAGAAAAGCAACACTGATCTCAGTTCTAACATGCTTTCACACGTACCAAATAACTGCTTGTCTTTTCAAAGAAACGCATGTGCATTTCTTACTAATGTTTTCGAGAAATTAATAAACTTCCAAAGAACGCGAATATCTTTCAAAGTAAAGCTTGTACTGGGAAAAGAAACACTGATCTCAATTCTAACAGTGCTTTCACACGTAGCAAACAACTGCTTGTCTTTACAAAGAAACGCATGTGCGTTTCTGACTAATGCTATCGAGAAATTAATAAACTTCTGAAAGAACGCGATTATCTTTCAAAGTAAAGCTTGTCCTGAGAAAAGCAACACTAATCTCAGTTCTAACAGTGCTTTCACACGTAGCAAACAACTGATTGTCTTTAAAGAAACGCATGTGCGTTTCTTACTAAAGATTTCGTGAAATTAATAAACTTCCGAAAGAACGCGATTATCTTTCAAAGGAAAACTTGTACTGAAAAAAGCAACACTGATATCAGTTCTAACAGTGCTTTCACACGTAGCAAACAACTGCTTGTCTTTCCATAGAAACGCATGTGCGTTTCTTACTAAAACTTTCTTGAAATTAATAAACTTTCGAAAGAACGCGATTATCTTTCAAAGTAAATTTGTACTGAGAAAAGCAACACTCATCTCAGTTCTAACAATGCTTTCACACGTAGCAAACAACTGCTTGTCTTTAAAAAAAACGCATGTGCGTTTCTTACTAATGCTTACGAGAAATTATTAAACTTCCCAAAGAACGCGATTATCTTTCAAAGTAAAGCTTGTACTGAGAAAAGCAACACTGATCTCAGTTCTAACAGTGCTTTCACACGTAGCAAACAACTGCTTGTCTTCACAAAGAAACGCATGTGTGTATCTTACTAAAGCTTTCGTGAAATTAATAAACTTCCGAAAGAACGCGATTATCTTTCAAAGTAAAGCTTGTACTGAGAAAAGCAACACTGATCTCAGTTCTAACAGTGCTTTCACACGTAACAAACAATTGCTTTTCTTGACAAAGATACGCATGTGCGTTTCTTACTAAAGCTTTCGTGAAATTAATAAATTTTCGAAAGAACGTGATTATCTTTCAAAGTAATGCTTGTAATGAGAAAAGCAACACTGATCTCAGTTCTAACAGTGCTTTCACACGTAGCAAAAAACTGCTTGTCTTTACTAAGAAATGCATGTGCGTTTCTTACTAAAGCTTTCGTGAAATTAATAAACTTCCGAAAGAACGCGATTATCTTTCAAAGTAAACTTGTACTGAGAAAAGCAACACTGATCTCAGTTCTAACAGTGCTTTCACACGTAGCAAACAACTGCTTGTCTTGACAAAGAAATGCATGTGCGTTTCTTACTAAAGCTTTCGTGAAATTAATAAACTTTTGAAAGAACGCGATTATCTTTCAAAGTAAAGCTTGTACTGAGAAAAGCAACACTGATCTCAGTTCTAACAGTGCTTTCACCCGTAGCAAACAAGTGCTTGTCTTGACAAAAAAACGCATGTGCTTTCTTAATAAGCTTTCGTGAAATTAATAAACTTCCGAAAGAACGCGATTATCTTTCAAAGTAAAGCTTGTACTGAGAAAAGCAACACTGATCTCAGTTCTAACAGTGCTTTCACACGTAGCAAACAAATGCTTGCCTTTACGAAGAAACGCATGTGCGTTTCTTACTAAAGCTTTCTTGAAATTAATAAACTTTCGAAAGAACGCGATTATCTTTCAAAGTAAATCTTGTACTGAGAAAAGCAACACTGATCTCAGTTCTAACACTGCTTTCACACGTACCAAACAACTGCTTGTCTTTTCAAAGAAACGCATGTGCATTTCTTACTAATGCTTTCGAGAAATTAATAAACTTCCGAAAGAACACGATTATCTTTCAAAGTAAAGCTTGTACTAAGAAAAGCAACACTGATCTCAGTTTTAAGAGTGCTTTCACATGTGGCAAACAACTGCTTGTCTTCACAAAGAAACGCATGTGCCTTTCTTACTAATGCTTACGAGAAATTATTAAACTTCTGAAAGAATGCGATTATCTTTCAAAGTAAAGCTTGTACTGAGAAAAGCAACACTGATCTCAGTTCTTACAGTGCTTTCACACGTAGCAAACAAGTGCTTGTCTTGACAAAGAAACGCATGTGCGTTTCTTACTAAAGCTTTCGTGAAATTAATAAACTTTCGAAAGAACGCGATTGTCTTTCAAAGTAAAGCTTGTACTGAGAAAAGCAACACTGATGTCAGTTCTAACAGTGCTTTCACACGTAGCAAACAAGTGCTTGTCTTTACAAAGAAACGCATGTGCGTTTCTTACTAATGCTTTCGAGAAATTAATAAACTTCCAAAAGAAAGCGATTATCTTTCAAAGGAAAGCTTGTACTGAGAAAAGCAACACTGATCTCAGTTCTAACAGGGCTTTCACACGTAGCAAACAACTGCTTGTCTTCACAAAGAAACGCATGTGCGTTTCTTACAAAGCTTTCGTGAAATTAATAAACATCCAAAGAATGTGATTATGTTTCAAAGTAAAGCTTGTACTGAGAAAAGCAACACTGATCTCAGTTCTAACAGTGCTTTCACACGTAGCAAAAAAGTGCTTGTCTTTACAAAGAAACGCATGTGTGTTTCTTACTAGAGCTTTCGTCAAATTAATAAACTTCCGAAAGAACGCGATTATCTTTCAAAGTAAAGCTTGTACTGAGAAAAGCAACACTGATCTCAGTTCTAACAGTGCTTTCACACGTAGCAAACAACTGCTTGTCTTCACAAAGAAACGCATGTGCGTTTCTTACTAAAGCTTTTGTGAAATTAATAAACTTTCGAAAAACGCGATTGTCTTTCAAAGTAAAGCTTGTACTGAGAAAAGCAACACTGATCTCAGTTCTAACAGTGCTTTCACACGTAGCAAACAACTGCTTGTCTTTACTAAGGAATGCATGTGCGTTTCTTACTAAAGCTTTCGTGAAATTAATAAACTTCCGAAAACCCGCGATTATCTTTCAAAGTAAAGCTTGTACTGAGAAAAGCAACTCTGATCTCAGTTCAAACAGTGCTTTCACACGTAGCAAACAAATGCTTGCCTTTACGAAGAAACGCATGTGCGTTTCTTACTAAAGCTTTCTTGAAATTAATAAACTTTCGAAAGAACGCGATTATCTTTCAAAGTAAATCTTGTACTGAGAAAAGCAACACTGATCTCAGTTCTAACACTGCTTTCACACGTAGCAAACAACTGCTTGTCGTTACAAAGAAACGCATGTGCATTTCTTACTAATGCTTTCGAGAAATTAATAAACTTCCGAAAGAACACGATTATCTTTCAAAGTAAAGCTTGTACTAAGAAAAGCAACACTGATCTCAGTTCTAAGAGTGCTTTCACATGTGGCAAACAACTGCTTGTCTTCACAAAGAAACGCATGTGCCTTTCTTACTAATGCTTACGAGAAATTATTAAACTTCCCAAAGAACGCGATTATCTTTCAAAGTAAAGCTTGTACTGAGAAAAGCAACACTGATGTCAGTTCTAACAGTGCTTTCACACGTAGCAAACATTTGCTTGTTTTTACATAGTAACGCATGTGCGTTTCTTACTAAAGCTTTGGTGAAATTAATAAACTTGCGAAAGGACGTGATTATCTTTCAAAAGAAAACTTGTACTGAGAAAAGCAACACTGATCTCAGTTCTAACCGTGCTTTCACAGGTAGCAAACAAGTGCTTGTCTTGACAAAGAAACGCATGTGCGTTTCTTACTAAAGCTTTCGTGAAATTAATAAACTTCTGAAAGTACGTGATTATCTTTCAAAGGAAAGCTTGTACTGAGAAAAGCAACACTGACCTCAGTTCTAACAGTGCTTTCACACATAGCAAACAACTGCTTGTCTTGACAAAGAAACGCATGTGGATTTCTTACTAAAGCTTTCGTGAAATTAATAAACTTCCGAAGAACGCGATTATCTTTCAAAGGAAGCTTGTACTGAGAAAAGCAACACTGATCTCAGTTCTAACAGTGCTTTCACACATAGCAAACAACTGCTTGTCTTGACAAAGAAACTCATGTGTGTTTGTTACTAAAGCTTTCGTGAAGTTAATAAACTTTCGAAAGAATGCGATTATCTTTCAAAGTAAAGCTTGTACTGAGAAAAGCAACACTGATCTCAGTTCTAACAGTGCTTTCACACGTAGCAAACAACTGCTTGTCTTCACAAAGAAACGCATGTGTGTTTCTTACTAAAGCTTTCGTGAAATTAATAAACTTCCGAAAGAACGCGATTATCTTTCAAAGTAAAGCTTGTACTGAGAAAAGCAACACTGATCTCAGTTCTAACAGTGCTTTCACACGTAACAAACAATTGCTTTTCTTGACAAAGAAACGCATGTGCGTTTCTTACTAAAGCTTTCATGAAATTAACAAACTTTCGAAAGAACCGATTATCTTTCAAAGTAAAGCTTGTACTGAGAAAAGCAACACTGATCAGTTCTAACAGTGCTTTCTCACGTAGCAAACAACTGCTTGTCTTTACAAAGAAACGCATGTGCGTTTCTTACTAAAGCTTTCTTGAAATTAATAAACTTTCGAAAGAACGCGATTATCTTTCAAAGTAAAGCTTGTACTGAGAAAAGCAACACTGATCTCAGTTCTAACAGTGCTTTCACCCGTAGCAAACAACTGCATGTCTTTACAAAGAAACACATGTGCGTTTCATACTAATGTTTTCGAGAAATTAATAAACTTCCAAAAGAACGCGAATATCTTTCAAAGTAAAGCTTGTACTGAGAAAGCAACACTGATCTCAGTTCTAACAGTGCTCTCACACGTAGCAAACAACTTCTTGTCTTCACAAAGAAACGCATGTGCGTTTCTTACTAGAGGTTCAGTGAAAATAATAAACTTTCGAAAGAACGCGATTATCTTTCAAAGTAAAGCTTGTACTGAGAAAAGCAACACTGATCTCAGTTCTAACAGTGCTTTCACACGTAGCAAACAACTGCTTGTCTTCACAAAGAAACGCATGTGCGTTTCTTACTAAAGCTTTCGTGAAATTAATAAACTTTCGAAAGAAAGCAATAATCTTTCAAAGTAAAGCTTGTACTGAGAAAAGCAACAATGATCTCAGTTCTAACGGTGCTTTCACACGTAGCAAACAACTGCTTGTCTTTCCATAGAAACGCATGTGCGTTTCTTACTAAAACATTCTTGAAATTAATAAACTTTCGAAAGAACGCGATTATCTTTCAAAGTAAATTTGTACTGAGAAAAGCCACACTGATCTCAGTTCTAACAGTGCTTTCACACGTAGCAAACAAGTGCATGTCTTGACAAAGTATCGCATTTGCGTTTCTTACTAAACCTTTCGTGAAAATAAAAAACTTTTGAAACAACGCGATTATCTTTCAAAGTAAACCTTGTACTGAGAAAAGCAACACTGATCTCAGTTCTAACAGTGCTTTCACACGTAGCAAACAACGGCTTGTTTTTCCATAGAAACGCATGTGCGTTTCTTACTAAAGCTTTCTTGAAATTAATAAACTTTCGAAAGAACGTGATTATCTTTCAAAGTAAATTTGTACTGAGAAAAGCAACACTGATCTCAGTTCTAACAGTGCTTTCACACGTAGCAAACAACTGCTTGTCTTTACAAAAAAACGCATGTGCGTTTCTTACTAAAGCTTTCGTGAAATTAATAAACTTTTGAAAGAACGGGATTATCTTTCAAAGTAAAGCTTGTACTGAGAAAAGCAACACTGATCTCAGTTCTAACAGTGCTTTCACACGTAGCAAACAACTGCTTGTCTTTACAAAGAAACGCATGTTCGTTTCTTACTAAAGCTTTCTTGAAATTAATAAACGTTCGAAAGAATGCGATTATCTTTCAAAGTAAATCTTGTACTGAGAAAAGCAACACTGATCTCAGTTCTAACAGTGCTTTCACACGTACCAAATAACTGCTTGTCTTTTCAAAGAAACGCATGTGCATTTCTTACTAATGTTTTCGAGAAATTAATAAACTTCCAAAGAACGCGAATATCTTTCAAAGTAAAGCTTGTACTGGGAAAAGAAACACTGATCTCAATTCTAACAGTGCTTTCACACGTAGCAAACAACTGCTTGTCTTTACAAAGAAACGCATGTGCGTTTCTGACTAATGCTATCGAGAAATTAATAAACTTCTGAAAGAACGCGATTATCTTTCAAAGTAAAGCTTGTCCTGAGAAAAGCAACACTAATCTCAGTTCTAACAGTGCTTTCACACGTAGCAAACAACTGATTGTCTTTAAAGAAACGCATGTGCGTTTCTTACTAAAGATTTCGTGAAATTAATAAACTTCCGAAAGAACGCGATTATCTTTCAAAGGAAAACTTGTACTGAAAAAAGCAACACTGATATCAGTTCTAACAGTGCTTTCACACGTAGCAAACAACTGCTTGTCTTTCCATAGAAACGCATGTGCGTTTCTTACTAAAACTTTCTTGAAATTAATAAACTTTCGAAAGAACGCGATTATCTTTCAAAGTAAATTTGTACTGAGAAAAGCAACACTCATCTCAGTTCTAACAATGCTTTCACACGTAGCAAACAACTGCTTGTCTTTACAAAAAAACGCATGTGCGTTTCTTACTAAAGCTTTTGTGAAATTAATAAACTTTTGAAAGAACGGGATTATCTTTCAAAGTAAAGCTTGTACTGAGAAAAGCAACACTGATCTCAGTTCTAACAGTGCTTTCACACGTAGCAAACAACTGCTTGTCTTCACAAAGAAACGCATGTGTGTTTCTTACTAAAGCTTTCGTGAAATTAATAAACTTCCGAAAGAACGCGATTATCTTTCAAAGTAAAGCTTGTACTGAGAAAAGCAACACTGATCTCAGTTCTAACAGTGCTTTCACACGTAACAAACAATTGCTTTTCTTGACAAAGAAACGCATGTGCGTTTCTTACTAAAGCTTTCATGAAATTAACAAACTTTCGAAAGAACCGATTATCTTTCAAAGTAAAGCTTGTACTGAGAAAAGCAACACTGATCAGTTCTAACAGTGCTTTCTCACGTAGCAAACAACTGCTTGTCTTTACAAAGAAACGCATGTGCGTTTCTTACTAAAGCTTTCTTGAAATTAATAAACTTTCGAAAGAACGCGATTATCTTTCAAAGTAAAGCTTGTACTGAGAAAAGCAACACTGATCTCAGTTCTAACAGTGCTTTCACCCGTAGCAAACAACTGCATGTCTTTACAAAGAAACACATGTGCGTTTCATACTAATGTTTTCGAGAAATTAATAAACTTCCAAAAGAACGCGAATATCTTTCAAAGTAAAGCTTGTACTGGGAAAGCAACACTGATCTCAGTTCTAACAGTGCTCTCACACGTAGCAAACAACTTCTTGTCTTCACAAAGAAACGCATGTGCGTTTCTTACTAGAGGTTCAGTGAAAATAATAAACTTTCGAAAGAACGCGATTATCTTTCAAAGTAAAGCTTGTACTGAGAAAAGCAACACTGATCTCAGTTCTAACAGTGCTTTCACACGTAGCAAACAACTGCTTGTCTTCACAAAGAAACGCATGTGCGTTTCTTACTAAAGCTTTCGTGAAATTAATAAACTTTCGAAAGAAAGCAATAATCTTTCAAAGTAAAGCTTGTACTGAGAAAAGCAACAATGATCTCAGTTCTAACGGTGCTTTCACACGTAGCAAACAACTGCTTGTCTTTCCATAGAAACGCATGTGCGTTTCTTACTAAAACTTTCTTGAAATTAATAAACTTTCGAAAGAACGCGATTATCTTTCAAAGTAAATTTGTACTGAGAAAAGCCACACTGATCTCAGTTCTAACAGTGCTTTCACACGCAGCAAACAAGTGCATGTCTTGACAAAGTAACGCATTTGCGTTTCTTACTAAACCTTTCGTGAAAATAAAAAACTTTTGAAACAACGCGATTATCTTTCAAAGTAAACCTTGTACTGAGAAAAGCAACACTGATCTCAGTTCTAACAGTGCTTTCACACGTAGCAAACAACGGCTTGTTTTTCCATAGAAACGCATGTGCGTTTCTTACTAAAGCTTTCTTGAAATTAATAAACTTTCGAAAGAACGTGATTATCTTTCAAAGTAAATTTGTACTGAGAAAAGCAACACTGATCTCAGTTCTAACAGTGCTTTCACACATAGCAAACAACTGCTTGTCTTTACAAAAAAACGCATGTGCGTTTCTTACTAAAGCTTTCGTGAAATTAATAAACTTTTGAAAGAACGGGATTATCTTTCAAAGTAAAGCTTGTACTGAGAAAAGCAACACTGATCTCAGTTCTAACAGTGCTTTCACACGTAGCAAACAACTGCTTGTCTTTACAAAGAAACGCATGTTCGTTTCTTACTAAAGCTTTCTTGAAATTAATAAACGTTCGAAAGAATGCGATTATCTTTCAAAGTAAATCTTGTACTGAGAAAAGCAACACTGATCTCAGTTCTAACAGTGCTTTCACACGTACCAAATAACTGCTTGTCTTTTCAAAGAAACGCATGTGCATTTCTTACTAATGTTTTCGAGAAATTAATAAACTTCCAAAGAACGCGAATATCTTTCAAAGTAAAGCTTGTACTGGGAAAAGAAACACTGATCTCAATTCTAACAGTGCTTTCACACGTAGCAAACAACTGCTTGTCTTTACAAAGAAACGCATGTGCGTTTCTGACTAATGCTATCGAGAAATTAATAAACTTCTGAAAGAACGCGATTATCTTTCAAAGTAAAGCTTGTCCTGAGAAAAGCAACACTAATCTCAGTTCTAACAGTGCTTTCACACGTAGCAAACAACTGATTGTCTTTAAAGAAACGCATGTGCGTTTCTTACTAAAGATTTCGTGAAATTAATAAACTTCCGAAAGAACGCGATTATCTTTCAAAGGAAAACTTGTACTGAAAAAAGCAACACTGATATCAGTTCTAACAGTGCTTTCACACGTAGCAAACAACTGCTTGTCTTTCCATAGAAACGCATGTGCGTTTCTTACTAAAACTTTCTTGAAATTAATAAACTTTCGAAAGAACGCGATTATCTTTCAAAGTAAATTTGTACTGAGAAAAGCAACACTGATCTCAGTTCTAACAATGCTTTCACACGTAGCAAACAACTGCTTGTCTTTACAAAAAAACGCATGTGCGTTTCTTACTAAAGCTTTTGTGAAATTAATAAACTTTTGAAAGAACGGGATTATCTTTCAAAGTAAAGCTTGTACTGAGAAAAGCAACACTGATCTCAGTTCTAACAGTGCTTTCACACGTAGCAAACAACTGCTTGTCTTCACAAAGAAACGCATGTGTGTATCTTACTAAAGCTTTCGTGAAATTAATAAACTTCCGAAAGAACGCGATTATCTTTCAAAGTAAAGCTTGTACTGAGAAAAGCAACACTGATCTCAGTTCTAACAGTGCTTTCACACGTAGCAAACAAATGCTTGCCTTTACGAAGAAACGCATGTGCGTTTCTTACTAAAGCTTTCTTGAAATTAATAAACTTTCGAAAGAACGCGATTATCTTTCAAAGTAAATCTTGTACTGAGAAAAGCAACACTGATCTCAGTTCTAACACTGCTTTCACACGTACCAAACAACTGCTTGTCTTTTCAAAGAAACGCATGTGCATTTCTTACTAATGCTTTCGAGAAATTAATAAACTTCCGAAAGAACACTATTATCTTTCAAAGTAAAGCTTGTACTAAGAAAAGCAACACTGATCTCAGTTCTAAGAGTGCTTTCACATGTGGCAAACAAATGCTTGTCTTCACAAAGAAACGCATGTGCCTTTCTTACTAATGCTTACGAGAAATTATTAAACTTCCGAAAGAATGCAATTATCTTTCAAAGTAAAGCTTGTACTGAGAAAAGCAACACTGATCTCAGTTCTTACAGTGCTTTCACACGTAGCAAACAAGTGCTTGTCTTGACAAAGAAACGCATGTGCGTTTCTTACTAAAGCTTTCGTGAAATTAATAAACATCCGAAGAATGTGATTATGTTTCAAATTAAAGCTTGTACTGAGAAAAGCAACACTGATCTCAGTTCTAACAGTGCTTTCACACGTAGCAAACAAGTGCTTGTCTTTACAAAGAAACGCATGTGCGTTTCTTACTAATGCTTTCGAGAAATTAATAAACTTCCAAAAGAAAGCGATAATCTTTCAAAGGATAGCTTGTACTGAGAAAAGCAACACTGATCTCAGTTCTAACAGGGCTTTCACACGTAGCAAACAACTGCTTGTCTTCACAAAGAAACGCATGTGCGTTTCTTACAAAGCTTTCGTGAAATTAATAAACATCCGAAGAATGTGATTATGTTTCAAAGTAAAGCTTGTACTGAGAAAAGCAACACTGATCTCAGTTCTAACAGTGCTTTCACACGTAGCAAAAAAGTGCTTGTCTTTACAAAGAAACGCATGTGCGTTTCTTACTAAAGCTTTTGTGAAATTAATAAACTTTCGAAAAACGCGATTGTCTTTCAAAGTAAAGCTTGTACTGAGAAAAGCAACACTGATCTCAGTTCTAACAGTGCTTTCACACGTAGCAAACAACTGCTTGTGTTTACTAAGGAATGCATGTGCGTTTCTTACTAAAGCTTTCGTGAAATTAATAAACTTCCGAAAACCCGCGATTATCTTTCAAAGTAAAGCTTGTACTGAGAAAAGCAACTCTGATCTCAGTTCAAACAGTGCTTTCACACGTAGCAAACAAATGCTTGCCTTTACGAAGAAACGCAAGTGCGTTTCTTACTAAAGCTTTCTTGAAATTAATAAACTTTCGAAAGAACGCGATTATCTTTCAAAGTAAATCTTGTACTGAGAAAAGCAACACTGATCTCAGTTCTAACACTGCTTTCACACGTAGCAAACAACTGCTTGACGTTACAAAGAAACGCATGTGCATTTCTTACTAATGCGTTCGAGAAATTAATAAACTTCCGAAAGAACACGATTATCTTTCAAAGTAAAGCTTGTACTAAGAAAAGCAACACTGATCTCAGTTCTAAGAGTGCTTTCACATGTGGCAAACAACTGCTTGTCTTCACAAAGAAACGCATGTGCCTTTCTTACTAATGCTTACGAGAAATTATTAAACTTCCGAAAGAACGCGATTATCTTTCAAAGTAAAGCTTGTACTGAGAAAAGCAACACTGATCTCAGTTCTAACAGTGCTTTCACACGTAGCAAACAACTGCTTGTTTTTACATAGTAACGCATGTGCGTTTCTTACTAAAGCTTTGGTGAAATTAATAAACTTGCGAAAGGACGTGATTATCTTTCAAAAGAAAACTTGTACTGAGAAAAGCAACACTGATCTCAGTTCTAACAGTGCTTTCACAGGTAGCAAACAAGTGCTTGTCTTGACAAAGAAACGCATGTGCGTTTCTTACTAAAGCTTTCGTGAAATTAATAAACTTCTGAAAGTACGTGATTATCTTTCAAAGGAAAGCTTGTACTGAGAAAAGCAACACTGACCTCAGTTCTAACAGTGCTTTCACACATAGCAAACAACTGCTTGTCTTGACAAAGAAACGCATGTGGATTTCTTACTAAAGCTTTCGTGAAATTAATAAACTTCCGAAGAACGCGATTATCTTTCAAAGGAAGCTTGTACTGAGAAAAGCAACACTGATCTCAGTTCTAACAGTGCTTTCACACATAGCAAACAACTGCTTGTCTTGACAAAGAAACTCATGTGTGTTTGTTACTAAAGCTTTCGTGAAGTTAATAAACTTTCGAAAGAATGCGATTATCTTTCAAAGTAAAGCTTGTACTGAGAAAAGCAACACTGATCTCAGTTCTAACAGTGCTTTCACACGTAGCAAAAAAGTGCTTGTCTTTACAAAGAAACGCATGTGTGTTTCTTACTAGAGCTTTCGTCAAAGTAATAAACTTCCGAAAGAACGCGATTATCTTTCAAAGTAAAGCTTGTACTGAGAAAAGCAACACTGATGTCAGTTCTAACAGTGCTTTCACACGTAGCAAACAACTGCTTGTCTTCACAAAGAAACGCATGTGCGTTTCTTACTAAAGCTTTTGTGAAATTAATAAACTTTCGAAAAACGCGATTGTCTTTCAAAGTAAAGCTTGTACTGAGAAAAGCAACACTGATCTCAGTTCTAACAGTGCTTTCACACGTAGCAAACAACTGCTTGTGTTTACTAAGGAATGCATGTGCGTTTCTTACTAAAGCTTTCGTGAAATTAATAAACTTCCGAAAACCCGCGATTATCTTTCAAAGTAAAGCTTGTACTGAGAAAAGCAACTCTGATCTCAGTTCAAACAGTGCTTTCACACGTAGCAAACAAATGCTTGCCTTTACGAAGAAACGCATGTGCGTTTCTTACTAAAGCTTTCTTGAAATTAATAAACTTTCGAAAGAACGCGATTATCTTTCAAAGTAAATCTTGTACTGAGAAAAGCAACACTGATCTCAGTTCTAACACTGCTTTCACACGTAGCAAACAACTGCTTGACGTTACAAAGAAACGCATGTGCATTTCTTACTAATGCTTTCGAGAAATTAATAAACTTCCGAAAGAACACGATTATCTTTCAAAGTAAAGCTTGTACTAAGAAAAGCAACACTGATCTCAGTTCTAAGAGTGCTTTCACATGTGGCAAACAACTGCTTGTCTTCACAAAGAAACGCATGTGCCTTTCTTACTAATGCTTACGAGAAATTATTAAACTTCCGAAAGAACGCGATTATCTTTCAAAGTAAAGCTTGTACTGAGAAAAGCAACACTGATGTCAGTTCTAACAGTGCTTTCACACGTAGCAAACATTTGCTTGTTTTTACATAGTAACGCATGTGCGTTTCTTACTAAAGCTTTGGTGAAATTAATAAACTTGCGAAAGGACGTGATTATCTTTCAAAAGAAAACTTGTACTGAGAAAAGCAACACTGATCTCAGTTCTAACAGTGCTTTCACAGGTAGCAAACAAGTGCTTGTCTTGACAAAGAAACGCATGTGCGTTTCTTACTAAAGCTTTCGTGAAATTAATAAACTTCTGAAAGTACGTGATTATCTTTCAAAGGAAAGCTTGTACTGAGAAAAGCAACACTGACCTCAGTTCTAACAGTGCTTTCACACATAGCAAACAACTGCTTGTCTTGACAAAGAAACGCATGTGGATTTCTTACTAAAGCTTTCGTGAAATTAATAAACTTCCGAAGAACGCGATTATCTTTCAAAGGAAGCTTGTACTGAGAAAAGCAACACTGATCTCAGTTCTAACAGTGCTTTCACACATAGCAAACAACTGCTTGTCTTGACAAAGAAACTCATGTGTGTTTGTTACTAAAGCTTTCGTGAAGTTAATAAACTTTCGAAAGAATGCGATTATCTTTCAAAGTAAAGCTTGTACTGAGAAAAGCAACACTGATCTCAGTTCTAACAGTGCTTTCACACGTAGCAAACAACTGCTTGTCTTCACAAAGAAACGCATGTGTGTTTCTTACTAAAGCTTTCGTGAAATTAATAAACTTCCGAAAGAACGCGATTACCTTTCAAAGTAAAGCTTGTACTGAGAAAAGCAACACTGATCTCAGTTCTAACAGTGCTTTCACACGTAACAAACAATTGCTTTTCTTGACAAAGAAACGCATGTGCGTTTCTTACTAAAGCTTTCATGAAATTAACAAACTTTCGAAAGAACCGATTATCTTTCATAGTAAAGCTTGTACTGAGAAAAGCAACACTGATCAGTTCTAACAGTGCTTTCTCACGTAGCAAACAACTGCTTGTCTTTACAAAGAAACGCATGTGCGTTTCTTACTAAAGCTTTCTTGAAATTAATAAACTTTCGAAAGAACGCGATTATCTTTCAAAGTAAAGCTTGTACTGAGAAAAGCAACACTGATCTCAGTTCTAACAGTGCTTTCACCCGTAGCAAACAACTGCATGTCTTTACAAAGAAACGCATGTGCGTTTCATACTAATGTTTTCGAGAAATTAATAAACTTCCAAAAGAACGCGAATATCTTTCAAAGTAAAGCTTGTACTGAGAAAGCAACACTGATCTCAGTTCTAACAGTGCTCTCACACGTAGCAAACAACTTCTTGTCTTCACAATGAAACGCATGTGCGTTTCTTACTAGAGGTTCAGTGAAAATAATAAACTTTCGAAAGAACGCGATTATCTTTCAAAGTAAAGCTTGTACTGAGAAAAGCAACACTGATCTCAGTTCTAACAGTGCTTTCACACGTAGCAAACAACTGCTTGTCTTCACAAAGAAACGCATGTGCGTTTCTTACTAAAGCTTTCGTGAAATTAATAAACTTTCGAAAGAAAGCAATAATCTTTCAAAGTAAAGCTTGTACTGAGAAAAGCAACAATGATCTCAGTTCTAACGGTGCTTTCACACGTAGCAAACAACTGCTTGTCTTTCCATAGAAACGCATGTGCGTTTCTTACTAAAACTTTCTTGAAATTAATAAACTTTCGAAAGAACGCGATTATCTTTCAAAGTAAATTTGTACTGAGAAAAGCCACACTGATCTCAGTTCTAACAGTGCTTTCACACGTAGCAAACAAGTGCATGTCTTGACAAAGTAACGCATTTGCGTTTCTTACTAAACCTTTCGTGAAAATAAAAAACTTTTGAAACAACGCGATTATCTTTCAAAGTAAACCTTGTACTGAGAAAAGCAACACTGATCTCAGTTCTAACAGTGCTTTCACACGTAGCAAACAACTGCTTCTTTTTCCATAGAAACACATGTGTGTTTCTTACTAAAGCTTTCTTGAAATTAATAAACTTTCGAAAGAACGTGATTATCTTTCAAAGTAAATTTGTACTGAGAAAAGCAACACTGATCTCAGTTCTAACAGTGCTTTCACACGTAGCAAACAACTGCTTGTCTTTACAAAAAAACGCATGTGCGTTTCTTACTAAAGCTTTCGTGAAATTAATAAACTTTTGAAAGAACGGGATTATCTTTCAAAGTAAAGCTTGTACTGAGAAAAGCAACACTGATCTCAGTTCTAACAGTGCTTTCACACGTAGCAAACAACTGCTTGTCTTTACAAAGAAACGCATGTTCGTTTCTTACTAAAGCTTTCTTGAAATTAATAAACGTTCGAAAGAATGCGATTATCTTTCAAAGTAAATCTTGTACTGAGAAAAGCAACACTGATCTCAGTTCTAACAGTGCTTTCACACGTACCAAATAACTGCTTGTCTTTTCAAAGAAACGCATGTGCATTTCTTACTAATGTTTTCGAGAAATTAATAAACTTCCAAAGAACGCGAATATCTTTCAAAGTAAAGCTTGTACTGGGAAAAGAAACACTGATCTCAATTCTAACAGTGCTTTCACACGTAGCAAACAACTGCTTGTCTTTACAAAGAAACGCATGTGCGTTTCTGACTAATGCTATCGAGAAATTAATAAACTTCTGAAAGAACGCGATTATCTTTCAAAGTAAAGCTTGTCCTGAGAAAAGCAACACTAATCTCAGTTCTAACAGTGCTTTCACACGTAGCAAACAACTGATTGTCTTTAAAGAAACGCATGTGCGTTTCTACTAAAGATTTCGTGAAATTAATAAACTTCCGAAAGAACGCGATTATCTTTCAAAGGAAAACTTGTACTGAAAAAAGCAACACTGATATCAGTTCTAACAGTGCTTTCACACGTAGCAAACAACTGCTTGTCTTTCCATAGAAACGCATGTGCGTTTCTTACTAAAACTTTCTTGAAATTAATAAACTTTCGAAAGAACGCGATTATCTTTCAAAGTAAATTTGTACTGAGAAAAGCAACACTGATCTCAGTTCTAACAATGCTTTCACACGTAGCAAACAACTGCTTGTCTTTACAAAAAAACGCATGTGCGTTTCTTACTAAAGCTTTTGTGAAATTAATAAACTTTTGAAAGAACGGGATTATCTTTCAAAGTAAAGCTTGTACTGAGAAAAGCAACACTGATCTCAGTTCTAACAGTGCTTTCACACGTAGCAAACAACTGCTTGTCTTCACAAAGAAACGCATGTGTGTATCTTACTAAAGCTTTCGTGAAATTAATAAACTTCCGAAAGAACGCGATTATCTTTCAAAGTAAAGCTTGTACTGAGAAAAGCAACACTGATCTCAGTTCTAACAGTGCTTTCACACGTAGCAAACAAATGCTTGCCTTTACGAAGAAACGCATGTGCGTTTCTTACTAAAGCTTTCTTGAAATTAATAAACTTTCGAAAGAACGCGATTATCTTTCAAAGTAAATCTTGTACTGAGAAAAGCAACACTGATCTCAGTTCTAACACTGCTTTCACACGTACCAAACAACTGCTTGTCTTTTCAAAGAAACGCATGTGCATTTCTTACTAATGCTTTCGAGAAATTAATAAACTTCCGAAAGAACACTATTATCTTTCAAAGTAAAGCTTGTACTAAGAAAAGCAACACTGATCTCAGTTCTAAGAGTGCTTTCACATGTGGCAAACAAATGCTTGTCTTCACAAAGAAACGCATGTGCCTTTCTTACTAATGCTTACGAGAAATTATTAAACTTCCGAAAGAATGCAATTATCTTTCAAAGTAAAGCTTGTACTGAGAAAAGCAACACTGATCTCAGTTCTTACAGTGCTTTCACACGTAGCAAACAAGTGCTTGTCTTGACAAAGAAACGCATGTGCGTTTCTTACTAAAGCTTTCGTGAAATTAATAAACATCCGAAGAATGTGATTATGTTTCAAATTAAAGCTTGTACTGAGAAAAGCAACACTGATCTCAGTTCTAACAGTGCTTTCACACGTAGCAAACAAGTGCTTGTCTTTACAAAGAAACGCATGTGCGTTTCTTACTAATGCTTTCGAGAAATTAATAAACTTCCAAAAGAAAGCGATAATCTTTCAAAGGATAGCTTGTACTGAGAAAAGCAACACTGATCTCAGTTCTAACAGGGCTTTCACACGTAGCAAACAACTGCTTGTCTTCACAAAGAAACGCATGTGCGTTTCTTACAAAGCTTTCGTGAAATTAATAAACATCCGAAGAATGTGATTATGTTTCAAAGTAAAGCTTGTACTGAGAAAAGCAACACTGATCTCAGTTCTAACAGTGCTTTCACACGTAGCAAAAAAGTGCTTGTCTTTACAAAGAAACGCATGTGCGTTTCTTACTAAAGCTTTTGTGAAATTAATAAACTTTCGAAAAACGCGATTGTCTTTCAAAGTAAAGCTTGTACTGAGAAAAGCAACACTGATCTCAGTTCTAACAGTGCTTTCACACGTAGCAAACAACTGCTTGTGTTTACTAAGGAATGCATGTGCGTTTCTTACTAAAGCTTTCGTGAAATTAATAAACTTCCGAAAACCCGCGATTATCTTTCAAAGTAAAGCTTGTACTGAGAAAAGCAACTCTGATCTCAGTTCAAACAGTGCTTTCACACGTAGCAAACAAATGCTTGCCTTTACGAAGAAACGCAAGTGCGTTTCTTACTAAAGCTTTCTTGAAATTAATAAACTTTCGAAAGAACGCGATTATCTTTCAAAGTAAATCTTGTACTGAGAAAAGCAACACTGATCTCAGTTCTAACACTGCTTTCACACGTAGCAAACAACTGCTTGACGTTACAAAGAAACGCATGTGCATTTCTTACTAATGCGTTCGAGAAATTAATAAACTTCCGAAAGAACACGATTATCTTTCAAAGTAAAGCTTGTACTAAGAAAAGCAACACTGATCTCAGTTCTAAGAGTGCTTTCACATGTGGCAAACAACTGCTTGTCTTCACAAAGAAACGCATGTGCCTTTCTTACTAATGCTTACGAGAAATTATTAAACTTCCGAAAGAACGCGATTATCTTTCAAAGTAAAGCTTGTACTGAGAAAAGCAACACTGATCTCAGTTCTAACAGTGCTTTCACACGTAGCAAACAACTGCTTGTTTTTACATAGTAACGCATGTGCGTTTCTTACTAAAGCTTTGGTGAAATTAATAAACTTGCGAAAGGACGTGATTATCTTTCAAAAGAAAACTTGTACTGAGAAAAGCAACACTGATCTCAGTTCTAACAGTGCTTTCACAGGTAGCAAACAAGTGCTTGTCTTGACAAAGAAACGCATGTGCGTTTCTTACTAAAGCTTTCGTGAAATTAATAAACTTCTGAAAGTACGTGATTATCTTTCAAAGGAAAGCTTGTACTGAGAAAAGCAACACTGACCTCAGTTCTAACAGTGCTTTCACACATAGCAAACAACTGCTTGTCTTGACAAAGAAACGCATGTGGATTTCTTACTAAAGCTTTCGTGAAATTAATAAACTTCCGAAGAACGCGATTATCTTTCAAAGGAAGCTTGTACTGAGAAAAGCAACACTGATCTCAGTTCTAACAGTGCTTTCACACATAGCAAACAACTGCTTGTCTTGACAAAGAAACTCATGTGTGTTTGTTACTAAAGCTTTCGTGAAGTTAATAAACTTTCGAAAGAATGCGATTATCTTTCAAAGTAAAGCTTGTACTGAGAAAAGCAACACTGATCTCAGTTCTAACAGTGCTTTCACACGTAGCAAAAAAGTGCTTGTCTTTACAAAGAAACGCATGTGTGTTTCTTACTAGAGCTTTCGTCAAAGTAATAAACTTCCGAAAGAACGCGATTATCTTTCAAAGTAAAGCTTGTACTGAGAAAAGCAACACTGATGTCAGTTCTAACAGTGCTTTCACACGTAGCAAACAACTGCTTGTCTTCACAAAGAAACGCATGTGCGTTTCTTACTAAAGCTTTTGTGAAATTAATAAACTTTCGAAAAACGCGATTGTCTTTCAAAGTAAAGCTTGTACTGAGAAAAGCAACACTGATCTCAGTTCTAACAGTGCTTTCACACGTAGCAAACAACTGCTTGTGTTTACTAAGGAATGCATGTGCGTTTCTTACTAAAGCTTTCGTGAAATTAATAAACTTCCGAAAACCCGCGATTATCTTTCAAAGTAAAGCTTGTACTGAGAAAAGCAACTCTGATCTCAGTTCAAACAGTGCTTTCACACGTAGCAAACAAATGCTTGCCTTTACGAAGAAACGCATGTGCGTTTCTTACTAAAGCTTTCTTGAAATTAATAAACTTTCGAAAGAACGCGATTATCTTTCAAAGTAAATCTTGTACTGAGAAAAGCAACACTGATCTCAGTTCTAACACTGCTTTCACACGTAGCAAACAACTGCTTGACGTTACAAAGAAACGCATGTGCATTTCTTACTAATGCTTTCGAGAAATTAATAAACTTCCGAAAGAACACGATTATCTTTCAAAGTAAAGCTTGTACTAAGAAAAGCAACACTGATCTCAGTTCTAAGAGTGCTTTCACATGTGGCAAACAACTGCTTGTCTTCACAAAGAAACGCATGTGCCTTTCTTACTAATGCTTACGAGAAATTATTAAACTTCCGAAAGAACGCGATTATCTTTCAAAGTAAAGCTTGTACTGAGAAAAGCAACACTGATGTCAGTTCTAACAGTGCTTTCACACGTAGCAAACATTTGCTTGTTTTTACATAGTAACGCATGTGCGTTTCTTACTAAAGCTTTGGTGAAATTAATAAACTTGCGAAAGGACGTGATTATCTTTCAAAAGAAAACTTGTACTGAGAAAAGCAACACTGATCTCAGTTCTAACAGTGCTTTCACAGGTAGCAAACAAGTGCTTGTCTTGACAAAGAAACGCATGTGCGTTTCTTACTAAAGCTTTCGTGAAATTAATAAACTTCTGAAAGTACGTGATTATCTTTCAAAGGAAAGCTTGTACTGAGAAAAGCAACACTGACCTCAGTTCTAACAGTGCTTTCACACATAGCAAACAACTGCTTGTCTTGACAAAGAAACGCATGTGGATTTCTTACTAAAGCTTTCGTGAAATTAATAAACTTCCGAAGAACGCGATTATCTTTCAAAGGAAGCTTGTACTGAGAAAAGCAACACTGATCTCAGTTCTAACAGTGCTTTCACACATAGCAAACAACTGCTTGTCTTGACAAAGAAACTCATGTGTGTTTGTTACTAAAGCTTTCGTGAAGTTAATAAACTTTCGAAAGAATGCGATTATCTTTCAAAGTAAAGCTTGTACTGAGAAAAGCAACACTGATCTCAGTTCTAACAGTGCTTTCACACGTAGCAAACAACTGCTTGTCTTCACAAAGAAACGCATGTGTGTTTCTTACTAAAGCTTTCGTGAAATTAATAAACTTCCGAAAGAACGCGATTACCTTTCAAAGTAAAGCTTGTACTGAGAAAAGCAACACTGATCTCAGTTCTAACAGTGCTTTCACACGTAACAAACAATTGCTTTTCTTGACAAAGAAACGCATGTGCGTTTCTTACTAAAGCTTTCATGAAATTAACAAACTTTCGAAAGAACCGATTATCTTTCATAGTAAAGCTTGTACTGAGAAAAGCAACACTGATCAGTTCTAACAGTGCTTTCTCACGTAGCAAACAACTGCTTGTCTTTACAAAGAAACGCATGTGCGTTTCTTACTAAAGCTTTCTTGAAATTAATAAACTTTCGAAAGAACGCGATTATCTTTCAAAGTAAAGCTTGTACTGAGAAAAGCAACACTGATCTCAGTTCTAACAGTGCTTTCACCCGTAGCAAACAACTGCATGTCTTTACAAAGAAACGCATGTGCGTTTCATACTAATGTTTTCGAGAAATTAATAAACTTCCAAAAGAACGCGAATATCTTTCAAAGTAAAGCTTGTACTGAGAAAGCAACACTGATCTCAGTTCTAACAGTGCTCTCACACGTAGCAAACAACTTCTTGTCTTCACAATGAAACGCATGTGCGTTTCTTACTAGAGGTTCAGTGAAAATAATAAACTTTCGAAAGAACGCGATTATCTTTCAAAGTAAAGCTTGTACTGAGAAAAGCAACACTGATCTCAGTTCTAACAGTGCTTTCACACGTAGCAAACAACTGCTTGTCTTCACAAAGAAACGCATGTGCGTTTCTTACTAAAGCTTTCGTGAAATTAATAAACTTTCGAAAGAAAGCAATAATCTTTCAAAGTAAAGCTTGTACTGAGAAAAGCAACAATGATCTCAGTTCTAACGGTGCTTTCACACGTAGCAAACAACTGCTTGTCTTTCCATAGAAACGCATGTGCGTTTCTTACTAAAACTTTCTTGAAATTAATAAACTTTCGAAAGAACGCGATTATCTTTCAAAGTAAATTTGTACTGAGAAAAGCCACACTGATCTCAGTTCTAACAGTGCTTTCACACGTAGCAAACAAGTGCATGTCTTGACAAAGTAACGCATTTGCGTTTCTTACTAAACCTTTCGTGAAAATAAAAAACTTTTGAAACAACGCGATTATCTTTCAAAGTAAACCTTGTACTGAGAAAAGCAACACTGATCTCAGTTCTAACAGTGCTTTCACACGTAGCAAACAACTGCTTCTTTTTCCATAGAAACACATGTGTGTTTCTTACTAAAGCTTTCTTGAAATTAATAAACTTTCGAAAGAACGTGATTATCTTTCAAAGTAAATTTGTACTGAGAAAAGCAACACTGATCTCAGTTCTAACAGTGCTTTCACACGTAGCAAACAACTGCTTGTCTTTACAAAAAAACGCATGTGCGTTTCTTACTAAAGCTTTCGTGAAATTAATAAACTTTTGAAAGAACGGGATTATCTTTCAAAGTAAAGCTTGTACTGAGAAAAGCAACACTGATCTCAGTTCTAACAGTGCTTTCACACGTAGCAAACAACTGCTTGTCTTTACAAAGAAACGCATGTTCGTTTCTTACTAAAGCTTTCTTGAAATTAATAAACGTTCGAAAGAATGCGATTATCTTTCAAAGTAAATCTTGTACTGAGAAAAGCAACACTGATCTCAGTTCTAACAGTGCTTTCACACGTACCAAATAACTGCTTGTCTTTTCAAAGAAACGCATGTGCATTTCTTACTAATGTTTTCGAGAAATTAATAAACTTCCAAAGAACGCGAATATCTTTCAAAGTAAAGCTTGTACTGGGAAAAGAAACACTGATCTCAATTCTAACAGTGCTTTCACACGTAGCAAACAACTGCTTGTCTTTACAAAGAAACGCATGTGCGTTTCTGACTAATGCTATCGAGAAATTAATAAACTTCTGAAAGAACGCGATTATCTTTCAAAGTAAAGCTTGTCCTGAGAAAAGCAACACTAATCTCAGTTCTAACAGTGCTTTCACACGTAGCAAACAACTGATTGTCTTTAAAGAAACGCATGTGCGTTTCTACTAAAGATTTCGTGAAATTAATAAACTTCCGAAAGAACGCGATTATCTTTCAAAGGAAAACTTGTACTGAAAAAAGCAACACTGATCTCAGTTCTTACAGTGCTTTCACACGTAGCAAACAACTGCTTGTCTTCACAAAGAAACGCATGTGCGTTTCTTACTAAAACTTTCTTGAAATTAATAAACTTTCGAAAGAACGCGATTATCTTTCAAAGTAAATTTGTACTGAGAAAAGCAACACTCATCTCAGTTCTAACAATGCTTTCACACGTAGCAAACAACTGCTTGTCTTTACAAAAAAACGCATGTGCGTTTCTTACTAAAGCTATTGTGAAATTAATAAACTTTTGAAAGAACGGGATTATCTTTCAAAGTAAAGCTTGTACTGAGAAAAGCAACACTGATCTCAGTTCTAACAGTGCTTTCACACGTAGCAAACATTTGCTTGTTTTTCCATAGTAACGCATGTGCGTTTCTTAATAAAGCTTTCGTGAAATTAATAAACTTCCGAAAGAACGCGATTATCTTTCAAAGTAAAGCTTGTACTGAGAAAAGCAACACTGATCTCAGTTCTTACAGTGCTTTCACACGTAGCAAACAAGTGCTTGTCTTGACAAAGAAACGCATGTGCGTTTCTTACTAAAGCTTTCGTGAAATTAATAAACTTTCGAAAGAACGTGATTATCTTTCAAAGTAAAGCTTGTACTGAGAAAAGCAACACTGATGTCAGTTCTAACAGTGCTTTCACACGTAGCAAACATTTGCTTGTTTTTACATAGTAACGCATGTGCGTTTCTTACTAAAGCTTTGGTGAAATTAATAAACTTGCGAAAGGACGTGATTATCTTTCAAAAGAAAACTTGTACTGAGAAAAGCAACACTGATCTCAGTTCTAACAGTGCTTTCCCAGGTAGCAAACAAGTGCTTGTCTTGACAAAGAAACGCATGTGCGTTTCTTACTAAAGCTTTCGTGAAATTAATAAACTTCTGAAAGTACGTGATTATCTTTCAAAGGAAAGCTTGTACTGAGAAAAGCAACACTGACCTCAGTTCTAACAGTGCTTTCACACATAGCAAACAACTGCTTGTCTTGACAAAGAAACGCATGTGGATTTCTTACTAAAGCTTTCGTGAAATTAATAAACTTCCGAAGAACGCGATTATCTTTCAAAGGAAGCTTGTACTGAGAAAAGCAACACTGATCTCAGTTCTAACAGTGCTTTCACACATAGCAAACAACTGCTTGTCTTGACAAAGAAACTCATGTGTGTTTGTTACTAAAGCTTTCGTGAAGTTAATAAACTTTCGAAAGAATGCGATTATCTTTCAAAGTAAAGCTTGTACTGAGAAAAGCAACACTGATCTCAGTTCTTACAGTGCTTTCACACGTAGCAAACAACTGCTTGTCTTCACAAAGAAACGCATGTGTGTTTCTTACTAAAGCTTTCGTGAAATTAATAAACTTCCGAAAGAACGCGATTATCTTTCAAAGTAAAGCTTGTACTGAGAAAAGCAACACTGATCTCAGTTCTAACAGTGCTTTCACACGTAACAAACAATTGCTTTTCTTGACAAAGAAACGCATGTGCGTTTCTTACTAAAGCTTTCATGAAATTAACAAACTTTCGAAAGAACCGATTATCTTTCAAAGTAAAGCTTGTACTGAGAAAAGCAACACTGATCAGTTCTAACAGTGCTTTCTCACGTAGCAAACAACTGCTTGTCTTTACAAAGAAACGCATGTGCGTTTCTTACTAAAGCTTTCTTGAAATTAATAAACTTTCGAAGAACGCGATTATCTTTCAAAGTAAAGCTTGTACTGAGAAAAGCAACACTGATCTCAGTTCTAACAGTGCTTTCACCCGTAGCAAACAACTGCATTTCTTTACAAAGAAACGCATGTGCGTTTCATACTAATGTTTTCGAGAAATTAATAAACTTCCAAAAGAACGCGAATATCTTTAAAAGTAAAGCTTGTACTGAGAAAGCAACACTGATCTCAGTTCTAACAGTGCTCTCACACGTAGCAAACAACTTCTTGTCTTGACAAACAAACGCATGTGCGTTTCTTACTAAAGGTTCAGTGAAAATAATAAACTTTCGAAAGAACGCGATTATCTTTCAAAGTAAAGCTTGTACTGAGAAAAGCAACACTGATCTCAGTTCTAACAGTGCTTTCACACGTAGCAAACAACTGCTTGTCTTCACAAAGAAACGCATGTGCGTTTCTTACTAAAGCTTTCGTGAAATTAATAAACTTTCGAAAGAAAGCAATAATCTTTCAAAGTAAAGCTTGTACTGAGAAAAGCAACACTGATCTCAGTTCTAACAGTGCTTTCACACGTAGCAAACAAGTGCTTGTCTTGACAAAGAAACGCATGTGCGTTTCTTACTAAAGCTTTCGTGAAATTAAAAAACTTTCGAAAGAACGCGATTATCTTTCAAAGTAAAGCTTGTACTGAGAAAAGCAACACTGATCTCAGTTCTAACAGTGCTTTCACACGTAGCAAACAACTGCTTGTCTTTCCATAGAAACGCATGTGCGTTTCTTACTAAAACTTTCTTGAAATTAATAAACTTTCGAAAGAACGTGATTATCTTTCAAAGTAAATTTGTACTGAGAAAAGCAACACTGATCTCAGTTCTAACAGTGCTTTCACACGTAGCAAACAACTGCTTGTCTTTACAAAAAAACGCATGTGCGTTTCTTACTAAAGCTTTCGTGAAATTAATAAACTTTTGAAAGAACGGGATTATCTTTCAAAGTAAAGCTTGTACTGAGAAAAGCAACACTGATCTCAGTTCTAACAGTGCTTTCACACGTAGCAAACAACTGCTTGTCTTTACAAAGAAACGCATATTCGTTTCTTACTAAAGCTTTCTTGAAATTAATAAACGTTCGAAAGAATGCGATTATCTTTCAAAGTAAATCTTGTACTGAGAAAAGCAACACTGATCTCAGTTCTAACAGTGCTTTCACACGTACCAAATAACTGCTTGTCTTTTCAAAGAAACGCATGTGCATTTCTTACTAATGTTTTCGAGAAATTAATAAACTTCCAAAGAACGCGAATATCTTTCAAAGTAAAGCTTGTACTGGGAAAAGAAACACTGATCTCAATTCTAACAGTGCTTTCACACGTAGCAAACAACTGCTTGTCTTTACAAAGAAACGCATGTGCGTTTCTGACTAATGCTATCGAGAAATTAATAAACTTCTGAAAGAACGCGATTATCTTTCAAAGTAAAGCTTGTCCTGAGAAAAGCAACACTGATCTCAGTTCTAACAGTGCTTTCACACGTAGCAAACAACTGCTTGTCTTTCCATAGAAACGCATGTGCGTTTCTTACTAAAACTTTCTTGAAATTAATAAACTTTCGAAAGAACGTGATTATCTTTCAAAGTAAATTTGTACTGAGAAAAGCAACACTGATCTCAGTTCTAACAGTGCTTTCACACGTAGCAAACAACTGCTTGTCTTTACAAAAAAACGCATGTGCGTTTCTTACTAAAGCTTTCGTGAAATTAATAAACTTTTGAAAGAACGGGATTATCTTTCAAAGTAAAGCTTGTACTGAGAAAAGCAACACTGATCTCAGTTCTAACAGTGCTTTCACACGTAGCAAACAACTGCTTGTCTTTACAAAGAAACGCATGTTCGTTTCTTACTAAAGCTTTCTTGAAATTAATAAACGTTCGAAAGAATGCGATTATCTTTCAAAGTAAATCTTGTACTGAGAAAAGCAACACTGATCTCAGTTCTAACAGTGCTTTCACACGTACCAAATAACTGCTTGTCTTTTCAAAGAAACGCATGTGCATTTCTTACTAATGTTTTCGAGAAATTAATAAACTTCCAAAGAACGCGAATATCTTTCAAAGTAAAGCTTGTACTGGGAAAAGAAACACTGATCTCAATTCTAACAGTGCTTTCACACGTAGCAAACAACTGCTTGTCTTTACAAAGAAACGCATGTGCGTTTCTGACTAATGCTATCGAGAAATTAATAAACTTCTGAAAGAACGCGATTATCTTTCAAAGTAAAGCTTGTCCTGAGAAAAGCAACACTAATCTCAGTTCTAACAGTGCTTTCACACGTAGCAAACAACTGATTGTCTTTAAAGAAACGCATGTGCGTTTCTACTAAAGATTTCGTGAAATTAATAAACTTCCGAAAGAACGCGATTATCTTTCAAAGGAAAACTTGTACTGAAAAAAGCAACACTGATCTCAGTTCTTACAGTGCTTTCACACGTAGCAAACAACTGCTTGTCTTCACAAAGAAACGCATGTGCGTTTCTTACTAAAACTTTCTTGAAATTAATAAACTTTCGAAAGAACGCGATTATCTTTCAAAGTAAATTTGTACTGAGAAAAGCAACACTCATCTCAGTTCTAACAATGCTTTCACACGTAGCAAACAACTGCTTGTCTTTACAAAAAAACGCATGTGCGTTTCTTACTAAAGCTATTGTGAAATTAATAAACTTTTGAAAGAACGGGATTATCTTTCAAAGTAAAGCTTGTACTGAGAAAAGCAACACTGATCTCAGTTCTAACAGTGCTTTCACACGTAGCAAACATTTGCTTGTTTTTCCATAGTAACGCATGTGCGTTTCTTAATAAAGCTTTCGTGAAATTAATAAACTTCCGAAAGAACGCGATTATCTTTCAAAGTAAAGCTTGTACTGAGAAAAGCAACACTGATCTCAGTTCTTACAGTGCTTTCACACGTAGCAAACAAGTGCTTGTCTTGACAAAGAAACGCATGTGCGTTTCTTACTAAAGCTTTCGTGAAATTAATAAACTTTCGAAAGAACGTGATTATCTTTCAAAGTAAAGCTTGTACTGAGAAAAGCAACACTGATGTCAGTTCTAACAGTGCTTTCACACGTAGCAAACATTTGCTTGTTTTTACATAGTAACGCATGTGCGTTTCTTACTAAAGCTTTGGTGAAATTAATAAACTTGCGAAAGGACGTGATTATCTTTCAAAAGAAAACTTGTACTGAGAAAAGCAACACTGATCTCAGTTCTAACAGTGCTTTCCCAGGTAGCAAACAAGTGCTTGTCTTGACAAAGAAACGCATGTGCGTTTCTTACTAAAGCTTTCGTGAAATTAATAAACTTCTGAAAGTACGTGATTATCTTTCAAAGGAAAGCTTGTACTGAGAAAAGCAACACTGACCTCAGTTCTAACAGTGCTTTCACACATAGCAAACAACTGCTTGTCTTGACAAAGAAACGCATGTGGATTTCTTACTAAAGCTTTCGTGAAATTAATAAACTTCCGAAGAACGCGATTATCTTTCAAAGGAAGCTTGTACTGAGAAAAGCAACACTGATCTCAGTTCTAACAGTGCTTTCACACATAGCAAACAACTGCTTGTCTTGACAAAGAAACTCATGTGTGTTTGTTACTAAAGCTTTCGTGAAGTTAATAAACTTTCGAAAGAATGCGATTATCTTTCAAAGTAAAGCTTGTACTGAGAAAAGCAACACTGATCTCAGTTCTTACAGTGCTTTCACACGTAGCAAACAACTGCTTGTCTTCACAAAGAAACGCATGTGTGTTTCTTACTAAAGCTTTCGTGAAATTAATAAACTTCCGAAAGAACGCGATTATCTTTCAAAGTAAAGCTTGTACTGAGAAAAGCAACACTGATCTCAGTTCTAACAGTGCTTTCACACGTAACAAACAATTGCTTTTCTTGACAAAGAAACGCATGTGCGTTTCTTACTAAAGCTTTCATGAAATTAACAAACTTTCGAAAGAACCGATTATCTTTCAAAGTAAAGCTTGTACTGAGAAAAGCAACACTGATCAGTTCTAACAGTGCTTTCTCACGTAGCAAACAACTGCTTGTCTTTACAAAGAAACGCATGTGCGTTTCTTACTAAAGCTTTCTTGAAATTAATAAACTTTCGAAGAACGTGATTATCTTTCAAAGTAAAGCTTGTACTGAGAAAAGCAACACTGATCTCAGTTCTAACAGTGCTTTCACCCGTAGCAAACAACTGCATTTCTTTACAAAGAAACGCATGTGCGTTTCATACTAATGTTTTCGAGAAATTAATAAACTTCCAAAAGAACGCGAATATCTTTAAAAGTAAAGCTTGTACTGAGAAAGCAACACTGATCTCAGTTCTAACAGTGCTCTCACACGTAGCAAACAACTTCTTGTCTTGACAAACAAACGCATGTGCGTTTCTTACTAAAGGTTCAGTGAAAATAATAAACTTTCGAAAGAACGCGATTATCTTTCAAAGTAAAGCTTGTACTGAGAAAAGCAACACTGATCTCAGTTCTAACAGTGCTTTCACACGTAGCAAACAACTGCTTGTCTTCACAAAGAAACGCATGTGCGTTTCTTACTAAAGCTTTCGTGAAATTAATAAACTTTCGAAAGAAAGCAATAATCTTTCAAAGTAAAGCTTGTACTGAGAAAAGCAACACTGATCTCAGTTCTAACAGTGCTTTCACACGTAGCAAACAAGTGCTTGTCTTGACAAAGAAACGCATGTGCGTTTCTTACTAAAGCTTTCGTGAAATTAAAAAACTTTCGAAAGAACGCGATTATCTTTCAAAGTAAAGCTTGTACTGAGAAAAGCAACACTGATCTCAGTTCTAACAGTGCTTTCACACGTAGCAAACAACTGCTTGTCTTTCCATAGAAACGCATGTGCGTTTCTTACTAAAACTTTCTTGAAATTAATAAACTTTCGAAAGAACGCGATTATCTTTCAAAGTAAATTTGTACTGAGAAAAGCCACACTGATCTCAGTTCTAACAGTGCTTTCACACGTAGCAAACAAGTGCATGTCTTGACAAAGTAACGCATTTGCGTTTCTTACTAAACCTTTCGTGAAAATAAAAAACTTTTGAAAGAACGCGATTATCTTTCAAAGTAAACCTTGTACTGAGAAAAGCAACACTGATCTCAGTTCTAACAGTGCTTTCACACGTAGCAAACAACTGCTTGTTTTTCCATAGAAACGCATGTGCGTTTCTTACTAAAGCTTTCTTGAAATTAATAAACTTTCGAAAGAACGTGATTATCTTTCAAAGTAAATTTGTACTGAGAAAAGAAACACTGATCTCAGTTCTAACAGTGCTTTCACACGTAGCAAACAACTGCTTGTCTTTACAAAAAAAAGCATGTGCGTTTCTTACTAATGTTTTCGAGAAATTAATAAACTTCCAAAGAACGCGAATATCTTTCAAAGTAAAGCTTGTACTGGGAAAAGAAACACTGATCTCAATTCTAACAGTGCTTTCACACGTAGCAAACAACTGCTTGTCTTTACAAAGAAACGCATTTGCGTTTCTGACTAATGCTATCGAGAAATTAATAAACTTCTGAAAGAACGCGATTATCTTTCAAAGTAAAGCTTGTCCTGAGAAAAGCAACACTAATCTCAGTTCTAACAGTGCTTTCACACGTAGCAAACAACTGATTGTCTTTAAAGAAACGCATGTGCGTTTCTTACTAAAGATTTCGTGAAATTAATAAACTTCCGAAAGAACGCGATTATCTTTCAAAGGAAAACTTGTACTGAAAAAAGCAACATTGATATCAGTTCTAACAGTGCTTTCACACGTAGCAAACAACTGCTTGTCTTTCCATAGAAACGCATGTGCGTTTCTTACTAAAACTTTCTTGAAATTAATAAACTTTCGAAAGAACGCGATTATCTTTCAAAGTAAAGCTTGTACTGAGAAAAGCAACACTGATCTCAGTTCTAACAGTGCTTTCACCCGTAGCAAACAACTGCATGTCTTTACAAAGAAACGCATGTGCGTTTCATACTAATGTTTTCGAGAAATTAATAAACTTCCAAAAGAACGCGAATATCTTTAAAAGTAAAGCTTGTACTGAGAAAGCAACACTGATCTCAGTTCTAACAGTGCTCTCACACGTAGCAAACAACTTCTTGTCTTCACAAAGAAACGCATGTGCGTTTCTTACTAAAGGTTCAGTGAAAATAATAAACTTTCGAAAGAACGCGATTATCTTTCAAAGTAAAGCTTGTACTGAGAAAAGCAACACTGATCTCAGTTCTAACAGTGCTTTCACACGTAGCAAACAACTGCTTGTCTTCACAAAGAAACGCATGTGCGTTTCTTACTAAAGCTTTCGTGAAATTAATAAACTTTCGAAAGAAAGCAATAATCTTTCAAAGTAAAGCTTGTACTGAGAAAAGCAACACTGATCTCAGTTCTAACAGTGCTTTCACACGTAGCAAACAAGTTCTTGTCTTGACAAAGAAACGCATGTGCGTTTCTTACTAAAGCTTTCGTGAAATTAAAAAACTTTCGAAAGAACGCGATTATCTTTCAAAGTAAAGCTTGTACTGAGAAAAGCAACACTGATCTCAGTTCTAACAGTGCTTTCACACGTAGCAAACAACTGCTTGTCTTTCCATAGAAACGCATGTGCGTTTCTTACTAAAACTTTCTTGAAATTAATAAACTTTCGAAAGAACGCGATTATCTTTCAAAGTAAATTTGTACTGAGAAAAGCCACACTGATCTCAGTTCTAACAGTGCTTTCACACGTAGCAAACAAGTGCATGTCTTGACAAAGTAACGCATTTGCGTTTCTTACTAAACCTTTCGTGAAAATAAAAAACTTTTGAAAGAACGCGATTATCTTTCAAAGTAAACCTTGTACTGAGAAAAGCAACACTGATCTCAGTTCTAACAGTGCTTTCACACGTAGCAAACAACTGCTTGTTTTTCCATAGAAACGCATGTGCGTTTCTTACTAAAGCTTTCTTGAAATTAATAAACTTTCGAAAGAACGTGATTATCTTTCAAAGTAAATTTGTACTGAGAAAAGCAACACTGATCTCAGTTCTAACAGTGCTTTCACACGTAGCAAACAACTGCTTGTCTTTACAAAAAAAAGCATGTGCGTTTCTTACTAATGTTTTCGAGAAATTAATAAACTTCCAAAGAACGCGAATATCTTTCAAAGTAAAGCTTGTACTGGGAAAAGAAACACTGATCTCAATTCTAACAGTGCTTTCACACGTAGCAAACAACTGCTTGTCTTTACAAAGAAACGCATGTGCGTTTCTGACTAATGCTATCGAGAAATTAATAAACTTCTGAAAGAACGCGATTATCTTTCAAAGTAAAGCTTGTCCTGAGAAAAGCAACACTAATCTCAGTTCTAACAGTGCTTTCACACGTAGCAAACAACTGATTGTCTTTAAAGAAACGCATGTGCGTTTCTTACTAAAGATTTCGTGAAATTAATAAACTTCCGAAAGAACGCGATTATCTTTCAAAGGAAAACTTGTACTGAAAAAAGCAACATTGATATCAGTTCTAACAGTGCTTTCACACGTAGCAAACAACTGCTTGTCTTTCCATAGAAACGCATGTGCGTTTCTTACTAAAACTTTCTTGAAATTAATAAACTTTCGAAAGAACGCGATTATCTTTCAAAGTAAATTTGTACTGAGAAAAGCAACACTCATCTCAGTTCTAACAATGCTTTCACACGTAGCAAACAACTGCTTTTCTTGACAAAGATACGCATGTGCGTTTCTTACTAAAGCTTTTGTGAAATTAATAAACTTTTGAAAGAACGGGATTATCTTTCAAAGTAAAGCTTGTACTGAGAAAAGCAACACTGATCTCAGTTCTAACAGTGCTTTCACACGTAGCAAACATTTGCTTGTTTTTCCATAGTAACGCATGTGCGTTTCTTAATAAAGCTTTCGTGAAATTAATAAACTTCCGAAAGAACGCGATTATCTTTCAAAGGAAAGCTTGTACTGAGAAAAGCAACACTGATCTCAGTTCTAACAGTGCTTTCACATGTAGCAAACAACTGCTTGTTTTTCCATAGTAACCCATGTGCGTTTCTTAATAAAGCTTTCGTGAAATTAATAAACTTCCGAAAGAACGCGATTATCTTTCAAAGGAAAGCTTGTACTGAGAAAAGCAACACTGATCTCAGTTCTAACAGTGCTTTCACACGTAGCAAACAACTGCTTGTCTTGACAAAGAAACGTATGTGCGTTTCTTACTAAAGCTTTCTTGAAATTAATAAACTTTCGAAAGAACGCGATTATCTTTCAAAGTAAAGCTTGTACTGAGAAAAGCAACACTGATCTCAGTTCTAACAGTGCTTTCACCCGTAGCAAACAACTGCATGTCTTTACAAAGAAACGCATGTGCGTTTCATACTAATGTTTTCGAGAAATTAATAAACTTCCAAAAGAACGCGAATATCTTTCAAAGTAAAGCTTGTACTGAGAAAGCAATACTGATCTCAGTTCTAACAGTGCTCTCACACGTAGCAAACAACTTCTTGTCTTCACAAAGAAACGCATGTGCGTTTCTTACTAAAGGTTCAGTGAAAATAATAAACTTTTGAAAGAACGCGATTATCTTTCAAAGTAAAGCTTGTACTGAGAAAAGCAACACTGATCTCAGTTCTAACAGTGCTTTCACACGTAGCAAACAACTGCTTGTCTTCACAAAGAAACGCATGTGCGTTTCTTACTAAAGCTTTCGTGAAATTAATAAACTTTCGAAAGAAAGCAATAATCTTTCAAAGTAAAGCTTGTACTGAGAAAAGCAACTCTGATCTCAGTTCTAACACTGCTTTCACACGTAGCAAACAACTGCTTGTCTTGACAAAGAAACGCATGTGCGTTTCTTACTAAAGCTTTCGTGAAATTAAAAAACTTTCGAAAGAACGCGATTATCTTTCAAAGTAAAGCTTGTACTGAGAAAAGCAACACTGATCTCAGTTCTAACAGTGCTTTCACACGTAGCAAACAACTGCTTGTCTTTCCATAGAAACGCATGTGCGTTTCTTACTAAAACTTTCTTGAAATTAATAAACTTTCGAAAGAACGCGATTATCTTTCAAAGTAAATTTGTACTGAGAAAAACAACGCTCATCTCACTTCTAACAGTGCTTTCACACGTAGCAAACAACTGCTTGTCTTTACAAAAAAACGCATGTGCGTTTCTTACTAAAGCTTTCGTGAAATTAATAAACTTTTGAAAGAACGGGATTATCTTTCAAAGTAAAGCTTGTACTGAGAAAAGCAACACTGATCTCAGTTCTAACAGTGCTTTCACACGTAGCAAACATTTGCTTGTTTTTCCATAGTAACGCATGTGCGTTTCTTACTAAAGCTTTGGTGAAATTAATAAACTTGCGAAAGGACGCGATTATCTTTCAAAGGAAAACTTGTACTGAGAAAAGCAACACTGATCTCAGTTCTAACAGTACTTTCACAGGTAGCAAACAATTGCTTGTCTTGAAAAAGAAACGCATGTGCGTTTCTTACTAAAGCTTTCGTGAAATTAAAAAACTTTCGAAAGAACGCGATTATCTTTCAAAGTAAAGCTTGTACTGAGAAAAGCAACACTGATCTCAGTTCTAACAGTGCTTTCACACGTAGCAAACAACTGCTTGTCTTTCCATAGAAACGCATGTGCGTTTCTTACTAAAACTTTCTTGAAATTAATAAACTTTCGAAAGAACGCGATTATCTTTCAAAGTAAATTTGTACTGAGAAAAACAACGCTCATCTCACTTCTAACAGTGCTTTCACACGTAGCAAACAACTGCTTGTCTTTACAAAAAAACGCATGTGCGTTTCTTACTAAAGCTTTCGTGAAATTAATAAACTTTTGAAAGAACGGGATTATCTTTCAAAGTAAAGCTTGTACTGAGAAAAGCAACACTGATCTCAGTTCTAACAGTGCTTTCACACGTAGCAAACATTTGCTTGTTTTTCCATAGTAACGCATGTGCGTTTCTTACTAAAGCTTTGGTGAAATTAATAAACTTGCGAAAGGACGCGATTATCTTTCAAAGGAAAACTTGTACTGAGAAAAGCAACACTGATCTCAGTTCTAACAGTACTTTCACAGGTAGCAAACAATTGCTTGTCTTGAAAAAGAAACGCATGTGCGTTTCTTACTAAAGCTTTCGTGAAATTAATAAACTTCTGAAAGTACGTGATTATCTTTCAAAGGAAAGCTTGTACTGAGAAAAGCAACATTGACCTCAGTTCTACCAGTGCTTTCACACATAGCAAACAACTGCTTGTCTTGCCAAAAAACGCATGTGGATTTCTTACTAAAGCTTTCGTGAAATTAATAAACTTCCGAAGAACGCGATTATCATTCAAAGTAAAGCTTGTACTGAGAAAAGCAACACAGATCTCAGTTCTAACAGTGCTTTCACACGTAGCAAACAAGTGCTTGTCTTGACAAAGAAACGCATGTGCGTTTCTTACTAAAACTTTCTTGAAATTAATAAACTTTCGAAAGAACGCGATTATCTTTCAAAGTAAATTTGTACTGAGAAAAACAACACTCATCTCAGTTCTAACAGTGCTTTCACACGTAGCAAACAACTGCTGGTCTTTACAAAAAAACGCATGTGCGTTTCTTACTAAAGCTTTCGTGAAATTAATAAACTTTTGAAAGAACGGGATTATCTTTCAAAGTAAAGCTTGTACTGAGAAAAGCAACACTGTTCTCAGTTCTAACAGTGCTTTCACACGTAGCAAACACCTGCTTGTCTTTTCAAAGAAACGCATGTGCATTTCTTACTAATGTTTTCGAGAAATTAATAAACTTCCAAAAGAACGCGAATATCTTTCAAAGTAAAGCTTGTACTGAGAAAAGCAACACTGATCTCAGTTCTAACAGTGCTTTCACAGGTAGCAAACAATTGCTTGTCTTGAAAAAGAAACGCATGTGCGTTTCTTACTAAAGCTTTCGTGAAATTAATAAACTTCTGAAAGTACGTGATTATCTTTCAAAGGAAAGCTTGTACTGAGAAAAGCAACATTGACCTCAGTTCTAACAGTGCTTTCACACATAGCAAACAACTGCTTGTCTTGACAAAAAACGCATGTCTATTTCTTACTAAAGCTTTCGTGAAATTAATAAACTTCCGAAGAACGCGATTATCATTCAAAGTAAAGCTTGTACTGAGAAAAGCAACACTGATCTCAGTTCTAACAGTGCTTTCACCCGGAGCAAACAACTGCTTGTCTTGAAAAGAACCGCATGTGTGTTTCTTACTAAAGATTTCGTGCAATTAATAAACTTCCGAAAGAACGCGATTATCTTTCAAAGGAAAACTTGTACTAAGAAAAGCAACACTGATCTCAGTTCTAACAGTGCTTTCACACGTAGCAACCAAGTGCATGTCTTGACAAAGTAACGCATTTGCGTTTCTTACTAAACCTTTCGTCAAAATAAAAAACTTTTGAAAGAATGCGATTATCTTTCAAAGTAAACCTTGTACTGAGAAAAGCAACACTGATCTCAGTTCTAACAGTGCTTTCACACGTAGCAAACAACTGCTTGTTTTTCCATAGAAACGCATGTGCGTTTCTTAATAAAGCTTTCTTGAAATTAATAAACTTTCGAAAGAACGTGATTATCTTTCAAAGTAAATTTGTACTGAGAAAAGCAACACTGATCTCAGTTCTAACAGTGCTTTCACACGTAGCAAACAACTGCTTGTCTTTACAAAAAAACGCATGTGCGTTTCTTACTAAAGCTTTCGTGAAATTAATAAACTTTTGAAAGAACGGGATTATCTTTCAAAGTAAAGCTTGTACTGAGAAAAGCAACACTGATCTCAGTTCTAACAGTGCTTTCACACGTAGCAAACAACTGCTTGTCTTTACAAAGAAACGCATGTTCGTTTCTTACTAAAGCTTTCTTGAAATTAATAAACTTTCGAAAGAACGCGATTATCTTTCAAAGTAAATCTTGTACTGAGAAAAGCAACACTGATCTCAGTTCTAACAGTGCTTTCACACGTACCAAATAACTGCTTGTCTTTTCAAAGAAACGCATGTGCATTTCTTACTAATGTTTTCGAGAAATTAATAAACTTCCAAAGAACGCGATTATCTTTCAAAGTAAAGCTTGTACTGAGTTAAGCAACACTAATCTCAGTTCTAACAGTGCTTTCACACGTAGCAAACAACTGATTGTCTTTAAAGAAACGCATGTGCGTTTCTTACTAAAGATTTCGTGAAATTAATAAACTTCCGAAAGAACGCGATTATCTTTCAAAGGAAAACTTGTTTTGAGAAAAGCAACACTGATATCAGTTCTAACAGTGCTTTCACATGTAGCAAACAACTGCTTGTCTTCACAAAGAAACGCATGTGTGTTTCTTACTAATGCTTTTGTGAAATTAATAAACTTTCAAAAGAACACGATTATCTTTCAAAGTAAAGCTTGTACTGAGAAAAGCAACACTGATCTCAGTTCTAACAGTCTTTCACACGTAGCAAACAAGTGCTTGTCTTGACAAAGAAACGCATGTTCGTTTCTTACTAAAGCTTTCGTGAAATTAAAAACTTTCGAAAGAACGCGATTATCTTTCAAAGTAAAGCTTGTTCTGAGAAAAGCAACACTGATCTCAGTTCTAACAGTGCTTTCACACGTATCAAACAACTGCTTGTCTTTCCATAGAAACGCATGTGCGTTTCTTACTAAACTTTCTTGAAATTAATAAACTTTCGAAAGAACGCGATTATCTTTCAAAGTAAATTTGTACTGAGAAAAGCAACACTCATCTCAGTTCTAACAATGCTTTCACACGTAGCAAACAACTGCTTGTCTTTACAAAAAAACGCATGTGCGTTTCTTACTAAAGCTTTTGTGAAATTAATAAACTTTTGAAAGAACGGGATTATCTTTCAAAGTAAAGCTTGTACTGAGAAAAGCAACACTGATCTCAGTTCTAACAGTGCTTTCACACGTAGCAAACATTTGCTTGTTTTTCCATAGTAACGCATGTGCGTTTCTTAATAAAGCTTTCGTGAAATTAATAAACTTCCGAAAGACCGCGATTATCTTTCAAAGGAAAGCTTGTACTGAGAAAAGCAACACTGATCTCAGTTCTAACAGTGCTTTCACATGTAGCAAACAACTGCTTGTTTTTCCATACTAACGCATGTGCGTTTCTTAATAAAGCTTTCGTGAAATTAATAAACTTCCGAAAGAACGCGTTTATCTTTCAAAGGAAAGCTTGTACTGAGAAAAGCAACACTGATCTCAGTTCTAACAGTGCTTTCACACGTAGCAAACAACTGCTTGTCTTGACAAAGAAACGCATGTGTGTTTCTTACTAGAGCTTTTGTGAAATTAATAAACTTTCAAAAGAACACGATTATCTTTCAAAGTAAAGATTGTACTGAGAAAAGCAACACTGATCTCAGTTCTAACAGTGCTTTCACACGTAGCAAACAACTGCTTGTCTTCAAAAAGAAACGCATGTGTGTTTTTTACTAAAGCTTTTGTGAAATTGATAAACTTTCAAAAGAACACGATTATCTTTCAAAGTAAAGCTTGTACTGAGAAAAGCAACACTGATCTCAGTTCTAACAGTGCTTTCACACTTACCAAACAACTGCTTGTCTTGACAAAGAAACGCATGTGCGTTTCTTACTAAAGCTTTCGTGAAATTAATAAACTTTCGAAAGAACGCGATTATCTTTCAAAGTAAAGCTTGTACTGAGAAAAGCAACACTGATCTCAGTTCTAACAGTGCTTTCACACGTAGCAAACAACTGCTTGTCTTTCCATAGAAACGCATGTGCGTTTCTTAATAAAGCTTTCGTGAAATTAATAAACTTCAGAAAGAACGCGATTATCTTTCAAAGGAAAGCTTGTACTGCGAAAATCAACACTGATCTCAGTTCTAACAGTGCTTTCACACGAAGCAAAAAAGTGCTTGTCTTGACAAAGAAACGCATGTGCGTTTCTTACTAAAGCATTCGTGAAATTAATAAACTTTCGAAAGAACGCGATTATCTTTCAAAGTAAAGCTTGTACTGAGAAAAGCAACACTGATCTCAGTTCTAACACTGCTTTCACACGTAGCAAACAACTGCTTGTCTTCACAAAGAAACGCATGTGCGTTTCTTACTAAAGCTTTCGTGAAATTAATAAACTTTCGAAAGAAAGCAATAATCTTTCAAAGTAAAGCTTGTACTGAGAAAAGCAACACTGATCTCAGTTCTTACAGTGCTTTCACACGTAGCAAACAAGTGCTTGTCTTTTCAAAGAAACGCATGTGCATTTCTTACTAATGTTTTCGAGAAATTAATAAACTTCCAAAGAACGCGAATATCTTTCAAAGTAAAGCTTGTACTGGGAAAAGAAACACTGATCTCAATTCTAACAGTGCTTTCACACGTAGCAAACAACTGCTTGTCTTTACAAAGAAACGCATGTGCGTTTCTGACTAATGCTATCGAGAAATTAATAAACTTCTGGAAGAACGGGATTATCTTTCAAAGTAAAGCTTGTACTGAGAAAAGCAACACTAATCTCAGTTCTAACAGTGCTTTCACACGTAGCAAACAACTGATTGTCTTTAAAGAAACGCATGTGCGTTTCTTACTAAAGATTTCGTGAAATTAATAAACTTCCGAAAGAACGTGATTATCTTTCAAAAGAAAACTTGTACTGAGAAAAGCAACACTGATATCAGTTCTAACAGTGCTTTCACACGTAGCAAACAACTGCTTGTATTCACAAAGAAACGCATGTGTGTTTCTTACTAATGCTTTTGTGAAATTAATAAACTTTCAAAAGAACACAATTATCTATCAAATTAAAGCTTGTACTGAGAAAAGCAACACTGATCTCAGTTCTAACAGTGCTTTCACACGTAGCAAACAAGTGCTTGTCTTGACAAAGAAACGCATGTGCGTTTCTTACTAAAACTTTCTTGAAATTAATAAACTTTCGAAAGAACGCAATTATCTTTCAAAGTAAATTTGTACTGAGAAAAGCAACACTCATCTCAGTTCTAACAATGCTTTCACACGTAGCAAACAACTGCTTGTCTTTACAAAAAAACGCATGTGCGTTTCTTACTAAAGCTTTTGTGAAATTAATAAACTTTTGAAAGAAAGGGATTATCTTTCAAAGTAAAGCTTGTACTGAGAAAAGCAACACTGATCTCAGTTCTAACAGTGATTTCACACGTAGCAAACAAGTGCTTGTCTTGACAAAGAAACGCATGTGCGTTTCTTACTAAAGCTTTCGTGAAATTAAAAAACTTTCGAAAGAACGCGATTATCTTTCAAAGTAAAGCTTGTACTGAGAAAAGCAACACTGATCTCAGTTCTAACAGTGCTTTCACACGTAGCAAACAACTGCTTGTCTTTCCATAGAAACGCATGTGCGTTTCTTACTAAAACTTTCTTGAAATTAATAAACTTTCGAAAGAACGCGATTATCTTTCAAAGTAAATTTGTACTGAGAAAAGCAACACTCATCTCAGTTCTAACAATGCTTTCACACGTAGCAAACAACTGCTTGTCTTTACAAAAAAACGCATGTGCGTTTCTTACAAAAGCTTTTGTGAAATTAATAAACTTTTGAAAGAACGGGATTATCTTTCAAAGTAAAGCTTGTACTGAGAAAAGCAACACTGATCTCAGTTCTAACAGTGCTTTCACACGTAGCAAACATTTGCTTGTTTTTCCATAGTAACGCATGTGCGTTTCTTAATAAAGCTTTCGTGAAATTAATGAACTTCCGAAAGAACGCGATTATCTTTCAAAGTAAAGCTTGTACTGAGAAAAGCAACACTGATCTCAGTTCTAACAGTGCTTTCACACGTAGCAAACAACTGCTTGTTTTTCCATAGTAACGCATGTGCGTTTCTTAATAAAGCTTTCGTTAAATTAATAAACTTCCGAAAGAACGCGATTATCTTTCAAAGGAAAGCTTGTACTGAGAAAAGCAACACTGATCTCAGTTCTAACAGTGCTTTCACACGTAGCAAACAACTGCTTGTCTTGACAAAGAAACGCATGTGTGTTTCTTACTAGAGCTTTTGTGAAATTAATAAACTTTCAAAAGAACACGATTATCTTTCAAAGTAAAGATTGTACTGAGAAAAGCAACACTGATCTCAGTTCTAACAGTGTTTTCACACGTAGCAAACAACTGCTTGTCTTCAAAAAGAAACGCATGTGTGTTTTTTACTAAAGCTTTTGTGAAACTGATAAACTTTCAAAAGAACACGATTATCTTTCAAAGTAAAGCTTGTACTGAGAAAAGCAACACTGATCTCAGTTCTAACAGTGCTTTCACACGTAGCAAACAACTGCTTGTCTTTCCATAGAAACGCATGTGCGTTTCTTAATAAAGCTTTCGTGAAATTAATAAACTTCAGAAAGAACGCGATTATCTTTCAAAGGAAAGCTTGTACTGAGAAAAGCAACACTGATCTCAGTTCTAACAGTGCTTTCACACGTAGCAAAAAAGTGCTTGTATTGACAAAGAAACGCATGTGCGTTTCTTACTAAAGCATTCGTGAAATTAATAAACTTTCGAAAGAACGCGATTATCTTTCAAAGTAAAGCTTGTACTGAGAAAAGCAACACTGATCTCAGTTCTAACACTGCTTTCACACGTAGCAAACAACTGCTTGTCTTCACAAAGAAACGCATGTGCGTTTCTTTAAAGCTTTCGTGAAATTAAAAAACTTTCGAAAGAACGCGATTATCTTTCAAAGTAAAGCTTGTACTGAGAAAAGCAACACTGATCTCAGTTCTAACAGTGCTTTCACACGTAGCAAACAACTGCTTGTATTTCCATAGAAACGCATGTGCGTTTCTTACTAAAACTTTCTTGAAATTAATAAACTTTCGAAAGAACGCAATTATCTTTCAAAGTAAATTTGTACTGAGAAAAGCAACACTCATCTCAGTTCTAACAATGCTTTCACACGTAGCAAACAACTGCTTGTCTTTACAAAAAAAACGCATGTGCGTTTCTTACTAAAGCTTTTGTGAAATTAATAAACTTTTGAAAGAACGGGATTAACTTTCAAAGTAAAGCTTGTACTGAGAAAAGCAACACTGATCTCAGTTCTAACAGTGATTTCACACGTAGCAAACAAGTGCTTGTCTTGACAAAGAAACGCATGTGCGTTTCTTACTAAAGCTTTCGTGAAATTAAAAAACTTTCGAAAGAACGCGATTATCTTTCAAAGTAAAGCTTGTACTGAGAAAAGCAACACTGATCTCAGTTCTAACAGTGCTTTCACACGTAGCAAACAACTGCTTGTCTTTCCATAGAAACGCATGTGCGTTTCTTACTAAAACTTTCTTGAAATTAATAAACTTTCGAAAGAACGCGATTATCTTTCAAAGTAAATTTGTACTGAGAAAAGCAACACTCATCTCAGTTCTAACAATGCTTTCACACGTAGCAAACAACTGCTTGTCTTTACAAAAAAACGCATGTGCGTTTCTTACAAAAGCATTTGTGAAATTAATAAACTTTTGAAAGAACGGGATTATCTTTCAAAGTAAAGCTTGTACTGAGAAAGCAACACTGATCTCAGTTCTAACAGTGCTTTCACACGTAGCAAACATTTGCTTGTTTTTCCATAGTAACGCATGTGCGTTTCTTAATAAAGCTTTCGTGAAATTAATAAACTTTCGAAAGAAAGCAATAATCTTTCAAAGTAAAGCTTGTACTGAGAAAAGCAACACTGATCTCAGTTCTAACAGTGCTTTCACACGTAGCAAACAACTGCTTGTCTTTTCATAGAAACGCATGTGCATTTCTTACTAATTCTTTCGAGAAATTAATAAACTTCCGAAAGAACACGATTATCTTTCAAAGTAAAGCTTGTAGTAAGAAAAGCAACACTGATCTCAGTTCTAACAGTGCTTTCACACGTGGAAAACAACTGCTTGTCTTCACAAAGAAACGCATGTGCCTTTCTTACTAATGCTTTCGAGAAATTATTAAACTTCCGAAAGAAGGCGATTATCTTTCAAAGTAAAGCTTGTACTGAGAAAAGCAACACTGATCTCAGTTCTTACAGTGCTTTCACACGTAGCAAACAAGGGCTTGTCTTGATAAAGAAACGCATGTGCGTTTCTTACTAAAGCTTTCGTGAAATTAATAAACTTTCGAAAGAACGCGATTATCTTTCAAAGTAAAGCTTGTACTGAGAAAAGCAACACTGATCTCAGTTCTAACAGTGCTTTCACACGTAGCAAACAACTGCTTGTCTTCAAAAAGAAACGCATGTGTGTTTCTTACTAAAGCTTTTGTGTAATTAATAAACTTTCAAAAGAACACGATTATCTTTCAAAGTAAAGCTTGTACTGAGAAAAGCAACACTGATCTCAGTTCTAACAGTGCTTTCACACGTACCAAACAACCGCTTGTCTTGACAAAGAAACGCATGTGCGTTTCTTAATAAAGCTTTCGTGAAATTAATAAGCTTTCGAAAGAACGCGATTATCTTTCAAAGTAAATTTGTACTGAGAAAAGCAACACTCATCTCAGTTCTAACAGTGCTTTCACACGTAGCAAACAACTGCTTGTCTTTACAAAAAAACGCATGTGCGTTTCTTACTAAAGCTTTCGTGAAATTAATAAACTTTTGAAAGAACGGGATTATCTTTCAAAGTAAAGCTTGTACTGAGAAAAGCAACACTGATCTCAGTTCTTACAGTGCTTTCACACCTAGCAAACAAGTGCTTGTCTTGACACAGAAACGCATGTGCGTTTCTTACTAAAGCTTTCGTGAAATTAATAAACTTTCGAAAGAACGCGAATATCTTTCAAAGTAAAGCTTGTACTGAGAAAAGCAACACTGATCTCAGTTCTAACAGTGCTTTCACACGTAGCAAACATTTGCTTGTTTTTCCATAGTAACGCATGTGCGTTTCTTAATAAAGCTTTCGTGAAATTAATAAACTTCCGAAATAACGCGATTATTTTCAAAGGAAAGCTTGTACTGAGAAAAGCAACACTGATCTCAGTTCTAACAGTGCTTTCACACGTAGCAAACAACTGCTTGTCTTTACAAAAAAACGCATGTGCGTTTCTTACTAAAGCTTTCGTGAAATCAATAAACTTTTGAAAGAACGGGATTATCTTTCAAAGTAAAGCTTGTACTGAGAAAAGCAACACTGATCTCAGTTCTAAAAGTGCTTTCACACGTAGCAAACAACTACTTGTCTTTACAAAGAAACGCATGTGCGTTTCTTACTAAAGCTTTCTTGAAATTAATAAACTTTCGAAAGAACGCGATTATCTTTCAAAGTAAATCTTGTACTGAGAAAAGCAACACTGATCTCAGTTCTAACAGTGCTTTCACACGTACCAAACAACTGCTTGTCTTTTCAAAGAAACGCATGTGCATTACTTACTAATGCTTTCGAGAAATTAATAAACTTCCGAAAGAACACGATTATCTTTCAAAGTAAAGCTTGTACTAAGAGCAACACTGATCTCAGTTCTAACAGTGCTTTCACACGTGGCAAACAACTGCTTGTCTTCACAAAGAAACGCATGTGCCTTTCTTACTAATGATTTCGAGAAATTATTAAACTTCCAAAAGAACGCGATTATCTTTCAAAGTAAAGCTTGTACTGAGAAAAGCAACACTGATTTCAGTTCTAACAGTGCTTTCACACGTAGCAAACATTTGCTTGTTTTTCCATAGTAACGCATGTGCGTTTCTTAATAAAGCTTTCGTGAAATTATTAAACTTCCGAAAGAAGGCATTTATCTTTTAAAGTAAAGCTTGTACTGAGAAAAGCAACACTGATCTCAGTTCTTACAGTGCTTTCACACGTAGCAAACACGGGCTTGTCTTGATAAAGAAACGCATGTGCGTTTCTTACTAAAGCTTTCGTGAAATTAATAAACTTTCGAAAGAACGCGATTATCTTTCAAAGTAAAGCTTGTACTGAGAAAAGCAACACTGATCTCAGTTCTAACAGTGCTTTCACACGTAGCAAACAACTGCTTGTCTTTCCATAGAAACGCATATGCGTTTCTTAATAAAGCTTTAGTGAAATTAATAAACTTCCGAAATAACGCGATTATTTTCAAAGGAAAGCTTGTACTGAGAAAAGCAACACTGATCTCAGTTCTAACAGTGCTTTCACAAGTAGCAAACAACTGCTTGTCTTCACAAAGAAACGCATGTGCGTTTCTTACTAAAGCTTTCGTGAAATTAATAAACTTTCGAAAGAAAGCAATTATCTTTCAAAGTAAAGCCTGTACTGAGAAAAGCAACACTGATCTCAGTTCTAACAGTACTTTCACACGTAGCAAACAACTGCTTTGCTTCACAAAGAAACGCATGAGCGTTTCTTACTAATGCTTTCGAGAAATTAATAAACTTCCGAAAGAACATGATTATCTTTCAAAGTAAAGCTTGTACTGAGAAAAGCAACACTGATCTCAGTTCTAACAGTGCTTTCACACGTAGCAAACAACTGCTTGTCTTTTCATAGAAACGCATGTGCGTTTCTTACTAAAGCTTTCGTGAAATTAATAAACTTTCGAAAGAACGCGATTATCTTTCAAAGTAAATTTGTACTGAGAAAAGCAACACTCATCTCAGTTCTAACAGTGCTTTCACACGTACCAAACAACTGCTTGTCTTTACAAAAAAACGCATGTGCGTTTCTTACTAAAGCTTTCGTGAAATCAATAAACATTTGAAAGAACGGGATTATCTTTCAAAGTAAAGCTTGTACTGAGAAAAGCAACACTGATCTCAGTTCTAAAAGTGCTTTCACACGTAGCAAACAACTACTTGTCTTTACAAAGAAACGCATGTGCGTTTCTTACTAAAGCTTTCTTGAAATTAATAAACTTTCGAAAGAACGCGATTATCTTTCAAAGTAAATCTTGTACTGAGAAAAGCAACACTGATCTCAGTTCTAACAGTGCTTTCACACGTACCAAACAACTGCTTGTCTTTTCAAAGAAACGCATGTGCATTTCTTACTAATGCTTTCGAGAAATTAATAAACTTCCGAAAGAACACGATTATCATTCAAAGTAAAGCTTGTACTAAGAGCAACACTGATCTCAGTTCTAACAGTGCTTTCACACGTGGCAAACAACTGCTTGTCTTCACAAAGAAACGCATGTGCCTTTCTTACTAATGATTTCGAGAAATTATTAAACTTCCAAAAGACCGCGATTAACTTTCAAAGTAAAGCTTGTACTGAGAAAAGCAACACTGATTTCAGTTCTAACAGTACTTTCACACGTAGCAAACATTTGCTTGTTTTTCCATAGTAACGCATGTGCGTTTCTTAATAAAGCTTTCGTGAAATTAATAAACTTCCGAAAGAACGAGATTATCTTTCAAAGTACAGCTTGTACTGAGAAAAGCAACACTGATCTCAGTTCTAACAGTGCTTTCACACGTAGCAAACAACTGCCTGTCTTCACAAAGAAACGCATGTGTGTTTCTTACTAAAGCTTTTGTGAAATTAATAAACTTTCAAAAGAACACGATTATCTTTAAAGTAAAGCTTGTACTGAGAAAAGCAACACTGATCTCAGTTCTAATAGTGCTTTCACACGTAGCAAACAAGTGCTTGTCTTCAAAAAGAAACGCATGTGCGTTTCTTACTAAAGCTTTCGTGAAATTAATAAACTTTCGAAAGAACGCGATTATCTTTCAAACTACAGCTTGTACTGAGAAAAGCAACACTGATCTCAGTTCTAACAGTGCTTTCACACGTAGCAAACATTTGCTTGTTTTTCCATAGTAACGCATGTGCGTTTCTTAATAAAGCTTTCGTGAAATTAATAAACTTCCGAAAGAACGCGATTATCTTTCAAAGGAAAGCTTGTACTGAGAAAAGCAACACTGATCTCAGTTCTAACAGTGCTTTCACACGTAGCAAACAACTGCTTGTTTTTCCATAGTAACGCATGTGCGTTTCTTAATAAAGCTTTCGTGAAATTAATAAACTTCCGAAAGAACGCGATTATCTTTCAAAGGAAAGCTTGTACTGAGAAAAGCAACACTGATCTCAGTTCTAACAGTGCTTTCACACGTAGCAAACAACTGCTTGTCTTGACTAAGAAACGCATGTGTGTTTCTTACTAGAGCTTTTGTGAAATTAATAAACTTTCAAAAGAACACGATTATCTTTCAAAGTAAAGATTGTACTGAGAAAAGCAACACTGATCTCAGTTCTAACAGTGCTTTCACACGTAGCAAACAACTGCTTGTCTTCAAAAAGAAACGCATGTGTGTTTTTTACTAAAGCTTTTGTGAAATTGATAAACTTTCAAAAGAACACGATTATCTTTCAAAGTAAAGCTTGTACTGAGAAAAGCAACACTGATCTCAGTTCTAACAGTGCTTTCACACTTACCAAACAACTGCTTGTCTTGACAAAGAAACGCATGTGCGTTTCTTACTAAAGCTTTCGTGAAATTAATAAACTTTCGAAAGAACGCGATTATCTTTCAAAGTAAAGCTTGTACTGAGAAGAGCAACACTGATCTCAGTTCTAACAGTGCTTTCACACGTAGCAAACAACTGCTTGTCTTTCCATAAAAACGCATGTGCGTTTCTTAATAAAGCTTTCGTGAAATTAATAAACTTCAGAAAGAACGCGATTATCTTTCAAAGGAAAGCTTGTACTGAGAAAAGCAACACTGATCTCAGTTCTAACAGTGCTTTCACACGTAGCAAAAAAGTGCTTGTCTTGACAAAGAAACGCATGTGCGTTTCTTACTAAAGCATTCGTGAAATTAATAAACTTTCGAAAGAACGCGATTATCTTTCAAAGTAAAGCTTGTACTGAGAAAAGCAACACTGATCTCAGTTCTAACACTGCTTTCACACGTAGCAAACAACTGCTTGTCTTCACAAAGAAACGCATGTGCGTTTCTTACTAAAGCTTTCGTGAAATTAATAAACTTTCGAAAGAAAGCAATAATCTTTCAAAGTAAAGCTTGTACTGAGAAAAGCAACACTGATCTCAGTTCTTACAGTGCTTTCACACGTAGCAAACAAGTGCTTGTCTTGACAAAGAAATGCAATTGCGTTTCTTACTAAAGCTTTCGTGAAATTAATAAACTTTCGAAAGAACGTGATTATCTTTCAAAGTAAAGCTTGTACTGAGAAAAGCAACACTGATCTCAGTTCTAACAGTGCTTTCACACGTAGCAAACAACTGCTTGTCTTTTCATAGAAAGGCATGTGCGTTTCTTACTAAAACTTTCTTGAAATTAATAAACTTTCGAAAGAATGGGATTATCTTTCAAAGTAAATTTGTACTGAGAAAAGCAACACTCATCTCAGTTCTAACAGTGCTTTCACACGTAGCAAACAACTGTTTGTCTTTACAAAAAAACGCATGTGCGTTTCTTACTAAAGCTTTCGTGAAATTAATAAACTTTTGAAAGAACGGGATTATCTTTCAAAGTAAAGCTTGTACTGAGAAAAGCAACACTGATCTCAGTTCTTACAGTGCTTTCACACGTAGCAAACAAGTGCTTGTCTTGACACAGAAACGCATGTGCGTTTCTTACTAAAGCTTTCGTGAAATTAATAAATTTTCGAAAGAAAGCGAATATCTTTCAAAGTAAAGCTTGTACTGAGAAAAGCAACACTGATCTCAGTTCTAACAGTGCTTTCACACATCGCAAACAACTGCTTGTTTTTCCATAGTAACGCATGTGCGTTTCTTAATAAAGCTTTCGTGAAATTAATAAACTTCCGAAAGAACGCGATTATCTTTCAAAGGAAAGCTTGTACTGAGAAAAGCAACACTGATCTCAGTTCTAACAGTGCTTTCACACGTACCAAACAACTGCTTGTCCTGACAAAGAAACGCATGTGCGTTTCTTACTAAAGCTTTCGTGAAATTAATAAACTTCCGAAATAACGCGATTATTTTCAAAGGAAAGCTTGTACTGAGAAAAGCAACACTGATCTCAGTTCTAACAGTGCTTTCACAAGTAGCAAACAACTGCTTGTCTTGACAAAGAAACGCATGTGCGTTTCTTACTAAAGCTTTCGTGAAATTAATAAACTTTCGAAAGAAAGCAATTATCTTTCAAAGTAAAGCCTGTACTGAGAAAAGCAACACTGATCTCAGTTCTAACAGTACTTTCACACGTAGCAAACAACTGCTTTTCTTCACAAAGAAACGCATGAGCGTTTCTTACTAATGCTTTCGAGAAATTAATAAACTTCCGAAAGAACATGATTATCTTTCAAAGTAAAGCTTGTACTGAGAAAAGCAACACTGATCTCAGTTCTAACAGTGCTTTCACACGTAGCAAACAACTGCTTGTCTTTTCATAGAAACGCATGTGCGTTTCTTACTAAAGCTTTCGTGAAATTAATAAACTTTCGAAAGAACGCGATTATCTTTCAAAGTAAATTTGTACTGAGAAAAGCAACACTCATCTCAGTTCTAACAGTGCTTTCACACGTACCAAACAACTGCTTGTCTTTACAAAAAAACGCATGTGCGTTTCTTACTAAAGCTTTCGTGAAATCAATAAACTTTTGAAAGAACGGGATTATCTTTCAAAGTAAAGCTTGTACTGAGAAAAGCAACACTGATCTCAGTTCTAAAAGTGCTTTCACACGTAGCAAACAACTACTTGTCTTTACAAAGAAACGCATGTGCGTTTCTTACTAAAGCTTTCTTGAAATTAATAAACTTTCGAAAGAACGCGATTATCTTTCAAAGTAAATCTTGTACTGAGAAAAGCAACACTGATCTCAGTTCTAACAGTGCTTTCACACGTCCCAAACAACTGCTTGTCTTTTCAAAGAAACGAATGTGCATTTCTTACTAATGCTTTCGAGAAATTAATAAACTTCCGAAAGAACACGATTATCTTTCAAAGTAAAGCTTGTACTAAGAGCAACACTGATCTCAGTTCTAACAGTGCTTTCACACGTGGCAAACAACTGCTTGTCTTCACAAAGAAACGCATGTGCCTTTCTTACTAATGATTTCGAGAAATTATTAAACTTCCAAAAGAACGCGATTAACTTTCAAAGTAAAGCTTGTACTGAGAAAAGCAACACTGATTTCAGTTCTAACAGTGCTTTCACACGTAGCAAACATTTGCTTGTTTTTCCATAGTAACGCATGTGCGTTTCTTAATAAAGCTTTCGTGAAATTAATAAACTTCCGAAAGAACGAGATTATCTTTCAAAGTACAGCTTGTACTGAGAAAAGCAACACTGATCTCAGTTCTAACAGTGCTTTCACACGTAGCAAACAACTGCCTGTCTTCACAAAGAAACGCATGTGTGTTTCTTACTAAAGCTTTTGTGAAATTAATAAACTTTCAAAAGAACACGATTATCTTTCAAAGTAAAGCTTGTACTGAGAAAAGCAACACTGATCTCAGTTCTAATAGTGCTTTCACACGTAGCAAACAAGTGCTTGTCTTCAAAAAGAAACGCATGTGCGTTTCTTACTAAAGCTTTCGTGAAATTAATAAACTTTCGAAAGAACGCGATTATCTTTCAAACTACAGCTTGTACTGAGAAAAGCAACACTGATCTCAGTTCTAACAGTGCTTTCACACGTAGCAAACATTTGCTTGTTTTTCCATAGTAACGCATGTGCGTTTCTTAATAAAGCTTTCGTGAAATTAATAAACTTCCGAAAGAACGCGATTATCTTTCAAAGGAAAGCTTGTACTGAGAAAAGCAACACTGATCTCAGTTCTAACAGTGCTTTCACACGTAGCAAACAACTGCTTGTTTTTCCATAGTAACGCATGTGCGTTTCTTAATAAAGCTTTCGTGAAATTAATAAACTTCCGAAAGAACGCGATTATCTTTCAAAGGAAAGCTTGTACTGAGAAAAGCAACACTGATCTCAGTTCTAACAGTGCTTTCACATGTAGCAAAAAAGTGCTTGTCTTGACAAAGAAACGCATGTGTGTTTCTTACTAGAGCTTTTGTGAAATAATAAAATTTCAAAAGAACACGATTATCTTTCAAAGTAAAGATTGTACTGAGAAAAGCAACACTGATCTCAGTTCTAACAGTGCTTTCACACGTAGCAAACAACTGCTTGTCTTCAAAAAGAAACGCATGTGTGTTTTTTACTAAAGCTTTTGTGAAATTGATAAACTTTCAAAAGAACACGATTATCTTTCAAAGTAAAGCTTGTACTGAGAAAAGCAACACTGATCTCAGTTCTAACAGTGCTTTCACACTTACCAAACAACTGCTTGTCTTGACAAAGAAACGCATGTGCGTTTCTTACTAAAGCTTTCGTGAAATTAATAAACTTTCGAAAGAACGCGATTATCTTTCAAAGTAAAGCTTGTACTGAGAAAAGCAACACTGATCTCAGTTCTAACAGTGCTTTCACACGTAGCAAACAACTGCTTGTCTTTCCATAGAAACGCATGTGCGTTTCTTAATAAAGCTTTCGTGAAATTAATAAACTTCAGAAAGAACGCGATTATCTTTCAAAGGAAAGCTTGTACTGAGAAAAGCAACACTGATCTCAGTTCTAACAGTGCTTTCACACGTAGCAAAAAAGTGCTTGTCTTGACAAAGAAACGCATGTGCGTTTCTTACTAAAGCATTCGTGAAATTAATAAACTTTCGAAAGAACGCGATTATCTTTCAAAGTAAAGCTTGTACTGAGAAAAGCAACACTGATCTCAGTTCTAACACTGCTTTCACACGTAGCAAACAACTGCTTGTCTTCACAAAGAAACGCATGTGCGTTTCTTACTAAAGCTTTCGTGAAATTAATAAACTTTCGAAAGAAAGCAATAATCTTTCAAAGTAAAGCTTGTACTGAGAAAAGCAACACTGATCTCAGTTCTTACAGTGCTTTCACACGTAGCAAACAAGTGCTTGTCTTTTCAAAGAAACGCATGTGCATTTCTTACTAATGTTTTCGAGAAATTAATAAACTTCCAAAGAACGCGAATATCTTTCAAAGTAAAGCTTGTACTGGGAAAAGAAACACTGATCTCAATTCTAACAGTGCTTTCACACGTAGCAAACAACTGCTTGTCTTTACAAAGAAATGCATGTGCGTTTCTGACTAATGCTATCGAGAAATTAATAAACTTCTGAAAGAACGCGATTATCTTTCAAAGTAAAGCTTGTACTGAGAAAAGCAACACTAATCTCAGTTCTAACAGTGCTTTCACACGTAGCAAACAACTGATTGTCTTTAAAGAAACGCATGTGCGTTTCTTACTAAAGATTTCGTGAAATTAATAAACTTCCGAAAGAACGCGATTATCTTTCAAAGGAAAACTTGTACTGAGAAAAGCAACACTGATATCAGTTCTAACAGTGCTTTCACACGTAGCAAACAACTGCTTGTCTTCACAAAGAAACGCATGTGTGTTTCTTACTAATGCTTTTGTGAAATTAATAAACTTTCAAAAGAACACAATTATCTTTCAAAGTAAAGCTTGTACTGAGAAAAGCAACACTGATCTCAGTTCTAACAGTGCTTTCACACGTAGCAAACAAGTGCTTGTCTTGACAAAGAAACGCATGTGCGTTTCTTACTAAAGCTTTCGTGAAATTAAAAAACTTTCGAAAGAACGCGATTATCTTTCAAAGTAAAGCTTGTACTGAGAAAAGCAACACTGATCTCAGTTCTAACAGTGCTTTCACACGTAGCAAACAACTGCTTGTCTTTCCATAGAAACGCATGTGCGTTTCTTACTAAAACTTTCTTGAAATTAATAAACTTTGGAAAGAACGCGATTATCTTTCAAAGTAAATTTGTACTGAGAAAAGCAACACTCATCTCAGTTCTAACAATGCTTTCACACGTAGCAAACAACTGCTTGTCTTTACAAAAAAACGCATGTGCGTTTCTTACTAAAGCTTTTGTGAAATTAATAAACTTTTGAAAGAACGGGATTATCTTTCAAAGTAAAGCTTGTACTGAGAAAAGCAACACTGATCTCAGTTCTAACAGTGAGTTCACACGTAGCAAACAAGTGCTTGTCTTGACAAAGAAACGCATGTGCGTTTCTTACTAAAGCTTTCGTGAAATTAAAAAACTTTCGAAAGAACGCGATTATCTTTCAAAGTAAAGCTTGTACTGAGAAAAGCAACACTGATCTCAGTTATAACAGTGCTTTCACACGTAGCAAACAACTGCTTGTCTTTTCATAGAAACGCATGTGCGTTTCTTACTAAAGCTTTCGTGAAATTAATAAACTTTCGAAAGAACGCGATTATCTTTCAAAGTAAATTTGTACTGAGAAAAGCAACACTCATCTCAGTTCTAACAGTGCTTTCACACGTACCAAACAACTGCTTGTCTTTACAAAAAAACGCATGTGCGTTTCTTACTAAAGCTTTCGTGAAATCAATAAACTTTTGAAAGAACGGGATTATCTTTCAAAGTAAAGCTTGTACTGAGAAAAGCAACACTGATCTCAGTTCTAAAAGTGCTTTCACACGTAGCAAACAACTACTTGTCTTTACAAAGAAACGCATGTGTGTTTCTTACTAAAGCTTTCATGAAATTAATAAACTTTCGAAAGAACGCGATTATCTTTCAAAGTAAATCTTGTACTGAGAAAAGCAACACTGATCTCAGTTCTAACAGTGCTTTCACACGTACCAAACAACTGCTTGTCTTTTCAAAGAAACGCATGTGCATTTCTTACTAATGCTTTCGAGAAATTAATAAACTTCCGAAAGAACACGATTATCTTTCAAAGTAAAGCTTGTACTAAGAGCAACACTGATCTCAGTTCTAACAGTGCTTTCACACGTGGCAAACAACTGCTTGTCTTCACAAAGAAACGCATGTGCCTTTCTTACTAATGCTTTCGAGAAATTATTAAACTTCCGAAAGAAGGCGATTATCTTTCAAAGTAAAGCTTGTACTGAGAAAAGCAACACTGATCTCAGTTCTAACAGTGCTTTCACACGTAGCAAACAACTGCTTGTCTTCAAAAAGAAACGCATGTGTGTTTCTTACTAAAGCTTTTGTGTAATTAATAAACTTTCAAAATAACATGATTATCTTTCAAAGTAAAGCTTGTACTGAGAAAAGCAACACTGATCTCAGTTCTAACAGTGCTTTCACACGTACCAAACAACGGCTTCTCTTGACAAAGAAACGCATGTGCGTTTCTTAATAAAGCTTTCGTGAAATTAATAAGCTTTCGAAAGAACGCGATTATCTTTCAAAGTAAAGATTGTACTGAGAAAAGCAACACTGATCTCAGTTCTTACAGTGCTTTCACACGTAGCAAACAAGTGCTTGTCTTGACAAAGAAATGCAATTGCGTTTCTTACTAAAGCTTTCGTGAAATTAATAAACTTTCGAAAGAACGCGATTATCTTTCAAAGTAAAGCTTGTACTGAGAAAAGCAACACTGATCTCAGTTCTAACAGTGCTTTCACACGTAGCAAACAACTGCTTGTCTTTTCATAGAAACGCATGTGCGTTTCTTACTAAAACTTTCTTGAAATTAATAAACTTTCGAAAGAATGGGATTATCTTTCAAAGTAAATTTGTACTGAAAAAGCAACACTCATCTCAGTTCTAACAGTGCTTTCACACGTAGCAAACAACTGCTTGTCTTTACAAAAAAACGCATGTGCGTTTCTTACTAAAGCTTTCGTGAAATTAAAAAACTTTCGAAAGAACGCGATTATCTTTCAAAGTAAAGCTTGTACTGAGAAAAGCAACACTGATCTCAGTTCTAACAGTGCTTTCACACGTAGCAAACAACTGCTTGTCTTTCCATAGAAACGCATGTGCGTTTCTTACTAAAACTTTCTTGAAATTAATAAACTTTCGAAAGAACGCGATTATCTTTCAAAGTAAATTTGTACTGAGAAAAGCAACACTCATCTCAGTTCTAACAATGCTTTCACACGTAGCAAACAACTGCTTGTCTTTACAAAAAAACGCATGTGCGTTTCTTACTAAAGCTTTTGTGAAATTAATAAACTTTTGAAAGAACGGTATTATCTTTCAAAGTAAAGCTTGTACTGAGAAAAGCAACACTGATCTCAGTTCTAACAGTGATTTCACACGTAGCAAACAAGTGCTTGTCTTGACAAAGAAACGCATGTGCGTTTCTTACTAAAGCTTTCGTGAAATTAAAAAACTTTCGAAAGAACGCGATTATCTTTCAAAGTAAAGCTTGTACTGAGAAAAGCAACACTGATCTCAGTTCTAACAGTGCTTTCACATGTAGCAAACAACTGCTTGTCTTTCCATAGAAACGCATGTGCGTTTCTTACTAAAACTTTCTTGAAATTAATAAACTTTCGAAAGAACGCGATTATCTTTCAAAGTAAATTTGTACTGAGAAAAGCAACACTCATCTCAGTTCTAACAATGCTTTCACACGTAGCAAACAACTGCTTGTCTTTACAAAAAAACGCATGTGCGTTTCTTACAAAAGCTTTTGTGAAATTAATAAACTTCCGAAAGAACACGATTATCTTTCAAAGTAAAGCTTGTAGTAAGAAAAGCAACACTGATCTCAGTTCTAACAGTGCTTTCACACGTGGCAAACAACTGCTTGTCTTCACAAAGAAACGCATGTGCCTTTCTTACTAATGCTTTCGAGAAATTATTAAACTTCCGAAAGAAGGCGATTATCTTTCAAAGTAAAGCTTGTACTGAGAAAAGCAACACTGATCTCAGTTCTTACAGTGCTTTCACACGTAGCAAACAAGGGCTTGTCTTGATAAAGAAACGCATGTGCGTTTCTTACTAAAGCTTTCGTGAAATTAATAAACTTTCGAAAGAACGCGATTATCTTTCAAAGTAAAGCTTGTACTGAGAAAAGCAACACTGATCTCAGTTCTAACAGTGCTTTCACACGTAGCAAACAACTGCTTGTCTTCAAAAAGAAACGCATGTGTGTTTCTTACTAAAGCTTTTGTGTAATTAATAAACTTTCAAAAGAACACGATTATCTTTCAAAGTAAAGCTTGTACTGAGAAAAGCAACACTGATCTCAGTTCTAACAGTGCTTTCACACGTAGCAAACAACTGCTTGTCTTGACAAAGAAACGCATGTGCGTTTCTTAATAAAGCTTTCGTGAAATTAATAAGCTTTCGAAAGAACGCGATTATCTTTCAAAGTAAAGATTGTACTGAGAAAAGCAACACTGATCTCAGTTCTTACAGTGCTTTCACACGTAGCAAACAAGTGCTTGTCTTGACAAAGAAATGCAATTGCGTTTCTTACTAAAGCTTTCGGGAAATTAATAAACTTTCGAAAGAACGGGATTATCTTTCAAAGTAAAGCTTGTACTGAGAAAAGCAACACTGATCTCAGTTCTAACAGTGCTTTCACACGTAGCAAACAACTGCTTGTCTTTTCATAGAAACGCATGTGCGTTTCTTACTAAAACTTTCTTGAAATTAATAAACTTTCGAAAGAATGGGATTATCTTTCAAAGTAAATTTGTACTGAGAAAAGCAACACTCATCTCAGTTCTAACAGTGCTTTCACACGTAGCAAACAACTGCTTGTCTTTACAAAAAAACGCATGTGCGTTTCTTACTAAAGCTTTCGTGAAATTAATAATCTTTTGAAAGAACGGGATTATCTTTCAAAGTAAAGCTTGTACTGAGAAAAGCAACACTGATCTCAGTTCTTACAGTGCTTTCAAACGTAGCAAACAAGTGCTTGTCTTGACACAGAAACGCATGTGCGTTTCTTACTAAAGCTTTCGTGAAATTAATAAACTTTCGAAAGAACGCGAATATCTTTCAAAGTAAAGCTTGTACCGAGAAAAGCAACACTGATCTCAGTTCTAACAGTGCTTTCACACGTAGCAAACATTTGCTTGTTTTTCCATAGTAACGCATGTGCGTTTCTTAATAAAGCTTTTGGGAAATTAATAAACTTCCGAAAGAACGCGATTATCTTTCAAAGGAAAGCTTGTACTGAGAAAAGCAACACTGATCTCAGTTCTAACAGTGCTTTCACACGTAGCAAACAAGTGCTTGTCTTGACAAAGAAACGCATGTGCGTTTCTTACTAAAGCTTTCGAGAAATTAATAAACTTTCGAAAGAACGCGATTATCTTTCAAGGTAAAGCTTGTACTGAGAAAAGCAACACTGATCTCAGTTCTAACAGTGCTTTCACACGTAGCAAACAACTGCTTGTCTTCAAAAAGAAACGCATGTGTGTTTCTTACTAAAGCTTTTGTGAAATTAATAAACTTTCAAAAGAACACGATTATCTTTCAAAGTAAAGCTTGTACTGAGAAAAGCAACACTGATCTCAGTTCTAACAGTGCTTTCACACGTACCAAACAACTGCTTGTCCTGACAAAGAAACGCATGTGCGTTTCTTACTAATGCTTTCGTGAAATTAATAAACTTTCGAAAGAACGCGATTATCTTTCAAAGTAAAGCTTGTACTGAGAAAAGCAACACTGATCTCAGTTCTAACAGTGCTTTCACACGTAGCAAACAACTGCTTGTCTTTCCATAGAAACGCATGTGCGTTTCTTACTAAAACTTTCTTGAAATTAATAAACTTTCGAAAGAACGCGATTATCTTTCAAAGTAAATTTGTACTGAGAAAAGCAACACTCATCTCAGTTCTAACAATGCTTTCATACGTAGCAAACAACTGCTTGTCTGTACAAAAAAACGCATGTGCGTTTCTTACAAAAGCTTTTGTGAAATTAATAAACTTCTGAAAGAACACGATTATCTTTCAAAGTAAAGCTTGTAGTAAGAAAAGCAACACTGATCTCAGTTCTAACAGTGCTTTCACACGTGGCAAACAACTGCTTGTCTTCACAAAGAAACGCATGTGCCTTTCTTACTAATGCTTTCGAGAAATTATTAAACTTCCGAAAGAAGGCGATTATCTTTCAAAGTAAAGCTTGTACTGAGAAAAGCAACACTGATCTCAGTTCTTACAGTGCTTTCACACGTAGCAAACAAGGACTTGTCTTGATAAAGAAACGCATGTGCGTTTCTTACTAAAGCTTTCGTGAAATTAATAAACTTTCGAAAGCACGCGATTATCTTTCAATGTAAAGCTTGTACTGAGAAAAGCAACACTGATCTCAGTTCTAACAGTGCTTTCACACGTAGCAAACAACTGCTTGTCTTCAAAAAGAAACGCATGTGTGTTTCTTACTAAAGCTTTTGTGTAATTAATAAACTTTCAAAAGAACACGATTATCTTTCAAAGTAAAGCTTGTACTGAGAAAAGCAACACTAATCTCAGTTCTAACAGTGCTTTCACACGTAGCAAACAAGTGCTTGTCTTGACAAAGAAACGCATGTGCGTTTCTTAATAAAGCTTTCGTGAAATTAATAAGCTTTCGAAAGAACGCGATTATCTTTCAAAGTAAAGATTGTACTGAGAAAAGCAACACTGATCTCAGTTCTTACAGTGCTTTCACACGTAGCAAACAAGTGCTTGTCTTGACAAAGAAATGCAATTGCATTTCTTACTAAAGCTTTCGTGAAATTAATAAACTTTCGAAAGAACGCGATTATCTTTCAAAGTAAAGCTTGTACTGAGAAAAGCAACACTGATCTCAGTTCTAACAGTGCTTTCACACGTAGCAAACAACTGCTTGTCTTTACATAAAAACGCATGTGCGTTTCTTACTAAAGCTTTCGTGAAATTAATAAACTTTTGAAAGAACGGGATTATCTTTCAAAGTAAAGCTTGTACTGAGAAAAGCAACACTGATCTCAGTTCTTACAGTGCTTTCACACGTAGCAAACAAGTGCTTGTCTTGACACAGAAACGCATGTGCGTTTGTTACTAAAGCTTTCGTGAAATTAATAAACTTTCGAAAGAACGCGAATATCTTTCAAAGTAAAGCTTGTACCGAGAAAAGCAACACTGATCTCAGTTCTAACAGTGCTTTCACACGTAGCAAACATTTGCTTGTTTTTCCATAGTAACGCATGTGCGTTTCTTAATAAAGCTTTCGTGAAATTAATAAACTTCCGAAAGAACGCGATTATCTTTCAAAGGAAAGCTTGTACTGAGAAAAGCAACACTGATCTCAGTTCTAACAGTGCTTTCACACGTAGCAAACAAGTGCTTGTCTTGACAAAGAAACGCATGTGCGTTTCTTACTAAAGCTTTCGAGAAATTAATAAACTTTCGAAAGAACGCGATTATCTTTCAAGGTAAAGCTTGTACTGAGAAAAGCAACACTGATCTCAGTTCTAACAGTGCTTTCACACGTAGCAAACAACTGCTTGTCTTCAAAAAGAAACGCATGTGTGTTTCTTACTAAAGCTTTTGTGAAATTAATAAACTTTCAAAAGAACACGATTATCTTTCAAATTAAAGCTTGTACTGAGAAAAGCAACACTGATCTCAGTTCTAACAGTGCTTTCACACGTACCAAACAACTGCTTGTCCTGACAAAGAAACGCATGTGCGTTTCTTACTAAAGCTTTCGTGAAATTAATAAACTTTCGAAAGAACGCGATTATCTTTCAAAGTAAAGCTTGTACTGAGAAAAGCAACACTGATCTCAGTTCTAACAGTGCTTTCACACGTAGCAAACAACTGCTTGTCTTTCCATAGAAACGCATATGCGTTTCTTAATAAAGCTTTAGTGAAATTAATAAACTTCCGAAATAACGCGATTATTTTCAAAGGAAAGCTTGTACTGAGAAAAGCAACACTGATCTCAGTTCTAACAGTGCTTTCACACGTAGCAAACAACTGCTTGTCTTGACAAAGAAACGCATGTGCCTTTCTTACTAAAGCTTTCGTGAAATTAATAAACTTTCGAAAGAAAGCAATTATCTTTCAAAGTAAAGCCTGTACTGAGAAAAGCAACACTGATCTCAGTTCTAACAGTACTTTCACACGTAGCAAACAACTGCTTTTCTTCACAAAGAAACGCATGAGCGTTTCTTACTAATGCTTTCGAGAAATTAATAAACTTCCGAAAGAACATGATTATCTTTCAAAGTAAAGCTTGTACTGAGAAAAGCAACACTGATCTCAGTTATAACAGTGCTTTCACACGTAGCACACAACTGCTTGTCTTTTCATAGAAACGCATGTGCGTTTCTTACTAAAGCTTTCGTGAAATTAATAAACTTTCGAAAGAACGCGATTATCTTTCAAAGTAAATTTGTACTGAGAAAAGCAACACTGATCTCAGTTCTAACAGTGATTTCACACGTAGCAAACAAGTGCTTGTCTTGACAAAGAAACGCATGTGCGTTTCTTACTAAAGCTTTCGTGAAATTAAAAAACTTTCGAAAGAACGCGATTATCTTTCAAAGTAAAGCTTGTACTGAGAAAAGCAACACTGATCTCAGTTCTAACAGTGCTTTCACACGTAGCAAACAACTGCTTGTCTTTCCATAGAAACGCATGTGCGTTTCTTACTAAAACTTTCTTGAAATTAATAAACTTTCGAAAGAACGCGATTATCTTTCAAAGTAAATTTGTACTGAGAAAAGCAACACTCATCTCAGTTCTAACAATGCTTTCACACGTAGCAAACAACTGCTTGTCTTTACAAAAAAACGCATGTGCGTTTCTTACAAAAGCTTTTGTGAAATTAATAAACTTTTAAAAGAACGGGATTATCTTTCAAAGTAAAGCTTGTACTGAGAAAAGCAACACTGATCTCAGTTCTAACAGTGCTTTCACACGTAGCAAACATTTGCTTGTTTTTCCATAGTAACGCATGTGCGTTTCTTAATAAAGCTTTCGTGAAATTAATAAACTTTCGAAAGAAAGCAATAATCTTTCAAAGTAAAGCTTGTACTGAGAAAAGCAACACTGATCTCAGTTCTAACAGTGCTTTCACACGTAGCAAACAACTGCTTGTCTTTTCATAGAAACGCATGTGCATTTCTTACTAATTCTTTCGAGAAATTAATAAACTTCCGAAAGAACACGATTATCTTTCAAAGTAAATCTTGTACTGAGAAAAGCAACACTGATCTCAGTTCTAACAGTGCTTTCACACGTACCAAATAACTGCTTGTCTTTTCAACGAAACGCATGTGCATTTCTTACTAATGTTTTCGAGAAATTAATAAACTTCCAAAGAACGCGAATATCTTTCAAAGTAAAGCTTGTACTGGGAAAAGAAACACTGATCTCAATTCTAACAGTGCTTTCACACGTAGCAAACAACTGCTTGTCTTTACAAAGAAATGCATGTGCGTTTCTGACTAATGCTATCGAGAAATTAATAAACTTCTGAAAGAACGCGATTATCTTTCAAAGTAAAGCTTGTACTGAGAAAAGCAACACTAATCTCAGTTCTAACAGTGCTTTCACACGTAGCAAACAACTGATTGTCTTTAAAGAAACGCATGTGCGTTTCTTACTAAAGATTTCGTGAAATTAATAAACTTCCGAAAGAACGCGATTATCTTTCAAAGGAAAACTTGTACTGAGAAAAGCAACACTGATATCAGTTCTAACAGTGCTTTCACACGTAGCAAACAACTGCTTGTCTTCACAAAGAAACGCATGTGTGTTTCTTACTAATGCTTTTGTGAAATTAATAAACTTTCAAAAGAACACAATTATCTTTCAAAGTAAAGCTTGTACTGAGAAAAGCAACACTGATCTCAGTTCTAACAGTGCTTTCACACGTAGCAAACAAGTGCTTGTCTTGACAAAGAAACGCATGTGCGTTTCTTACTAAAGCTTTCGTGAAATTAAAAAACTTTCGAAAGAACGCGATTATCTTTCAAAGTAAAGCTTGTACTGAGAAAAGCAACACTGATCTCAGTTCTAACAGTGCTTTCACACGTAGCAAACAACTGCTTGTCTTTCCATAGAAACGCATGTGCGTTTCTTACTAAAACTTTCTTGAAATTAATAAACTTTGGAAAGAACGCGATTATCTTTCAAAGTAAATTTGTACTGAGAAAAGCAACACTCATCTCAGTTCTAACAATGCTTTCACACGTAGCAAACAACTGCTTGTCTTTACAAAAAAACGCATGTGCGTTTCTTACTAAAGCTTTTGTGAAATTAATAAACTTTTGAAAGAACGGGATTATCTTTCAAAGTAAAGCTTGTACTGAGAAAAGCAACACTGATCTCAGTTCTAACAGTGAGTTCACACGTAGCAAACAAGTGCTTGTCTTGACAAAGAAACGCATGTGCGTTTCTTACTAAAGCTTTCGTGAAATTAAAAAACTTTCGAAAGAACGCGATTATCTTTCAAAGTAAAGCTTGTACTGAGAAAAGCAACACTGATCTCAGTTATAACAGTGCTTTCACACGTAGCAAACAACTGCTTGTCTTTTCATAGAAACGCATGTGCGTTTCTTACTAAAGCTTTCGTGAAATTAATAAACTTTCGAAAGAACGCGATTATCTTTCAAAGTAAATTTGTACTGAGAAAAGCAACACTCATCTCAGTTCTAACAGTGCTTTCACACGTACCAAACAACTGCTTGTCTTTACAAAAAAACGCATGTGCGTTTCTTACTAAAGCTTTCGTGAAATCAATAAACTTTTGAAAGAACGGGATTATCTTTCAAAGTAAAGCTTGTACTGAGAAAAGCAACACTGATCTCAGTTCTAAAAGTGCTTTCACACGTAGCAAACAACTACTTGTCTTTACAAAGAAACGCATGTGTGTTTCTTACTAAAGCTTTCGTGAAATTAATAAACTTTCGAAAGAACGCGATTATCTTTCAAAGTAAATCTTGTACTGAGAAAAGCAACACTGATCTCAGTTCTAACAGTGCTTTCACACGTACCAAACAACTGCTTGTCTTTTCAAAGAAACGCATGTGCATTTCTTACTAATGCTTTCGAGAAATTAATAAACTTCCGAAAGAACACGATTATCTTTCAAAGTAAAGCTTGTACTAAGAGCAACACTGATCTCAGTTCTAACAGTGCTTTCACACGTGGCAAACAACTGCTTGTCTTCACAAAGAAACGCATGTGCCTTTCTTACTAATGCTTTCGAGAAATTATTAAACTTCCGAAAGAAGGCGATTATCTTTCAAAGTAAAGCTTGTACTGAGAAAAGCAACACTGATCTCAGTTCTAACAGTGCTTTCACACGTAGCAAACAACTGCTTGTCTTCAAAAAGAAACGCATGTGTGTTTCTTACTAAAGCTTTTGTGTAATTAATAAACTTTCAAAAGAACATGATTATCTTTCAAAGTAAAGCTTGTACTGAGAAAAGCAACACTGATCTCAGTTCTAACAGTGCTTTCACACGTACCAAACAACGGCTTGTCTTGACAAAGAAACGCATGTGCGTTTCTTAATAAAGCTTTCGTGAAATTAATAAGCTTTCGAAAGAACGCGATTATCTTTCAAAGTAAAGATTGTACTGAGAAAAGCAACACTGATCTCAGTTCTTACAGTGCTTTCACACGTAGCAAACAAGTGCTTCTCTTGACAAAGAAATGCAATTGCGTTTCTTACTAAAGCTTTCGTGAAATTAATAAACTTTCGAAAGAACGCGATTATCTTTCAAAGTAAAGCTTGTACTGAGAAAAGCAACACTGATCTCAGTTCTAACAGTGCTTTCACACGTAGCAAACAACTGCTTGTCTTTTCATAGAAACGCATGTGCGTTTCTTACTAAAACTTTCTTGAAATTAATAAACTTTCGAAAGAATGGGATTATCTTTCAAAGTAAATTTGTACTGAGAAAAGCAACACTCATCTCAGTTCTAACAGTGCTTTCACACGTAGCAAACAACTGCTTGTCTTTACAAAAAAACGCATGTGCGTTTCTTACTAAAGCTTTCGTGAAATTAAAAAACTTTCGAAAGAACGCGATTATCTTTCAAAGTAAAGCTTGTACTGAGAAAAGCAACACTGATCTCAGTTCTAACAGTGCTTTCACACGTAGCAAACAACTGCTTGTCTTTCCATAGAAACGCATGTGCGTTTCTTACTAAAACTTTCTTGAAATTAATAAACTTTCGAAAGAACGCGATTATCTTTCAAAGTAAATTTGTACTGAGAAAAGCAACACTCATCTCAGTTCTAACAATGCTTTCACACGTAGCAAACAACTGCTTGTCTTTACAAAAAAACGCATGTGCGTTTCTTACTAAAGCTTTTGTGAAATTAATAAACTTTTGAAAGAACGGGATTATCTTTCAAAGTAAAGCTTGTACTGAGAAAAGCAACACTGATCTCAGTTCTAACAGTGATTTCACACGTAGCAAACAAGTGCTTGTCTTGACAAAGAAACGCATGTGCGTTTCTTACTAAAGCTTTCGTGAAATTAAAAAACTTTCGAAAGAACGCGATTATCTTTCAAAGTAAAGCTTGTACTGAGAAAAGCAACACTGATCTCAGTTCTAACAGTGCTTTCACATGTAGCAAACAACTGCTTGTCTTTCCATAGAAACGCATGTGCGTTTCTTACTAAAACTTTCTTGAAATTAATAAACTTTCGAAAGAACGCGATTATCTTTCAAAGTAAATTTGTACTGAGAAAAGCAACACTCATCTCAGTTCTAACAATGCTTTCACACGTAGCAAACAACTGCTTGTCTTTACAAAAAAACGCATGTGCGTTTCTTACAAAAGCTTTTGTGAAATTAATAAACTTCCGAAAGAACACGATTATCTTTCAAAGTAAAGCTTGTAGTAAGAAAAGCAACACTGATCTCAGTTCTAACAGTGCTTTCACACGTGGCAAACAACTGCTTGTCTTCACAAAGAAACGCATGTGCCTTTCTTACTAATGCTTTCGAGAAATTATTAAACTTCCGAAAGAAGGCGATTATCTTTCAAAGTAAAGCTTGTACTGAGAAAAGCAACACTGATCTCAGTTCTTACAGTGCTTTCACACGTAGCAAACAAGGGCTTGTCTTGATAAAGAAACGCATGTGCGTTTCTTACTAAAGCTTTCGTGAAATTAATAAACTTTCGAAAGAACGCGATTATCTTTCAAAGTAAAGCTTGTACTGAGAAAAGCAACACTGATCTCAGTTCTAACAGTGCTTTCACACGTAGCAAACAACTGCTTGTCTTCAAAAAGAAACGCATGTGTGTTTCTTACTAAAGCTTTTGTGTAATTAATAAACTTTCAAAAGAACACGATTATCTTTCAAAGTAAAGCTTGTACTGAGAAAAGCAACACTGATCTCAGTTCTAACAGTGCTTTCACACGTAGCAAACAACTGCTTGTCTTGACAAAGAAACGCATGTGCGTTTCTTAATAAAGCTTTCGTGAAATTAATAAGCTTTCGAAAGAACGCGATTATCTTTCAAAGTAAAGATTGTACTGAGAAAAGCAACACTGATCTCAGTTCTTACAGTGCTTTCACACGTAGCAAACAAGTGCTTGTCTTGACAAAGAAATGCAATTGCGTTTCTTACTAAAGCTTTCGGGAAATTAATAAACTTTCGAAAGAACGGGATTATCTTTCAAAGTAAAGCTTGTACTGAGAAAAGCAACACTGATCTCAGTTCTAACAGTGCTTTCACACGTAGCAAACAACTGCTTGTCTTTTCATAGAAACGCATGTGCGTTTCTTACTAAAGCTTTCGTGAAATCAATAAACTTTTGAAAGAACGGGATTATCTTTCAAAGTAAAGCTTGTACTGAGAAAAGCAACACTGATCTCAGTTCTAAAAGTGCTTTCACACGTAGCAAACAACTACTTGTCTTTACAAAGAAACGCATGTGTGTTTCTTACTAAAGCTTTCGTGAAATTAATAAACTTTCGAAAGAACGCGATTATCTTTCAAAGTAAATCTTGTACTGAGAAAAGCAACACTGATCTCAGTTCTAACAGTGCTTTCACACGTACCAAACAACTGCTTGTCTTTTCAAAGAAACGCATGTGCATTTCTTACTAATGCTTTCGAGAAATTAATAAACTTCCGAAAGAACACGATTATCTTTCAAAGTAAAGCTTGTACTAAGAGCAACACTGATCTCAGTTCTAACAGTGCTTTCACACGTGGCAAACAACTGCTTGTCTTCACAAAGAAACGCATGTGCCTTTCTTACTAATGCTTTCGAGAAATTATTAAACTTCCGAAAGAAGGCGATTATCTTTCAAAGTAAAGCTTGTACTGAGAAAAGCAACACTGATCTCAGTTCTAACAGTGCTTTCACACGTAGCAAACAACTGCTTGTCTTCAAAAAGAAACGCATGTGTGTTTCTTACTAAAGCTTTTGTGTAATTAATAAACTTTCAAAAGAACATGATTATCTTTCAAAGTAAAGCTTGTACTGAGAAAAGCAACACTGATCTCAGTTCTAACAGTGCTTTCACACGTACCAAACAACGGCTTGTCTTGACAAAGAAACGCATGTGCGTTTCTTAATAAAGCTTTCGTGAAATTAATAAGCTTTCGAAAGAACGCGATTATCTTTCAAAGTAAAGATTGTACTGAGAAAAGCAACACTGATCTCAGTTCTTACAGTGCTTTCACACGTAGCAAACAAGTGCTTCTCTTGACAAAGAAATGCAATTGCGTTTCTTACTAAAGCTTTCGTGAAATTAATAAACTTTCGAAAGAACGCGATTATCTTTCAAAGTAAAGCTTGTACTGAGAAAAGCAACACTGATCTCAGTTCTAACAGTGCTTTCACACGTAGCAAACAACTGCTTGTCTTTTCATAGAAACGCATGTGCGTTTCTTACTAAAACTTTCTTGAAATTAATAAACTTTCGAAAGAATGGGATTATCTTTCAAAGTAAATTTGTACTGAGAAAAGCAACACTCATCTCAGTTCTAACAGTGCTTTCACACGTAGCAAACAACTGCTTGTCTTTACAAAAAAACGCATGTGCGTTTCTTACTAAAGCTTTCGTGAAATTAAAAAACTTTCGAAAGAACGCGATTATCTTTCAAAGTAAAGCTTGTACTGAGAAAAGCAACACTGATCTCAGTTCTAACAGTGCTTTCACATGTAGCAAACAACTGCTTGTCTTTCCATAGAAACGCATGTGCGTTTCTTACTAAAACTTTCTTGAAATTAATAAACTTTCGAAAGAACGCGATTATCTTTCAAAGTAAATTTGTACTGAGAAAAGCAACACTCATCTCAGTTCTAACAATGCTTTCACACGTAGCAAACAACTGCTTGTCTTTACAAAAAAACGCATGTGCGTTTCTTACAAAAGCTTTTGTGAAATTAATAAACTTCCGAAAGAACACGATTATCTTTCAAAGTAAAGCTTGTAGTAAGAAAAGCAACACTGATCTCAGTTCTAACAGTGCTTTCACACGTGGCAAACAACTGCTTGTCTTCACAAAGAAACGCATGTGCCTTTCTTACTAATGCTTTCGAGAAATTATTAAACTTCCGAAAGAAGGCGATTATCTTTCAAAGTAAAGCTTGTACTGAGAAAAGCAACACTGATCTCAGTTCTTACAGTGCTTTCACACGTAGCAAACAAGGGCTTGTCTTGATAAAGAAACGCATGTGCGTTTCTTACTAAAGCTTTCGTGAAATTAATAAACTTTCGAAAGAACGCGATTATCTTTCAAAGTAAAGCTTGTACTGAGAAAAGCAACACTGATCTCAGTTCTAACAGTGCTTTCACACGTAGCAAACAACTGCTTGTCTTCAAAAAGAAACGCATGTGTGTTTCTTACTAAAGCTTTTGTGTAATTAATAAACTTTCAAAAGAACACGATTATCTTTCAAAGTAAAGCTTGTACTGAGAAAAGCAACACTGATCTCAGTTCTAACAGTGCTTTCACACGTAGCAAACAACTGCTTGTCTTGACAAAGAAACGCATGTGCGTTTCTTAATAAAGCTTTCGTGAAATTAATAAGCTTTCGAAAGAACGCGATTATCTTTCAAAGTAAAGATTGTACTGAGAAAAGCAACACTGATCTCAGTTCTTACAGTGCTTTCACACGTAGCAAACAAGTGCTTGTCTTGACAAAGAAATGCAATTGCGTTTCTTACTAAAGCTTTCGGGAAATTAATAAACTTTCGAAAGAACGGGATTATCTTTCAAAGTAAAGCTTGTACTGAGAAAAGCAACACTGATCTCAGTTCTAACAGTGCTTTCACACGTAGCAAACAACTGCTTGTCTTTTCATAGAAACGCATGTGCGTTTCTTACTAAAACTTTCTTGAAATTAATAAACTTTCGAAAGAATGGGATTATCTTTCAAAGTAAATTTGTACTGAGAAAAGCAACACTCATCTCAGTTCTAACAGTGCTTTCACACGTAGCAAACAACTGCTTGTCTTTACAAAAAAACGCATGTGCGTTTCTTACTAAAGCTTTCGTGAAATTAATAATCTTTTGAAAGAACGGGATTATCTTTCAAAGTAAAGCTTGTACTGAGAAAAGCAACACTGATCTCAGTTCTTACAGTGCTTTCAAACGTAGCAAACAAGTGCTTGTCTTGACACAGAAACGCATGTGCGTTTCTTACTAAAGCTTTCGTGAAATTAATAAACTTTCGAAAGAACGCGAATATCTTTCAAAGTAAAGCTTGTACCGAGAAAAGCAACACTGATCTCAGTTCTAACAGTGCTTTCACACGTAGCAAACATTTGCTTGTTTTTCCATAGTAACGCATGTGCGTTTCTTAATAAAGCTTTTGGGAAATTAATAAACTTCCGAAAGAACGCGATTATCTTTCAAAGGAAAGCTTGTACTGAGAAAAGCAACACTGATCTCAGTTCTAACAGTGCTTTCACACGTAGCAAACAAGTGCTTGTCTTGACAAAGAAACGCATGTGCGTTTCTTACTAAAGCTTTCGAGAAATTAATAAACTTTCGAAAGAACGCGATTATCTTTCAAGGTAAAGCTTGTACTGAGAAAAGCAACACTGATCTCAGTTCTAACAGTGCTTTCACACGTAGCAAACAACTGCTTGTCTTCAAAAAGAAACGCATGTGTGTTTCTTATTAAAGCTTTTGTGAAATTAATAAACTTTCAAAAGAACACGATTATCTTTCAAAGTAAAGCTTGTACTGAGAAAAGCAACACTGATCTCAGTTCTAACAGTGCTTTCACACGTACCAAACAACTGCTTGTCCTGACAAAGAAACGCATGTGCGTTTCTTACTAATGCTTTCGTGAAATTAATAAACTTTCGAAAGAACGCGATTATCTTTCAAAGTAAAGCTTGTACTGAGAAAAGCAACACTGATCTCAGTTCTAACAGTGCTTTCACACGTAGCAAACAACTGCTTGTCTTTCCATAGAAACGCATGTGCGTTTCTTACTAAAACTTTCTTGAAATTAATAAACTTTCGAAAGAACGCGATTATCTTTCAAAGTAAATTTGTACTGAGAAAAGCAACACTCATCTCAGTTCTAACAATGCTTTCATACGTAGCAAACAACTGCTTGTCTGTACAAAAAAACGCATGTGCGTTTCTTACAAAAGCTTTTGTGAAATTAATAAACTTCTGAAAGAACACGATTATCTTTCAAAGTAAAGCTTGTAGTAAGAAAAGCAACACTGATCTCAGTTCTAACAGTGCTTTCACACGTGGCAAACAACTGCTTGTCTTCACAAAGAAACGCATGTGCCTTTCTTACTAATGCTTTCGAGAAATTATTAAACTTCCGAAAGAAGGCGATTATCTTTCAAAGTAAAGCTTGTACTGAGAAAAGCAACACTGATCTCAGTTCTTACAGTGCTTTCACACGTAGCAAACAAGGACTTGTCTTGATAAAGAAACGCATGTGCGTTTCTTACTAAAGCTTTCGTGAAATTAATAAACTTTCGAAAGCACGCGATTATCTTTCAATGTAAAGCTTGTACTGAGAAAAGCAACACTGATCTCAGTTCTAACAGTGCTTTCACACGTAGCAAACAACTGCTTGTCTTCAAAAAGAAACGCATGTGTGTTTCTTACTAAAGCTTTTGTGTAATTAATAAACTTTCAAAAGAACACGATTATCTTTCAAAGTAAAGCTTGTACTGAGAAAAGCAACACTAATCTCAGTTCTAACAGTGCTTTCACACGTAGCAAACAAGTGCTTGTCTTGACAAAGAAACGCATGTGCGTTTCTTAATAAAGCTTTCGTGAAATTAATAAGCTTTCGAAAGAACGCGATTATCTTTCAAAGTAAAGATTGTACTGAGAAAAGCAACACTGATCTCAGTTCTTACAGTGCTTTCACACGTAGCAAACAAGTGCTTGTCTTGACAAAGAAATGCAATTGCATTTCTTACTAAAGCTTTCGTGAAATTAATAAACTTTCGAAAGAACGCGATTATCTTTCAAAGTAAAGCTTGTACTGAGAAAAGCAACACTGATCTCAGTTCTTACAGTGCTTTCACACGTAGCAAACAAGTGCTTGTCTTGACACAGAAACGCATGTGCGTTTGTTACTAAAGCTTTCGTGAAATTAATAAACTTTCGAAAGAACGCGAATATCTTTCAAAGTAAAGCTTGTACCGAGAAAAGCAACACTGATCTCAGTTCTAACAGTGCTTTCACACGTAGCAAACATTTGCTTGTTTTTCCATAGTAACGCATGTGCGTTTCTTAATAAAGCTTTCGTGAAATTAATAAACTTCCGAAAGAACGCGATTATCTTTCAAAGGAAAGCTTGTACTGAGAAAAGCAACACTGATCTCAGTTCTAACAGTGCTTTCACACGTAGCAAACAAGTGCTTGTCTTGACAAAGAAACGCATGTGCGTTTCTTACTAAAGCTTTCGAGAAATTAATAAACTTTCGAAAGAACGCGATTATCTTTCAAGGTAAAGCTTGTACTGAGAAAAGCAACACTGATCTCAGTTCTAACAGTGCTTTCACACGTAGCAAACAACTGCTTGTCTTCAAAAAGAAACGCATGTGTGTTTCTTACTAAAGCTTTTGTGAAATTAATAAACTTTCAAAAGAACACGATTATCTTTCAAATTAAAGCTTGTACTGAGAAAAGCAACACTGATCTCAGTTCTAACAGTGCTTTCACACGTACCAAACAACTGCTTGTCCTGACAAAGAAACGCATGTGCGTTTCTTACTAAAGCTTTCGTGAAATTAATAAACTTTCGAAAGAACGCGATTATCTTTCAAAGTAAAGCTTGTACTGAGAAAAGCAACACTGATCTCAGTTCTAACAGTGCTTTCACACGTAGCAAACAACTGCTTGTCTTTCCATAGAAACGCATATGCGTTTCTTAATAAAGCTTTAGTGAAATTAATAAACTTCCGAAATAACGCGATTATTTTCAAAGGAAAGCTTGTACTGAGAAAAGCAACACTGATCTCAGTTCTAACAGTGCTTTCACACGTAGCAAACAACTGCTTGTCTTGACAAAGAAACGCATGTGCCTTTCTTACTAAAGCTTTCGTGAAATTAATAAACTTTCGAAAGAAAGCAATTATCTTTCAAAGTAAAGCCTGTACTGAGAAAAGCAACACTGATCTCAGTTCTAACAGTACTTTCACACGTAGCAAACAACTGCTTTTCTTCACAAAGAAACGCATGAGCGTTTCTTACTAATGCTTTCGAGAAATTAATAAACTTCCGAAAGAACATGATTATCTTTCAAAGTAAAGCTTGTACTGAGAAAAGCAACACTGATCTCAGTTATAACAGTGCTTTCACACGTAGCACACAACTGCTTGTCTTTTCATAGAAACGCATGTGCGTTTCTTACTAAAGCTTTCGTGAAATTAATAAACTTTCGAAAGAACGCGATTATCTTTCAAAGTAAATTTGTACTGAGAAAAGCAACACTGATCTCAGTTCTAACAGTGATTTCACACGTAGCAAACAAGTGCTTGTCTTGACAAAGAAACGCATGTGCGTTTCTTACTAAAGCTTTCGTGAAATTAAAAAACTTTCGAAAGAACGCGATTATCTTTCAAAGTAAAGCTTGTACTGAGAAAAGCAACACTGATCTCAGTTCTAACAGTGCTTTCACACGTAGCAAACAACTGCTTGTCTTTCCATAGAAACGCATGTGCGTTTCTTACTAAAACTTTCTTGAAATTAATAAACTTTCGAAAGAACGCGATTATCTTTCAAAGTAAATTTGTACTGAGAAAAGCAACACTCATCTCAGTTCTAACAATGCTTTCACACGTAGCAAACAACTGCTTGTCTTTACAAAAAAACGCATGTGCGTTTCTTACAAAAGCTTTTGTGAAATTAATAAACTTTTGAAAGAACGGGATTATCTTTCAAAGTAAAGCTTGTACTGAGAAAAGCAACACTGATCTCAGTTCTAACAGTGCTTTCACACGTAGCAAACATTTGCTTGTTTTTCCATAGTAACGCATGTGCGTTTCTTAATAAAGCTTTCGTGAAATTAATAAACTTTCGAAAGAAAGCAATAATCTTTCAAAGTAAAGCTTGTACTGAGAAAAGCAACACTGATCTCAGTTCTAACAGTGCTTTCACACGTAGCAAACAACTGCTTGTCTTTTCATAGAAACGCATGTGCATTTCTTACTAATTCTTTCGAGAAATTAATAAACTTCCGAAAGAACACGATTATCTTTCAAAGTAAATCTTGTACTGAGAAAAGCAACACTGATCTCAGTTCTAACAGTGCTTTCACACGTACCAAATAACTGCTTGTCTTTTCAACGAAACGCATGTGCATTTCTTACTAATGTTTTCGAGAAATTAATAAACTTCCAAAGAACGCGATTATCTTTCAAAGTAAAGCTTGTACTGAGAAAAGCAACACTAATCTCAGTTCTAACAGTGCTTTCACACGTAGCAAACAACTGATTGTCTTTAAAGAAACGCATGTGCGTTTCTTACTAAAGATTTCGTGATATTAATAAACTTCCCAAAGAACGCGATTATCTTTCAAAGGAAAACTTGTTTTGAGAAAAGCAACACTGATATCAGTTCTAACAGTGCTTTCACACGTAGCAAACAACTGCTTGTCTTCACAAAGAAACGCATGTGTGTTTCTTACTAATGCTTTTGTGAAATTAATAAACTTTCAAAAGAACACGATTATCTTTCAAAGTAAAGCTTGTACTGAGAAAAGCAACACTGATCTCAGTTCTAACAGTCTTTCACACGTAGCAAACAAGTGCTTGTCTTGACAAAGAAACGCATGTTCGTTTCTTACTAAAGCTTTCGTGAAATTAAAAACTTTCGAAAGAACGCGATTATCTTTCAAAGTAAAGCTTGTACTGAGACAAGCAACACTGATCTCAGTTCTAACAGTGCTTTCACACGTAGCAAACAACTGCTTGTCTTTCCATAGAAACGCATGTGCGTTTCTTACTAAAACTTTCTTGAAATTAATAAACTTTCGAAAGAACGCGATTATCTTTCAAAGTAAATTTGTACTGAGAAAAGCAACACTCATCTCAGTTCTAACAATGCTTTCACACGTAGCAAACAACTGCTTGTCTTTACAAAAAAACGCATGTGCGTTTCTTACTAAAGCTTTTGTGAAATTAATAAACTTTTGAAAGAACGGGATTATCTTTCAAAGTAAAGCTTGTACTGAGAAAAGCAACACTGATCTCAGTTCTAACAGTGCTTTCACACGTAGCAAACATTTGCTTGTTTTTCCATAGTAACGCATGTGCGTTTCTTAATAAAGCTTTCGTGAAATTAATAAACTTCCGAAAGAACGCGATTATCTTTCAAAGTAAAGCTTGTACTGAGAAAAGCAACACTGATCTCAGTTCTAACAGTGCTTTCACACGTAGCAAACAACTGCTTGTTTTTCCATAGTAACGCATGTGCGTTTCTTAATAAAGCTTTTGGGAAATTAATAAACTTCCGAAAGAACGCGATTATCTTTCAAAGGAAAGCTTGTACTGAGAAAAGCAACACTGATCTCAGTTCTAACAGTGCTTTCACACGTAGCAAACAACTGCTTGTCTTGACAAAGAAACGCATGTGTGTTTCTTACTAGAGCTTTTGTGAAATTAATAAACTTTCAAAAGAACACGATTATCTTTCAAAGTAAAGATTGTACTGAGAAAAGCAACACTGATCTCAGTTCTAACAGTGCTTTCACACGTAGCAAACAACTGCTTGTCTTCAAAAAGAAACGCATGTGTGTTTTTTACTAAAGCTTTTGTGAAATTGATAAACTTTCAAAAGAACACGATTATCTTTCAA